>NC_081322.1:9900000-10500000 GCF_026419965.1 Kogia breviceps
ATTTGCTTCAATACACTTTTTATTCTCACGGAAAGTACATTTAAGTTTACGGGGATCTTGAGGTCAGTGGCTGCTACTGTCTTGAAGCCGGCCCCAAGCTCCACAGTATTATGACTTGGGATTCTCACCATAAGAGAAGTGTTTCCAGGCTTGTCGCCTAGATCCACAGCCAATTTTCTCAGGATCCTGCCCCTACAAACCCATAACCATGGCCAGGCATCATGTTCTATAAGCTTTGAGAGGCAGTGGTTGGAACTCAGCCTCTGTTGTGAGACTGCCCAGATTTGAATTCTGGCTCTGCCACTTCTTATCTGTGACCTTTGACAAGTCACTTAACTTTCCTGGGCCTCAGCTTCCGATGAGTGACAACAGCGCCCCAGACACACAGGAAACTTTCAACACTGCTGTGAGAAAGCCGTGAAGTCCTTCCTTCTCTCTCCACCCCTATCACACAGAACAAGATTACTGCCAAGACACCGCCTTGTTGAGAAAAGAAACTAAAATCCCTGGAGTCAAGTTCAAAGCAGGTCCTACGGTTCGTACCCTCAAAGACCAAAGAATCTCCACCGGCTTCTGGCCTTTGTCAGAGTGAGGCAGAGAAGAGGGCGAGGGCAAGAAAGAGCGCTCTCGTGGAGGAGTTTCTGGGCTGCGATGGTGGTGGCTTCCTCTTTACCCTTCTCTGCTAGTCACCTTCCATTCCTCCAAGGTCAGGGAGCCGGATGCTTCCATCCTACAAACAGGGGACTCTGGTCCCCAAGGTGGACCCAATGCCGCCCCCACTGGAGCTGCACGCCCATTGCCTGGCAGGCAGAGGTGGCGATAAGGAGGAGAAACAGAACCCTTCCTGATGTCCCCACTGGAGCACCACACGTACGCAGTTTCCCTGAGAACCCTCCCACCGCAGAAGCCTGGGGGAAGGCAGGCACGTGGACATCACCCACAGAGGGGAGCCGGGGAGGGCCAGTGGGACGCGGAGAAGCCGTGATGGCTCAGTGGGGAGGTCAGATGCACCCCAGATGTCCCTGAGGATGGCCTCTTCCCTCTCCCACTGCCAAGGCCCAGCACCAAAGTCCAGAGCAGGGAATAGGGAGTGTGAGTGCAGACCATTCCCCGTGCCCTAAAGCCCAGGCCACCCCTGCAGGGCTACAGCCTGGGTGCTGGACCCCCAGGGGAGAGAGAAGAGGAGGTGTGGGGGGCTGAAGGCTGGACCCCCAGGGGAGAGACAAGAGAAGGTGTGGGGGGTTGCATTGCACGTCAGAAGTGAGGCTGAGGGCTTCCCTGGTGGCGCTGTGGTTGAGAATCCGCCTGCCGAGGCAGGGGACACGGGTTCGTGCCCCGGTCCGGGAAGATCCCACATGCCGTGGAGCGGCTGGGCCCGTGAGCCACGGCCGCTGAGCCTGCGCGTCCGGAGCCTGTGCTCCGCAACGGGAGAGGCCACGGCAGTGAGACGCCTGCGTCCCGCAAAAAAAAAAAAAAAAAAAAAAAAAAAAATTGAGGCTGAAATATTAAAGAGGATGGACCATCTCACTCTGAACACCAGTTCGCTCCTATTAAGTGACCATGACTGGACTTGACAGAATTGGACCAAGATGGCTTTAAGAGACTGGTTCACAGCAGCAAGGAGAGCCCTGTGGAGCCCCAGTGAGGTAGGTTTCACTGAAAAACGAGAAATAATTTGATGCCTACACCTCATGAGTTGAGACTTCTCAATCAAAATATTTCTTTTAAAAAAACAGCTGTTGCCATTTCCGACACAGTCAAGTCACCTCGCACACAGCTGTGCTGTCCCTTCGCGTAACCACAGGGAGTGCGCAAACTTCTGACCTCTAGTTAACCTGTCTGCCTCTTAAAAATCGTTCTTCTTTTATCCGGATTCTCTACGTTCGGGGAAGTAGAGTCGTGGCCTTCTCTTTAACCTTTCAGCCTTCAGCGTGGCTTCTTCGATTTTACACCAAAAAATGTACTTTGGCTCCAATAAGCAAGGTGATTGACATATGAGTAGCACACGTTTACATACATATTTATATACATCTATTGAATATTATATATATGTAACTACACCTAAGTTTATATGTATAATGGTAAATAAGTGCTTTCTCTTTGGAAAAAATTATATAAGTATTAGAATCACCTGCTAAAAAATTATATAAGTATTAGAATCACCTGCTAAAAATAGGTAGCAAGAATCAATAATGGAAGTGTGAAGAAATGTTACACTTAATTTTTCTCCCTACGTTATCCTTGCTACCTCTCCACAAACAAAGGTCATGTGTCTACATAGAAAACTTATACCCGAGGTCTTTTTACGGGTTGTGGGAGAGGCTGGCATGTTTCATGCTCTCTGGGGACCTGACCCTGTCCCTCAGTTTACAAGGACAAAGCCCTGTGAGGACTGTTCTTGCCTTGCTAGTTAAGTTGCAAGACACCTTCCCACTTCCTGACTTACGGATCTGCAGTAAACGCTATTCGAATGTCCACTGTCCTACTGCTATTGAACTGGGCTTTATAACTACAATGAGATGAGCTAGACTCTATAAACTCCAATTAGATGTTGCAACTTGTGGATTATTCTGCAATAAAAGCTTCTCAGCCGTCTGCTTTCACTGCCAAATTGTCAGGAGTTATGAGTTCCCAGATTCCAAGCTCTAAACTCTTGAGGCTGGTTCCCACGTGATAAGCAAACACACAAGGAAAAACAAAAAGGAAAAACATCCCTCCAGGTAAGACAGCAGTTTCCAGGTTCTTGTGTCCTTTCTTGGGGGCTCAGCTGCCAGGGTTCGGATACTCTTGCTTTCTCGATGGCTTGTCCTTACGCCAGGTCCCCTTCACTTGGCCTTTGATGGGTCCACCGTCCTGCTCTCAGGTGCGCGGTCCTTCTGGTCTGCTCGGAACTCACCCCCAGGGCAGCATCTCTCCATCTTCTCCCCTGGGTCCTGGGTGCATCTTTGCCCCACCTTTGCCTGCAGCCCTGCTTTTCTCCCATGTCTCACCTGCCAACACCCTGGGTCACGCCCACCACCAGGGCAGGATGCTGGCAGCAGGTCAAAGGCTAGAAGGTAGTATATGCTGGGTTTACACACACCGCTGTCAACCGTCCTTCCAGTGCTTCAGCTGCACTGAGAAACGAGTAGCTTCATCCCAGGCAAGAGTCATGAATGTATTCCCTCTTGTTTCTCGTAAAGTTTAAAGGTAAGAAAGTAACTTTTGATGTGATAATCACCTTCTTCATCAACATTTTTCTTTGAATTTTATTTTATTTATTTTTTTATACAGCAGGCTATCAGTTATCTATTTTATACACATTGGTGTATATATGTCAAGCCCAATCTCCCAATTCATCCCCTCCCTCCCCGCTACTTTCCCCCCTTGGTGTCCATACGTTCAGCAACATTTTTATATTTAATCCGCTTTCCCAGCAGGCTGTTGATGAAACGCTTCACCCACCAGGCCCAGTGTTTTCCTTATGATACTATTACCCACTGCTATAAATATAGTTTGTCCCTTCTAAGACTTCTACTCTTCTCTTTTGTTTTGTATCTACCTCCTGTAGACATCGTCAGACAAAAGGTATCATGTAACTCTTGAGAAAGCAACACTGAGGACACATCCTGTCGCTCCCCGATGAAAGGAGGAGCTTTCCTGCATCTTTAAAGGACAACAGAGCTCGGGAGAAGAGCTGGGCAGAAACACAGAGGCTGTGTGGCTGAGCCCCATGTTTCATCGGGAAACCCTCTCACTTTGGATGCAAGATCCTCTGAACCACTCCCTGATGCAGGGCTAGGTTTTTACACCACGCCCCAAAATAACTCTTGCTGTAATACAGCAAGTGAGGATATTTTGAATATTTATTTTGTGCCCCCGTCCACCTTTCCTACTTAAAATTGTTACCACACTTAAGGGTATGCACATATTTTCACTGCTGTGGATGGATCATCACAGATTTTAGGTGTCTCAACAAATATGCTATTTTAACCAAAGGGCGCCAGACAGAAGTTTAATGGCCAATCTTCCCTCACCGCACGAGAATCATAAGGCAAGTCCAGAGGGAACAATTCAGGTTATACTCAAGGCCAACATAAACAGTGATAATACCTTTCTTTCTTCGGAATCCCTTTGATGCAAACAATATCCAAAAAAAGGACTGTAGTTTCATTTAAGTAATGTAACAGTGATATTTCGGAAATACAGGCTTTACATAACACCTTTCCCTTCAAGCTAAGAATAAGTCTGACTCTGAATTGTACCCTACTGTAAAGGATGAACAAAAGATTTGGGGAGTAAGACAACCTTAATTTTTTGAGGAAAATGTTTTTTTAAGTCAGATTAATACCACCCATCTCTGAAAGATCTCATTTCTCCTTCCCACTTTCCCGGTTTCTAAAAGTAGAATTTGTACCATGGGCATCATGATACAGATCCTTTTTTTTCCCCTCAGTCTATCTTTTTACATTTTACTCCTGATTTCCTAGAGCCTCAAAACTCACTCTTAAAACTAATATTTGGAAAGAAAAATATTCTGAACCAGAACATTTAATGAAGTTTCTATTTTGAGATTTGAGGTGGCTTTATCACGATCTCTGCAGACCTTTCAGACCAGCAGAGGATGAGGTGACTGGCGGCTTCCAGTGGAAGAGGTGACTGACATGCCAGGCTCTGAGTAATGACTCGGAGGTTCTCCCGGCCCCTGTGAACTGGGGCTGTCCTGGAAGGCCCACTGTGAAGTGCCAAAGGTATCACCACCAAGCGAGAATGCCATTCCTTTGTAAAGGAGAACTGAGGAAGTCCTGGTAGCTCTCTTTCAGGCAGAAGTATCACCACGGATCATCTAGGTGCTGCTTGTAAACTGCAATCAAAAGGCGCCTGTCAGAACTGCCCTCCTTTTATAGACGACTGACGCCTTGTACTTGCTGGTTAACTTCCACTAAAACATGTAGATCTAGTCTGGTTTCAAGAATGGAATTTGACTCTGAAGCATTGGAAAGCATTAGAGGAACACACGCTGACAAGGATGAGTCTACAGTAAGTTAAAGCCACTGTGTTAAATATAAATGACAAAAATTCAGATTGAGTTTTCTTAGTAATTCCTCACTTTTTTTTTTTTTTTTTTTTTTGCGGTGCGCGGGCCTCTCACTGCTGTGGCCTCTCCCGTCGCGGAGCACAGGCTCCGAACGTGGCTCACGGGCCCAGACGCTCCGTGGCATGTGGGATCTTCCTGGACCGGGGCACGAACCCATGTCCCCTGCATCGGCCGGCGGACTCTCAACCACTGAGCCACCAGGGAAGCCCAATTCCACACTTTTATAGGGTAACTTCTCTCTTCTTATTTTCTGAAATGTACGCTTTTACCTCCCACTTTCTAATTTTACTGCTGAAAAGCAGATCAGCCTTTCCATAAAGGAAAGCAAACCCCTAATTTTACAAAAATGTGCCAGGGCTGCAAACCTTCCTCTGCTCTGTTTGGCTCACTGTCATTTTCTCATCAAGGCAGCCCCAACTATGCTATGTGAATATACAAATACATCCTCCCTTGTGAGACTTTTGATCCTTTCTCTTTTTCCTTTCATTGCCATTTATCATCTTCTAATATAATACAAAATTCATTTATTTATTTGGTTTATTTTCTGTCTCTCCTCAACATAATATAAGCTCCAGGAGGGAGGAAGTTTTGCTTATTTTATTCAGTCTCTATCCCCCAAACCTTGAAGAGTGGCAACCTCTCATAGTTGTTGAATGAATACGTTGTTTTGCTATTAGTAGCATTGGGTTTAAATCCACCACAATTTGCTTGCAACCTGGGATAATGGAAATGGGAAGCAATTAAAAAAAAAACAAACCTGCCCAATAAACTGAAAGGTTTCGGATAATAGTCCCAATCAATATGCAACTGATTTTTTTTTTTTTGTATGACCCACATAAAAGAACACAGATTTAACTAAGACTTCCTGATTAGGAAGATAATGTTAAAAGCCACCTAATACAACAATGTAATTAATACTACCATGTTTCTTTTAGTGGCCTAGTGTGGATTTTATGGGAGTAGAATTTGGATTAAGTTTGTTCCTCCTCTAGTTAACTTCCTTCTGCATTGCCAGCTAGGTCAGAGTAGCCGTAAAGTAGCCTCCATAACTTACGGACAAGGCAGGTAGACTTTTTGAAAGCTGTTTTGTGTTCCATTAGCCTCCTGTCATTATGCTCATGTCTTGAAATTTGGGATTACGGAGCATTTAATTCAGGCAGATTAGCAAACTGCTTAAGGCTGGTTTCTGGGAATTAAAGTATGGTAGCCCAGCAACAACCTATGTGGTCATCATTTCTAGAATTACTAGAATTACTCCAGCCCAGAATCCCTCCTCTGTAGTACTTAACCAGGTTTTCAAAGAAATTGTGAAACTGAAAATTCCATGGTTTGCATTTAGATTTAATTTGGAACCGTTGAGTGTCATAATGCTGCTTCTGAGAAATAAAGCTCTAGTAGGTAGTTAAGTCTGATGAGCTTATTCAAAGAATCTCAAAACTGCAATGTGCACAAAGAGAAAATCAAGCTCTGCTGTGTGCAGGGTCACACAAGAAAGCTGTAAGCAGCTAAAAGGAAAAGCCTGGAGTTGCTTCAAAGAATATCTACTGCTTCTTTACACAGGTCACTTCCAATTACAAAGCATATCATTTTATGCTATAAAAAAGGATTTTTTTCTTGGTAACTGCATATCCTAATCTTCCTATAATGAACAGAGGTATTTGAGTAATTCATATAAATAGTATTTACTTTCCTGAGTCAGATAACTTCAAAATTTAGTTCCTAAATCTAAAGCTGTTTTTAAAAGTATCTATTTTACGCAAAGACTCAAGTCACAGGAGTGTGGCAGAATATTTCAGTTTATAGTTAAAGAAGAGGGAAGTACAACTATCACAGCAGAAATTGTTAGAATGGTCTAAAATATCTATTTAACATGGTCTATCGGCCTGAAACAAATATTCCAGGCAAACATTCTACAAAAGTAAAATTCCCCCAGAATTCTGTGTTTGCAAAAATGCAATCTAATAGTTCAGTTCTCAGTATGACTCTTCTAAAGCATCTGTTTGCCACCCATCTCCAGATTCCAAATTATAGCACATAACCTTGCTAAGCATAATAAATAAAAATATAAATAAACACAGTTGGGTAGGTTCCCCTCAAAGTCCTCTGTCTTGTTGGTAAATATACCTTCCCTCTCACCCCCGTTGGTAATAAATTCTTTCTAACTCAGGCTAATCTCTCTGAGTAGGCTTGGACGCCCTGCAGCATTCTCAGAAACCCTAGTCCATCAGCTGTCCTCCTTCTCTGTATCTTCAAGCTTTTTCAGAACTATGGATTCTAGCCTCTAAACGTGGTCAAGTTTCTTCCATGTCAACAGCCCCCTAACAATAAAACCTGCACCCCTTCTCAACCCCACCCCACTCCCTGACTCACAAAGGTGGATGAGGACACCATCCAGAGCACTTTCCAAACAGACCTGATGCTTATGTAAACTCAGAACCTGAAATTAAGGTTCATGCCCACCCAGGCTGGTCCCCGGAGTTCAGCAGCTTTTTGAGACACACGACCACTCATTAGTCACTATTGGTCCAATTATCAAACCACTTATCTGTGAACCAGAATATTTTATGTGCTTTCATATGAGCAGCAGTACTTTTTTTAGAAAGAAAATAATCTCCTATGTTTTCTTCTGATAAGTTTCCTAGTTCTACCTCTTAACACTTGAAGTCTATGATCCATTTTGAGTTAAATTTTGCATAGGGTGTGAGGTAAAGGTCTTTTTTTCATTTGCATATGTATTTCCAGCTATTTTAGCACTATTTGTTGTTTACCAATGAATTACCTTGGCACCTTTGAAAACTTTCCCAGACTGATTTAATGACAAAAAATTATTTTTGAGCGTTAATTATTATGTCACAGAAATACAGACTACCTTTTTGGTAAGTCCTTTTATAAAAGATTTTAATAATGTATTAAAATGATACATTGTTATGTGGAAAAAAAGCTGGAAAAGCAAAAGTATATATACATATCTGGAGCGTAATATACCAAAATATATGTACAGAGGTTATTGAGTTTTGATTATATACTGGGTAATCTTACTTTTCTTCTTATGTTTCATTGCATTTTCATTTTTAAATGTACATATAAATGACAATAAAATTTTTGAAATTTTATCCATTAAAATTTTTGAATCAGAGATTTCTCAGTTACATCTTTAACTCTATAGTTAGAAGAAATAATCACATCGTAAATAAAGTTGAAGTGTAGTAAGTCAACAGAAAAGGGGAAAAATCTAGTTAAAAGTACCTTACAATTTTCTAAAAACAATGTCAGATTATACTTGACAATTTCATTGTTAAATTGAATGTTCTCAAAGGAACAGACTTCGGATTTTAGAGTTAAACCAAATGTCTCAACAGAATATATCCTTAAAAAAAAAAATCAATGAATGATTTAGACACAAAATTCCATTGTGTAATCACACCCAATTTTAATGTCCATCAATTTTAATGGTGACACACCCTTACGCACTCATCGGCCATCAGAAACTTTCTGCTGGAACCAGAGTGTATGCAAAACAGCAGTGGATAACGGTTTTTTTTTTTTTTTTTAAGATTTCTTTTCCTACATTTTAAGGTAGGAAGATATAAATGACAACTATGAACTGTTCTATTTCTTTATCATTTCCCTTTTTTCTTTTATAAGAGATAATTTTGGCAGAGCGGAACTTGCCTTTTCAGGAACTTCTTATTTTACATTCACAATATCAGTGATGCAAATAATCTTGCAAGTGTATGAGTGTGTGCTTGTGTGTGTGAGTATGTTCTATGACTATGGCATTATACACCACGATTCTAAGAAAAACTGAAACATGGCAAAATTATAATTAGTACCAAGTGGGTGTAGTGTAAGAGCTAAAAACGCAAAGTAGGAAAGTTGAAATTCGTTTTCACATTCAATTCAGGTGCTGTCTGAAATTTGCTTTCGGGTGATTTCTGATTGTTAGAGCACATTTTCCAAATGATTAACAATGCTCCACAGCCACATAGCACAGGGAGATCAGCTCGGTGCTTTGTGTCCACCTAGAGGGGTGGGATAGGGAGGGTGGGAGGGAGGGAGACGCAAGAGGGAGGAGATATGGGGACATATGTATATGTATAGCTGATTCATTTTGTTATACAGCAGAAACTAACACGACATTGTAAAGCAATTATACTCCAATAAAGATGTTAAGAAAAAAGAGGAGTGTCGGAAGTCTATTTGTACTGACTGTAAGGTGAGCAGGATGGTGAACAATACCTGGAATGGCCCTCAGACAACAAAATAACAAAGAGGCTTTCAAGGAGGGGGGTGTTAAGAGTTTAAATATATATTATTAATAAAATTAATCTTATCTTTGCAACATTGAAAAGAAACTTCTAAAATTTAAGATTACATTTAAATTATTAATTTGGTGGGCAAAATTAGGAGTGAACAAAGTAAGGTGAGACAATAAAATGTCTTTTACCTAAAAATCTATCCATCCAGAGTTAAGAAAAAGCTAAGTTCCAAAACTGCATCTAAATGTTATTGGATAAACTCCTTGGGACAGCATTGTTAACAGGCTGTAAATAAGAACCATGAGGAACAAGTCAAACCACCTAATTTTTTTTTTTTTTTTTTTTTTTTTTTTTTTTTTGCGGTACACGGACCTCTCACTGCTGTGGCCTCTCTCGTTGTGGAGCATAGGCTCTGGACGCGCAGGCTCAGTGGCCATGGCTCACAGGCCCAGCCGCTCCGCGGCACGTGGGATCTTCCCGGACTGGGGCACGAACCCATTTCCCCTGCATCGGCAGGCGGACTCTCAACCACTGCGCCACCAGGGAAGCCCCAAATCTTATTTTTAAACTACTACATATTTCCCCCAAATATTCTAGCCAAGAGCTCTACATTTTAGTTCAAGAAATTCTCTGACTTGCCACTAGGCATACCTCTCAGTGCTGAGTACTTCTAATCTGCAAAACATGGGCATTGGCCTCAATGCTAGCATTCAAACCCTAGACAAGCATTTCCTAACATCACATTATTGTCATGTTGCCCAGAAAAGTCTATTATTCATTAAGTCCTGTTCCTGATCTCACTTTGTTCCTATAACAGATGGCTGGAAACAGAAACCAGACAACAGGGTCCATCTTCACTTGTCTTCCAATGGAATAACCACGAACAAGGGAAAATGAGGCATGAGAAGGGAATACAGTTTGCAGAACTGCAGAGATAACCTACTTCTACTTTTCACTTTGCAGATGAAAAACTAAAATTCATGGATACTACGCAACTTCTATCCTATTTCTCAGAGCCTGTCAGTAGAAAATCCAAAATACTACTTTGAAATGCTCCTCGTGCTAGCATTCAAAACTAAGTGCTATGAGAAACACTAGTTTGCAGTCTCTGTGAATATAAAGTGACCAATCCTGGCTTATATTCTTTGGCTATGCAAAAAAGAATGAAAAAAATATTAGGGGAAGTATGATGGTAATTGTAGGAGCCAGTAATTCTTTTTCTTTCCTTATTAGCGTGTTCACTAAGTCTACCTACTAAAGAACGTCTTATTAGTTATAGCATTTTTAAAGTGCTGTGAATGAATGCTTTGAACCATTGTACTTATATTAAATAAATCTATTTGACACAATACACATGGGGTTAAAACTTCATTTGGGCTATTAAGATTAACCATAATCCACTGGTATTTTTTAATATAAATTAAAAATGCAAACTAATAACTCTGTTCAAATCACAGAACCAGTTAGAGTGCCTGATACTAAGATATATCATCCTCAACTCCTTGAGAGGCTGCATCACAGAGGGTCCTAGTGCCTGGGAGGAAGAGGCACTTTGGGAGCACTTAGTAAAGGGGACCCTTATCAGAGCAGTAGGGAAGGGTTTCCATATTTTACCCACGTGGCTGACTTGAAGATGAAGCCATCAGTTCTGTTGAATACCAGAGATCTTTTGAATAGCGTAGAAACTTCAGTGTACTTTGATCAAACAATCTGTAGTTTCCTCATACTGTCAAATGAACATCAGGTAGAAAGGAAGATCCACTTCAGAAAAAAAAAAATTACATTTTCTCTCTTAATTTTTCAGGATTAAGAGAACTACGCCTAATAGTTTTTCCTTTTTGTTGCTGAAAACTATGTAAGAATCATTAAATTGATTTCCCTATGATATATACTGATAAGAGTATAATGTTTCACAATAGACATTATTCAAAATAGGTCAGCTGCTAACACCCGCCATTACTTCTAAAATGTATTGACATTTCTTCCTCTTGGAAAGCATGTCCTGAATGGTGATTTCTGAGGAAGAAACGATGGCAAAGAAAAGAGCTTTCCTAAACCATGTTGAAACTGTTAGGAAAAGTCAAATCAAGATGATTTATATGTTGACGTCTTGGTGAAACGCGACTTCAATTTATTTTTAGAATATTGCTGCTAATTAAAAGAAACCATTACTTCAAGTTATAAAATGTAAGTATATCAGGGGACACCCAAGAGACAGCTAGTGCTTTAAACAATCATTGCATAAGGATTCTCTTATAGTGCAGCCAGCTCCAGGCAGTAGGGAAACACCTCACTATCTGAACTTGAAATCCCAATACAAACATCAGAGCTCTACATACACCTCATTCCCAGGAGGCTCCTGCAAAACCCAGAGCAGTGAGAGATGCCCTCTTTATTTCCAACGCTCTACCTCTGAGGAGGAAAATATGCAGCTTGACCTCTCTCTCCCAGCCCGGCTGCACCACAGCTGCTGACTTGCCCACACCTGACCTCCATTCTCTCCCCTGGCAGGGACCTGATTCACAAACGTTCAACACCTATTTTAAATCCCCACTTTTCCTGTTTCAACGTGATGTTACAAATGTACAGTAGTTCAACTTGAACTTATAAACTTAAAGTATGTAAACCCTATCAGGTCTCTAAAGTGACAGGAGCATTTGAAGGATATTCTTATCTTTCAACATTATCCTGAATTCTGAAAACTGGTTTCCCAGAGGTTTTGAATACTGTCCTTTTTATGGTTCTGATGTGACAATGCTTACAAATGACCACAGCTTATCAAAAGCCTATTTGAAAAAGAGATTTACTATTCATCTTTGGAACTATCTGTGTCATGGCATTGTGCTTCATGTATCGAGATTTTCCATATCTCTCTTGTTTAACCTTCTTTCCTGAAAATTTCCAGAGTGTCTTTTTGGAAATTGGAGGGCAGAAGTTAATATTTTGTTTGTTCAACCGATAACTGAATCAAAACATATTTTCTCCATGTCCCAGAAGATGCTGGAATCACGTTGTCACATCAAGAACAGTAGAAGCTCTTCTATCATGGAGAGCGCCTGAATTTCTAAAGAGATGAGCACTTCTGGGTGCAGCTCAGAACACCGGATGCCTCATGAGGCCCAGGGCTAGAGGTAACCAGCTGGTGATGCGGCTCCAGTCAACATACTGAAACAGCTTCATGTTAATTGAGGCAACTGAGGTCTCTCAAACTGACCCACAGCAGAAATGCTGGGGTGAAAACTGTTTCCTCCCTAAGAAAAGAAAAACCTAAAAGGGCACACTGTTGACCCGCCAAACTTGCATCAAAGCTCAAACTGTCGCGCAGGCTTTGCTAATACGCCACGTAAATAGGTTGTTTTTTTTAACTCTTGGGGCTCTTTTCCTCAAACTCTGCTCAGAGTGACAAATTAAGCTATGTGCTTTAGAACGTCAGAAAACCTGGATTACATTTCTCGTGACGAGGATACCAAAGTGTTTTTAGAATCCCTGACTCTTTTTTTATGCCTGCCTATACCCGCCCCCAAATGCCACCGAATGCTGACAGTCACTTCCTTCTCCCAATGGCACCTGCTGCCCGCACACCCACCCACGGGCTGCTAAAATCCTCCTGTCATCTCATCCACATGCCAACATAGAAGGCTGCCTGCATCCCTACCCCCGAACCTCCAAACGGTCTTTGGAATAAGGAAACAAACACACAGAGCTCACATTACAAAGGGGCTTATGATGGCCAAGGGTTATGGACCAGGAAGCAGGGAAGTACTTCATTGTCCTCATAGGCCATGTCCTAAGAATACCAGCCATTGTTTCAGGTCTGCACGTGATACTTATTCAGAGACATCGGTTGCTAGGAGAAAGTTCAGGCTAAGATGGATTAATTAATCTAAAAGCAGACACGGAGGATATACCATTCCCCTACCCCATTAGAAATTCCCATGTTGGCCACTTCCATTTTTAGCCTGAGAAAAGTTTTTTATATGAGTGACAACTTCAGATGGTTTCAGCCTGTTTGAATCTACAAGACAAAATGCTTTTGGAAGAATATATCTAGACATTACCCTACTCTTGAAACAACTATTTACCTACTCTACTGGCCTGCTCTGTGTTAAAGATGTGATCACTGCTAATACGGAGACAACGATTTGCTTGGATGCCCAGTTATCAGGTGATGGCATTGTCCATGGTTTTATTGGATTTCTCTCAGTGCCAGAGTCACAGAACTGAAGAGAGACCTGATTGTTTGGAGGCTCTCACGTGAGGTGCAAACAGAGCCCTGAGGTCAGGAACTATGCTTACTTGCCTTTGTAAGCATCTATCAAAATGCATGGTCCTCAATCCAGGTCTGATCAGCAATGTATACATGACACACAAACCCATTTGTGAGCAAACAAATGGGAAGGATTTCCCACAGCAGACATGCTTGGCATCACTGCACACCAAGAAGCTGTTCCTTTCTCTGTCGCTCCATTAGGTTCCTTTTTATCAACAGCTTTTGAGAAACAAAGGGAATTGTGATCTAAATTCAAGCTCTTACATTGACAACAAGTAATCAATAGGCATTCCTAATTGTGAACTTGGGACTTCATGTCTGAAACTACTTGTGATGCTCTGGCATGGACCATGGGTCTCACAGAGGACCATAGCTATGCTAGGAGACCAACACAGAGGAAATGCATCTGGAAGATGTTGCCATAAATTGTCAGCAGAATTCTGTGAATTTGACTATTTCAGGAACACACATGCAAGCTCTTTGTCTTTCAGTGGATTATACTGGGTTTGAATCTATAGAAGAACAGCTATGTACTTGTTTAGTTAATTTTCAAGGATGTGAGGTCTTGCTTTATTTAAAAAATAACGTTTTCTACCCAAAAGTATGACTTGGTCTTTTCTACCCCAAAGTATTACTGAGCTAAATATATTCAGTCTCCTCTGTGGCTCTTCTGGAATTTAACACACTGCGGTCACTAATTTTGGAAACCTATCCCAAACTTTTCTGGTTATAAACCTCTAATTGGAATTATCCGTAGTGGGAAGGTACCCTTTCATTCCTTCCCATGAGTGAATAGTTGAGCCTCTTGGGACATCACTGAGGAACCTGAATGCTTACAATGTCTTTTGGTTTGTTTCTTTCTTTTTATTTTTTGAATCTCTAAAATGATTGTATAACCGCACAAATTCAAATACTAATTTCCTACGTCTTTCTAATTAATCCTGAAAAGATGAAGGAAAATTGGGGCTGAATCTCAGATGTGGTATCATTGAAGGCAGTAGGAGAGAAATGTGGATCATCCTCATTGGTTGGTGAAATTGAGGAGGGGGGACCATTACCTTTCAAAAATTAATGAAGCAACACATTAAAAATGCTGAGTGTTAGAACCTTGAATCTATTATAAAATCACTAAGTAATCTACATCTAAATTGAAGCCTTTAATCCCATTCTTAACCACATCTACTCTGACAGCGGTTGGGACATTAACCTCACCATTTGTGGGTATCTGAGGAGCTAACAATACCAAGGACAATAAGTCAATAATAAGTAACCCTTCTGAGACCCTGACCAGTTCAAAACACTGTTAGTCGTGCCCTAGAGATATTCCCATGTAATTTTTACCCCAGTTTTTGATGGCTCTATCATCCATGGTCCCCTTTCCTACAGATGAAGACACTGAGGCACAGAGAGGTTACTTGGCTAAAGCAAAAGAGCCAGTTGATGAAGAGACAAGGATTTAAACTAAGCAGCATGGCTCTTGACTCTTAGCAACTGGCAATGGCTGCCTGGTTGAATGTGGTAACTAATTAGTGCTATTGAAAGTTGTTCGTTATGGTCGATAATGTCTAAGCCAACGCATTTAAAAAAGATATTGCATTCAATTAATTTCCTTCTATTAATTACTTGACAGTTATGCATCTTAATTGCCTGTGGAAGAGAAAGCATATACCCTCACATTCCCACACCTCTTAGCATAGGACCAAGAGCTGGAAGACTTGAGATTAGTTTCAGCTCATTAACTTGTTAACTTTTTAACTTAACATTGAAAGCTGTGGTCCTATTCCTGAACTGTAACAAAGATTGTTTAACTAAGTGATCTTTAATATTTGTTGAGCTTCAAATTCCTAGAATTCTGTAATCTCTTGATATTTGTTCTATCTGATAATGAAGAATAATTTTACAGAGAGAGTTTCCCAGTTCTAAAGGAGCTTTTTAAAAAACCTGAATAAGGAGAAGACACTTATTCAAGGAGAATGTCATCTCCGAGAGCCGAAAAAAATATCTCCACAATCACCTAGTCTGAGAAACACTGATTCAAAAACTTTGTTTTGTACTATAAAAATGTCTTTTAATTGTGAATCATCTCTGAAAAAGAGAAATTTA
Organism: Kogia breviceps; assembly: GCF_026419965.1. Taxonomy (NCBI): domain Eukaryota; kingdom Metazoa; phylum Chordata; class Mammalia; order Artiodactyla; family Physeteridae; genus Kogia; species Kogia breviceps. Next base: position 9,915,710 of record NC_081322.1, read on the forward strand.
ATTGTTGTTACTAATAAGTGGAGCCAACAGATTTAGCAAATTAATATAGAGGATGCCCACCCATTTAAATTGGAATTTTAGATAAATAAAACCTTTTTAGTATGTCCTATTGAGGGACATGAATTTTAATATAAGGATGTACTCTACTAAAATGTTTAGGGATATACTAGAATCTAGGGACATACTAACAAATTATCCGTTGTTCATCTGAAATTTACATTAAACTGGGCACCTATGGCTTATCTGGCAACTCTACTGGTATGTGACTTGCTCAGTTGAAGTGAAAACATGAAACACAAAGAAAATAATTAGAACTTATGAACCACTGAGTATGCATCTGAGTGAGAAACACTGGCCTAAGGTATCAGTTTATTTTTCTTGCTCCTCAAATTTTTGTGCCTACCCAATACCATATTATCACTTACATAGAGAAAGACTAAATTGCATTTAGGGTTACTATTCAAACATGCTACAGGCAGTAGAATCTTTTAAAAAATCATATTCTATAAGTCAACCCTCAGAGAGTTGCTGTTCTTTAATCCCCTGAGTGGTTTTCTTTACTGAAGAGAACAGTAGGAGAAAGGAAGTGTCCATGAAAGGTAAAACCAAAAGCACCTGGCTATTTTGGAGGAAAAAGACAGCCCATGGGATTTGTTATCGAAAAGAGACACGTGATACAAAGACCAAAACACCTAAGTCTAGGCCTGAATGATAGTTAGGAATCCAGCTCATATAACTCTGTAATTAACACAGTACATGCCTGGGGTAAGGCAAGCAATAGGCATTTGGGGGAAAAAGAGCCCAGTATCCATGCAAAGCCCAGTCCTGCCAGCTGAAATCGGCGTAATACACACAGCTTTAATATGGATGGTTACTGACCGGAGGGTAGCTAGGCAACAGTGACAGAAAAGCTGTGAATCTATGTCGAATGAGGTAAAAAGCAACAGCTTGGAAAAAGCAAGAGCCAGTTACCAAGAAACAGGCCAGCCTAGAATGTTATTTTCCTTCTTTAAAAAAAATTCTTTTTGACTAAAGTATTGTTGATGTACAATATTTTATGTTACAGGTGTGCAATATGGTGATTCACAATTTTTAAAACTTATACTCCATTTATAGTTATAAAATATTGGCTATATTCTCTAGGCTGTACAATATATCTTCGTAGCTTATTTTACACATAAGGTTTTCTACATCTGAATCCCCTACCCCTGTATGGCCACTCCCTGCTTCCCTCTCTCCACTGGTAACCATTAGTTTGTTCTCTATATCTGTGAGGTTGCTTCTGTTTTTTTTTATATTCACTAGTTTGTTGTATTTTTTTAAATTCCACGTATAAATGAGATCATACAGCATTTGTCTTTCTCTGTCTGACTTATTTCACTGAGTATGATACCCTTCAGGTTCATCCATGTTATTGCAAATGGCATTATTTCATTCTTTTTTATGGCTGGGTAATATTCCGTTGTATATATATTCCACATCTTTATCCATTCATCTGTCGATGGACATTTAGGTTGTTTCCGTACCTTGGCTATTGTAAATAGTGCTGCTGTGAACATTGGGGTGCATGTAGCTTCTCAAATTAGTCTTTTTGTTTTTTTAGATATATACCCAGGAGTGGAATTGCTGGGTCATATGGTTGTTCTATTTTTAGTTTTTTGAGAAGCCTCCATACTGTTTTCCACAGTGGCTACGCTAATTTACATTCCCACCAACAGGGTACAAGGGTGTTCTTTTCCTTCTTTACTTCCTGGAAAATGCCCACTTATCTCAGAGGACCCAAACCCTGTGTCTCTCTGGAAATCTTTCTTAGCCTTTTGTCTGTCCATCTACACAAATCCGTGCAGGTCTTGTCAGCTGGTTCTTCGTTAGGACTCCAGGGGACTTTTTATTTACCCCACGATGTGCCCACATAGCTAGTGTTGCATTATCAGATGGATCTGGGAGTGGACATGTCTGTTTTCCCCTAAAAGGCAAGGACAATTTGATAACAGGAGCTGTACCTCTCAGAAGCATCCCTAGACCCTCTGAATGAATGCATGAGAATGTAAGTGGTCACATGAGAGAGGAGCGAAATAATCAAAGACATAGACCATAGAGTCTGATATACAAGATGTTTTACTCAGATTCACCTCTCCTCTGCTCTGCTGCTTCACATTAGGAATTTATTTTACACATCTTATTTTTAAAAAATTCTAATTTTATTCTTAAGGAGTTGGGGTGAAATCGGACTAAAATACAATAAAGCATTTCTACTCACAGAGGACTTATACCAATAGACCTCTTCTTAAACAAACCCTCATGAATCAATATAAATCCACGATGTTCCAAGGGTAACCTGTCTTCCCTTTCTGGATACCGTTTTCAGCTAAAATGAAAGAGCCCAGCACCCTAGGACAAGCAGACTCCAAAGCCATACCTGGGGTAGCAATGTGGGTTTTCTAGGGAGCTGGGGTCCACTGGAGGGTCTGGATATGCATCCATGAAACAGCCGAGGGAGATCCTGAGTCAGTCATAATGCGCTCTGAGTGGCAGTCAGTTCTGTGCTTTACTCTTGGTCTCCCATATACTCTGTTCTTTCTGCTTAATTCAGGAGGATTTGTTGTTTTTTAAGACCTCACAGAAATAGCCTCACACAGACGCACATTTCCAACATACCTCCAATAAACACACAGCCCTCCCCTCTCCCCTTCCTTTCCCTCTTCCTCTACCTGACCCGCCCCTCCCTCTGACATACCTGTACGCCTGTACTTACACTGCTCTTTAGACCTTGGGTTTTTTTCCCCCTTCCTCTCCACCAATACACACGCCTCATTGGTCTCCAACGGACCCTTTAGAGAAGACTTCTGTGAACGCACCCCTCATCATTTTCTCCCGAAGCCGATACTTCAGACTGTAGTGTCAAACATTTGCCCATGGCTTCTCATTACTGTATACACGCTTATTCCTCATTCCATCTCTATTGTTATAACTTCAAAGGCAAAGCCTTTCTCTTTCACTCTGCTTCTTTTTTCTCTCCTTTGATAACAAAGTATATTGCTGTGTACCTAATAAATGCTCAAGTAATAAGCATTTGAATCATAAAGGACTGAAGTGAAATACGTAGATGTTAAAGTTTAAGGGTTTCAGGATGTCACCACAAATGCATCGTCTTGAGCTCCAAAGCAGGTTTCACCTCTGCCTGGCAAAAACCACCACATACCTCGAAGCTGGACAATCAGGCGGTAGATTTGTGTTTATTGCTTCCTGACCGTTTCCCCATATGAAATTTTGCCAGTCCAATTATTTCCCTCAGATTTTAGTTTACATCAATTCCAGAGAATCTGAATTCTATAATTACTCTTCCATATTGGAGAAGATTTTCTATATTTTTAACCCAGTTTCAAGAATAACACTTCCTTATTTAGAATCACTGGAAAATTACACTCGCGCATAGATAGACTGCTATTCTAGGCCATAAATGAAAGTACTTTGTTGGGAGGATGAGTTGAGGAATAAAGAATAGGGTGTGGGCTCTGACAGAAGCATCGTTTAATCATTTATATACTGCTAAATATATAGAGGAAGCGGTGGACACCTCCACCAGACAGAAAATGTGAGGTGAGACCTCTCCTTTTAGCACTTCTTTTAATGTAGCCTCAAGCTGTCATCGTGTAGTTTGTTCTTATTTCTATTTATGGCCATTTGTGTAATCTTTGGTCACATGGAGTGATCACAGGTAACCTAACGGCTTGCAAGAGACAGTTTCATGATCACAGATATAAAGTTGCTAAAATGATTATGCTATGCCTTGTATTTATTCTACTTGTTTGTTTTTATTCCAACAAGATCTCAAAGCCTTCATGTGAGATCTGTTAGAAAAGAAGAGTAGATAAAGAATAGAACTAAAGTTACAAATCTGCAAAAGTATATTTAAACTGTTTCTGTGCTATTTCTTGTCTCAACAAATTGATAAGTTAGACAAGGAGAATTTGAACTAAATCTCCTTTCTTTGATCTGTGATATACTTTGTTGAAAATAAGAAAGGAAATAGAGGTAAGCAATTGAAAGCAACATCTCCTTAATTTTTCTTTTCTAGCTGTATGGTGTAGTTGTGTTTAAGTCAATCATATGTATTTTGTATTTAAAGGCTTTTTTTTTTTACATCACTGAAGATATTAAGAAAAATAGACCGTATTAAAAATCTCATTTAAAAACGGAATCATATTTCTTGAAATAATTCAAATATAACTGCATCTTTTAAAATTCGTAGTATTTTACAATTATAGAAATGATGGCCAAATATCTGCAAATTATAGCAGAAAAAAAACCTACGGAAAGATGTCTTCGCAATTGTAAATATTTACGGAACACACATAACATACTTCTTCCATTACATTTTCACAGGTTAGTTTCAACATCCACTATGCTAAGACTAACAGCATTGCAGTTTAAGTAAAAATAAAAAAAATCATGAGTAGACTACGGAGACTGCAAAGTCTCTATAGTAACTAATAGAGGGAAAGTCTTTTGGGGTCAAGTAAAATAATGTTAGTAATTTAAGCAACGCATTGTCCGTTTCCTTCACGACCACACGTCACCTTCCTGACCACAGTAAAGTAAAGCCAGTCTACGGTGGGGGCTGCTGTTCCTCACAGCAGGGGAGACGCACAGAAGATGGGCAATACCTGGATATTTACTGAATCTCCACTTTTACTTAGACTTTTCTTTCAGCATCCAGATAAGTCTAAGGAGTCTATCTGTTTGGCGAAAGAAATATGTATTCTGAGTACTTTTAATTCCTGAACTATTTTGAGGAATATCTTATTTTAATATATGCAAACTCAACTAAAATAACTGAGAAATATTCATGCTTTCATTTGGTTTGTTAGGAGGGGATCTGGCAAAGAGTTGTGTTGACTCATCACCAATATGACAAGAAAGAAGCTAAGAAAGGAAGCATTTCATTTTCCCTCATGTTGAAAAGGGTATTGATTTAGGACAAGCCTGTGAAACATTACTCAGTTTCCACTGCTGGCCTGTATAGAAGACTGTATAGATCTCCCAACTACATATGAAGTTCCATATCACAGATTATATTGTCAACACTCTATGTAGGTACAACATGAACATGACATTTGAAGGAAATCTTTGCATGGTTAAGGTATAGCAATCAAATAATTATATATATATTTGTACATATATATATTAGGTCAAAATATTTAATAGTTTGACAAATGTATCTAAATGTTTACTTCTTATTAAGTGTCCTTTTAGAAATATTACAGTAGAAATGTCACGGCCAAGGGACTACTTAGCTACATTAAATAATCATTGTAATTAACACATCCAGGTGGAATCCAGAATGTTTTCCTTCATTTTATAACAGTTTGCTAGCCTGTACAACCTGAAGTACATCTGTTTGATTATTTAAACTTTGTATTTAATCTGAATTCTAAAGACAAATAATTTTGCATATTGTTCTCACTGAGCAAAGACAAATACACACGGAAATGAAAACTGATGTCTCTGGTCTACATACTGCCTCAATAGCACAGCAAGAGTAAAAATCAAGACCACTATAGTCTAAACTACCTTGAGCATCTATGAAACGCGTATCTCTAAATTGTGCAAAGCAAATCTCATAATTCTTGAGTTTCTAATAATTCTCTGTGCACTATTGATAGATTTTCTCTACTCCGATGAAAAAAAATCCACAAAAAAATAAAATTAAAGTAGTTGTCATTGGATTAGTTAGGGCATGGGATATAGTCCCATGCGGTAACTTAATGACAGTAAGAAGCTATCAACGAAAAAGGAAACTTCTCATAGCGTTTATTAATGAAGAGGTTGGCAAGTACACATTCCAAAGTGCAGAATGATCTTTTTAGTTCATTTCTAAAGTTTGATAGGGAGATCGGACTCTAATCCATGAAAAAAATGATATTTACATTACCTTATTGTCAGGAAATAATAAAACGGTTTTGCTTTACATTATTTTACATGCTCTGAGGGCCTTTTCAAGTACTTCCTGCTCTATGTGCTGTATTAGTCTTTAAGAGTGCTGGTGGTGGAGATGTGATAGCATCGCTCATTTTCCGTAGCTGCCCCTCGTCGCTGCCCCTTCAGAGAGGCAGACATAACTTACCCTAGCCACAGGGCCACATGACCTCTTTGGAAACTTAAGTCTCCTAGGCTAATGAGCCACAGGGTCTCTGGGCACAGCTCTGGGCACAGTTCTGATGTAAAGCAGGTTTTGTATGGTAGCCAATAAACCAGAAGAATGCCAATTTGGTCTTAGAATGCATAGAAAATTGAGAAGCCACTTTTTTTTTTTTTTTTTGCGGTACGCGGGCCTCTCACTGCTGTGGCCTCTCCCACTGCGGAGCACAGGCTCCGGACGCGCAGGCTCAGCGGCCATGGCTCACGGGCCCAGCCGCTCCGCGGCATGTGGGATCTTCCCGGACCGGGGCACGAACCCGTGTCCCCCGCATCGGCAGGCGGACTCTCAACCACTGCGCCACCAGGGAAGCCCCAAGAAGCCACTTTTTACAGGAATAAATTCTGCCTGTCTTAACTAGCTGCCCTAACTGAACACATGAATACATTTTAAAAGCATTCATCCTTGTATATGTGAATGATTAAAAATGCATTCATGTCTTGTTCTTCCTTTATTCATTGAATTTAGAGCTTGAACTGCAATGGATGGGGGAGAACTATTTCCCTATTTCATTTTCCATATATTTCAAATTTTCTAAAATGAACATATTTCACTTGAATTGGAAAAATGTAAGTTTGGGGAGATTCAAAAATAATTTAGAAATGACTTCTGCCTACAAAGGCCTTAGAGATTTTTTTAAGAGGTGAGACATGAACTCAAAATGAGGTACTACTCCAAAACTACCCTTACATAACATATACACACTACTGTATATATAACAGATAATCAATAAGGACATACTGTATAACCAGGGAACTATACTCAGTATTTTGTAATAACCTATAATGGGAAAATTTTGAAAAAGAATATGTATATATATGTATTCAAATCGCTTTGCTGTACACCTGAAACTAACATAGCATTGTAAATCTACTATACTTCAATAAAAAATTTAAATTAAATTTAAAAAGAAAGAAATACTAAAATAAGTCCACCAAATAGTGTACCATTTTTTGAGGAGCAGGGTGGAATGAGGGTGGGTATGATCTTCTGGGGATTAGATAAGATTTTATGTAGAATTTAAAATATTCCTGGAAGGAAGGAACAGTAGAAAATCTGGACAAATTTCTCAGCAAAAGAAAAATGCACATACATTACTATGTACACTATTTTACATAATTCCTGATGCTTGAGGACTTCCTGAAACCTATACTGGGCCTCAGATGGGTAGATTATGCCTTAGTAAAAATAATAGTGGAAAATAAAGGGAGAAAAGAAGGTTAGGGACAGAATTTTGCTGAACTGATAATTCCAAGCCCAGGTGTTTGTACTGTGTTCATTTGTCAATGAAAAGCCATCACAGTTTTGGAAAAGAGGGCCTATCTGAGCATATCTCTGCCCTTTTAGACAATGAGAAAATACTGCTGTTTCTGCTGAAAAAGGTAGCAGCCAGACTCGAAGATGACCACCCCAAATCCACACCTCTGGTATCCAGGCCCTCTGGAGTCCCTTTGCGCATTGAACGTGAGCTGGCCTGTGTGACCTGCAGAACACAGAGGGCCTGATGGCATGTGATTTCCAAGGCTGGGTCCTAGAGGCATTGCTTCCACCTTGACTTCTCAGATCGCCTGCCTTGGTGGAGGCTGGCTCCACCTTGCGAGGACACTCACGCAGCCCTGCGGACAGAGGATCTGCAGAGAAACCAGTTCTCGGCACCAACTTGCCAGGCTGGAAGTGAGTCACATTACAAGTGGGTTTCACAGTCCCAGTCAAGCCGTAGTCGAATGTCACACAGCTGGCGACGTCCTACTGCAACCCCAAGAGAGAATCAAAGCTGGAACCACTTTCACACTGTTGCTCCCCTCTTCCACACATCCTCTCACAATGCCCTCAAACCCCTGAGTCAGAGGGGCCAGGAGAGATCACAAATAATTATAGCTGTTTCAAGCCACTACGCTTTGGGGTAATTTATGCGACTGAAGTAATAGGCAACTAATACAAAGAGGTCCTAGCCATCCACTCAACTGGGCTGGGAGTCCTACCAGATGAAATATTATTTTAGGAAATGAGAGCGACTATGTTTCTCTGTGCACTTTTTTTTTTTTTTTTTTTTTTTTTTTTTGCGGTACGCGGGCCTCTCACTGTTGTGGCCTCTCCCGTTGCGGAGCACAGGCTCCGGACGCGCAGGCTCAGTGGCCACGGCTCACGGGCCCAGCCGCTCCGTGGCACGTGGGATCCTCCCGGACCGGGGCACGAACCCGCGTCCCCTGCATCGGCAGGCGGACTCTCAACCACTGCGCCACCAGGGAAGCCCTCTGTGCACTATTGATAGATATTCTAGTACAGGTAGAGTCATGATGTAGCATAGATTACTTGTATCACATTTTAGTTAGACTATCATCTGAAGATATAGGAAAACTTTGATCAGAAAATATTATCTTCGCTTTAGAGAAGCAGTAGACACAGGACATAAAAGTTAATTAAGCTGTTTTTGGGTTTCAACTCTGCCTTCTATTTGGGTAAGTCACATCACTTTTGTTCACCAGGGATGAGTGATACAGCTGCCCTACTTACCACCGTACTGGATCCCTGGGTGTAGCCACATTTAAAACAGCAAGTGTGCACAATAGCCTAAAACAACTGTAAAGAGCACACAGTGAAATGAGCAGGGAATTTAAGAAACCTGGGTTCAAATCTCAGCTCTGTTCATTACTATATTTACATGACCTTGGACAATTCACTCTTCGGGAATTTCAGTTTATTGTTTCTCTCTTCAGAAAAATGGGGAATGATTGTGATACTTGAAGAAGATAGTGTAAGGGACGGTGCCCAGCACACTGCTTGGTGCAGAGCAGTCTTTGAGGGCCTGTTAGTCAACTCCAAGTTACTTTAGTTCTCTGAAGCTGGAAGTGGGTGGAGGTGTCCACTATCAGGGAGAGGTGACCAGCAGACCCTGGAAAGTGAGTAGGTTTGCGGCACCCATTTCTGATGCACTATACTGAGAGAGACAGCTGAAGTCACGGGAATTAAAATATTAATACCAATAACAAATGCCATTTGACATTCAACATGTCAGGCATTTTACATTCATCATTGTGTGTAATCTACACAACGACCTTATGAGATCAAGATCAGCATCTGACTCACAAATGAGGAAACCAAGACTGAACAACATGTAAAATTTGGGATAAAACCCAAGTCTATTGAACTTAGAACTGGGAGTGCATCTTACTAGAAAAACCTTCTAGAAGAGAGGTAAAAAGGAGTTGTAAAGAAAACACAGGAAACGGAAGATGGAAAAATCAGAAATGATAGATGGGCCTAGAATTATCACACTAAGTGAAGTCAGTCAGACAGAGACAGACAAATCCCATATGATGTCACTTATGTTTGGAATCTAAAATATGAAACAAATAAACTGATTTACAAAACAGAAAGAGACCCACAGAAATAAAAAACTTAGTTACCAAAGGGGAAAGGAGCATGGGGGAAAGGATAAATTAGGAATTTGGGATTAACAAATACATACCGTTATATATAAAATAAACAACAAGGTCCTACTGTATAGCACTGGGGACTATATTCAATATCTTATAATAACCTAAAATGGAAGAGAATATAAAAATATATATATATATATGTATAGCTAAATCACTTTGCTGTATACTTGAAACTAACACAACATTGTAAATTACACTTCAGTAAACAAAATTTGAAAAATAGTCAGAAGTGTGCGGGGAGAAAGACATAGCAAGAGGAACACCTGAGAAGCAAAGTTAAGGAAATCTCCTCCATAAACTTACCAATGCATTTCCTTTAAAGATGGTTAATACATAAAAATCATGTTTTATATCCTGACTTTTGTGATAACTAACTTACTGAAAGATGTGGGGTTTCAGTAAGTTAGTTATGTGCTCACTGTAAACTCTCCGTATAGTGCCTGAAACATAGTATATGCTTAAAACTTGATTCTTACTAAATACAATTTAAGGCATAAATATATTTATTTAAATATATCTATGAAGTAAATTTACATATATAAGTATTTACATATACGTAATATAACAATTTAACATGACATAATTTTGGTTTCAGAATTTCACACAAACAAGATACCAACAAAGTATACTATATAACAATTATATCTGAGACAAATCAATGAAATCCTTGACTCACTAAGGTACAAATATCAAGGAAATGAAAAACCTTATAAAAAAAAAACCCAAAGCTTTACCTATATCTACATGTTTCAAATAACATATATTTTAAATAACATAATCATCACTGGAAGGTTTTCTTTTCTACTTTCTGAAAACAATGACTAGAAAAGATATTTCATCAATCAGATCATATTTTCCTAGAGTAAACATACTCTAAATCTAGGTTTTTTAAGTGATAAATCTAGCCACTCTAAAATAGGAACCAAAATCCCCTAAAACTACAAAAGACTGTGATAAGAATTATTGAAATTATATATGATTATATAAAACTATAAAATGCTTGAAAAACTTTGATTACATTAGAAACATATTGTGCTATTTATATATAACACATAAACATGATGCTGATCTATATTATAAATTAGACCTAAAATTTACATGTCAACAGCAAGCTTTTAATAACATTTTCTTGCTCTTTTAGGATGTAAAAGAGTCTTTTAAATGATTTAAATAACTGAAATAACACTGAAAACTCTCCAAATAAGATTAAACTACAGTTTTCTATTTTTGTTGGTGAATTTCTCTGCTGAAAGCAAAATGCTAAATCAAAATCACTCCAAACTCAGAGCTGTGCTTTTAAGCAACAGCCTGTGACCCCCACCTGTTTCCACAGAGGGAGAACTCATGATGGGTAAACAGCCAAGCGTAAGTGGATGAAGGAGCTAACACTTACACACTTACATGTGTCTGGGTGGGTGTGTGTTTAATGTCTCTCAGTGGTTCCTATTACATTGAGAACAGATTACTGAGAAGAAAGTCTCTGCCCTGCTAGTCATCTCCTTTCCACCCTGGTCTCCTGTTTTAAGGATGCATTAATTAGAGATATTACTCTTTATCTGCACCTAATATGTTCCTGAAGATGTTTTGGATTGTGAATTTTCAGTATGAGCCTATCTTCCAATATTTTATGTGGGAAAAAGTAATAAAGCATTCCTATCCCTCCAAAAGACCCAATCAACATCACCAAATATAAGTAAAACTCTCTTAAGCATACCAAAAAAAAAAAAAAAAGCTGCCAAGGATAGTACAAGGATAGTGTAAAACATTTAGGACACGAATTACCTATTTTTTAATGCTTACTGAACTCATTAGTAGGTATTTTGCTTGAAGTTAGCAACAATCACTAAAGCATTGAATATTGTTTTCTTCTATATTGCAACAAATATGTGCTGTCATGTAGATGTACATAAAATATTGGAATATGTTAGAGAGACAGATCACCTACTTCGCTCCCAAGCTTTTCCACTTTCATATAAGCATTTCAATGTAATAATTTGGACATGATAATCATGATAATGCCCACCAAGTTTGAACAAGCTAAGCACGGACTCCATCCTATTGGGAGAAAGCTAACTTACACCTACAGTGCACTCCGTACTCTTCCACCTTCACTTGCAAACAACTCAAATGTTTCTCTGTCAATGAATGCAAATTGGTTACAGTAGGTTTTCAATTAGACTGTGAATTTTCTGTAAATGTTTTTTTGAAAGTCAATATAGTTATAAATGAAAAGGTCACGTGCTAATACTATTTTATTATTTTACTAATAACATTGACAGTTTCCTCTACTCCCACTCCTAGCTGGGTTGGGTTTTATGGCAGAATTGCTACTTGTCCCCTAATATCCATCCTTTCCATCTTACATTGTAAGAAAAAATAACCTGTCATTTTACCTGGGTACATGATGGTTTGGAATAAAGATTATGTTTGACAAACTCCCTTTGCACACATTCCACTTTCAGGTCAAGGGGATGCATGTAGATGTTCTATACGCAACTTGTGGGATTTACTCTTCAAAGGTTTGGGCGAGTCCTGAATTGTCCCCTTCCTCCTTCCTGACGGCTTGATGCAGGTAAGTGTGTATGAGCAGCCAACTTGGACCACGAGTGACTGATGTAGGGAAAGAAAGCTGGACACAGAGCAGTAACAGGAGAGGAGAAGTCTGAACTCCTGATATTGCGAGGCAAAATACACCTCCTAGATTGATTACTGCACCCTTTTTGGACTTGAGAAAGAAATAAACTTTGATCTTGTTATTTGGGGCATTTTGTTTTTATGATTAATCTCAGGTAATTCTAATCCCAAAAGACACTGTGTCCTTTCTTTGTACACCAGACATCCTGGGCTTAAGCTTACCACAGAGCTTGTTGCAGGCTATTGTGATTATCTATTTGTCTGGATAAGTACCTCAAAGGCAGACACTGTGCCATCTTTGCATTCCCCAAGGACCTGGAAAATAGTACAGACTTGATAAATGTTTAAAAGTCTCCTTATACACTATATTGAGTATATCACTGGCAAGTCCTGTTCATCAAAACTTGTCAGTTTCAACACTAAAAGCCCTTACAACAGCAGCAAATTTTTCTTAAAGAAGACTTTGTTTAGATATACATATTTGAGTATTTTAATTTCAACAGAAGGAAACATTTATTAAGGTTATTTTAAAAGATGGTCTCACATTTAGAGTCTTCCTGGGTGAAGAATGAAGAGACAATTCCAACCCAACATGAGGCAGCTGTTTAAGATGTGAAACGGGGCCAGATCATTAACCTTTATGTATCCATGGACATGGTTTTACAAGTGTAGCCAAATTAGAGAGGACTAAATCATCTTCTCCATCATATTCATTACAACTTTAATTAGAAAATGAATCTGGAATAGCTTGGAATAAAAAGAAAACAGCTTCTGTCCCCAGAACAATCATACACACACAGTGGGTTCTCAGCTACAGCCCATTGAAAGAATGGTTATTAATCTAAGAGGTCTGACTTTTAGAAAAGAATGAGTTATGTAAAAAAAGAAGCTATGTGAGGATGCTGCTACATTTCTTCCGCTGCTGATAATGATAACCATCAGTGTTACCGATGTTATTTATTCAGACTTATCCCATGTCTGGCACCATCCCAGGAGCTTTACATAAGACCATCTCATTTCACCAAAAGCAGGGCATACTCACCGTCAACATGGGATGAAGGCAATAGGATGTGAGGTTAGGTACCTTTGCACGAGTTCGTCCTGTTACTGGTGTGCTTTTGAGCACTCCCTGTGTGCTAGACAATCTTCTGCGGGTTTAAACATCTCACCACACCACTAGCTAGAGAGAGTTAGTATCCTCCCTTCACAGATGTGGACAAGGAAAGGTGGTGAAGGTAAATCACTTGTCCAACATCACAGCCAGTAAGTGGCAGGCTGGGATTAAAAGCAACACAAGGTAGGAACCCAGAGCTCCACTCGCAACCACCGCGCTGTGTTTCTCTCATGGGAACAGCTGGAGCGGGAGGTGTAACTGACCCAGGCCCATCTTCAGTGCTCTAAAAACCCCTCACTGCTGCGTGGAGATCACACCCACCACGGGCTGCTCCCAGGCCATCACTGAGCCAGGCAGGGATGCAAAGGCCAATTTTGTTCCCAGGAGAAAAGGTACTCACTCACCTCATCACCGATGTTGGCTTAAAAGCTCTCTAAGAGCTTTGTGGAACCTTCTTTAGACCACCCAACAATCTAGGATGTTTCCACCCAGCCTCCCCTCCTTCCTCCTTCCACCCTTCACGAGGGGTCAGATTTGCATCCAGTGAGTCTCCCAGCCTTTTCTGACTCTGCCTTCTCTCATCCTGGGCATTTCCCCTAATAGGATCCTTGCCTCTGTTCTTGGTATCTGCTTCTCCAGGAACCAGACTGACACAGTTTTGATGAGTTAGTTCTCCTGGGAGTTCTTGGGGAGAGGAATCAGACTAGTTCCCTGGTGAGAAGGGAGGGCACTTCTGTCACTGTTGAGACCCTCATGAAGAAGAAGAGGGCTGAGAGAGAAAAGCTGGGGTACCTCAGGACCCACTGCATCATCGTTGGCAGGAAGAGCTCAGAATTTGGGGGTAGGTTCACCTCGTCTAACCGAAAGAAGAGTAGGAACCTTCAAGGGGACTTCGCCTCTCCAAGAGCAGTGTTGACAGCTGCTTCCCTGAGAGCCAGTAAGATCTATATAACAAGGCCTGGTGAATAAGTGGACAGATTCAAGTGTCTGGGGAAGCAGGGGAGCAGGAGAAGATTTCCATTAGGATGGTGGAAGGGGAAGAAAAATGTCTGTCTGTCTACCCATCCTCTTTATCACTAGATAATCAGAGAGGAGATTTGAAACCAAGAGTCTTATTGTATGGCACTGATTGGGTCCCATGCACAAAGAATCTTTCATACATTATTACTTTTAGTATTATTTTTTTGGCTACTCTGGTTGGTGGGACTTTTAGGATTATTTTTTTAATTTGACCTCACTTCAGCCCAGTGAATAAACCCTATTGAGAAGTCTTTCATGTCTGCTGAGAAGTTAAGAGGTCAGCATCCCTGAGACTCTCATTTCTTATGGAGGGATGGATAAACTGAGTCAGATCCCCTTCTGGAGTCAGGGATCTTACTTCCACTGTCTTTTTCCATCTAACTCATGCTCTCCAACTTGCTTCACCAACATCCTTTTTGGGGGTACCCAGAACCAGCCCACTAAAGGGGACAGCAGTCCTTGGTCATGTTTGACTGTTTCTTGGGAACTGCATGGGAAGAGGATTCCAGCATTCCTGACTTCCCCAGCACATCCCATCAAGCACTGTTTAAGTGTCAAGTGCATGCTTAGGCTGCAAAGAAGAGAAGTTGACCATTGGGTGGACACTGTGGAGGAGTGTGACAGAGTCCCTAGTGGTGGTACAGCCCCAGAAGCAGGAAGGAATCAGCTCGTTAAGACAGCAAAGAAGGCTAGAGCTGTGGAAATCAGCATTGAGGAGGCTGAGCTGGTCAAGGTCAGGGTTTGTAGATCATCTTATACACTATCTGAACAACTGAAGGATTTTTCCCTAAACAAACCACTGATAGGTTTTAAGCAAGGAAAACTTAGTTTTGTGATTTTAAAGGTTTACTCTGGCTATTGTGAGGACTATTTGAGAAGGACTTTGCCACGCAGACATTTTATCATTTCCAGTGCCTCCAAAGAAATCAGGAGAAGTGGTCTTCTGAGGGTACAACTTGCATCACAGAATATCACTATATTAGTAGTAGTAATTATTAATTGGTTGGTATATTATATTAATAAGAGTAAGAACTATATGCAGAACTTGCTTTGAAACTTTGTTTCAAATAAATATAATTGGTCACTTTCAAGTAAGACAGGCTCTGAGAGGTGGAGAGACTTTTCATGGAAGTGATGCAGCCAGGATTCGAACCCTAGATTTCAGTCTCTAAGGCCTAAGCTCTTTAGGAGTTTGTTTCACCAGCACTCAAATTTATGGTTGATCTGGTACAGCTCAGCACAAAGAGTACATGAAACAACAAACCAAACTAGGTCAGGCCCCTACCGTCAACAACTTATACGATAACGGGTAACATCACATCAGGACAAAGGTCCTGGGAAATACATGCAAATTCACATGTCTACATGAGAAAAACTGCAACAAACAGGATTTCAAAGACTAAACTGATAAAATTCCACCACTCTCATCTCCCTTCAAAGACATATAAGCCACACTCTTCCAGAGAGCCAAGAACACAGAAACCAAGGAGAGCAAGAAAGGGAAGGTAGATTTAAGTAAATTCTCACCTTCTTTAGTTAGACTATCAAGGTGAAATATTTTTCCAAAACATTAGGCCATTCAAATTACATTACAAAATCCAAAATTAGCATTTTGATTATTCCCGGTTTTGCATTACCTATATCACAGATTCCCTCAAATTAAAAAAAAAAATGTAAAAGGGTTTTCTGTAATAATCAACCTAACATGTGCACAGGTATTTACATATGATGTGATAATTTCACCTGTTTTTCCTCTTTTAATTTTTTATCTGAGCCACACTTTTGAAAGAAATGTCTAGTAAAAACAGCAAATATTGATATTACTGACTTCATTTGTTGACCAAGGTTTGTGTTGACTGCAATTTATAAAGAAATCTCCAATATAATAATAGTTTAATATGTAAATAAAATTCTAAATTAAAGGCCAAGAATATTTTTTCTGAGAGTACCTATGAGAGCACTCATAAGTCTGATTCCACTCCAAATTTATATAAACATTTTCATCCTATGAGTTATTTTCACCTATGAGTTCAAAGAATTCTCATACCTCAAACATGAATGAATCCAACCAATAGAACTTTGGGCATGAGATTGTAATAAGAGCCACGCAGTTTGTACATCTCACCCCAGAGCTCCACAGTGTATCCACACGGGGCATGGCTCACACCGCTACCTCGAGCTACTGTCTCATCGCAGCAGGCAGGTCACCTAATGAGCCAGCAGAGGACTCAATGCCCAAAGACTGTGATTGTGATACTTTCTATCATCCACTGAATCATTTAGCAGCATTCTGAAATTCAGAGCGGAATTCCTGTCGCAATTGATAAACTCTTCACTGGGGAGGATTATCTGCCCAGTTGAACAGTGATCTTTATATTGCTAAACCAACTGGTCCGTTTTCAGTCCTTATCTGCTCACTCTCTTCCTAGAGACACTCTTTACTTGGGTTCCAGGATAGCATACTCTCTGTTTCCTCCTCCTTTCCTAGCCTCTAAACGGTGGAGTGCCCCAAGGCTCACACCTGGGATCCTGCTCTTTTCTACCAGCGTTCTCATCCTTTAAATGCCATCTGTATGCTCGTAACTTTCAAAATATATCTCCAGCTCAGATGTCTCCTTAGACTCTAGATCTGTGTGAATAACTGCCTAACCTATTTCTCCATCTAGGACGTCTAAAAAGCTTCTCAGAGTTTACACGTCTAACAGCAAGCTCCTGATATTCCAATCTCCCTCTACAACATACAAAATCTGTCCGTTTAAAAGGTTTCCCTATCTAAGTAAATGAAAACTTAATTTTATATTTGCTCAAGCCAAAAAAACCCCCACTTGGTCATCATTGACTCTTTTTTTATCTCACACTCTATATTTTATCTGTAAGGGTATCCTTTCAGCTTTACCTGTAAAATAAAGAATCTAACAGATTTTTAAAACCTAGACTGCTACAACTATTACCAACGTCATTGCTTCTCAGGGATGTTGCTGCAATCGCCCCCCGGTGATGCTCTTGTTTCCATCCCTGCACCCCTATGGCCGTGCTCAGCACAGCAGCCAGAGTGATCTAGTTAAAATTCACCTCTGGTCATGTCCCTTCTGGATTTTTCACACATGATTGGAAAGATGGAAAGGATCACATCTAGAGAGACCCTATGTAACATCTCAAGAAGCAAAGTGCAGTTTAAGCAGACCACCATGATGGCAACTGTCCATCCCCCAACCACAAAAACCAAATGACTACCACCACGACCGTTCTGGCCAGAAATATATCTCAGCCTTAATGTGATTGTATTAGAATGAAATTAGGTTAATAACTTAATCAAAATATTTGAATATTAACACTGAGCAGGGCTAAGAATGAGCGATAAACAGTAACAGGAGGAGAAGACTCTTACCACAGTCATGATGAATGCACGTGTCACTGCCCAGGTCTAGACTACAGGCCACCATGACTACACCCTAAAGGGTGTGTTGCCATATGCACTCTTCTCACAAGGCAAATTTTTAAGATTTAATGGACTGAACTCAGTTAATAAAACCAAATATTTTACTTAAGTCCATGAACACCTTAGCATTTCCTCACTAGAGCTGAAATAATCAGGACTCCCAGTGTATGACAATTGTCAGGGTCCCATGTCACTGGCACTTACTCGCCAAGTGACAGTCAAGCATGTTTTCTTTCCCCATAATAGGCATCTGAGAAGGATTTCAATTATCATCCACATCGTATCATCATCTACTTCGTGTTCACATAAATGTACAGCAAATGCCTCTCCAAAATGTTGCGGATCATTCTCCTTTCAAATATGGTTCAAATAACACTGCAGAGAGAATTATTTCTAGAAAGGGACAGACAGTTAGGACCTCTCAACATCCTATCCTCCCTAAAACGAGGACACTGGCAAAACTTGTCAATGTTTTTCAGAACTTTGGAAATTAACACAGCTTGCAACAACCCAGGGAGCAATGATTCAAGAAAAATGGCTGAATCTTGGTAAGGACAGGGTGCTTTATGACAGTTTCACTTGCCCTGTTCCCATTCCTCTTCTCCTAGCTTCACAGTAGCCTTCAAAACCAGCTGCCCCAGAACCAAAGCATCCGTGAAAACCAGGAGGCTAGGAGTTAGTTTCTTAACCAGAAAAAGAAGAGTAAATGAAACTGAAAGCAAACAGAAGGAAATAAAGAAAATAAGAGTGGAAATAAATGAAAGAGAGAATAAAAAGACAATATGGCCCTGACACCAAAAGCAGACATGACCCAAAGAGAAAATTACAGACCGATATCCCTCATGAATATTTATACAAAAGTCATTGACAAGTTATTGACATTAATGAAGTGAATCCAAGCAACATATAAAAAAGATTATATACCAAGACCAAGTGTAATATCACAGGAACATAGGGTTGGTTTAATATTGGAAAGTCAATTAATGTAATATACCATATTAATAGAATAAAGGACCAAAATCACATGATCATCCAAAAAGATGCAGATACACCAATTGACAAAATTCAAAACCTTTCATCATAAAAAAAAACACTGAGTAAATTAGAAATAGAAGATACTTTCTCAATCTGATAAATGCCATCTACGAAAAACTCACAGCTAATACCACACTTTAAGGAGGAAGACTGAGCTCTTCCCTCAAGATATAAAGAAGACCAGGATGTCTGCTCTTAACACATCTGTTCAAAATTGTACTGGAGGCTCTGGTCCAGGCAGTTAGGCAAGAACAAGAAATAAAAGGCATTCAGAAAGGATGGAAAGAATATGTAAAACTAATTCTATTTGCAGAGGACATGATCTTCTACACAGAAAACTCTGAGAAAGCCATAAAAAACTGATTAGAACTAATAAATGATCTCAGCAAGGGTGTAGGATACAAAATCAATATACAAAAGTCAATTGTACTTCTATACTCTAGCAATAAAACATCAGACTCAACAACAACAAAAGAAATAACCCAATATAAAACTGTGCATATAATCTGCTTAGACATTTTTCCCAAAGAAGATACACAATGGTCAATGAGCACAGGAAGCTCAATTTAATTATTCATTAGAGATTTGCTCATCAAATCCACAAGGATATAACACTTCATACCCACTAGGATACGTAAAATTCAAAAAAAAGATGGACAATAATAAGGCAAGCATGTGGAGAAATCAGAAACCTCTTTCATTGCTTATGGTATTAAAAAATGGTGCAAACATTTTGGAAAACAGTTTGCTATCAAACAGCATTGCCTGCTACAGAGAAACTGTTCCTGAAAGGAAAAGGCCATTAATGTGGAAAATGTCATTATTGTCTTATTTTAGAGATTGCCACAGACACCCCAAACTTCAGCACCCACCACCCTTGTCAGTCCACCTCGAGGCAAGATCGTCCACCAACAAAAATATTACAACTCTCTGAAGGCAATGGTGGTTAGCATTTTTTAGCAATAACGGATTTTTAAATTAAGGTACGTACATTGTAGTTTTAGAAATAATGCTATTGCACACTTAGTAAACTATAGTGTAAACACAGCTTTTCTATGCACTGGGAAACCAAAAATTTGTGTGACTTGCTGTATTGCAATATTCACTTTACTGTGGAAGTCTGGAACTGAACGGGCGCGATATCTCCGAAGTGTGTCTGTACATCAAAGAGACAAGCTTCCTCTCAGGTCCTGGCTCTTAACATACCTCGGGATGTGCAGGTACATTGCTTCCTTTTCCTCAAGGTTCCACTTCTGTCTTTTTTAAACAACTCGTTATTCATCCTTCAAGTCTCAACGTAAATGCTTCATTCTCAAATAGGTGTGAGTGAACCACCCTCACTGTGTCTTCCTATTTACTATATCCTGTGTTCTTTACCTTCAGAGAACTGAATTTTTAAAAAATTCTCATTTACTTATTTTCCTATTATTTTTGCTTCCGCTAATCTACATGTTACATGTCAGCAGAGACCAAATCTATCTATCCAGCTCACTCTTGTATCCCCATATGAAGCTCAGACCAGACAGCCAATAAATGTTTTTTCGATGAATAGTAAGTAAATAAATGTTGCTCAGAAGAGCTTTGTTCATGAACACAACAGGCCTTGAATTTCAGAGGTACTTGTAACAGAGGCCAGTCAGAGAAGGATATTACTCACTGGCTTTTCTACACCTGATGATTTTTCGAAGTCTACTTACTTATTTGAATTTAAGGAAAAGAAAACTAATTTCTCAGATGATAAATGCTTTTTTTTGAAAAGATGGAAGCAATAAACTGCCTCCTAGCAATTGATTCATCAGCAAAACTCACTGCTGAGTTCAGTATTAACTCCGCAGGGGTAGGAAAAGGAGGAGCTGTGGCCCTAGTCCTCAAATTACTTAAAATCTAATCAGCTCGGTGCTTTGTGACCCCCTAGAGGGGTGGGATAGAGAGGGTGGGAGGGAGATGCAAGAGGGAGGAGATATGTGGCTATAGGTATACGTATAGCAGATTCACTTTGTTATACAGCAGAAACTAACACACCATTGTAAAGCAATGATACTCCAATAAAGATGTTAAAAAAATACACATCATTGGAGAACGTGAACCACCATGGTGGACAGTTCATTCCAAGTACAACGCTGTCCATAGTTAGTTGATATAACGAATTGATATTTGACCTCTTTGTTAGAGGCATCCATTTGGGATACAGTTCTAAAGCAGTGATAATTTAGGTAGAGAACCCAGATGAATTCTGATGACAAGTATACACACATTTATACCCACAAGCAAAACGGCATATCTTATCATTTTAGTAAGTGTCGTAAAATCAGGAATCAGTGAAAATAGGAGATGGTCAGGAAGGGGGCTGAATGGCTTCATTCATCATCCACTTATGTACCCACTCAGGCAGGCAGGCAGGCAGGCAAGCGTTCTAGAAAGTTCTGTGAGAGGACTGGGACAACTGCCCTTAGGGAACTTACAATTTGATACCAGCGAAGATAGGACAGGAGTTACCTAGGTACCAGGGCGAGAGCTTCAGAAATACTCAGGAAACTGAGACACTCAAAGGGCTGCAAGGTCTGACAGTGAAAAGATGCCCGAGCACATCGGGTGGTGCCGGATGGTCCCCCGCACACCCAGCCCCCCCGCCCCCACGGCACCCTCATGCTCGCCTCCCGAGCTATTTTGAGTCCTCCCTCATCTCTGCCCCTACGTCAGTCACTGAGTCGTGATAAGTCACTTAGGATCGCCCACCCTGTCGGCTGACTGCTGTGCAGACGGCATAAAAGCAGATGCCTCGTTAGGGGCTAGACAGCACACCTGTGACCTGGGGATAGGGGGATGGGGACCAGCACCCCGAGGCTCGAGAGCTCTGCTATGAGCGAGGACAATTACTCCACGGGTCGTTCTCCCTTTATGGGATTTCTGACATGGATTGAGCTATCTTGTTTCAGGGGATGAAAGGGTAAACAGCACTCCAGGTGACTTCCATTTTTTCCTGTGTTCTTGACTTTCAACTTCTTCATCTGTTAACCACTTTTCTCCCGCCCAATCCTATTTTTGCTGCATCCTGCCTGATTCTGCCCTGGGTTACCTGTTCCCACCGGGGTCCACAGGCATTACTGGTGATCTCGTTTCTGGATACACAAGTGGTTTGCCTTTGCTCAGTGAAATCTGACTCTATCACTGCCCCCTCCTCAGGCCTACATGCACATTCCCTGCCTGCAAAGCTGTGCTTCTGTGGCCCCCTGCCACCCCATGCAACTTTGGTTCTTCGTTCTCATTAATCCCACTGAGGTATTTTTAAACATTGTATCGTTAGGATGCTATTTTCAACCCATTTAAAAAAAAATTATCTTCCCAGATGTTGAGAGTATTAGTGCCAGGTCTGACTATAGTGATACCAGAGGTGGTACACCACCCTTCATGTTCTGTATGCTTTAGAACATCTTTTTGCTGTTAACTTATTTCTCCTGCAGCTGGAGCCTTATGACAGCTTCTCTCAGTAGGGAGTTCAAGCAGCTTTTTCAAAAGTCCTGAGAATCCACATTTCTGGAAAATGTTTTTCTCTGTGTTCTTAACCTACTGCCCTTTGTGGGAAAGTTTACAAGTTACAAGTGAAACTATGCGTAGCAGCAAGATGCACGGAGAGGGGAAGAAAACAGCAGCGGATTTACTCTCGGGTCTCTTGCTGACACGTTGGCAAAGTTTAGCACAATTCTCTCCCCTACTGTGTCTTTAGTTTTAACTTTTAATTATTTTAAAAAATCATTTGACTCGCTTACATAATGATGATGTGAAGATAATAAAATGAGCATGTTGCGCTCTTTTGAGAACTTCCATGTCCTCCTCATCCATCCCTCTATTTTGTGGAAATTTCTGTACCACATTTTGGGCAGAATAAGATCTTTTTACTAGCCAAATCCTAGCAAGATGTCCCTTGGAACCGACAGCCATGAACTCTCAAGAAATACAAATTTATTACAATGTAGCCCTAGAAAGCTGTTTATACAGGTGTAGACAACCATAATGTCTAGAGTTTGTATCCAAATATACAGTAGAAATGAGTATTAAGTTAGTCACAGTTTTAGACTATATCTACCCATGGGAATGAATGCTTGCCTTTTTTCTTTCCTTTATTGAACTCTTGTTATTTAGCAAAACTTTCTTGTCTATGTAATACAATATCATATGATATTATTCCTGCCTTTAAGAACACATTCTATGGACTTGAGGACACGGGGAGAGGAAGTGTAAGCTGGGACAAAGTGAGAGAGTAGCAGTGACTTCTGTACACTACCACATGTAAAATAGATAGCTAGTGGGAAGCAGCCGCGTAGCACAGGGAGATCAGCTCGGTGCTTTGTGACCACCTAGAGGGGTGGGATAGGGAGGGTGGGAGGGAGGGAGACGCAAGAGGGAGGAGATACGGGGACATATGTATCTGTATAACTGATTCACTTTGTTATAAAGCAGAAACTAACACCATTGTAAAGCAATTATACTACAATAAAGACGTTAAGAAAAAACTATACAACTTATTCAATACATATTAAATAAGTAAGAATTGAGTGGAATGCTATCCTTTGTCTGGAATTTAAAGACTCAGTATTTAAAGAGGAAATTCATTTACAAATTTAGTATTAATCTAATGGTAAGTTCACTGGAATTGGACAGAATTATTCTAAAGGTCATCCTGGAAAAAAACATATACTATCGTCAGAATGTGTCTGAAACAGTAAAGGAATGAGGGACTGTTTGCTTTTTTAAACAGGAGAGTATATTTTTGAGTTATAGTAATTAAAACAATATGGCACAAGCAGAAAAGAGACCTGAAACGAAAAGAGACTCTAAAATACACCAACATACAGCTAGATGCGTGATAAATGTGGACTTTCAAACCAGTGGGGAAATACAGATTGATTTATTTAGCTTTCCCTGGGGCAGAGACTATTTCCCAGGCATGATGTTGATGGTTATGAGCAGTAAAAAGCCCCAAGTCCCTTGCTTTCTTGGAGTTTACATCCTAATGGCAGAGACAGGCATAAACACACTGCAAAGAGATACAAAACTTAGGGAGGTAGGGATGTGGTGTGTGCCCTAAAGAAGAATAAAACAGCACAGGGAGGAAGAGTGGGGATGAAGTCACCAGGAGAGCACTTGCTAGGCAAGGGACCTGAGCAGAAAGCTGGAGTCCCAGGGACAGGCTGCATCCAGAGGGCAGTAAACAAGGGTGTGAAGCCAACATCACCGTAAATATTCTAAATTTCAGGAACAAAAATAGTAAAGCTCAAACAATGTAGGTGAATGTCTCTACATAACATAGTAGAAGAATGCTCAAAGTATCAATGTCAAATTGAAAAGGGGGCCCAGGGCATCAAGGGATCTCACTCTGAGGGCTGCCTCTGTCAGTTTTCTCAGCAATCATTCCACACTGTCCTATTTTCCACCCCTAATTCTGGACATGAACAAGTGGCATCTTCTTTCAATCCCTATCTATTTTAATATTATTTCACCATTAGATGTTTCTGGGAAGAACCAGTTATTTTACTTGTTTTCTAGTGTTTTCTAGAGTAGAGTGGCACAGTACTAACCACAAAAGGAAGGTTTTTAAAAAAATTTTTTTAAGCAATGTTGATATATTTTACTCATTTTGATTTCAGATCAAATTTGATTTAGCATGAGAAAAAGACACTGTTTCTAGCCTACATTAGCTAGTTTCTCTCCTGCATATTGTAAGGGTGTTGCTGCCCATAATTATGATAAAATTTCCTTCTTTTCACTCATCCCACATAGAAAACACACCTTGATTTTTGTGATGAGATAAAATTATTTTCAGGTCTGCCGTTCTTATGCAATAACACCGCCTTCAAAACACCTTATTCCCAGAAGTCCTATTTAAGTTTTGCAATGATTTTAACATTCCAGCCTAAGTCTTCACGTTTTAGAGAAGAAATTAATGAAAGGGACAAGCATTAAAAGCACAAGAGCTTTGTTCACACTTCATTAGATATTTTAAAAGGCTATTTTATTTTATGGCTCTTCTATTCCCTTTGAAATTTAGCTGGCTTAGTTTTTATCACCAGGAATATTGAATCATTCTGCAAAGAAACTTTGCTACACATAAGTATCACCTAGCTTATAAGTATATATATATATATTTTTTTTTTTTTTTTCTATTTTTCATTATTCTAAAATGAAGCTAAATTTGAAAACTCATGTCAAGGTTCAATCGTTTTAGGGGAAGGTAAGGGAACTCTTCATTAATATGAAAAAGTTCATTTCATCTCTTTTCTAAAATTATATGAAAGTGAACTTCGCCACCCTCAAAAGTAATTAATTTGCTTCAGTATCATACTTTCTGTGCTGAGCAGTCACTGGGAAATATTTCAGACAAAATATTGCTATTGCTCTAAGGAAAAAGTGATTTATCAAAACAAATGTAAAATTCCAATAAAACGACATTGAAACAAATTGATCTGTCATTCCACATGCAAACTTTCACTTCATTTGTAGTGACAGACCAGATGGTACCTCTGATTGGTTATTGCCCACTCGTTATCAGATTGACACATTAATTTCATTGTTAATTTGAACTTTGTATAATTATCAAACCCAGTGCAATTTTGTTTGGCAGATTATGAAGTAGCTTTGCACGGACATTCCTTTTATCCTGAGAATCTCCCACCAGCAGCACGGAGATCAGTTCATACTATTTGATTTCGTCTCTGCCATTTATTCACAGTGGCAGAGAAAACACAGCCATTGAAAGAGAAGAGAGTAAAGCACAGATTGCAAAGAAGAGCCTTGGATCCCGATGGTACTTTTTTAAAAAAAAATTATTTATTGTAGTTATTTATTTTTGGCTGTGTTTGGTCTTCGTTGCTGTGTGAGGGCTTTCTCTAGTTGTGGCGAGCGGGCTCTAGGTGTGCGGGCTTCAGTAGTTGTGGCATGTGGGCTCAGTAGTTGTGGCTCACGGGCTCTAGAGCACAGGCTCAGTAGTTGTGGCGCATGGGCTTAGCTGCTCCGTGGCATGTGGGATCTCCCCAGACCAGGGCTCAAACCCGTGTCCCTTGCATTGGCAGGCAGATTCTTAACCACTGTGCCACCAGGGAAGTCCCCTGATGGTACTTCTTGAGCTATCCGTGAACCCCCAAGCCCAGTATAAATATTTTCTTAAGCCATTCTAATTCTGCTAACTGTAAATTTGAAAACCATAATAATGAAAGTATACAGAACCTAAAGGTATAAAAAATAAGCACTTAGCATTAGTTGGGAGGCAAGGTTTTAACATTTTTAATACGGTTTTGAATTTAGCCATGATGCTCTTTAGGACCAACCTCATTAAGTGAATATGGAGTTGGCTTAACATAATAGTATATGTTGAAAACAAAATGTTAGGTTTGAAGGTGTTATGAACTGAATGTATCCCCCCAAGATTCATATGTCAAAGCCCTAACCCCGAGTGGGGCTGTATTTGGAGTTAAGAACTCCAAGGATTAAGATTAAGTGAAGTCCTAAGATTGGTGCCCTGATCCGTGTCAGGGATTAGGTGTTAGAGACTGGGGGCCTGATCCATGTCAGGATCCGTGTCATAGGATTAGTGTCCTTATAAGAAGAGACACCAGAGAGCTTCTTCTCTCTCTCCATCCACAAGGACCAAGGGGAGGCCACGTGGTGACTCGGCGGGAACACAGCCATCTACAAGCCAGGAAAATAGCCCTTGCCCGAAACCTACCATGCTGGGACCCTAATCTAGGACTCGCGGACGCCAAAACTGCTAGAAAATAAATTCCTGTTACACCTACCCAGTCTATGGTATTTTGTTATGGGGAGGTAAGCAAATTAATACAGGTAGACCTCATTTTATCGCATTTTGCTTTATTATGTTTCACAGATACTGCTTTTTATTTTACAAATTGAAGATTGCTAGCAAACTTGTGTTGAGCAAGTGTATTGGTGCCATTTTGCCAACAGCATTCCTTCACTTTGCCTCTCTTGTCACATTTTGGTAATTCTTATAATACATCAAGTGTTCTCATTATTATTATATTTGTTAGGGTGATATGTGATCAGTGATCTTTGATGTTAGCATTATAAATGTTTTGGCATTTTTCAGCAATAAATTATTTTTTAATTAAGGTATGTTCATTTTTTCAGACATAATGATATTGTATACTGAATAGGCTACAGTACAGTGTAAACATAACTTCTATATGCACCAAAAAGTTCATGTGACTTGCTTTATTACAATATTTGTTTCATTGCAGTGGTCTGGAGATGAACCCACAATATCTCCGAGGTGTGTTTGTACACAAGGGATCATGTAGTACGCACCCTGTACACACTCACACACACATCATATTACAAATCAAAAAACTGAAGAGCAGAGATAAACAACTTATAGTTAAGTTCATATTGCATTACCCTAAAACAGGGTAGGATTTTATAATTTAATACTTTCATCCTTAGAAGCACAGAGAAAATGTAGTCTGAGGCAGAAATGGTTAAGGAACTAGTTTAAATTTGGAAATTCAATCTAGAAGCAGTCATTTCTAAATTATTTTCTTTTAATTTCCAATAGTGCCTTTTAGGTAGCTCAGTCTTGCAGAGTTCTGTCTCATCTTCTCTCTCTCTTTATAAGAAATAACAGAGGCCGCATGCCACAGCTAAAGATCCCACATGCTGCAACTAAAGGTCCTGCAACAAAGATCCTGCGTGCCACAACTAAGACCCAGCGCAGCCAAATCAATATATTTTAAAAAAAGAAATAACACCCGGGGAGTGGCTCGCTGGGCTTCCCCTATATCACAAGTCCTTTCATCCGAGGAGCAGGGAACCATGGCTCAGCATACATGGCAGAAAGAGCATCAGTTCTTCACTGTGAAGAAAATTCTATGACCTTAGTCTAGTTCTTGATATGTTAACGGATCTCACACAGTTCAGAACATCGATTTCTTTCTAACAAAGCCTATATCTCAGAATCATTTCTTTGCTGTTGAGACACATAAGCAGAATGATGAAATTTTCCTACCAGCAGTGTACACACCTCTCCCTCCCTGGGCACTAAGTATCACTTTGGAGCTTTGGAGACGGAAGCATGCCAGATAACATAATTTAAGGGAAAAATGATCATACATCATTTAAATATGTTTAAAATACGATCTCCATCCATTCCACTGACAAAATTGGGACTGCTGCTTCTGCTTCATTTTATTTTCCTTTCTTCAAAGCATAGCTGGTGACACTGATGAGCCTTTTGGGTGGCTATCACGGCACAGTGGAGCATTACGAGACAGCTAAGTTTAAAACATACCATTGGGATAAAGCTCAGGAATGGAGTGAGGCTCAGTGAGTGAGTGATGGAATGGTTAAGCCCATTCCTTGGGCAATTAAAAATCTGTAATTAGGGCTTCCCTGGTGGCGCAGTGGTTGAGAGTCCGCCTGCCGATGCAGGGGACGCGGGTTCGTGCCCCGGTCCGGGAAGATCCCACGTGCCGCGGAGCGGCTGGGCCCGTGAGCCGTGGCCGCTGAGCCTGCGTGTCCGGAGCCTGTGCTCCGCAACGGGAGAGGCCACAGCGGTGAGAGGCCCGCGTACCGCAAAAAAAAAAAAAAAAAAAAATCTGTATTTACACCATGACCAAATGTCCCCATGACATTGTCCACAGTCCATCAAAATGTTTTAACCATGGAGCATCCTGTATTTGATGCTTCCTCAAAGCAGCCACGCACTACCGTCACATTTATCCTTCCATCCATTACTTGAACTGTTGATTTATTGGCATGTCCACAAATGGCAGGGTAAAGAAGCAGAGGGTTTCTACTACATGTATTTGATGGAAAGATTTTCTCTTTTTCTCTAATAAAATGTTTTACCAAACCCCAAAAGGTTTGGGTTTATCTTTTTGAAGATCAAGTTTAGAGTAGCAATACTGAATTCCCCACATAAATCCTCTACACTGAAAATGACAAGGGAGGTGAAAATAAACAAAGGGAGCTGAGGAATTCCAGTTACTGTCTTCCACAATCTGTCTTGATAAAGCAAAGTAACTAATCACTTTCCACTCTCACCGACTTAAATACCCTTGAATTGTAGTTACCTAAGGACCATTTTTAGAAAATAAAGCATTTCCAAAAATCACATAAAAAAATGTTTCGAGATTTCTTGAACAGTGCTCATTCAATCCGTGACACTGTAAAAGAAGTCAGTTTGTGGGCTTCCTTGGTGGCGCAGTGGTTGAGAGTCCGCCTGCCGAGGCAGGGGACGCGGGTTCGTGCCCCGGTCCGGGAAGATCCCACGTGCCGCGGAGCGGCTGGGCCCGTGAGCCGTGGCCGCTGCGCCTGCGCGTCCGGAGCCTGTGCTCCGCAACGGGAGAGGCCACAACAGTGAGAGGCCCGCGTACCACAAAAAAAAAAAAAAAAAAGAAGAAGTCAGTTTGTGACTATTTAACTGCAGTAATATGTACTGTGTATATTTTAGCCATAATTTTACAAAGAAATCCAATTTTAAAAATTCTAAGGAAATATCCTCCACCACAACCCCCTTATGTGAAAGCTTAGCTAGAACCCCTTATGAACCAAGCAGTGTAAAGTTTATAGTTTGAAAATAATGATAAACCTGAGAAAGAATAACTGTTTATATGGGTTCAACCTGCAACTTATACAGAACTTTCACTCTCTAGAAGTTCTAAGTAGACATGGTCGGTTGGACTAATTCGTGATTTCTTTGTCCTTATACACCAAAGACAGGAAGATGGAGAGGAATTTTACACCATGATTGACTTCTACCCAGGAAGTTTTCCCATTTTAAAAGTATTCAGCAATTAGTCAAGGTGCCAATCACACCAAAATAGCAAAGCTCCTGTTTATGTTTCTATTCTGCTGTCATGAACTTTGGGCTTACAAACAGACAGACAGATGTCAGCAGATTCCACCTGGAACCTTCTTTTCCTTTCCTCATAGCGTTGGAAACAACAACAAAAATTTAAATTCACAGAACGAAAAGGCCTTGACAGACCTTGTGACAAGTTAATATCTGAGAACCGTAGGCAAAAGAGTCTTCTTTCTTCTTTAAAATGCTGAGGTCTAAAACTCAAAAACATCTCTTTACAGAGCGTGCTTATGTCCTAACCCCCGGAACATCAGGAAGCAGCTTCACCTATGACTAATCAACATCTCAACCGATTTTATTAAATCCAATTTCTCCTTACCTGTCTTCTGTGTATTTAGATGAGAAGAATCTGATTAAAATGCACTTGCTCATCTAAATTCCAATTAGCAGTCCACTGAAAATAAAATGTGATTATTTGAAAATTAAAAACAAAAAGAAAGCCTCTACGGCACATTCTCTGGATAAGCTTTTGTCACCTACAAAGTGGCACCTGCCATCTACCTCTACAAGGATTAAATCATGTGTTGCTGCAGCTGCTGATTTTCAACCCCCCTGAAAGGAGTTCAGGTGGAGAGAAGAAATGAGGCCCTCTGTGCTCTGGGAAAAACTGGAAGAACGGGTCTTCAGATAGTTAGATATTTTCAGGAGCCAATTTTATGAGCCTAATTCTTGTATCTCCTCATATCTAGAAAAACACTCAAATCCTTCATGGTGATGACTGCTCCTCGTGACTAGCAGAAACCTTCTGCAAAAAAAAAAAAAAAAAAAAAAAAAGTATGTGCTTGATCGCATGTATTCCCCATTCACCAAAATCACATATATGCTGACCTTCCCCCCTACCTCTTTGGAGCAGTTTCTCAGAGCTCTCTGAAATGTTGTCTCCTGGGCTATAGTACTCATCTTGCACCAAATAAAACTTAACACGAAACTCTCACATTGTGCATTTCTTTAAAGTCTACATCTTGATTGGCATGCGTTGCATTCCTCTGGAAACCTGGCACCACTCTCTGCGTTGGTGGAAAGCAGGCAGCCCAGCCTCAGGGGAACCACCTGGCTTTACGATCCTCTCCCTGGGCAACACCGGGCAGCGTGGTCATTTGACCTCTGAACCTCAGTGTCTTGGCACAAGCAATGAGGTAGATTGGATGATCCTATAAACTCTTTCAGCTCTAAAATCTGATTTTTCTATTTGATATGATTTTAAGAGTAAGGGAGAACAGACAGGTTGACACACCTTTGTGTGAGCTGTGAGCTGGAAGTAATTACCTAAACTCTGTAGATTCCTGTTATGACGTATTTGTACCTTCCATTCCATCTGTGACTCCCCTAAATTCCTACAGTACTTTCTTGTCCATTTTTTTGCATGTAACATATAATACTCCCTACTTTTTAAGTGTTAGACTGTAACTCTGCTACTAAATTGAATATCCTTGAGGGAAGGGAGCAGATCTGATTTCACGGCTGATTCCTTCACGTAAGTACATTTGGTACACAGCACGTGCTTACGTTTGATGAATAAATAAATGTTGAATAAAGTACACTCAATTTTGGGGAGATGTGTTAAAGATATAGCCATTTATATAACCTAAAAAAAGGATCTGGGTTTTAGGATGTACTACTAAAAAAAAAAAAAGGACATGGTCAAGCAAATGGTAAAACGTTAGATATTTTTAAAAACACATTCAGATGGTCTGAGTAAATTGACATAAAATGCTGTTAAAAATTTGAGGGTTTTTTCTTTTAATGTAAAAGGACAAGTGACTCAGAATCTTGAGGCAATTTCAAAAATAAAGTCTGCAATTTAAAGGAAGTCATTTATAAAAATAAAGCAGTTACTATATGCCTTTCAGTGTAGCTTAGAGAAGAGAGCTCTAAATAAAAGGAATAGAATTGAGTTGAGGCTGGTAATTTTTACCTTCTAAAAGATTCAGTTTTTTTCTATATTCATTCTAGTTCTTTAAATATTATTTAAGATCAACATCTAACATTTTACCCAGAAATATATCTTATAGTATCCTGAGGTATGCTTTCTTAGATATGACAACACTCTGTTATTATCTTAACTGTTTAAAATATATTTCATGAAGATTTCTAAGACTATGGCCCGATATTATTAATAGATGCTATGCTATTATTTTAGAATCTTACCATCAGACTTGGAATAAGCCCAGTCCCTACTGTGTCCTGGCTGAGCTCGGCTCCTCCCATCGCACTCAGGCTACTGCAGCCATCCTGGGTCACGGGATACTGTCCTTCCCACCTGGGAGCTTGTGCTCCTTCTGCTGGGGAACCTCATGTCCCAGCTTCTCACAGGCTGCTTCTCATTTGTGGGGTCCAGGTCTCTACAGAGGCCATCTCTGATCTCTGTGTTAATGTATGCCCTTTTATTCTCTACCATTGCACCCCACTCATTAACTTCCTAGCTCCTATCACAATCTCTAATTATTTGATCTATTTATTTATACATATTTGCAAACCTGTATCTATATAAGTTTACTCGAGTGTCTCCCCCACTACAATACAAACTCCGTGACAGGAGGGGCCCGATCTGTCCTATTCACTGTTCCTGGACTTAACAGAGGTGACTGGTATACCGCAGACGCTCACATATGCCTGTTGAATGAATGAATCCATCAACGGTCACCACCAAACATAATCAAGAGCCCGTGGCTCATAAATGTCTTTTCATTTAGAAAAAAAATTTGCAATTATTTGTCAACATTTTGTCTGCAACTGAATTTTCTGATACTGTATGATAAAGTAAGCTATGCATAAAATGTTACTCCACCTTAAAAATACTCTTCTTGGAACAAAACAAAACTTCCTTGCAGGTAAGGCCATAGTGAATGAAGCCTTGTCCATGCAACGACATGTATTATACAATAAGTAAACACATCGTGCATACTAGTGTTCCCATGGTCCAAACTTGGAGGGTTTACATGTTGCTTCTAGAGTTTACTGAACTTCAGACAGTCATAATGATCACAAGAGTTACCAGATATTGAGCTATGTGTTATGTGCTGGTCTCTGCACTAAAGAAGCAGTATTTTAAACTTCAATCATTTTAATGACAAAAGGAATACTTGTTTATTAGGACAATTCAAACAGGAGCAGGGTTCATGTAGAACAGCCCTGCCCCCGCTCCAGTCCCACCTGTGTAAGAAACCACTGTCAACAGTAGTGTACAACCCTGCACACATCTTTCACTGCTCATGCACACCCTGGGGTACAGGGCTTAATGCTGAGCTGCTTACAAACTGGTGAGCCATTTAGCTGCACGGAGTCAAGATCCCTTTTGCTGGGTTTGTACAATACCTGTGCTTTACAATGATCGTGCAATAATTAGAATTGGTTCAGCCTAGGCACATACAAGTGACATTGTTGCTGTATTAACAACTGGAGTCTACAAGCAGTACCATAATTTATTTAGCCGTTTTCCTATTGGTGGGTATTCAAGTTTATCCATTTGCTGCAGTAAATGTCCTTGTAGATATATCCCTATATATTAGCGTTGTATTTCTGTCAGAAATATTTCCATAAATGGGATTACCAAGTCAAGACCAGGGTATACACCATTATTTTAACATTTTTCCTAAGAAAAGAATCTGGGATATATGAATTTAGGTCTTATGGACTCCAAACAGCTTAGGTAGGCAAAGAAGAAATTGGATGGAATTTTGAGGAAAGAAATAAGATAAAGAGATGGCAGTGGGGGTTCAGCCTGATGAGCCCATGGGACTCAGCCTTGAAAGTAAAGCTGGTGATATAACTTGAGGGCACTTAGATGTAGGAAGGGGGCTACTGCAGGTAGGGTAGCCTGGATCTTGATATCAACTGGAAAAATTTAGAACTGCTGCTCTAGGAAGCAAAGGACATTTATAATTATTATGGTAACGTTTTCAATAAGAAGGCAAATGATTAGGGCTTCCCTGCTGGCGCAGTGGTTGAGAGTCCGCCTGCTGATGCAGGAGACACGGGTTCGTGCCCCGGTCCGGGAAGATCCCACATGACGCGGAGCGGCTGGGCCCGTGAGCCGTGGCCGCTGCGCCTGCGCGTCCGGAGCCTGTGCTCCGCAACGGGAGAGGCCACAGCAGTGAGAGGCCCGCGTACCGCAACAGCAACAAAAAAAGAAGGCAAACGATTAAACAACCTTTCAGAATTGTAAGAAAAAAACCCCAGTGGTTTGCTGACCTACACATATTTGAGCCTGAGCATGGTGTTCTTTTCCGGACCATATGGACTCTGGTAGCCTTAGTTTCCTCAGGAACTCCTTGGGAAACAGAACTAGAACAACTCACTGTTCAAATGCAAACGCTTTCTCATCATCTCAGAATTACTCCTAGTATCAAGTTGGAGAAATATCACAACAGCAAAAGTGTGCTAGGGACACAATCAAGGAGCTAGGGACACAATCAATGACACATCAGAGGTCACTTCCTATTCCCAGCCCTTTTCTTCTCCCGTCACTGGCTGAAGCCAGAGAGGCTGCCGGGCAGTCACCTTTGAGCCCTGCCTGATAAGCCCTCTCCCCTCCTTGTCTGAATATCTTTGTTTTCAGTCCTAGCAGATCCTCCTGAAGGGATCATGATATTCTGTAACCCTAGTCAATCAACTGGTCCAACCAACGGTGGTCTTCCCATACCCCAAAAGGTCAAGCCTCCAGTCTCTGTGGTGCCTGGTATTTTACAGGAGCCCCTGGGTTTATATAACTTCACTTCTAACATAACAATTGGCCCATCAGAAAAAAAATGTGGACGTTGCGGCAGAAGCAAGAGAATCCATCATCTGCACCATACACAAAATCTAACTAGACACTCCATCTTTTCCTTTGTTCTTATTTTTACTTCTTCCGCTCATCTAGTAAATATTAATATACTCTGTGGATGTATCATTTACCATCTTCAAGTACTCTGCAGATGATCTCACCTCCTCCCAGAGCATCAGTATCACCTCTGAGTCAAGGACTTCAGACATCAAAAATCTTCAGATGTAAATTCTCTCCTGAGTCCCAGACCCAGAGTTATGGGTTGGACATTGTTGCTGAGTTGAAAGCACTGTCCCCCAGTGTCAATGCCTGACAGTTCACAGCTGTTGTCCATTCCGTTGGTTGGTATCTCATTTTAATTGTCAGTGCCCGTACTGCAGTGGTGACTAAATATTTTTCATGTCACGCCTGGTCACAGTACATCAAAGTAAACATGCCCCAAATGGACCTCTGCAGTTATTCTCACGCCTCCCAATCTGCTGTACATCGTAAATTTCTCCGCCAGCTAACGCCATTACCATCAACTCCACTGCCCAAGCAGGAAACTTTTGCGCCATTACTACCTTTCCCTTATTTAGCATCTGTATCCAGCGATCATGTCTGGCTGTTCTCTCTCTAGATTTCCCCATTGCCAGGCACTGTCAAGTCCCTGGTTCACACGCTGTTATCACTTATCTGGCCTCCTATCTAGTTGCCTTAATTCCACCATCTCTAGTTTCTCAACCATCTCTCATCTAAAACTTAAAGTTACCTTCATAAGACACCAGTCGTATTATGTAATTTCAGATCCCACAAAAAATTTCCTGATTTCATCCAACAGGAACATGTAGGGATATATGTTAGATAAGGAATAAGAGTAACAGTACAGATATTATTTTTTAAAAATCCTTCCTATTATGAGCCATTCTCTGTGTTAGACATGATGAACACCACTGAAAAAAGAGCTGGCACCATTCTACTAGGAAGATGAAACATTAAAAAAAATCTCATCGTAAAATATAAGACAACCCATTAACGCTGAATTTTTTTTCCCCCAGAGCCAGGCTGTTTCTATTAATGAGTATTGCCAAAGTTTCAGTGAATGTAAAATCCTAATCTTATAAAGTTATATTGGAAAACAAAAGAGAAATTTCTCAATCTCCCTGTAAGTGCTGTTATAATATTGTGTGTGTGTAATTTCCTTTAGCTTTTTTAAATTGAAGTATAGTTGATTTACAATGTTTCAGGCATACAGCAAAGTGATTCAGTTATATATGTGTGTGTATATGTATATACATATTCTTTTTCAGATTCTTTTCCATTATGGGTTATTATAAGATATTGCATATAGTCCCGTGCTATACAGTAGGTCCTTGTTGTTTACCTATTTTATATATAGTAGTATGTAACTGTTAATCCAATATCCCTAATTTATCCCTCCCCCACCTTTCACCTTTGGTAACCATAAGGTGAAACATTAAAAAAACCTATCTGTAGTAGTTAGTGTTACCAGATAAAATATAAGACGTCCCATTAAAGTTGAATTTTTGATGAGCAGTGAACAATCTTTTAGTATAAGCACATTCCAAGTATTGCATGGGGCATACTTACACTAAAAAATATTGTTTACCTGAATCTCAAATTTCATTTGCTAAATCTAGCAACCCTAAGTGTAGTAAATGATGACGCATGCTATAGTATAGGCAGGCAAATCACAGATCTACTACAAAGGAGAAAAATGAGCTCTGTCTGGAAGGCCTTCAAAGTCTTTAGGAAGGAGTGGACCAGTGGAAATGATAAAGAGTGGTTAATTGGGTGGACAATATGTGTGTGTGTGTGTGTGTACGTGTCCGTGCATACACATACGTGTGTCAGACAGCATGAGAGATATTTCAGGCATAGGAGAAAGCATTATAAAGGCAGGAAAGAGAGATTTGAGAGAGTGTGTTTGCAACAAAAATAGAGCTGACTTATAGAGTTCTCCAATTTCCATGGTGTAAATCCTCCACCCAGGGCAGATTTCAAGCAACAAATGTGGCGTCACTTTGACATGGAGTTGGTAAAGGATGTACTCCTGCAGTATTTCCATCCTGCAGATACAACAGATGTGAGTAACTCAAGAGAGTAAATAGTCACAGGTAGCAGCATAATTAGGAATGGTGAGTTGTGAGTACTTACTACCTCTGTTTTAATGTAATTTACTTAATTGCAAATTTATATAATTTAACTTCTAATAGTAGCTCTCTTTACACTACCAGCTTATGAAATGTAACAGTTGGCTTTCATGAGAACAGGCATCTCTAAGCACAGCCCTGTGTGTTGTGAGCTACAGGTAAGTCTGTACTGGTGGAGTAGAAAGTGTCTGTGTCTGTGTGAAGGAGGACGAGGGTGGAAACTCAGATGAATGGGGCAGGGGATGCGGGCAGTGTCCATTGCCTGACATGACTTTTATACAACCCCTGTCAGGCTGTATATGGACAGATACAGAAAGATGATGATGATGATGATGAGAGATAGACAGACAGATAGATAGATAGATAGACAGACAGGCAGAATACTGAAGGTGTACAAATTCTACTTAATAGGACTCGACTTACAGAATGTCCTCCCCACCAGTGTGCAATGAAATGAAAGGAACATTGGAGTCAGAGGTTTGAATAGTAACCCCATCATTTACTGCTAGCCAGTGTGAGCATCAGTTTTCTCAAAGCAAAAATGCAGGAAATAATGCCTTCTTCTGGGGAGAGAGAAAATGAACTGAGCTTTAATGTGGCAATGACTTTGTAAACCAAAAATTGCCAGAAGAAAATCCAAGTTTGTATCACCGTGGATCCCACATATCTTTCCAAGAGAATGTACATTTGCTGCTTCTGTACAAGTAGAGACACACCCTTATTTCTTACAGTGTGGCTGTGCCAGTAAAGCTTTTCTTTCTTTTCCCTTCCTATTCTCTCAAAGATCATCCTCTTAACATTGGGGTCCTTCTGGGCATGTTTGAAAACTTTACCTCTCATTTCCCCATCTGGGTCTCCCTCTAAGTCATCCACGAATTACTTAGAATTTCAGAGTAGAGAGATGTTTCTCAAGCCTTTTGCCTTCTTCTCAATCTCAGATATAAACACACTGCAGAAATCAGATTATAAATAGTCTCCTTGTTTCTAATACATGCTTGTTACAGCCGCTAAAATGATCAGCAATAGCAATTTAGAATAAACCAACCAATAAGTAAAATAAAAATTAACACATTTCATGAGTTTTGGCATGTTGCTAAAAGTAGGCAGAAACATGTAAGCAAGAGAAACAACAGAGATGAATAAAGATGAGGACAAGCCCCGAAATCCAGACATTGAATTTTAGGCTTAACTTGATAGGTCACAGCAAACCAAAATACATTTTTGAATCAGAAAGTAATATGATGAAAGTGGGATTTAGGGAAGAATGTCTTAAAAGCTTACACAGGATGTTTTGCTATGTAAATAGCGGCTTCATATCTGTACTTAAAATTGATATACAATTTATATATATAAATACAATGCCCCCAAATTTGGTTGAGTTGATAAATATAAAATTTGTGTGGGAAAAACATAAATTAGTCCATTTGGCCCAAATCTGAACATTCAAAATAGGGTCTAGGAAGAAAACACAAAGTACATAGCAAGTCATCATTTTTCTTGCATATTCTGTCATCTCACTCTTCTGGTAACCGTATCCAAAACCTCTTTTACTTTGAGTATTTATTGAACTAGCCTTGCAATTTGCAACATTATCAAAATAAAAGTCACAATTCCTATGCCAATGTTGAGAGAAAAAAACATCAAGTTCTTGTCAGTAACAACAAAATTTATTTTGTCCGGATAATGCAATACTGAGCCTTTCCCTGTGTAACACAGCCTCCAAATTTCATATTTTAATGACAGATAGAGATAGAGGGGGAGAACAGAAGTGCTCTAGGTGGTTTCATTTTGGTGTCCAATCCCACTGAGAACTACTGACCCTCTTCTACAAGAATTAGGAAACTAGAGAAGAACTAAAGTAGAGCTCATAAACTCACAGCAGGTCTAAGACACACACACAAGTAAGAGGTGGTAAGTGATAGGTGCTTTAGGTAAGAGGACTGTCACCAAAGCTCGGCAGAAGAATAAATTCTGGTGAGGTGGTCGTTCAGGTCAAGTCTTGGAGAAAATGACATGTGAGCAGAGACTTGAAAGTCAGTTGGGTGAGAAAATTTGGTACTGAAACCAGTAGTGTCAAAGGCTTGGGTGGAGACAGGAGGGGAGAGCATCTTCAGTGAAGAGGGAGTAATGCAACTCTGTGAAATGTCTGAACAGGAAAAGCCCTCGTAGGAGGTGAGACAGCCAGGCACTGGACAGCACAGGGGCTGGATTATTCACAGGGCAGCTGCCCTGTCCACAGCTGCGTGGGGTGGTGTAGACTGGAGAAAGAAGAGACAGAAAGGCCAACTAGGTTTCCAAGTGAAAGAGAAGGAGAGTATGGAATAAGAGGACGGCAGCAAAGATGGAAAGAAGGGGCAGGTGTGAGAGCCGATTCAGAACCGGAGCCCATGGGTCCTAGTGACTGATCACATCAGGGAGCCCAAGGTAAGGGGAGTGGAAAATGACCAGGAGTTCCCGTGCAGATGACTCGGAGGGTGGAAAT
Organism: Kogia breviceps; assembly: GCF_026419965.1. Classification (NCBI taxonomy): domain Eukaryota; kingdom Metazoa; phylum Chordata; class Mammalia; order Artiodactyla; family Physeteridae; genus Kogia; species Kogia breviceps. The sequence continues at coordinate 9,954,864 of NC_081322.1, forward strand.
GGCGCGAAGAGAGGATGGAAGGTGGAGAAGGGTGTGCGTGTTAGGTGGGGGGCGACGTGGAAGGATACGCAGAGCTCAGTTTTACTTGGACCAAATAACATGGTACTTGAGCACCCTTATGTATATAAGGTACTGTGCTGGCCGCTGCAGAGAGTACAGTGGTACGTGAGATCCCACTCATCATAAGTGCAAAAAAATGTAAATGTAATCTATACACAGAGAGATACACACACAATGAAATATAACTCAAAGTCACACTTTTTCCAAGTGTGAACTTTTATCATAAATATGGCCCCAAACTATCCCCTGAGCTCTCATAGTAAATGACACTGCAAAGGACCAGCCCAAGTATTTTAACACTCTTAATGCTTCAAAGGATAACAGATGGCGGAAATAGCTCTCTGGTATGTCATGGAAAGGCAGAGCTAGAAAAATCAAAGGAACGAATGAAAGAGCCTTTCATTCTCCTCCCTGATTCTCCATATGTATTCTCTAACTTTTCATGTTTATCAGCTCAGTTTATCATTCACAGTAAGGGGGATAATGGAATCCATTTTAGAATCAGTTGTCAATTGGAACCCATTATTCAAATCAAACCAAATCATAGTTCAAATGAAAAGAAAGCAACTTATATCAGGTTGCAACGGTGTAGCACAGTATTATGCATTGGAGCAGATCAAGGACTTTCATAAAATACAACCCCCTCCTTCAAGAAGTGAACACTACAGGTCGGGAGACAAAATACAAAAAAAAACCATGAAAAGTTAATGAAATATTTTTTTTGAAAATCAACTAAGGCAACCCAAGAAAACATGTCCCAAGGCAGCACATAATTTATTGACAAATGACTGGTATATATATTTTTTAACATCTTTATTGGAGTATAATTGCTTTACAATGCTGTGTTAGTTTCTGCTGTATAACAAAGTGAATCAGCTATATATACACGTATATCCCCATATCTCCTCCCTATTGCGTCTCCCTCCCACCCTCCCTATCCCACCCCTCTAGGTGGACACAAAGCCCGGAGCTGATCTCCCTGTGCTATGTGGCTGCTTCCCACTAGCCATCTATTTTAGATTTGGTAGTGTATATATGTCCATGTCACTCTCTCACTTTGCCTCAGCTTTACCCTCTCCCCTCCCTGTGTCCTCAAGTCCATTCTCTATGTCTGCATCTTTATTCCTGTCCTGCCCCTAGGTTCTTCAGAACCTTTTAACTTTTTTTAAGATTCCATATATATGTGTTAGCATACGGTATTTGCTATTCTCTTTCTGACTTACTTTATTCTGTAGGACAGACTCTAGGTCCATCCACCTCACTACAAAATAACTCAGTTTCATTTCTTTTTTCCATTGTATATATGTTCCACATCTTCTTTATCCAGTCATCTATCCATGGACACTTAGGTTGCTTCCGTGTCCTGGCTATTGTAAATAGAGCTGCAATGAACATTGTGGTACATGACTCTTTGAGTTATGGTTTTCTCGGGGTATATGCCCAGTAGTGGGATTGCTGGGTCATATGGTAGTTCTATTTCTAGTTTTTAAAGGAACCTCCATACTGTTCTCCATAGAGGCTGTATCAATTTACATTCCCACCAACAGTGCAAGAGGGTTCCCTTTTCTCCACACCCTCTCCAGCTTTTGTTTGAAGATTTTTTGATCATGGCCATTCTGACCAGTGTGAGGTGATACCTCACTGTAGTTTTAATTTGCATTTCTCTAATAATTAGTGATGTTGAGCATTCTTTCATGTGTTTGTTGGCAATCTGTATATCTTCTTTGGAGAAATGTCTATTTAGGTCTTCTGCCCATTTTTGGTTTGGGTTGTTTGGTTTTTTTATTTTTGTTTTTTTGATATTGAGCTGCATGAGCTGCTTGTAAATTTTGGAGATTAATCCTTTGTCAGTTGCTTCATTTGCAAATATTTTCTCCCATTCTGAGGGTTGTCTTTTCATCTTGTTTATGGTTTCCTTTGCTGTGCAACAGCTTTTAAGTTTCTTTAGGTCCCATTTATTTATTTTTGTTTTTATTTTCATTTCTCTAGAAAGTGGGTCAAAAAGGATATGGCTGTGATTTATGTCATAGAGTGTTCTGCCTATGTTTTTGACAAATGACTAGTATACTTTTTTTTTTTTTTTTTTGCGGTATGCGGGCCTCTCACTGTCGTGGCCCCTCCCGTTGCAGAGCACAGGCTCCGGACGCACAGGCCCAGCGGCCACGGCTCACGGGCTCAGCCACTCTGCGGCATGTTGGATCCTCCCGGACCAGGGCACGAACCCGCGTCCCCCGCATCGGCAGGCGGACTCCCAACCACTGCGCCACCAGGGAAGCCCTAGTATACTTTTAAAATACTGAAGAATATCATCTTTAATTTAAAATTAGCCTTCCCTTTCTTCAAGCAAAACAAATGAGTCCACTTACTTTATATATGAGGAAACTTAGGTGCAAAAACTCGTGAGAGCAATTCTGTCCATTCGTCTATATCTATCAGATTTTATAACCTCCATGAATTTGTTCCAACTTGGGGTGAATGTCACAGAGAATGTGACTTAATAATTGATTATATATATTATGTCCACCGAACTCCCAACTATTGTGAATTCTATGAATCAAGAACACTGACATCACAGCAAAAGAAACCTATGGAATGGGAGAAAATATTTGCAAATGATGAGATCGACAAGGGAATAATATCCAAAACATATGAACAGCTCATACAGCTTGATATCAAAAAAACTAAAAACCCAATCAAAAAATGGGCAGAAGAACTGAATAGACTAAAGAAGACACACAGATGGCCAACAGGCACATGAGAAGGTGCTTAGCATCACTGATCATTAGAGAAATGCAAATCAAAACCACAATGAAGTATCACCTCACACTGGTCAGAATGGCCATCATGAAAAAGTCTACAAATAACAAATGCTGGAGAGGGTGTGGAGAAAAGGGAACAACCCTCTTACACTGTTGGTGGGAATGTAAATTGGTGCAGCCACTATGCAGAACAGTATGGAGGTTCCTTTAAAAACTAAAAATAGAGCTACCATATGATCCGGCAATTCCATTCCTGGGCATATATCTTGGCAAAACAAAAGCTCTAATTCAAAAAGATACATGCACCCCAATGTTCACAGCAGCACTATTTACGGTAGGCAAGACATGGAAACAACCTAAGTGTCCATCAACAGATGAGTGGATAAAGAAGATATGGTACATATATACAATGGAGGGTTACTCAGCCATGAAAAAGAGTGAAATAATGCCATTTGCAGCAATGTGGGTGGTCCTAGAGAATAGTATGCTTAGTGAAATGTCGGAAAGAGAAAGATATATGATATCACTTATATGTGGAATATAAAAAATAATACAAATGAATGTATATACAAAACAGAAACAGACTCACAGACATAGAAACCAAAGTATGGTTACAAAAGGAAGAGGGACAAATTGTCTGAGTTTGGGATTAACACATACCACTTACATAAAATAGATAATCAACAAGGCCCTACTGTATAGCATAGGGGACCATATCCAATATCTTGTAATAACCTATAATGGAAAAGAATCTGAAAAAAAAAACTGAATCACTATGCCATACACCTGAAACTAACACAATATTGTAAATTAACTATACTTCAATTTTAAAAAGACACTACGACATTCTTGTCTTCTAACCTCCTAGAGCACAGCCCAGGATTGAGCAGAAAGGGAGCCATCAGTGGGTTCTCACGTGGATCCTGAAATGAATTACCAGCAGTGCCTGTCTCTGAGCAAGCCTGGAGCTTGGGGTCTGGCATCTTACTGCATGGCTTCGAATCCTGATTCACTATCAGTGGGTGTAGGCACACAAGCAAGTCATTTACATTTCTGCACTTCAGGTTCCTCTTTATAAATGAAGATAATCATTGCACTTTATAAAATTTTGTGAGGGTTAAATGCACAGGAAGTGCCTAAGACAGAAGAGTATATGATTGCAGTTATTGTTACCACAGTGGATAGAGAACCAGCCAAGAGCGAAAACTAGACTTTCTTTGGCCCTAACCTGATGCATAACTTAGGTTGGTGAGAGGTTCTGAAAATTAGGTATGTATTCTTCTCCTTTTTGATGCTACTATATAAAGTAGCTCTCTCCATTGTGCCAGAGAGACTTCTTTCCTATGGATCTCTCTAAGGCAGCAGAAGAAAAGTGTTTATTTTAGGGAATGTAATTCCCTAGAGCTACATGCCTTTTCCATTTCCTTATTTTTTCATTTGCTTTCCTGAGGAACTCCCAGGCTCAAATTCTTAGACATTTTTTGAGTCTTTCCTCTCTCTGTTCCTTTCTCTGGTTCATTCACTTATCACCAAAGCCACTGCTTTTTCCTTCCAGATGCTCTCTCATCTATTTCTTCTTAACCGTGATCATTGTTCTTACTATTATTAACTATGTCTGATCTATTTTAATCATCTACTAATTTGTCTCCTGCTCTCCAGGAAAGCCCTATTATCATCCATCATGCATACTTCTGAAAAATCCATCATCCTGAAACGTTCCTTTCAACTGGGTACCTCCACGGTTAGATACTTTCATGTCTTCCTTCAGAGTAAAACGAGGTTCTTGATCCAGGACTGTAAGGATGTTTATAAACTGGTCCCAACCTTCCTTTATCGGTTTATATTCCCCAACTCCTTTGCCAAACATGCTTCCTGAGCCAGACTGCATATTCAATGCCCCCTTTGCCTGATTGCTTCATTCTCACTCTGAACTGTTACCCAAGTCATTTTCTTAGTCTGGGATGCCCTAAACTCTCCTTTCTATCCAATTACTACTCAGTCTTGATGGAAATCTAAAGTGCTTCTTTTCCCCCTGTAGCTCTTCCTGACTCCACACCATTTTAGCCACAAGTATTGATATATATACCCCTCCTTGAAAAAATTCCATATACATTTTTTAAGGAATTCACATGATTTTTGTAAGGTATCTTTTAGACCTACAAAGCCACCAACCTATCCATCTACCTGTCCATCCGTCCATCCATCTATCCATCCATCCCTCCCTCATCTCCAACAATTAAATTATAAACTACTTGAGGGCAGATCCTATTACTCAACATTATTTTGGGAAGCTTCCCTCCCTCATCCTCTAATTTAGTACTGTATTTAGAACATAGCTTGGGCTCAATAAACATTTTTTTAATGACAGAAAAAATATCAGATAACATATAATTAAATATTAATATAAATACAATGAAACACTAAGTATTACTGGCTCTAACAATTTTTCCTCACCTCCCATTTTGAGTTAGGTTCCTCTGTGCTTTCATGGCAATCCGTAAGCCCTTTCCCAGTCTTTTTTTTTTTTTTTTTTTTTTGTGGTATGCGGGCCTCTCACTGCTGTGGCCTCTCCCGTTGCGGAGCACAGGCTCCGGACGCGCAGGCTCAGCGGCCATGGCTCACGGGCTTAGTTGCTCCGCGGCATGTGGGATCCTCCCGGACCAGGGCACGAACCCGTGACCCCTGCATCGGCAGGCGGATTCTCAACCACTGCGCCACCAGGGAAGCCCCTGATACATTGTTGTAATTATTTGTTTACCTGTCTGTCAGCCCAAGTTACATCTTCTTAATGGCTTTATAAGTCTACAATATCTGTTGAATGAATGAGTAAAATGAATGAATGAATGTCAAAATAGACACTACACATTTGGGTCATCTGAACCGATGGAAATCTTATTTAATGTTACCCAGCGTTAAATACGACTTAAAATGTCTCCTTCAGTCCGTCATGTTCTGAATTTGTCTACCAATGACCTCAATTATAGATCACTAGTGATGCTACCTGAAATCATTAAAGATATCTAGACACATTCACAAGGTTTAACATGTGTGAAATGCATAATAGATGAATGCATTCATTTATCTACTCAAATCATTTTTCACTAAATAAATATTTGTTTGCTGCATAGATTGCCAAGGTCCTGGGCATAACCTTTTCCTTTTATTTAATACCTTCCTTCTAATACCAGCAGAAGTAGCCGTGGGTACAAATTCTCCTTTGACTATAAGCTCCCTGTTTTTACACAACAACCATCTATTCTCCTGGCAGAGAAAGAGCGTTCTTGTCCTGGACAAAAGACTGTAGAAGAGCAAAGGAAATAGCGGTGATTCACAGAGTAACCAGGCTGGGCCCTGAGGCACAGCGACTTTCTAATAATAATATTGCCGGTATTTATTTCCTCTCTACGTGAGTTTCAGAAGAGAGGTAGAATTCGGTGATGCTCACATTAATTTTAATTTATGAAAAGATCACTCATCCGAGCAAATGTTCATTTTTACGGAGCATCTCAGTGGTACATACCAGTGGTTTTAAATCAGGAGCCTACGTCAGGATAACTTGGGCAAATGATCTAAATACACATTTCCTGGCCTCCTTACTCACGCACAGCAGGGAGCACTGGATAGATGATGGGGTGGTATGAGGTGAGGTGTATGTTTTTTAAAAGTCCCCCAATGCCTTTTTATACCACTCCTCTCAATAAGAAACAGTAATAAATAAGAAAAGATACAGTCATGTTTTGACTGGATTAGCCAAAATTTATATATATATGTATATATAAATATATATATATATATATATATACATATACTTTTTCCAAATTGTGTCAATATCGGCACACTATAAAGACTTGGTGAATATTTGTTAAATGGATAAAATATTATTGAGATTATTGACTTCCACTTGTGTAGAATAATATTCATATAGTACTTTATTCACAACTCTCTCATGTACTTTACCTCATTTCATCCTCAAAAACTCTCAATGAGATAACTAGAAACAATTTTCTCCCTATTCTCCAGATGAGAAAACTAAGGATTTAGGAAGTTCAAAGAACTGGGCCAGTGTCATCCAGCAAATGAGTAGCAGAGCAAGGGCTGAAAATATATAGTTCGAACGCTTAAAGCTAGAATTTACTCATTATTCCCTGAAGAACAGCAAAATTCTTCTCCTTGGTAATAATGTAGATTACCTGCACATTTTGATTCCGTCCGCTATTATGAACCCAGATAACCTGAATTCTAGGCCTAGATGTGCCCCTTTCCTGCCGAGTCACCCTGGGCAAGCCACTTCCCAGGTCCATGTGGGGTCCACCATATGCAGCCCAAGTCCATAAGGCCCCCAAGCTTGGCTGTTGTCCATATCATGTGACGCGAGGTAAAGCTGGCATTAAATTAACTCAGTCGAAGATTTTCTGGAGCTTGTGTAACCTTAGTTTCCTTAGGATATCTTTTTAAAATAATTCGTTGTTCTTATGGACAAATATCACTTAGCCCAAGAAAGCAGAAGGGATGAAGATCCAGTAAGCTGGCTGCTTGGGGCTGGCCCTAGGCTTAGGGTAAACATGACCTTTGGGCTTCCTGATAGAATCAACAAGATGATAAAGAATAGGATTCCAGTCAGATGCTCTGCACAAGAGGGGAAAACAACTGCACTTACCTAAAACAGACTCTATTCACAGGAGCAAAGGACAGGGACAGTATACAGGGGATAAAGTCCTCCTACATCAGGGTTACCAACATAGGAACTGCTCAGAGGACCATTAAAAGAAGACCTAGTTCAGTCAGCGAGGGATAATTGGTGAAAGGAATGAATGACTAGTAAAGTTCCACAAAACATAACTGTTACATATAAAACTACTACAGCTCTACTCCTAAAGAACAAAACTCTTTTAATTCCCGAGAAGAAGGCATCTTCTCCTCTGAGCACTCAGACAGAGATAAACACAGTATTATCTTAAAATAGTTACAGCAGAAAGAGGAGCTTTGTATGACTTTGTAAACTGGCATAGAATGACTTGCAGAAGCCAGCACATCATACAAAGAGAATGAGGTCTATAAAAGCTACACGATTAAAAAAAAAATTCTGTCACTTCCTAATTATAACCATGAATCGGAAATGTCAGTGTTCTCAGTAGTCTCTATTTTCAAGTTACTGGCTGTACTGACTTTATTCTAAAAGACAAAAACATGTTTTTTTTTAGTTGGAACTTTTTTCTATTATCACCTGATCAATATGATCGCTACTACAGTTGGTAATAGAACTATAGACTATGACATTGAGTACCTCTTATAGTATAAGAAAAAAAAAAAGTGAACTTAGCAAAAATGGAAACTCATCACATTTTGATGTAAACATGTGGCTGAAAATAGTACAGAAACGGCTGCTTGTCCCTGAATAATACCTTCATTCATAATAAAATACATAGCTAAAAGATCCTTTGCAAACAAAAACATGTTCCCTTTCTTCTTGGCTGAATTTTACTCAGAAAAACGAGACACCTTTCAAAAAAGGAGCAATATTTTTAAAAGTAGTATATATTTTAAAATATTCATTTCCTCTAGTGCATCCAAACACCTACAAAATTATTAAATCTATCTCAACAGAATGTCAGAGTGAAAAAAAATCATACAGGAACAAATTTATTTAAAATGGTAAAGTCTAATCATGTTTCAATTATTACTCAATTTTACTTTTCACCATGTTTTACCTTCAGTACTTGAAGGTCTTTGCAAATTTACCTTAAGTTGTAAGGTGAGATTTCTAAATTTGTCACTTACATACACCATTGAAGATACATAACAGGATGCTTAAGGCTTTATGAGAAAATGTTCCTGCACACTATGCATTTAATGCACACAGGACCGATCAGGCATATGGGGCATTACACACATGACTTGAAGCCCCCTCCCTCCAGTACACACGAGAAATTCCTCTTCTCTTTCATTGCTCCCAAGGCTTCCTTAAATTCCACCAAAGTTCACTGAATTCCACTTGCTCCGCATCTGTGGCCACCAGCAGAGTCCAAACCACTGTTATGTTCTGCCGAAACCACCACAACTGCCTCCCAAGGTTCCTCGTCTTCTTCCCACCCACTGGCCAGCTACATTGGATCAGGATCCACCCTTCTGTGAACGGCTTCCAGAGCTTCTCCACGGACTTACATAAAATCCAAAGACCTGGGTGGAATCCTTGCTTATCTCCTCCACTGCCCACGTCCTCCTCAATTTTCTCTGCCCTTCTTTTAGTTCCCTAACCACACTACACTGGTTTCCTTATAAGGTCCACTGCACACACCATCCTCTCTGCCTGGGATTGCCTTCCGCTGACTCTTCTCAAGGCCGACTTCTCATCTTTCAAGTCGCTCCTTAAACCTCAACTCCTCCCAGAGCCTTCCTTGACCTTGTGTCTGCTCCCTGAACAGCTTCCCCTGTGTGGTCTCCTTCCCTGCACTTCATTTAGGCTCTGGTTAAAAAGGAAGAGTTGTTTTTTTCTTTTTTTTTTAAACATCTTTATTGGAGTATAACTGTTTTACAATAGTGTGTTAGTTTCTCCTTTACAACAAAGTGAATCAGTTATACATATACATATGTTCCCATATCTCTTCCCTCTTGCGTCTCCCTCCCTCCCACCCTCCCTATCCCACCCCTCTAGGTGGTCACAAAACACAGAGGTGATCTCCCTGTGCTATGCGGCAGCTTCCCACTAGCTATCTAATTTACATTTGGTAGTGTGTATATGTCCCTGCCACTCTCTCACATCGTCACCGCAAACCCTTCCCCCTCCCCAAATCCTCAAGTCCATGCTCTAGTAGGTCTGTGTTTTATTCCCGTCCTACCACTAATCTCTTCATGACATTTTTTTTCTTAGATTCCATATATATGTGTTAGCAAGAGTTTTAACATGTACGTTAGTTTGTTGTTTAGATCTTCTCCTCCGGCATGCTAAGTTCTACAAGGACAAGTACTCTGGTTTGTTCATCGTCACCTCAAGTGCCTGACGCCAGGCTCTGTGCACGACACAGAGTAAATAAATATCTGTTGAAGGGAGAAGGACTAGCCAGACTCACTGTAGAGCCAGCAGTGCTTCCGCACCACACACTCTTCCACCAGCTGAAGATGTTCAAGTCCCTTTTGCTCAATGGTAGCTTCTCATCCAAAGCTGATTTGTTTTCATTGACCACACCTGCACTGAGATCAAAATTCAGGAGAACATGGAAAAAATTGAGTACGAAATCTGCAGAACTTCAGGAGCACAAAACACCAGGAGGCTCAGGGGGGAGCAGAGGGGCAAGATCAGGGAAAACGGGGAAAAGCAGGCTAAATTCCAGCATCCACTGTCTCTCTCAGACTATGGAGAGGAACCCCTGGATCCATGACAGAGGTGTGTGTGAGGTGGTGATGGTCTGCCAGTGGCTCGCCAATTTTCAGTGTTAGCCATGGACCTTCTTCCACTGCTACCAGTGCAACACACCAAGCTCTGGGCATCAGTACACACAGCCTGAAGATCACGTGTGCTGAGTGGACCTTAAAAGCACAGTGACACAATGACAAGGGCTGCTGTCCAACTGTTTACAACTTCAAAGACAATTTTGTTTACTCTGTTATCTCCTGCAATATTGATATGTAATTTTGCTGTTAGATATGTGATTTTAAATGAAAAATCATATTTTCAAGTATAAACATATATGTAGATTTCCCGTACTATTATGGGAAAAGTAAATATATTAATACATATTTTTCTCAGTTATATTTTTGGTCCTCAGGGTTGACTATTTTAAAATTAGTTTAACTATAAGCTGCCACATTTCCATGATTAAATTAATTCTAGTCCCATACATGTTGATCCTCAGAAGTCCCTATGTTATAATCAAATCTGAACAAAGATTGTTGTGGCTCAGAAAAGCCATGCCCTTGAGATCTGAAAAGCTATGTCTCTTAAAAGAAAAATATGGATGCAGGCTCCCTGTCAATTCAAGGCTGACTCATCAGAAGCTGTGAGAAGGGAAAAGAACAGTGTGTGTGACACACATGCCCAAGTCAAAAGCCTCAAGGCAGATGGTACCAAATGATCCAGTCCAAGATGTGACTTACCACTGTACAGAGAGAACAATTCTGGAAAAGAGGAAGTAGAAAGGACAAAGACCAAGTGGCCAAGGAAAATCCCGAGACTCAACAATCTGAATTTTTACCAAGACATAAATTCATTTTTTTGTTAAATGAACAAAATTGATAATTAATTACAGGACTTACAAACATCTAACTAACAAAACAAAAGAAAAACACGTAAAAATAAGTCTACAAACAGTAAATGCTAGAGGCTTGTGTGGAGAAAAGGGAACCCTCTTGCACTGCTGGTGGGAATGTAAATGGATATGGCCACTATGGAGAACAGTATGAAGGTTCCTTAAAAAACTAAAAACAGAACTATCATGTGACCCAGCAATCCCACTACTGGGCATATACCCTGAGAAAACCATAATTCAAAAAGAGTCATGTACCACAATGTTCATTGCAGCTCTATTTACAATAGCCAGGACATGGAAGCAACCTAAGTGTCCATCAACAGATGAATGGATAAAGAAGATGTGGCACATATATACAATGGAATATTATTCAGCCATAAAAAGAAACGAAATTGAGTGGGTGGATATTGAGGTGGATGGACCTAGAGTGTCTCATATAGAGTGAAGCAAGTCAGAAAGAGAAAAACAAATATTGTATGCTAACCCTTATATATGGAATCTAGAAGAAAGAAAAAAAATTGTCATGAAGAACCTGGGGCAAGATGGGAATAAAGATGCAGACCTACTAGAGAATGGACTTGAGGATATGGAGAGGGGGAAGGGTAAGCTGGGACAAAGTGAGAGAGTGACATGGACATATATACACTTCCATATGTAAAATAGAGAGCTAGTGGGAAGCAGCCACATAGCACAGGGAGATCAGCTCGATGCTTTGTGACCACCTGGGGGGGGTGGGATAGGGAGGGAGACACAAGAGGGAAGAGATATGGTGATATATGTATATGTATAACTGATTCACTTTGTTATAAAGCAGAAACTAACACACCATTGTAAAGCAATTATACTCCAATAAAGATGTTTTAAAAAAATAAAAATAAAATAAAAATAAAAAACAGTGTATCAAAACCAGTTTCTCAGTTTTTCTAAAGGTAATCAGAGAAACTCAAACCAAAGAATCTCAACAGTATTCAAGAACTTTTATCTACAAGGTCTTTTAGATACTAACTTTCTTTCTGATTGGTCTTTACACAGAACCTAGACTCTGAGGTTACACTGGTAATTTTTATATGATTAAACCAGTCCTGCACACACACACACACACACACACACACAGACACACACACACACACACACACACACAGAGGAGAGAGAGAGAGAGAGAGAGAGAGAATGTTAAGTTTATTTTCTGAAAATTAGAAAGCAAAAGTATCTATAACCCCAAATCATGAAAGGTTCAAGAGTTAAATAGAACTGACTTTGAATATGAGTTGTTCTGAAGATGTGGGGATTTCATATGCTACAGTTACCTATACATACATACACAATGATACAGAACCATTACAAATGTTCAAACAAGAAGGAACTTAATAAGCGTTAAAAAAAAAACCCAAAAACTTACTACAAAGAGAAGCTGATGGCACCACTGGTGAAGTCTACCAAACATCTGATGAAAAATTATCTTTCACAAACTTTTCCTAAATAGAATAGTAGGGAATACTTACAAGTTCATTCTATGAGGCTAGTATTACTCTGATATCAAAATCAAAGACATCACAGGAAAACTACAGACCAGTACCCCTTATAAATACTTACACAAAAATCTTCAAAAATACTAGCAAATCAAATAAAGCAACAAATAAAATGGATAGCCAAGTGGGAATGCAAAATTGTCTCAACATATGAAAATAAAGCAGTACACCATATTGATAAGATAAAAGACAAAAAAGCACATTATCATCTCAATAGATGCAGAAAAAGCAGTTGAGAAAATCCAACATCCTTTCATGTTATGAACACTCAACATACTAGAAATGGAATGAAACTTTCTAAACCTGATAAAGAATATATAGTAAAACCCCATGACTAGGAGAGACTGAAAACTTTCCCCCTAGTATCAGGAGCAAGACAGGTATGTCTGCAATCACCACTTTTTGACAGCTGGATGTCCACATGCAAAAGAATGAAATTGGATCCCTACCTCACACCATATATGAAAAGTAACTCAAAATGGATCAAATACCTAAATGTACAAGCTAAAACTAAAACTCTTAACAGAAAACCTAGGGGTAAAACTTTATGACCTTGAATTTGATAATAATTTCTTAGATAAAACACCAAAGCTACAAGTAACCAATGGAACATAGAACTATTCAACTTCATCAAAATTAAAAACTTGTGTTTCAAGATACTATCAAGAAAATGAAAAGACAACTCACTAAATGGGAGAAAATATTTGCAAATCATTTATATGACAAGGATATAGTATCCATCATACATAAAAAACTCTTACAACTCAATAAGACAAATAACCCAATTAAAAATGGACAAAAGATTAAATCAATATTTATCCAAAGAAGCAATATGAATAGCTAAAGAGTACACGATAAGATACTAAACATCATTATTCATTATGGAAACACAAATCACAACCACAATAAGATAACCATTCACACACTTCACACCTACAAGATGACTATAACTAAAAAGACTGACAATAACAAGTGTTGACAGGATGTAGAGAAACTGGAATCCTCTTACATTGCTGGTAGAGACATAAAATGGTACAGCTATTTTGAAACACAGCTTGACAGTTCCTAAAAAATGTAAACATATAGTTGCCAAATGACTCAGAAGTTTCATTCCCAGGTTTATACTTAAGAGAACTGAGAACACATGTCCACTCAAAAACTTGTACATAAATGTTAAAAGCTGCTTTATACAGCATACAAATTGGAAACAATCCAAATGTCCATTAACAGATGGATAAATTAAAAAGTGGTATATACATACAATGGAATACTATTTGACAATAAAAGGAATGAAGTACTGATACTTGCTGTAACATGGATGAATCTTTAAAATATTATGCTAAATGATGAAAAAAGACATAAATAATCACGTATTATATGATTCAGTTTATATTAAATGTCCAGAATAGGCAAATCCATAGATACAGAAAGTAAGTTAGTGGCTTCTAGAAGCTGGGTTTTCAGGGGAATAGGGAATAATCCTAGTGGATATTAGGTTTCTTTTTGGAGTGATCAAAATATTCTGAAATTACATAGTGGTGATAGTTGCACAATTTTGTAAAAGCTAGTAACTTTTACACTTTGAAAATGTGAACTGTATGTATGGCATATTAATTTTTTCTTAATTTTGAAAAGCAGTCAATCACCGACAAAAACGAAGGAAAACCAAAAAAGACTGAACTGAAATACGATCTGTGTACCTCTCCGGATTTGACTTATTCCTGATCATGTCACCGTCCACAGGAATGTAAACATTGTTTGTCTAAACATAGTTTTTCCTTGGCTATATACTCTTTTTCTAGATTTCTACTTTCACATTCCAACTTTAGCATTTCTAATGTGACCAGCCATCCCAATTTTCCCAGGACTGAGGGGGGTTCCCAGGACAGGAGACTTTCAGCAGTAAAACATGGAAAGTTCCAGGAAAACCGAGACAAGTTTGTTCTTGTCTGATTTTGTATAATTTACTTAATTCCTCTTCTCTTTGTCTAAGCCCTGTCATGTTATCTATCCTGCCCCTTCCATTCTTTCCTTCAAACTGACACCTTCTCCTTGTGCTACTTCTATTTTTTTAATCTTAAAGGATTTTAACACTGAAGTTATTTCTAAAATTCACTTTTTGGAGACATAAAATTAGTCTTATAGAAGACATACTTTTTAAGCTCTGTAAAACAACTTTGAAATTAAATTAAATTTATCATAAATATTTTCTATTAAATATGTTTTAATTTTATTTTTTATTGGAGTATACTTGATTTACAATGTTGTAGTAGTTTCAGGCTTATGGCACTGATTCAGATCTATATATATATATATATATATATATATATATATTCAAATTCTTTTCCCTTATAGGTTATTACAAAATATCGAATATAGTTCTCCGTGGTATTTCATTTATGTTAATGGTTTTATTACAAAGTAATTGTTCACAAATTAGTATAACTCATCTAAGTCTCTCTTGAGTTTGAGGTATGAATAGCCAACTGTCTTTGGATGTTTCAATCAGAGATATCTTTGGACACTAATACATACATCTAATGCTAAATATAAACTAGTTTTAGTGCCTAAATTGACTCTCTTCCTGACATGGTCACATCCACTCAATCTCTTGAGATAAACTGAGTTATCTCCTCTTCACTTTGCTGTATTATCACAACTAATGAATCACTGTACCCTAATTACACCACCCGGCAAACATTCTCAAATCTGCCCTACCCCCTACCCCTCCTGCTTAGACCTGCTTCCATCCATGGCTGGAATTGATGAGTAGACAAACGTTTCTCAGACTTTTAAAATCCATGATCACTTTGAAAAACTCAAAACCCCCATAATGTTATGTCAACTTTCAAATATCGTATTAAAAATAAAACCAAAGACAAGACCCAACATGTAGCTTATGTCCTCCAAGTTAGACCAGTGTCCTCTTCTTCAGAGTTGCCGGTGCTGCACCTTCTGAATCCTTTATTTCTCTCTCTCCCACTCACCATCCGTCACACACGCACTCTCACCCACACAAGCAGACAACATACAGATACACACACGTGGACACTCACAGGCTCCAGCAATGAGTACATGTTGTAAATCATCCCCCACAAGCTGATGTTTCGGGGCCTCCAGGCAACTGTTTCCTCCTTCTGGAGACCGTATTCTAAAACTGCTTCTTATTCAACTACTCATCCTTCAAAATTCATATGAACCGTCGCAGGCTCTGAAAGTCCTTCTCTGACCCCATCAACCCCCAAGAGATTGAACCATTTTCTCTTTTTTAAACATACTTCTAGTGTTGCAGATAGCATGTAGTAATACCATTGATTGGATTATGTAATGCTGCCCCCAACTTGGGAAGGAACTGCTTTATCTATGCATCTTATACCTGAGGAATAGCAGCCGTCAAACTCAATTTATTGAACTCCATTAATGTTTTTAGTATATTTATTACTTTGATTAAGTGATGACAGCTTAGGCAGCTGGCTTAAAATATGTGACATTTTAATAACTGAAAAAAGAATCTTCAGAGAGTTTACACACACAGTTATCAAAATATAAAGTATATTGACATGTGCAGCCGTCAGCCTAGACTTGCAAAAAGAAGGTACAAGTGACCTGAGTACAGTCACCCTACTCCCTATCCACCCACTAATAATCTATCTCTGTTTTCCTACTCACTATGCACAATCAACATCTCCTTCTCCTGACTTCTCATTTTCTCGTCACACCTAGAGAAATAGAGTATTTCCACCCACTTATATGCTAAAACTGCTATGGCAAATGCCACCAATGAGCCCTCTGTGGCCAAATCCAATGCATATATATTTTTTTATCTCTTAAATTATTGATTCACTGTGGCATTTGCTAGTGTTGGGCATCTCTCCTGGGTACTTCTACCACCATGGTTTCTCCTGCTTCTTTGACCATTATTTCTCAGCTGAGCCAGTGGAGCTTCTTCTTCTACCTACTCCTTAAGCACTGGTTTTACCCAGGTGCTCTGTTATTTTTTCCAACTCTGTACCCTTTGGGGATGTCATCTAGTTCCCCAGCTAACTGAGTGCTTCAGGTTCATGTACCCAACTTTTTCTTGGACAGGTAGCCTTAGGTAATGCTTGGGTGCCCAAAATCATCATATCACAATCTGAACTCCTCACTGCCCAGCTACCCATAGGCCTGATTTGCTTTTTTATCTCCCCATCTCAGCTGGCAGTCCTCAATCAACCAAACCATTGAAATGCCAGCCCCCTAAACTCTTTCCTTACAAAGCATATACAATTGACAACTAAGCACTGCCTGTTTGCCTTCTTACTAAGCTCTTGAAATGTTTCCTTCCCACACTCGCTGCTACTCCTGTAGGTCAAGACCTTCTCTGGACTGTTGCAATAGTCAATTAATTGACTTGCCTGTCTCCAGCTGTGTCCACATCCCGTTCATATTCCATTATCCCTATTTCTGCCAAAGTAAGTAATACATATTTTATATAAGCACACGCACACAGTGTAAATCTGACTAATTAAAATCCATCGGTGCATCAACATAATTTTAAAAAAAACAGGGTGAGCGAAGGAATTGTCAGAAAAGGGGATCCAACAAGATGACAGCTGCTTCTTCTAGCCACTCTATTCAGAGGGGCCACCAGGAAAGTCCCACTAGGTGCATGGTAAGTTACAACAGATTTCCACAACTAAAGTCTACGGAGAGCAGAGACAAAGTAAGAAAAAAAATTACCTAAAGTCTCGTTGGCAAGGATGCCAATAGCTGTTTCACATCTAATAATTCCAGTTTTAAGTGGACATTGGAATAAGTGGACCCAATTAAAATGGAACCTCAATATGTGGAATACAACACATCTGAAAATCAACTTTAATTCCTCAAAGAACTTTCCCCAAAGTTGCTTGAATCCTAATATAAGTAAAATGTTTTCCAATGCCTAGAACATAAGATGGAAAGTGGGGATCATTAAATTTTTTATGAATTATCAACCAAAGTTCCACCATCAGGAAAAAGGCTTTATAGCTAGAACATTTATAGAAAAAAATGGCAACATCATCAAGAGTCCTTCCTCCAACTTAGAACTTTACAAAATGTAATTATAAATCATTTTTACTGTGGCTAAATCTAAATTATTTGTATTCCTTGAAAAGTACTGACTGAATGTAGAAGACAATATTCGAGTATACTTATTGAGATAAAATCCATAACCCATCTATGGAGCCTCTTGAAATTTATTTACCAAAATTTTTTATCCTAAAACTTAATTTTGAATCTGTGATTGTATGTAACATACAAAATATAAGCAGTTAAATGTCGTATTTAATTTCAGCCTTTGCCAATGGGAATAAAAACGACATAGCAAAAGAATTACAAAAATTTACTTTTCTTCTCATAGCCTTTTGACAGTCTTCTTACTTTGTTTTGGTTTTATTTCAAAGAATTCTCAGATAGTTAAAGAAACCTATAGAAAATCACTCTCAAGACACATTTCTTCAATGGCTTCTGCAAAAAAACTTGGAAAGAGACATTTCCCCGGTAGTAACTATTTGGCTGTAGTGGTTATTATAACAGTATTGCCACTGCTGAGACATTTTAAGGAAATGTTTAATTTTTCCTACCAGGAGCATAATTCTTTTCAAAAGGTTGAATATATCTTGCTACTCTGCAGAATTTTAAAGCTCTCCAAGTTTCATCTCATCAAAATCCACATTTTCAACATAGTTTACTTATTTGGTTTCTCCTCCAGTTCCCTTAGGTTGGTCATTTAACCCTTCACATATCCACACTCAGGGTCACAATAACAAAAACAAAACCAATCGGTCATCCCTCTTTTAGATTGTCCCTTACCTTTAAATGACCCAGTGCGAGGGAGGCCATGAACTACCTGTGCGCTTCCTTTATTCACAACAAGGAAAGTAGCCCTTTCTTTACCTTTTCTCCATATTCCTAGAGTCTTCGGCTCCAATCCACATACATTCTACGTCCCAAATGTGTAGAATTTCTGACACCCTAGAGCCCTAAAAAATGTGTCTCTTTCTTCTAATTAGCTTTATGCTTCCCATATGACATTAGAAACAGCACTTCATAAAGATGCGTGATACACAGAGCTCCTGTTTCCATATCATTTAATCTAATTCAATAGTAGCTTTTTACCCCCCAGAGACCCCAGAGGAGCCACAGTTTGTACACCCGCATGCAGTGTAAATGAATACATCTATAACCAGTGATCTGTGTAAGAGACGACATTTTCAGTCAATAAAACCAATGCCATACTCACGGTGAAGGCTGGTGGGGCTGGTGTTCAACATTTCTTGGGGTTTTGCAGGCAGCAGGCTTCACCATGTCCCTGACCACACACCTGGGGTGCATGATAGACAGCACAACGCACTATTAATTATAAAATGGGGAGAAACATCTGGAAATTAAACATGGCACTGAAAACAAGTCTAAGGGAAACTCTTTGCAAACCCCTTAATATTAACCTGGAGTCCCTGGAAAGCCCTGGGGGCTGGAAACCAACTCAGTCTTCCAAGAGCTCAGTTACACCCAGATGAAGTCTGTGCTGGCCTCCGTATTGGATTTCCCTTTTAGTACCAATAAAATGATGGTCAGCAGCCTTCCCCATAGGAGCAAGGCTACTGGAAGCTTTGGCCTCACCGTATGAAGACATCTGAAAGCTTAAACATAGGAACAGCTGTTGTGTTTAAAATGGGCAGGACTTTCTGTGGCTTTGGCTATTTTACTAAAAGACACGGACTCTTGTTTCACACCCTTTATCACACACAGGTCTTTCTCTTTATGAAAAAAGAGATCTGAGAGCCTTCAAGACATCCCCCAAGTTCAAAATCCCTTCAAGCTAAGAAAAGAGGAAAAGTCAGAAGGAAATGTGCATAAATAAAGTGTGTGTACGTATGCGTGTGTGTGTGTGTGAAATAAATAGAGAAGATACCTGCATAGTGTGAAAATTAACAGGAAAAGGTCTTTGTGTCTTATGTTCTCCATCAAAGAATAAATAAATGCAGAGGATGGATCACAGCTCCAAAGGGCAGCAAGAGGAGATGCCTTTAGCCTCATGTCAACAGGGCTTACAGAGTGCTGGAGAGATTCATTGGCATAAACAAGAAAACATCCCCTTCTGAGGCTGTCCTTGGATGGCTCAGATATTCCTTCACCTCAAAAGCTTTAAAACAAACCTGGCTTTGAATAGGGAAGCCCTGATCATAAAGCTGGGGCCCTACATCGCAGACTTTGCTACATGGAAAAGCCCCTTAGGACACAGCATTCTCAACCATGAACCTGGTTCTTAATGTTCATGGCAGCTTTGACTGCCCTTGGAGGTTTGACTACCCCTCTGATACTTAAGGCCAGTCATGTTATTCCAGAAGTGGATCAGGGGTGAGGCAGTGGCAGATGAACTGCTTTCTCAGAGTTAAAAGCTGCACGGCAAAATTCTCCACTTCTGAAAGAAATGATACAGGGAAACATGGTGGACACAATGCATGGAAACGTGCACACACACACACACACACACACACAGAGCTCATTCCAAACAAGATCAAGTGAGACTTAGAAATCAATGTGTAACGTGACGAGAAAAGAAAACGGGGCCATTTCAAAGCCTTCCCTCCTGGGCTCAAAGGAAAGAAACACGGTGTTTGTCTCGTGCAAGTGCTAAACTCTTAATGGACTGGTCACCAGTCAAAGGAGGAGAAGGTCACTCAGGCAGCAGGGTTCAGAGAACATTCAAGCAGGCAGTTGCCAGGGAGAAGTAACACCCCTGGGTTTCTGAGCTCTGAAATGTTAATATAACTTACACCGGTATGGCGCTCAGGAAGTTACATTTCATAGCACTGGGAAATCTTTAGCAATTCCCACTCAACTAAAAACAGCCCACGCGGTATGTTGAATCTACATGCACTGGTTTGTGAAAATATCGGAAATATCACCAACTCTGGAAACAATTTTGAAGAATTCTATCTATGAGAAACCATATGCAACCTCTGTCTTAGTTCATTTCTTTTTTTTCTTCCCCTAAAGATTCAGGTATTTAGACAAAGCTTTGGGAAAAAAAGAAATCTGTCACTTAGAGTTTTCCTTCAATATGCTTTTAAGTAAATCTTTCCTAATAAATGTGGAATGTCAGCCAGCACGAAGGGTAGGTTTCTAAGCAAAACACATTTGTGTGTGTGTGTGTGTGTGTGTGTGAAAGACCATGTCTCTGTAAGGAAATTCTCGTCTAATATCAAGTACTCAGTGGTTTTGTTTTAAAACTATAATTACTGGCATATTTCAGCTGTCTGCACATGCTATAGAATCTTCTAAGTAAAAACTTGCATTTCTGAACTTTAAAGTTTTATTGGATAATGAGAATAAATACATCAATACTCAAAAGCAATATACTTAGAATTTAAATGTACTTATTTCAAAATATATTACTTAAATTAATTAATATATTTTATTTTTAAAAAACAAGAAAAAACCATATTTTTCATACGAACCTATAATCCTAACCTCAGGTCCAGAGTGAGGTAGCTAGCTATTGAATCTGTTTTCACGGAGAAAGCTGTTTGATTCAGATTGCTAGTTATTCAAGCAATTTGAGGGAGCTCTAAACTACGGCAATATGTATTCCTACATCTTCTAATTTGACTTCTTTTAGCTGAAATTGCTTCTAGAGAAAGAGAAGAAAAAAAAAAAACCTACACTCAGAACAAGATACATAAAATAATACAATGCACTCCTCAGACTTTTGTCAGCCTGGGTGGATTAGCATTTCTTTAAAGTTGTAATTGGATTGCTGCGGCTGGCCTATTGCGGTTTGAGGGATAAACCATAATGGTATTGCCAGTTGTAATATGTGGAAACTGTTCAGCTCCAACAGTTTCCATTCTCTCCCAGGCATTAGACTTAGTATAATAACACAGACCCCTCATACTTTAAGAAACACAAGAGTGATATGTCAGCAGATTGCAATGATCAAGGTCTTCCTTAACGTATGGTTTATTCCTTCAGGCAGACTCAAGCAGCCCACAGACAGGCCACAGTGTCAACTTCCCAGAATGGTTATGGATGGAGAGACCAGAGTCCAAGGTGGTGACCTCTTATTCC
The DNA here is from genome assembly GCF_026419965.1 of Kogia breviceps. Classification (NCBI taxonomy): domain Eukaryota; kingdom Metazoa; phylum Chordata; class Mammalia; order Artiodactyla; family Physeteridae; genus Kogia; species Kogia breviceps. The sequence goes on from NC_081322.1 coordinate 9,976,548, forward strand.
CGCAACGTCTTCAGTTATTCAGGGGGTTATCAGATGTGGACCCTTCACAGTCTTGGAAGTGCTTGTGAGACCTCACCACTCAAGCATCACTGAGGATTTATGCAAATGAGGCATCCTGCAAGCATCGCCGGGAAGCTCCCCCTGACTCCGCCCTCCGCGCGGCTGGGTTTTATGAATGACTGCAATCAAGGCTGAATGGCTGCCAACTGCCCACTCTTCCCTGCACGTACACACAGAGAAACCTGCCCGGCCACAAGCCTGCAGATGAGGCCGTGGCAACGCTTTCATCCCCCCAGACAGGAATGAAATGTGCGGAGACTTAGAGTCTGTGAGTGAAAAATTCTCAATGCCTCCGAAAAACACAATTTACATAATTACTTTCTCTCGTTTGAGTTTCCATTTTGGTGCCTGCAGTCACCAGCCCCCCTCCTGCCTCCCCCTCCCTGCAAAAAACGAAAAAGCAAACAAACAAAATCTCACTATTTTATGAAATTTTAACTCAACTGAACTTGATGACAGTGTCAGGAATCTAGTGACTGGGCACTGAGCTGTCACGTAGATGATGCCACTTTTGCATTTCTGTTCTCATCTTTTGGGTTTGGGATTTTACTCAGGTTTCTCCTGTCATTGATGGAGACAATAAACAGTGCTGGGGGAAGAGTACGTGTGCTTGAGGGAATGAAACACTTTTCATATACACTGTCTTCTCATTTGCTGATCACTGATCAAAAACACAGAAACAAGGAAAAACAGGCAAGAAGAGACCTCAGGGGATCTGTCAGCAGGCATTTGCTTTTAAAACTCTCATTCAGCGCTCCGGACTCCTCTTCCATAAGACATTACCCCAAAGGACCCAAATATCTGCAAAATTCCTGTCTCCAGCCTGACCCTCTCTAACTCCAGACATCCAACCGTCTCCATAACACTTTTGCTTGGCTTTCCAGCAGGCCTCGCAACATCAGCATTTCCAACTGGAATCCACCCTGCCCCACACACCTGACCCTCCACGGCCATCACCATCTTGAATGACTGTACTATACTATGTAAATAGGTTTCTCTAGCTGTTCAGGCCAAAAGCTTTAGACTCTAAGCCTCGTTTCTCTCACACCTGTGTCCAATCCATCACAACCGTCCTCCTTTCCAAAAATGTGCAGAGTCTGTCCATTCCTCCTCTGTCCCCCATGGCCATCCTGACGGGGCCAGGGTGGTCTTTTCCTTGGATTCCCACAATCGACTTCTCCCTGGCTGCCTGGCAGAGACCCTTTGGAAAGATAAATCAGATCATAACTCCTGTGCTCAAAATCTTGCAGCAGTGCCCCAGTTTACTTACAAAAAATGCCAGAGTCCTTAGAATGTAATCTGGTCTCCTGTAACTCTCAGAGTTCTTCTCCTACTATCCCCTCCCCAGCAAGCCCCACCCCATTCACTCTACCCCAGCTGCAGTGGCCTTCTTGCTGGTCTTCCTCAGACGTACCAGGCTTGGTCTTGCTCAGGGCCTTTGCACCAACCATTGCTTCCATTGGGTATGCTCCTCCCTGATACGGGTAAGACTAACCCCCTCACCTCTCTGCAGTCTTGGCTCAAACATCAGTGTTTGGTGGTTCCTACTCTGATTACCTGTTTATGACTACAGTCTGCCCCCACCAGACTTTCAGCGCCCTTCACCTTGCTCTACTACTTACTACATGTGCCCTTTCCCAGCCTCCACCCAGGCTGAGATACGAGCTGCTCAGGAGGAAGGATCTCTGTTTGCTTCAATGACAAAGGCCCAGAGCCTAGAACAGGGCAGGATGTAATAGTCACTCACTACATATGTGTTAAATGAATGAATAAGATAAAAAGATAAAAAGCTGTTAGTACTCTACCATGCTAAAAACACAGTGATTTACAAGAAATTGAGCTAATGCTTTTTTGCAAGATGACAGCATATTTCTGTAAAATATCTGCAAAATATAAATTAATTCATGATCAACAAATTTTATGATTTGAATAATCCACTAAGTTTGTTTTTATAGGGTTCGACTGAGGGTCATTCTTTTTCCAAACAAGAAAAAAAAAATGACTTATTTAGTGGAAAAGACTCCTCAGTATCACATTATTGCTTTGAACAAAGGAGACACTGTCTAACATTTAGTATACTGCTATTTTATCAAATAAAACTTTAAAATAATTAATTGTACATGAGGTAATTCCTTAATAGTTAAGAGAGAAAATTAATCCCCTTTTCTTTGATTTTTCTAAACAGGGTAGGAAAATAAGAAAAACTGTTTACTGTCATCTGTCATGTACTAAAATGTCCACAGATATTTAGATAATATCTTATTTAATCTTCACAATGCCCTGCAAAGGAGATGCGATTGTCCCATTTGACAGATGAAGAAACTGCAGATCTAAGAGATTAAATTTATTTTTCCAGTGATAATTGGCAAATATTGATATTTTAAGAAGCCAAGATTTGTATCCAGGTTTGTTTGGGACCAAAGCTAATGTCCTTTCCATCATTCCAAGGAGCCTTCTGACATTAATACTTAAAAGATAAATGGAAACTAATAAAAATCCATCATGAAGTTACAGAGTCCAGTATCCTCTGATATGTTTCAATGTCATTGATTTCATGACATAGGTACATTATTGAAACTATTCAAGTAACCTCACATAACTGAGTGTTCTTCAAACAGTATTCTAGTATTTATTGCAAGACCATATTCTCCAAATATATCAGGAGAACAATGGTGATAGCAGGGTGTCAGTTTGGCTAAATTGAAATGTAGAGTGACCTTGAGACCAGTGGGAATGTGAAATGCAAGGCATGTCATCTGGTATAGAGAAAAACAGTTTATATAAGAAAAAGAATCAAGAAAGCAAAAAAGATTTAAAAGATCATTTGCAAGACACATATAATTCAATTGATAAAAATCTTTTCAAAAATGTTTTTCAAAGGAGGTCATCAGAAGTGATCTTCTCATCTCCACTTACAGATACTAAAAAGAGGAAAAGCTGAAAAATGTTATTTTACAAAACGAATTTTAAAAATTGCATATTCATGTCAACTTAACAGTGGACCAATCAGTATGATGACTCTTATCCCTAAGATGAAGATGAGACAGTGAAAATTCTATACCAGAAGGGGAAAGTGGATGTTGGTATTTTGAAAAGCCAGATGTACTAATCACAGATCATCAGGGCCTGGTCCACCTCTGATGTACATTCAGGGAACCCTCAGAAGCTACGTAAGAGTGACTTTTATTTTAAAAAAGACATGGAGGACAGGCAAGGTAGGTTCCTAATTATAAGAAAAGGGAAACCAGCTAGCCATTTTTCACAGTGAGTGGTGAGGGCTGTTAAACCTCCCTTAACCAGGCCAGGAAGTTATTCACCAAACAAGACACAAGAGTATAAGATTCTAAAATAAAGGTGATTACAAGATACAGATTCACTACAGAGATTAATGGGTGATTTTAAAGTTTGGAAAAAACACATTTTTCAAAGACTGAGAAGATGGTGACCTAAATGGGAAGGAAATCCAAAAAAGAGGGGATATATGGATATGTATAGCTGATTCACTTTGTTATACAGGCAGAAACTAACCCAGCATTGTAAAGCAACTCTACTCCAATAAAAAATTTAAAAAGTTTTGATGAGAAGGAAAATCATAGGCAAGAGGTCAAGTCCTTGGTCTTCTGGATTATTCACACCTGCCTGTCTATCACCTCTTATGTCTCTGGAATGCTTATAGGCTTAGTTCTACAAGGTCCTAATATTGCCTCCAATATGGCAGCAGTATGGCAATATTCCTTTTCTGTGGAAAATGAATGTGTCTTTATTTTGTCAAGAGGCCGTGATGCTTCTTTTACTTAAAATATGACAAAAAGGATGAAACCAAAAATCACTTGAACATGTCAACAGGATCTTTAATACCTGAATATGACTGTTGTTTGCTCGAAACATTTTTGGCATTTACAGTGAGAAAATTAAAAAATATTGGAAATTACTTTTTCCTCCCTTTCCTCCAACGAACAGATATTTAGAAAAAATATGAAAGGTATGAGATCTGGAAAGATAATCAAGTGAGTAGGACTTTTGATTCCTCACCGATAAGGGCGAACATTCTCCAAGCCCTTTTGACTTGATAGGACTGTCATTATTGTGGCTTCAAATGGACTGATGCTTCCTGAATTGTCATTTCCAGACTTCACTTCCCACTACCTACCAGGTCTGAAATCTGTATGTACCTAAAAACCTTTTAAAAACCTTTTAACTAAATTACTCAATTCATATGCCCCCTCCTATTAGACTGAAACACCTCCCAAGGTCTACCTGATTTGTTCCTGCTCACAGATTCTACAGAGGGCTTTCCATCCCCGACCACATCAAATACACCCACCGCCGTCTACTTCCGGGGTCCCTCCTTCACACGCCTTCATTCACTAATCTCTTCCTCTTAATTCCTAACAGAGCCTGTTTCTCAAGTACATCTATCTCAATATTCTGGAACATGATTTTGCCACTTTTGTCTCCATTCCATATGCCACATTTCTTACTTAAAGTGATATGCCTCCTTTTCCCTCTCCATTCATTTTTAGTTCTTTCGAAATTCAACTCAAATGCACTGAACTCTAGGAAGCCTTCCAGGCTAAGGACTCTCATGTATCCTTCACCAATATCTTCTGGAAAAATCGGTCCTCATGTAGGGATGAGAAATTGTGTTTAATAGCTGCAGCCTAAGCACTGGGAAGACATTCAGGAAATGCGTGCTTTGGAAATAGGACACGACATGCAAGCGTGTTCCGTAGACCTGGCTGGGACGCCCTGATGATCATGACACCTTTGCAATCAATGAACGAACACTTACAGGACACCAGCTCTGCGCCATGCACTGTGCCCAATGCTACATCACAAGCCGAAAGCTCGTCCGCCTGTTCATCAATAACGGTAGTAATAATAATAACTACTTACATTTATTGCGTGTACTCTTTTAAGCTCCTTATATGAATGAACGCATGTGATCCTCACAAAAACTCCATGTGGTGGGCAGGTTAAATGACCACCTGGTGTAGCATTTACAAAACCCTGTCATGTGTAAGTGCAATAGTATTCATTCTACCGCTGAACTCTATTAGGATACCATTTTAATTCTTTGCAATTGCTTAAATTCCTCCTCTCATTAAAAATTTTTATTAAATAAAATATCACCTTCACATGCAGTAAAAACAAGATTAAGTTCAGGAATTCAGATTCATAACGCAACGTAGGCTGCTTCTCCTCCTGCAAAATGTTAAATATAATATAAAGTATATTTATTTTGAAGAATAAAACTGTAGTCTATTATACTTTTAATGTATACCTATACTGTCATGTCACTTAGCGTTCTCCAAGGTCACAAAATAATTTCAATTCCATTATTACATATAAGTAACGTTCACCTAGCTTTTCAGCCACCACTTCCAGAGTCCCAGCTACTCACTACTGGAGTTCCCTTGGAATACACCTCTTATTTACAAATCCATGGGTCAAGAAAAACATTAGACGTTCTCAAGCTCTAAGACTGAAATTCTTCACCCAAGTCACTATTTTCCTCTCTAGCTCTCACACTTCCACTGCAGGCAAATCTAAAGCCACAGAGAACTCACTACCCTTGAGATCGCTATAACTCTATTGTTAAAGATTTCTGACTATTGGAATACTCTTTTTTAAATGCTTACTGCAATCCGCCCCTGTTAGCTTCCACACATGAGTCCTAACTCAGCCCTTGAAAAGTCGTGTGGGTCAAGTTCGCTGCCTTTTAAAAACACTGTCTCTCCATGAATTCAATCTCCTGGCTTCTTTTTCATCAGCCCCTCAATTAAGTCACCTGAGGCATGAGCTCCAGGGACCCACCCACTCTAGCTGCACTCGTTTTTGTGAACAACTCTCTCAAAAGTTGGCTCCCTTTCTTGTGCAATATTTCCACTCTACATCCACAGGAAGGAATGCAAACTCAAATTTTATAACCCCCTCTAATAACCAGCTCCAATAAAAAGGCCAACTGACAGAAGTGAGATTCAGGGGAAATTATCGATGTGTGGCTTCCAAAACCTGGTCATACATCACTAAAGAAGTTTTTAAAGAGACCAATACTTCGTGTCCCAGCAGAGGCCTAGAGAGCTGAAGTTTGGGTCCAGGGATTGGCAAAAGAGTAGCTTCTCTGAGTGATTCTAATATATCCAGACAGGCATTTGGGAACTGCTGAGGAATGAGCCATTCAGTTGCTGCACTGGATGCAGTCCTGTCCTTAACGTGGAGCTAAACCACAAGACCTTTCATAGTCCTTCATAAAAGGGCTTTTGCTGAACTACATTTTAACGTTATACCCTCAGCTTTTATGACAGGTTGATACAAGACATAGCTGTATGAAGTTGGTGTCTGCCTTGACTGTGAAATATTGGAGAGGTCAGTGTCTGTTACATCGTTTTAAGTCCTTTCTATAAAAGTTTACATTCATCCCACATTCTCGGTGTTTTTCCAAAATTTAGCACCAAGAAAAATGTCATTTCTAGTTTTTTACAAATACCTGTCATAATTGCCTTTGGTCAGGGTTACAAGGAACTTAAAGCTTATCATAACAGCTCTGTTGGCATGGTAAGCATGTTTATAACCTCTTTTTTTTTTTTTTGCTTATAAGTTTCAATTTCTATATTACTAATGTTTTATGTTGCAATCTTTTTGAGAAAAGCAAAAAATGAATCAGAGAAAGAAAAAGGTTAACACTTCATCTCTTACAGGAAAAATTAAAATTACAATTTTTCTGGGCTTCCCTGGTGGCGCAGTGGTTGAGAGTCCGCCTGTCGATGCAGGGGACACGGGTTCGTGCCCTGGTCCGGGAAGATCCCACATGCCGCGGAGCGACTGGGCCCGTGAGCCATGGCCGCTGAGCCTGCGCGTCCGGAGCCTGTGCTCCACAACGGGAGAGGCCACAACAGTGAGAGGCCCGCGTACCACACAAAAAAAAAAAAAAAAAAATTCAATTTTTCTTAAATTTGAAAACTCTAATCTAATATATATATATAAAATATATAAATGTAATATGTATAATACATATAAAATATCATAATTATGATGATGATGACATCTCACTAAAGCTGATATGTTATACAAAATTAGCATTTCAGAAAGAATTTCTTGGTTCAGGGAAACATTCCCTAGGAATTAAGTGTTACCACACAGAAAGGAAATGGTTTCCTGGTCAAATAAATTAGGGAAACATTAAGTTAAACAGGTTGAGCAGATTTTCTTATTGCATAAATTTTCAGAATCTTCAAAATGCATTGTTCTCTGAAAACAGACGCATAATATGTAGCATTTTCCAAGGAATAGTATCCACTTTGGGAGGTGATGAAGTGACACTTAGTAATTGCAACATGAGAAATAAGCATTCTACAAGGGATAGAATCAATGCTTGGTAAATTATTCCAGATGATAACACAGAATAGCAAACACTGCACTTAACCTTGGTAGGGAAAGTTTTTTTTTTTTTTTTTTTGCGGTATGCGGGCCTCTCACCGCTGTGGCCTCTCCCGTTGCGGAGCACAGGCTCCGGACACGCAGGCTCAGCGGCCATGGCTCACGGGCCCAGCCGCTCCGCGGCATGTGGGATCTTCCCGGACCGGGGCACGAACCCGTGTCCCCTGCATCGGCAGGCGGACTCTCAACCACTGTGCCACCAGGGAAGCCCGGGAAAGTTTTTAAAGAGACAAATTCTTTGGGTCCCAGCTAAGGCCTACAGAGCTGAAGTTTGGGTCCAGGGATTGGCAGGTGATTAGCTTCCCTGGGTGAAAGTTCATCTTCCAAGTAAGACAACATGGTTTTAGAGTACATATTTTTCTCTATTCTTATATATTAATTTCACAGAGGGATGACACCAGAAGTTATGTAATAAATTCTTTCATGATTAAGCATCCAATATCAACTCATTAAAGGGACAGATTTTGACCTAAACTAGCAATTCTTTGGGCAAAGCCTAAAGCTTTTGTATGTTGGTTGGTTGGTTTTTTACTCAGGTTGCAATCAATATACTTATGTAAACTTTAAGAGCAATAACTAAAAAGGCATAGACAGACGTAGAGAATGGACTTGAGGATGCGGGGAGGGGGAAGGGTAAGCTGGGACGAAGTGAGAGAGTGGCATGGACTTATATATACTACCAAATATAAAGTAGATCGCTAGTGGGAAGCAGCCTCATAGCACAGGGAAATCAGCTCAGTGCTTTGTGACCACCTAGAGCGGGGGGATAAGGAGGGTCGGAGAAAGAGAGAGATGCAAGAGGGAGGAGATATGGGGACATATGTATATGTATAGCTGATTCAGTTTGTTATAAAGCAGAAACTAACACATCATTGTAAAGCAATTATACTCCAATAAAGATGTTAAAAATAAATAAATAAATAAAAATTGAAAGGCGTAGAAATCCCAATGTACTTCTTTGCAATTCCTAAGTAATATGTGTGGGGAATAAAAACGTAATCATTGAAGTAGGTAAAGAATATCTGTCACCCTAAAGAAGAGAGGAAATATTGCAAACTCAACATTTTTACTGCTTATACATACATTTTATACATTTATTTTTCAGGCAAGTTAACTGTATATCTTATTTTACCTGTAGAGAAATTTCGAGGTACAATGAGACATTTTCTCTAAAACCATAATTATCTTATTGAAAAAATTTCTAGTGTTTCTCTTCTGTATACAATTAAGCAGTACATTAACCCCAAAGATATGACATTGGCAAGATTGTCTTTGTGTATTTAAATTACCCATAATTTTATTGCTCTGTAACTCAAAATGACACTCTAACTTTGGAAATAATATTATAGGTTTTGACACTAAGTAATTAAAAATTACTGATCCTTCACTAATGATAAAAATTTTAATATTTGACTTCATTAATATTAAAAATTTTGCTCCCCAAAATACACTATTAAAATAATAAATAAGCAAGCCATAGACCGAGAGAAAATATTTACATTATATATCTTATAAACGAAGTATATGTACATATACAGAGCTTGTATCCAGAACAGATATTCTTATAAATCAATAACAAAGCAACCTATTCTGTGAGATCTATTCCTAGGTGTTTATTCAAGAGAAGTGACAATATATGTCTACAAAATGACTTGTACAAGAATATTCATAGCGTGAAACTAGAAACAACCCATCAATAGAAGAATTTATCAACAGGAATTTTGGTATATTCATACAAGGAATGTACTATCAGTGTGTTCATCAGTATGAATGAATCTCAGAAATATTTTGTTGAGCAAAGAAGCCAGACATAAGATTTCTTACCGTATGATTCAATTTTTATGAAGTTCAAGAAGAGGTAAAAAGCACTCCATGGTGACAAGAACAAGAAAGAAGTTGCCTCTGGGTGGGGTGTGTGGAGTAATAGGAATGTATCTTGTTTTGAGAAGTTGTGACACAGGTGTATATAAATGTCATTATTCATGAAACTGAATACTTCAGATCTGTACATTTCATTGTATGTAAATTACAACTTAATAAAAAAGTAAAAAATGAACAATAAAAATAACTGATAGCTCAAAGAAAGAAGGCAAAATTCTCATAATTTAAGGATATGTCATCTTTCACATAAGTACAATATAATTTAATTTGCTTTGGAAAAGAATAATTCCAACAAACAACTATGGAAGTCAAACAATTAATACACTTTTTCAAAGCAAACAATTTATTCCTTTATACCTTGCCAGAACCAGAATGATAAATATAAATTCAGTTAAAGCTAAGAAATCCCTTTTTTTGTGTAGGAATATTTTTCATCAAGATGAATTATTACATATATTTGAAGAACTTAAAGGAGCTTTTAAAATAGAGTTCAGGAAAAGGACAAATGTGGCACCATGGTTTTAAAACCATGTTTAAGACATTACCTGTCATACATTATATCTAAATCATTTAAAAGGTAAATTTGCTTCCAGTATTTCACACAAAATATTACTTAAGACTTGTACAAGCATTTATGGGTAGAAAGAAATCCTAAAATTGGTATGTTGAGAGACTCAGTCTACATTTTATGTAGAACTGAAAATATGTCTTATATCGTATGTCTTATGATAAGGCAAATGACATGTATTTTCTAAGCAATTCTGAGCATTAGCTGCAATTTCTAAGAGCAGCATCTTATACCAAAAGTATAAAACATATTTCTTATCAGAAAAATACTGAAAAATGAAAAAAGTCATGAAAATCACATCGATTCCTATTATTTTAAAGTTATATAAATAAGTGAAAGTTAGCCATCACTATTTTCTGAACCTCTTTTGCTATCTCTTCTATAGACATACATAGTTTAAGACTCTAAAGGCAACACTGTACACAGAGCAGTCCTCTAACTCCAGTCTGTTTGGTAGTGGAGAAGCATGACATGGTGGCAGAGCTGGAATTCTTTTGTTTTTATTAGGGCTGTTGCAACTCAATCATCTCAGTGGAAGAGCGAGTGCATTTGCTTTGCTTTCTTTCTACTGAAAACTCAGCCCTAAGTGGTTTGAGAATGCAGGAGAGTCAGCTGGCAGTCACTGCGTGAAGCTATTTCGATGTACCTTTATTCTAAGAGAATGCTTTTTTATTTATTTATTTTTATTATTATTAAGGAAATAAACTGATTTTGAAAGGGAAAAGAACAGTGGTAATGGGAGGGTAATGAAATAATGGAAAAAATAATGAGAAATAAGTCAGAATGTTCTCATGCTTTCATAGACAATTTTACAGCAGTGGATTCACTTCTTTACCCTGAGAATTCTCTTCTCCTCTGTGACTGATTAAATTATCGTTCCCTCTCTCACTCCCATAGCCCTCCTGCACTTCCTTTTTGGGGTTTAGCTATGCCACTTGATTCAGCATCATGGCAACGTGTACCTCCTGTCCCTTGGTTTTGGACATGGCCATGTGACTTGTTTTGGCCAACACAACGTTGGTGGACTGGCAAGCTGTGTCAAAAAGGGCTTGAGGGCTTCCCTGGTGGCTCAGTGGTTGAGAGTCCGCCTGCCGATACAGGCGACACGGGTTCGTGCCCCGGTCCGGGAGGATCCCATGTGCCGCGGAGCGGCTGGGCCCGTGAGCCATGGCCGCTGAGCCTGCGCGTCCGGAGCCTGTGCTCCGCAACGGGAGAGGCCACGGCAGTGAGACGCCCGCGTACCGCAAAAAAAAAAAAAAAGGGCTTGAAATGTTCCTGTTCGTCCAAACACGGGGGTCCGCCCTCTTGAACGCCGTTACGATGAGACAAGCCTGAGACACGCGGAGAAAATCTGGAGCCTGAAGTCAGCCCCTTGCGAAGCCCAGCCTAGGTCGCTTCCATCCAGACAGCATGCAGAAGCATCACTGGCTGTGACACTCCAGCCGTCCCACAGACATCTGAGAGATAAGTGCTCAGGTCCTGAGGGTTTTATGGCTGGTTCCTCTTTTCCCCCAGTACGACTACCAATCCCCATGGGAGATACCCACATACACAGTTTCCAGATAAACTCCCCTCCCAGTTCTGGTAGGTCCAACTTCTGCCTGGCCCGTTCTTAACGATACCCAGGCGTTGGGGTGTTTCCTGGTAGAGACCACCCATAGGTCTTTTCTCTGAGGATAGGGCCCCACCTCCCATCAACCACTTAGCACTCATTCAGTATGGTTTCCCGAGGTCCTCCAAAATGTCCTGATCTTAGCTGCAGCTAATTCATAATAACGTCCATGAGAAAAATCAAAATCTCCATGAAGGTCAGGACTTTGCACTGTCGTATGTCTAGTGCCTAGAGAATTGCCCGGTGCATGCTGGATAGGTGCTCAAGACATATTTGTTGAATACGTGAATACATCAGCTGGAACTTTTTTCAGTGTGGATGGTGGCTACCCTGAAGCTTTAGCACATTCACTCCAAGGGCAGAGTTAGAACATTCTGGAAGACAAGGGGCAGAAAACTGGTCACGGCGCTTTTCCTGGAGTTGTATAAAGAGCCCACGAAGGTTTCCCATCAGCTCCATGTAATAGCACGTGACACGGTGCATCGTCATGGCTCCGTGCAAGTCAGGGTCAGGCCTGGGCCTTGACAGAACTGCCAGGTGGGCCTCCATCAGCTCTCACCCCACGAGACCGGGGTGGAAAAACACAACAACCGCCCACCCGAATCCAGCTGCCTAACTTTTATGAGGGAGCAAGAAGGTGAGCTTAGAAAGGCAGTATGGTAGAGCAGTAGCAGGGCAAGGAGTCAGAAGAACTGAGTGTCTCTTTATTGACGGTTACAGTGAGCATAGCGGCATTCTGGACCCTCTCTGAGAGCTCTTAGCAGTAGCAAATGAAGTGCTGTGTCTAAATTGCACTGAAGACACTCAAGCGTTATCAAATTGGACAGTACTGTCTTGAAAATGCATTCTTTAACCCCAGTTGAGATACGGCATGGGAAACAGAGGCACTCCACAGTTGTTGTACGTGAGAATGTAGTTGAATACGCGTCACCATTTTTACTAATGGCATCACTAATAGGGGTGTGAGGTCAGTGCCAGGTGATTCTGAGACCAAGGAAACAAACAAACAAACAACCTCCTGCAACAAGGAGCTAACCAATCGGAAGCTAAAGTAGGACCTAGATTGGAAAAAAAAAAAATAAAGAAAAAAGTCTGCACTTATCATGTTATCAATCCACTGAAGGAAACACGATCTAAACAACTCATCAAAGATCAGGCTAGGGAACAGAGTACAAAAGCAGCGTCCTAATCTTCGTGTATGCTTATTTTGATTTCTCATGGTTTCCAACCTTCCCAGTCAACTAACCAACAATATATTTGAATCTTGCATGCTGATTTTAAGAACGAATTTAAATGCCAAGTATTACAGCTACTTACAGTATGATTTCACACTTTAAATATTATCTTGTCTTAGATTTCTGGCTTTCTTGGTAAAGGCAGTCCAATAAAATATGTAAACATGAAAAACAATATGCACAAAAGGCATGTTACAGGCACTCTTTCTTTTGAGTTTGCTTCCTTCTGTTTTTTAATGAGGAAGTTTTTGTTATTTCATCACTTTGGATAGAATGCATCAGACTATAGCACTTTAAAACTGGCTTTAAAGGTAGAAGCTCTCTCTTAGTAGGAGAAAAATATTTTTGGAAGAAAGCTTAAATAGCGAGTTATTTTTCAAAATAAGTCTTGAAACTCTTGGACAATTTATAGTTCTCAAACACTCAAACACAAATTTTGGAAGGGACTTCTAAAATTATTCTAATAAACTTGCAACTGCAGATTTTCTAAGAAGTTGCTGTTTTTGAATTCACATTTTGACTTAATTCGCTCTCACCAGATCCTAATTAGAGACTCAAATGTACAAGTCTCCACTGTCAGGGAGACTGAACGTCTAATATCCAAGCTCTTGGTTCCTCCTTTCTAGAATGATTTTCTGGGTTGCAAATTCATTCACATCATATGTGATGTTCTCCCTCCTCAGAGGTTTCCATGATAACTGCTTCCTTAAGTTTTCAAAATTGAGATATAGCCTACATACAATAAAATTCACTCATTTAACGTTTAAGGTTATATATGCTTTGAGAAATGTATACAGCCTTCAACCAACCATCACAATAAAAATATGGAAAATTTCTATCACCCCAAAAGTTCTCTCCTGTATCCTGTGGTCCATCTCCTCCCCTGTTCTCCCCTCTGACCCCACTCTACCCCATGACAACCACTGATGTCTTTTTTACCTCTATAGTTTTGCCCTTTCTAGAATTATCCAATTTGTAGTCTTTTTGTCAGACTTCTTTCACTCAGCGTAAGGTTTCTGAGATGCACTGTGCTGTTCCACGCATCAGTATTTGGGTCCCTTGTAGACCTTTGCAGAGCTGAGCAGTATTCCGTATATTATGGGTGTAGCACAGCTTGCCTATTCACTCACCAGTTGATGGTTATTTTATTGTGCCCAGGTTTTGCTTATATGAATAAAACTGCTATGAATATTGAGGACAGATCTTTGTGAAGGTTTATTTCTTCATTTCTCCTACGGACACACCTAGGCGTTGAAGTGGCAGGTTATCTGGCAAGTGTACGTTAATTTGGGGGGAAACTGCTACACTGTTCTCCGAAGTGGCTATGCCATTTTACATTCCTGCCAGCAGTATAGGAGAGTTCCAGTTACTAATTCCTTAACCATTCAGTGGATACATTATAATTAACCACTGTGTGTAAGACCACAGGGTGACTTGACAATTCATAGCCATTTGAGTTACTTTAGTCTAACAATTATGGAGGTTATGAGTTTGCCTGCCTCATTTCATTCTTCCTGTATCTCCATGAGGAGAGAATACTTAGTATCTTAGTATACTTAGTATACTTAGTATCTTAGTATCTCCATTTTTCAGATGAGAACACTGAAGCTTAGAGTGGCTCATTTACCCTTGGAACAAGAGACAAATCTGGAATGTTATTTGAGGTATTGTGACTCCAAAGTTCATTGCAGTGTGTAGCAAACACCTGGGGGGTTGCCTACAACAATATATTTAATGATACCTGGAAAGTAGAGCATCGAGTTGTTCTGTCTCACTCTGTTTTCCTCCTGACCTTTGGGGCAAAAAGAAGAAACCATACTACATGACTTAAAGGGCCTTTCTTGTTAATTCTCTATGTCCAGACCCAGGATCTAGGAGGTGACATTCCCAAGGAAGCTGATATCCTACTAAAGGATACTGACATCACGTTTGCAAGTCATGTCTGTTCTTCCACTCCTATTCCATATACATCCTGAATCTGCATTAAGATATTTCATTGAAAGTCATAAAAATACACCCATAAGCACTTAGAGGGACCAATTCTCATACTACAACAAAGTCTTCAGCACAGTTTGAAATGTACTTGTCAAATCACCAGGGACCAGATGACGGGTGTACGCAGGGTCCTGCTAATTGCCCCCGGCCTCTGTCTTGCAGGCCTGAATCAGCTATGCCCTCACTCTATTTATAGGTTGGATGAGTAAACTTAGACTTTTTAATGCGTAAAGACTAAAAACATAAGTGGATGTGACTCGGCAAGGTCAGCATTCTAGCATCTCTACACGTCCCCAGGGCATCCCTGCTCTGAGGAGTTCCCAGGTCACCTTAGCCTGCAGTGTTCTTTCCCACCTTCCCTCAGGCCAGCACCACCCATCCCTCCTACCCTACCTTCTCCCATCTACATCCGTGAATGACCCATGGAATATTACTGGTAATAATTATGAAACACATTTTGCACATGTGTTACGTGTCAAGCACTCTGTTAGGTGCATGGAAAATCACCTTCACAGCATCCTTCTTGCCTCTAATTTACACAGGGGGAAAGTGGGTCTTAGAAAGCTAGGTAGCATGCCAAGATGACACTGATACCAAAGTAGGATTCAGACCCAGGTAATGTTACTCCAGAGGCCATGCTTTCCCCCACTTCTCTATGCTGTGTCCAAAGCTCTAGAGTTGGTCCAAGTGTCCGTTGTGGGTCTCAACATGTGTCCCCGAGTCGGGTCTTTCTGCCATGACTATGCTTCCTCTCACCCTGCAATGCTTCTCCAACTCTCTTCTGCCTGAGGACCCTTTACCATTTTCTTCAAGCCCAAATTCTTGTGTTACCTCCTGAATCCTTCCCTAACTCATGTCGAAGTTGCATTTTCTGTGTCCCTATGTCTCTGCCACCTCTTGCTAGAACTTTCTGAGGTGCTTTATCGTAATTTGCTTTTAAGACTGTCTCCGTCATTAAACCAGGAAATCCTTAAGAGCTGACACTCACTCTCATTTACCTTGCTGTATCATTCCACATCAACCAAGTTATGCTGCGTAACAAACAGCTCCCAAATCTCAGTGGTTGGAGATCATGAGGGCTGAGTACCCACGGATTTTGCATCCGCTCAGGCAGAAGGGGTTCTGTTCCACCTCCACATTGCTCTCATTCCAGGAGGCTTCAGGGCACTTGGAGGGAAAGAGGCAAACTGAACAAGCCAGTGCCCTCTGGCTTCCACCCTTATTCCTCCAGGGCTAGGGAGGCAGACCCCCTACCCCGCGGTCACTGGCTCTGGGTTCCTTCCCCATCCCTTGCTGAAGGTCCCATATCACTGCTCCCATCTTTGCAGTTAGCCCTTTTATTAAACTCTCTCCCAACTACCCATTTTCTCACGCCATCTGCCATAGGACACCATTTAGGTAGAAGTCTGGGAAGTTCACACACACTGTTTCCAGATGTATAAAGAAAGCACAGCTGTTGGACTTTTCTGTAAGTGATCAAATCTTCTGCAGGACCCACCTGTTCCTACAGGCGGGAACCAGTGGCCTTCTGCATCAGTCATGAGACGTCAGTGGAGCATGGTTGAAAGGGGGCTGTATTTATAATCTGAGGACCCGAATTCCAGTTCAGACTTTATAATACTTTAGCTGAGTATCTCCAGGCCAGGCATCTCACATGATTTCTGTGTAGATCACATAAAGTCCACATACAAAGTGAGGGATACTTTTTATTGCTATTGTTACAAATCCTTCAGCCTACGACTCAGACACTTCCCAGCCTCATTTCACAGTATTTCCTCTGCGTGAAGCCCTTCTCAGTGTCTCGTGACCCTTCTGTCCACACAAAGGGGCCTCCTTTTCCCTCCTCCCTCTGACATCTACCTCAAACCAACTCCACATTTTCTAATACCACTCCATCCTTCACCGCATCTTCAAACGCCACCCTCCTTCACGTGCCAAGTAAGCCAGGCTCCAAGCATCGCTGAGCAGGCTGCCTTTCTGCCTGAAGCACCACCCATGGGGTGAGAGAGGACTCCCCTCACACCCTCCAGCAGGGGGCAGGCGAAGCCCCAAGAGGAAGAAGTGCCTGTTTGTAGCAGCACAGTTCTATAGTTATACATCTATTTTCTAGCAACGTTTTCTTTTAAAAATATGTCCACAGTATTCACTTAAAACTCTTAATGCAGACTCACACACATAATCTATTTTAAGTATTAAATGTTTGCCTAATGTGGTACTTCTTTTGGTAATAAGACACATTGTAAATATGAAAACAAACCCAAATGCCTCTCTGAATTTATATTAATCGCAATATGATTTTACCAAGTAATAAAAACAATGCATAAAGGATGAAGAGGCATCATTTATTTTATGCATTGTATTTTACATAAGCATGTGTTCCAAGAAAATTAAGAAAAACATTTTAATGAAAAATGCTTTATTGTGACCACCTAGAGGGGTGGGACAGGGAGGGTGGGAGGGAGATGCAAGAGGGAGGAGATATGGGGATGTATGTATACATATAGCTGATTCCCTTTGTTATACAGCAGAAACTAACACACCATTGTAAAGCAATTATACTCCAATAAAGATGTTAAAAAAAACCTCAATTAACCACAACAAAAAATGCTTTAAAGAAATTTGCTTTCCTTTATTATACGTTAAAACTAGTAACAAAATAGTCTATTTCCCTGTGTTGAGTATTATAAAATATTTTGAGTCTATCAGTTTGCAACTTCCTACCACTTAATAGGTTTACGCCATGTAAAAATTTGGATTGGCAATTTTACATTTGAGGTTTGCAACTCAAAGAGTGGATCACAACTTTGGCATTTAAATACTCCATCAGAAAGGTGATGTGCTCGAACGGCTTGGGAGAGAACTAACCATGACAGCTACAATTTTGACATTTATAATAAAGTGCTGCTTTTGAGAAGGAGAAATTGCTTATTGCCTATATTATATGATACGTGCTGAGCAAAGTTGAGCTGCCCTTAAATAACCAGCCTGCATTACTCTGCATCCACATTAAGAGCCAGGCTTGAATGTGCATGGAATCAGTGCACAGTTAAAATTACTGATTAATAAAGCAGTGCCAATTTTGAGCACAGGTAAAATTCAACAAATTAAAGAGGAAGTTTTGTCCTTTTCAAAGAGTGGATGGCTCCTAATCCCTGGGAAACATTTTTTTCCACAGAAATTGCAAACTCTTGCCCCTCCAAGAGTGCTGAGTCTGTGGGCCAAAAACTGTCTGGAGACATCCCAGTAGGAGATGTATAAAGTGATCGCTACCACATGAGTACAATTCAACAACATTGTTCCCAAGGGAATCTCGTTCTGCTTGGCCATAAGTATCACAGGTTTCAAATAGCTAAGCATAGCCAGAAAATATGACCAAATTCAGAATTTGTAGTTAAAAATTTGAGGGTGAAATTTCACCTCTAAACAGCTCAACCTATAAATGAATGTTAATTATTTACAACTCAGTGGTAGGTAAAGTTTTTGTTTTGTTTAATAAAGACATCAGTACTATCTTAGGAGTAACTACAGTATGTAAGAACATGTACAAGTAATCTAGACTTTATCTTGACTCTTTCAAATACTAGCTACATTTATTTTTTGAGTCAAGATTTGAACTTACCTCTGATCTTAATACACACATCTTTTCCTTTTAGGACACATCTTCCATTTTTAATACACAAGTCTTTAAACACCTATGGTTAGTTTTAATATTTACATAAATTTACATTTAATATTTGCACACCTTTCTCATTTGAAAGTAGTGCAAGTACATTTAGATAAATTGTGCATGAAAAATTATTAATATTCAGACAGACACTCAGAAAAATTATAATATATAAACATATAATTTTTATATTTAGTGCTGTTTAGAATCTTTTATTCTAAGTTATATTTTTTGTCACTTTTGATGTCTTTTTATAAAATATCAAGCAATTTCTGGTAACATAGCAACAGATAATACATTTAAAAATTTTCTCCAGCGTTCTAAAAAAGCTACCTGTACCTGTTTGTTGTTTGATAAATGTTACAATTAAATTTAGCACAAAGCAAAAACAGTAAAATATATAATATAATAAAATATGTTGCAGGAAAATAACAAGTAATTTACTATACAAGTTTGAATCCTTTGACATTCAAATAAAAGATCCAGAATGTATGTATTATGTATATAAACAAAGGAAAGTGACACCTATTAAAAATGATATGTGATCACATCGAGAGTGATCAATTTTACGTGTCATTTACAACCTGCTCGTGGAGTCAAGCCAAGGGAGGATTAACGAGTTTACTTTTAATCCTCATATTAGTAACGGAGCAATAAACACAGAATTGGTTTCCTGTCTGACTCAGCACTGAGCTGATGTGGAAGTACCGGGCTAGCCTTATACACAGGTAGAATTGGCCACCGCCCTGCGCTGTGAGGACAGCTAGGACAGGAATGCCACGAAGATCTGCTACCGGGAAAACTTGTCCGCCTGGCACCGTGGCGCTAAGGCTGTCACTGCTCAGCATCTAAAGCTCTGTTCCAGCAAGGACCCAAGGAAAGGAAAGAAATCACTGCCCACATGTAATCTACCAAGGATTCGTTTTTCAAAGGTAAGGGGTCAGTGGTAGAAAGGGTGGTCCTGTAGAACTGGCGTCACACTTAGGAGACTAGTGACCAGAAATTACCGTGGATTTCCTCCCTGGACCCGGGGCCCCTGTTCCCAATCAGAAAGCCTGGCCTCAGATCGGGGCAGCACCAGGTCAGAGGCGTAAAGCACAAGACATGAAAGATAATGCAATGTCCCCGCAAAGCCAAGCAGGCGGCTCAAGCCAAGTTTTAATCAGAAGAGGCCCAGCAAAGGAGCAGCAGTTTGGTGTGTGGAAAACAGAGTCAGCACAGATAGATAATACGGAGCAAAAAGGCTCGATCCACGGGCAAGAGATACTGTGGAAGCATGAAACCAAAGGGCTGACTTGTATGTCACAAGAAACAGAGACAAGAAGGAGGGAGCTCAAAAGAGGACCTAAAAAACCCTGCAAATCAGACTCCGCCCCCATAAAAAGTCAAATTAGTCTGTGTTCCCAACGTGAGGATTTACCTTAAATTTGGAAGTCTGTGGTCCATCACCTCTCGACAGACCACACAAATGCTCTGTAAAAAACCCCTAGAGAGTATTTTGGAAGATGTCCAGTTAAACTCTGGTTTATCATATCCCCCCAACTGCACCACACACCGATTCATAAAAATAGTAACTACTGACAAAGATTTTTCTCCTTAACAGAACTCTACTCAGGTTCTTCTGGGTCCTCTTCCCACCTAGTTCCGCACTTTTGGACTTCTGTGTTCGCCTCTGCATTGTCCCAATTCAGCCAGAATCCTGCTATGTGAGTTTAGCCAAAATCTCCCATCCTCCACATCCAATCATCCTTCATATCCAATGGGGTTCTCCACCCTCTACATCCCTAAACTGATGTCTGGTCCCCTTGGTCGGCCAACAGCAAGAATTCTGTTAGGTCAGTTTAGCCAGAACCTCCCTTACTCCTGAGGTTTTCTCTTAGTAATTTTTCTTTCACCAACCCCCATCCCACCCCTTGGCTATAAATTCCCACGTGTCTCTGCTGTATTAGGACTTGAACCCAGTCTCTCCCCTCCACTGCAAGCCTTCATAAAAACCCAAAAAGACGGTGTTCATAGAGCTTTGGGGTTGGTGAACATGTGGAGATTTGGGACAGTGATGTGCTGGGAGAAGGCATGGCAACTCTGTGCCCTTGCCCTGTGCATCTCTCCCATCTAGCTGTTCCTGAGTTACATCCTTTTAGGACAAACCAGTGATCTAGTAACTACGGACATACCTCATTTTACTGTGCTTCATTTTGTTGTGTTTCGCAGATGTTGCAGGGTTTTTTTTTTTTTGCTCAAATTGAAGGTTTGTAATTATTTGAGGGCACCATAAAAGGTGCCCACATAAGATGGCAAACTTAATTGATTGCTGAAATGACAGCAAAGGCTTTAGATTATTCCATAAACTTAGTTGATAAAGCAGTGGTAATGTCTGAGAGGACTGACTCCAGTTTTGAAAGCAGTTCTACTATGGGTGAAATGCTAGCAAACAGCATTGCAGGCTACAGAGGAATGGTTCATGAAAGGAAGAGCCAATCCATGTGGCAAACGTCATCATTGCCTCACTTTAAGAAATTGCTGCAGTTGCTCCAGCCTTTGACAACCAGCACCCTGATCAGTCAGCAGCCACCACCAAGGAAGCAAGACCCTCCGCCTGCAAAATGATTACAACTCCCTGAAGGCTCAGATGATGGTTAGCATTTTTTAGCAATGAAGTATTCTTAATTTAAGGTATGTACATTGTTTTTTTTTAGACATAATGCTATTTCACATTTTAGAGACCACAGTATAGTGTAAACATAGCTTGTATATGCCCTAGGAACCCCAAAAAACCATGTGGCTCGCTTTATGGCAATATTTGCTTGATTGTGGTGGTCTGGAATCCCATCTGCAATATCTCTGAGGTGTGCCTGTAAAATCCTTCTTTTAGTTCTGTGAGCTGCTCTAGAAAATTAATTGAACCCAAGGAGGGGGGTCATTGGGACCTCTGACCTATAGCTATGGAACCTTATAGCAGTAGGGTAGGTCAGAAGCCTAAGTGACAACCTAGACTTGAGATTTTCCTCCGAGGCAGGGGTGGGGCAGTCTTTCCGGACTGAACCCTTGACCTGTGGGATGTGACCCCTCTCCAGGTCCACAGTGTCAGAGGTGAGTTGACAGCAGGACACCCAGCTGGTGTGGGAGCACTGTTTGAATGTGCATGAAAAACCCTTCCACACAGACTTGGGAGCCAACACTTGGGGACCAAGTTCAGCTGAGAGTCAAGGGGACTGAGAAGGATTTATGGGGTCACTTCTAATTCCGCTGAACATACAGAAGCTCCACTTCAGCAAAGGCAGGCTCTCCGAGTCTTCTTATTCTGAGTCAGTCTTGTGACATGGACACACCACCGGCTACAAGAGTAGCCACTGAGGGGCATTTTGTTCCTGAAAGTCAAAGACATCGTTCTAGAACTTCTCGCATCTACCAGAACATTCCCTACACAGACAGCTGTCTGTGTGCTTAATCCCAACCTCACAGTCTAGGGCAGGTTCCACAAAGGAAGCTCTACTTTCCTTCTCAGGATAACTCAGCTCATGGCTCTAGCTCACTGCTCCAAACGGGAGAAGTGAACTGGATACTCTGCTTCACGTGGGTGTTGTACTGCCTTCTTTGTCGATTATTTTTTGCCTTCGGCGGTGCAGGTAGGCATGTGGCTCATTCATTCCTGCAGAATCCTTCCCCACACACTTTGCAGCTTTAGCGTCTCACCACAGTTTCCTACAGTGCGCGATTGTGTTCCATCGGAGCCCAGAAGATTCTGTCACTGGGATTCCTCAGGATTTCCCTCCTGAGATGTGAGCGGGAGATGCTGCTAGGTCGGTCTCCAGCTCCAACAGCCATGATGCATTATTCAGTATTTCCCACTTTGCATCTTGATTCCTTAGTTCATGAAAAGCTCCTATCTGTCGTATTTCAGAGGAAAGGGCAGAAATCATGACAGGGAAATTGCAAAGTCATGTTCATAGAATCTACTTTAAACTTTTGGTACCCTGGCTCTGACAAGGCAGCAGAAGGTGCAGCCAGGCCCTGTGGCCGCAGGTCCAGTGTGTACGTGTTCCCATTTTTTTTTTTTTTTTTTGCGGTAGGCGGGCCTCTCACTGTTGTGGCCTCTCCCGTTGCGGAGCACAGGCTCCGGACGCGCAGGCCCAGCGGCCATGGCTCACGGGCTTAGTCGCTCCGCGGCATGTGGGATCTTCCCGGACCAGGGCACGAACCCGTGTCTCCTGCATCGGCAGGCGGATTCTCAACCACTGCGCCACCAGGGAAGCCCCGTGTTCCCATTTTTAAGGGCATATCAGGCTGGGCTCATTGAGAAAGGATGCTTATAGCAATGAACTGGGAGAATGTCGAAAAGCAAATGGGCCACAGGGCAACCTACGTGCCCCCAACAGCCTCTTCTTTCCCAGGAAGAGCAGGCTGCTTTGCTCCTGTAGTTCACCCACCACCCACGTATGTCGAAACCAAAGTGTAGGTCACAGAGAGAAACTTCTGCTTTTTAAACAAATCTTTTTCTAGAGGCTGATTATATGACTATACATTTTTCTTTATTTTTTTCTGATTATAATAACGACAGCACATATGTGAAAATAGATGGTATTAAAAAAAATAATCCATAGCACTTAAATCAGGTAAGATTGTGTTCTGACACATTTGTAATTGGTACATAAATTATCTTTTCTGGTTAACAGAAGAAGATGTGGAGTTGGTGGAGGCGAAATCCATTCGACTGAATAAAATATTCATCCCTCATCTCTGTTTGAATTCAAGGGCTTTCAGTATAATAGCAAATTAAGTGTTTTTCTAAAAGTGAGGGGAAAGAGTTCATCCTCCAGATTATTCTCTCGTCTCACCCAGAACTGCAAGGAAACCTCCCAGGAAACCAACCCAGTTAGCTATCTTTCACCTCTTTCTTGCTCTATTTTACTTTCTTTTATTTTTTCCGACTCTAGCTGCATTTACTTTACTTTGTCCTTTTATTCAGTATGCTTGCTTTACCACCGGTCTCAATGTTAACAGTAGTTGAATTTTATGGAGCTTTAATTTTGAGTTCCATCTCATCCCTTGTTTTAGGGGAAAACACACACACCCATTAATTCTAGAGGCAACGGTGGTCTTTCTACAAATTCAAGGCCATTGTGGATAAGCATAATAATGGAAGAGGTTTTTTGAGCTCCAAAAATCAGACAGGTGTGCTAGTAAAACAACCCCATGTTTGGGATCTTTAATAGGAAGCAGTAGGAATCTGACATCATTTGACACCTACACCCTAGGGTTCAGAGTCCAGGATCAAAGTCTGCAGTTAAGTTGTTTTTATTTTTTTCCCTCTTCAGTTAGCAGCACTGATGTAATCCACCTAACATAGACTCCCCCTCCTCCAACAGTGACTAATCTATAAATGCCAGTATGCTACCGATGGCCACGCACAATTAGTGTGATTAGTGAGCTATTATATTTATCTCAAAATACAAACATATGCCAATTAAAAGACAATTTATAAGTAAAAAATCTTGAAGGGTGCTAACATTACAACCTGAAAACAAACATGTAACAGCTCTCGAAGTTTTTCAGGTGAAAAGCAGGGTAAACAGCAGGGAATGCGACAGGGTACAGTAGGGTATTTTTAGGTCGATAATTGTAATACTTGAAAGCTGACAAACTGTGATTCATCACTAACTATATTCAGTGTTAATATGTTTGGCTTTCATATTGTTCATCTTTGCTTTCATGTTCAGTGCCAACGGATTTCAAACTGCTCTGACTATAGACTTGAAACCAAAGACAACAGCTATGTGTTTCAAGTGATTTGCTGAAGCAAATACCAGAGGTAATGCTGGGTCAAGTTGATACAAAGTTCTTCTAGTGAACTCTTGGAATTTCATTTTAACTGTGTGAACTAAGCACACACTGATGCTCATGCTTTTATTCCCAATACCCCAGAGCTTTTGCACAGTCTCAAGAGAGAACCTAAAACAGTACTCGCCATGGAAACTTGAGGAGGTGAGGGCCAGGGCACGGGGGTGCTCTCCAGGCACTAATTCAAGTACATTTTCACCTGAAGGCATGGGTTTCCCTCTAGCATCCAGTAAGGCCCACGTACTGGATGGGGACTGGGTTGGGTTTTTGTTTTGCAGACTGTTTTAAGAACATTATTAAATAATTATTTGAAATGATTTCCAATAGCCAGCAACTTGACAGAAGCAGCTGTGGAATCACACGTTGGAGTGGAAATCTGATTGGAACACAGGCCTGTGCAACCGTCCTCAAGATAAATTCCCATCTTCTTTAAAATCCAGTTTCATCTACTTGTGATTGAGGAAGAGCTGACACACATTTAGAGAAGGACCTCTCCTCCCTGTCACCGGTATTTGGCCTTAAAAGATTCAAAGATATTTCCAATCATTATTTTCCAGTCAAAATAGTCCATTTGTGTCTAATGTAGTGCACACGGTCAAACACAGAGATGCTGTTTCTCCACCAATGAACGCTTTGTCAGATAACCGCTATCATATTCATCAAACGAACACCGTAGAGCACCCGCCCTGTGCCAGGCACCAGGGCTGGATCTGGGATGCGAGGATTCATGGCTCAAAGCAGCTCAGAGTCCAGGGGCGAGAAAAGGCAGGGAAACAAGGGGGAAAGAGAGGGAGACAATTACTGCAGAGGTGGAAATGGACAGACCTACTAGGGTCCATGAGAGGAGCTCACACAGAGGCTGCATCAGAGGCTGCTCCACAATGGTTGCAGCTCCAGAACTCAGCCTAGCTCTCTCCCACCGTCTTTCTGACCTTCAGGGCTTCCTGTTCTATCCGCTTTCTCTCCAACTTATTCCCCACCATCCCCTTCTTTGTAAGCATTCAAAGCACTGATGTGCTTTTGACGGTAAAAAGTACGTACTGCTAAAATGGATTATTGGCCATCCAAGTCATTGTTATATGCCCTAATGTGTAGAACAGTGCCTAGCACATAAGTATGTGTTCCGTAATTTTTTTTTAAGGGTCAGAGAGACTTCCCTGGTGGCTCAGTGGTTAAGAATCTGCCTGCCAAGGCAGGGGGCATGGGTTCGATCCCTGGTCCAGGAGGATCCTACATGCTGCAGAGCAACTAAGCCCGTGCGCCACAACTACTGAGCCACACACCGCAACTACTGAAGCCTGCATGCCTAGAGCCTCTGCTCCGCAACAAGAGAAGCCACCGCAATGAGAAGCCCGCGCACCGCAGCGAAGAGTAGCCCCCGCTCACTGCAACTAGAGAAAGCCCTCCCACAGCAACTAAGACCCAATGCAGCCGAAAATAAATAAATAAATAAAATTAATTAAAAAAAACGATTAGAAGCCTAATAAACTCTTTGATTTATGTTCCCTTCTTCTGTCCTTTTCATAACTTTATTCAAATATGTAACTTCTATCAAGTGTATTACTCCGAGTTTATATACTTCCCCGATCGCACTCCATAACAGATTATTAGAGGATCTTCCCATCCATAAAAGATGAAAAAAATCCAAGGCATGTTGTAGAACATTTGTATGTCAAGATATGTATCCTAGAATGGTATCCACTAATCATCGCTAATGATAAATTCATCATTATCAGAAGAGGACAGATTTTCTAATTTGTCTCTGAATGGCTATCCTTAAATTCCTTTATACATGGTAGAGTCTACTCATTGCAAAGTAAGATTATATTTCTTTGGGTCAATACTTAAGCTGTTCCTGTCAGACTTTCTTTCTGTTCCTCCTTTTACATTTCATAAGCATATTTAAATGAGAGTCTTGATATGAATGTCCTGTGCTGAAATACAAAACATTAAGCAAGTATTTCTCCTGAGGTCTTACATGACCCTCTAAAATGAAAGCATAATAACTTCCTGATGAAATTATTCAGAAAGTCCTATTTTTGAACTGAGAGAATTAAGTTCCTTAGGGTCAATGGCTCTGAGTTTGGTGTTTTCAGCCAGAGTCAGGCATGAATACATGAAATTATAATTACAAAAATCTATTCCAAAAGTCAAAAAAAAATAGTGTCAACAGTACATAATTTACTTATATAAGGATTTATTTATATTTTTAGTGGCTTCCTAATAAAGTAAATGTGTGGCCAATCTTTGCTTTATATTTTTAGTGGATACTGGCCTTAGTGTTCATGCTGGGTTTGCCTTTAATCCAAGCTGACTTTTCCAACCTGACCTTTAACTTAATATAATCTAAACACTTAGACCAGATATCTTCCGCTTCCGGCTGTGCTAACATCATTTCCATTTGTACATCTTCAGGCAAGCTTTAAAGTGGAGGAAGAGGATACTTTTTATTTTCGTGATGAAAAGGAATGCAAACAAAAAGGGGGATTGCAAAGGACAAATACTCGGACCTGATTCACTTAAAAATCAGGAAAATGTGACACAGTAAGCTAGGAATCAAGGGAATCAGGATTGTACTCACGGCTCATCATTATCTAAGTAACTACCTGTTGGGCCTTGGTTTTTCATCTGTAAAGCAGGGTAATGGACTGACTAATCTCTAGGGTCGGATTCTATAAAATGTTCATACGTCCTAAAATCTGGGAAACTATCATAGTGAACACGTTAACCAAACTATCATACTGAACGTGATAACCCAATGAAATTGGTTTTATTATAATAGCGGTGTCATGCGCTAAACATAAATTTATTATCCTTATTTGCAAAATACTCCACAATAAATTAAGATGGATGAGATCATATTTAAGTAGTCTAAATAGTAACCAGAGTTTTTCTTAATGCCATCATTTAATATTACTAAAACCTACACCTTGGTCCTCAGCAGGCAGAGTGAGAAATAGTGTTATTAGAAATGAAAATACTACACAATAATGAACTACATACATGTCAACAGGCCATCCAGTTTATTTTCTTTTATTAAGACAATTACTTTTAACAAACCAGTGTTGCCCTAAAATTCAGTTTTAAAATGGCCACTTGAAGCCACAAATCCTAGATCCCTTTGTGTGTGTGAGAAGACATTCTTAGTGAGGCCTATACATAGCACTTATAATGATAAAAAAATATAACACAGGGATAACTGAAGATGTGCATAACAAAAGAATAAACTGGAGAATAGAAACCACATAAAAATGGCCTGGTTTTAATTTTGGGGACAAAAGAGCATGGTAAAAGTATAAAAACAAGTTCATTTCACCCTTACATTTCTTATGATGACAATTTAACACTGTTTTGGAAGTATGGATCTAAAAGTATATGATATAAATACAGAGAAATGATTTATTGAAGATAATTATGATTGTAAATAGGACAAAAATACTTTCCTTTTTCACAATCCATATCTTCATGTACTCACACCTTTATTCCCAAACACTTGGGACTTTCCTATTTCTGAAATTACACAGTAGTGAAATGAAGTCTATTTTAATCTGACAATGTCTGTCATCAGATATATCATGTCTTGGACCGTTAAAATATTATTCTTAATTTCCTCAGATATACAAATACAAATTTGCCCAAATAGCCTGAAATAGTCTGTTCTTTCTCTAGCAATTGAACTGGAGATTTCACACCAAGGTCTTAGAGTCCTGGAGGAAGGCAGAATCATTCTTATTCTTTCCTGAGCCATGCCTGTCCCACTAATTTTTTTTTTTTTTTTTTTTTTTTTTTTTTTTTTTTTTTTTTTTTTTTTTGCGGTACGCGGGCCTCTCACTGTTGTGGCCTCTCCCGTTGTGGAGCACAGGCTCCGGACGCGCAGGCTCAGAGGCCATGGCTCACGGGCCCAGCCGCTCCGCGGCATGTGGGATCCTCCCGGACCGGGGCACGAACCCGTGTCCCCTGCATCGGCAGGCGTTTTCTCAACCACTGCGCCACCAGGGAAGCCCCTGTCCCACTAATTTTAATATTAGACATTAAACATGATGATGTTCATATCTTTAGCTATCTCAATTGAACTTTTAGAATATTTCCTTATAATTTAGTTTCCAAACTTCCTGCCAGTGTTGATCTGACCCTTCTGGGTTCTTTGAGACACCATCTTCATTCCACATGAAATCTCCATTCTGATGAAAATGGACTTTCATGGAACCAAGTTTCCTTAAAATTACTGCTTGCTTAAATACAAGACAAGCTTTTTAGAAAAGAATATAATAGTTCTCTGAAGAATGTACTCACTACCATGTTACAAAAAATGTCTTTTTTTCTTCTTAGTAATCTTCTTTATTATCTTTTTCTCACACTTCCCCCATTTGTATATGATGCAAAATCACCTTTCTCCCAGACATTTTTCTTACAGAAAATCCATTTGGAAGTGAAATACATTCTGATATCTCTCCAAATAAAATGTACTTTGTTCTCAATCTGGCTTACAAGGGTTTTACCAAGAGTGACAACAGAACCAATCTGTTCCCATGGTGGTCACCTCTATTCTTTAACTACCTTTTACCCTCCTTTGAAGGACCAAAGTCATTCATTCACGAGCCAATACTGATCCAGTGCCAGCTGTGTCAGCTCTACCCCTGAACCTGGGGAGGGGGCTCTGCTCTCAAGGAGGGTCCCCTCTGCCAGGAGACAGAAGCGTGAGTCAAAGAGTGATGCCAATAAATAGAAAAATAAAAGTGCTGACAAGTGCTACGGAGGAGGGGTGCCACGTGCAATTACAGCTGGTAACGGGCTCAGTTCTGGGCCCAGCAAGATGCTGCGATCTCTCCCTTTCCTTCCACTAACCAAATTAAACCAGAAAAAGGAGAATTTCAGTCTCATACAAACATTTAGCACGTTTTTCACATATATCAAATTCTTGATGACAGACGAATCTATTGGAATTTTTTTCTTGCTTCCGCTTTATTTCTCTCCAAGAAGCATCTCATTCCAAACAAGCTACTCTTTCTAAGTGAGTGGTTTTCAACATCAGCTCCCACTGGAATCATCTGGAAGCCTTTGCAAAGCTTGGGTCCCACCCGTTACAGATTCTAATTTAATTGATGCAGCCTGGGAATCATGATCTTAAAAATTTAACATGCAGCCAAGATTGAGAAGCACTGCTGTATGCAGTGCTTTCTACAAATGCAAGGATCTGATGAACGAAGACATTATATTAGCTAGTTTATTGTATATATGATTGGTTAACAAAGACTGTACAGATATAAACGTTATTCATGGGTGAAGTTTTAGTTTATACATGTTCTTTCTCCTAATTTTCTGTAATTCAGTGATTTGTACTGATTTTAGTATGTATATAAGTATGATTATGTTATCTTATACATATTTATATAATATAATCATATTTGAGTTGGAGAAGATCAATTCAAATTTAACTACTTTAGGGGATCTATGTTGAAAGATATTCTTTGAGCATTACTTAAAATAATGAAAAGGAGATGCTATTAATAAAGAACTGGTTAAATAAACATTGTTACATGATACAGTGGGATAACAGTAAAAATAATGTCATTCTACACATTCCGAAGGAAAAGATGTCCAGGATACACTGTTAAATG
This sequence comes from Kogia breviceps, assembly GCF_026419965.1. NCBI lineage: Eukaryota > Metazoa > Chordata > Mammalia > Artiodactyla > Physeteridae > Kogia > Kogia breviceps. The sequence goes on from NC_081322.1 coordinate 10,006,459, forward strand.
AAAAAAAAAAAAAAAATCAGATTTCAGAACTGTTTGAATGAAACCAGTTCTCGTTCGTAATTGTATGTGTATATAGGGATGTCTATATAAATCTCGATAAATCTGTTTATAAATACAAAGAGCGACATCTGGAATCCACACACCACGGAATGTGGTTACAGCTGAGTGAAGAGTTTCCCTTTTCTTTCATACACTTACAAATTGCTCAGCTTCTTAAAGGAATAAGCAGGCATTCTTTTATTTGAAAACGCTAGGTTTTGATTTCCACAATTTCTACAGAGCTCGATAACTTGCCAGCTTATAAAGAATATGAAGAATCTTCATATTCAGTCATAAAACAACTTAATTTTATATAAAAGTGTGTAGTTTTAGAAGAAAATTGGCCAAGTGGCAATTGACAAAGGCCTTCTCCTTACCTAGAAATGTAATATATCATTCTTCAAATGTTATAAATTGGTGTATAACTTTTATTTTATGATGTGAGGTTTTGTGATAGTGATGCTGAGGTATTCCTCCTTTAGCCCCAAGAGTTAACCATTACTTGGTACATGGCCAGAATATTACGGATTGTAGACTTCCCTAGCAATTAAACCTTTAATACCAAGTAATCAAAGAAAAAAACCTACCAGATATCCACACACCCAAGTTCACAGTCATATATGCCAATTGCGGGTCCTTAAGAATTTTGCTGAATTTTGTCTAATCAGTCAATTAATAACATCTGCCTTTATTCAGCCAAAACTGGTCTTTCAGTTCTAATTCACTGTGACTGTCTATTCATCACAGGATACACGAATACATATTCAACATTGTTTGAGTTTATTATGTTCTGTGGTTAGCTGCAATAATTTTACAAACCATTGCATAGAACCTCAGAATAACAAGTAAGAAAACTATGAGTCAGTCAGCTCTAGACTCCAGATGTTTTTATTTGACAGAGTACCTCTGCTGGGCTTATACAGAAGAGCCAGGCTCCGCCGGTGTAAACGCCCTGGTTACTGAAGGTCAGGGTAGAGCCGTACACGGGGGTGGAGGGTATTCTCATCTTCCCCCATTGTTCTATCTTAGAGTAGAAATGTGTGAGAAAAAGAAATTATTAATTGCCATTCATTCATTTTCACATTCCTTCTGCCTTTTTCTCCACCTCTAATCAGTTCAGTTAAAGTTCTTTTTTTTTTTTTTTTGGCTGTGCTACGCAGCTTGTGGGATCTTAGCACCCCGACTGTGGATTGAACCCGGGCCCTCAGCACTGAAAGTGTGGCGTCCTAACCACTGGACCACCAGGGAATTCCCTAAACTTCATCTTGAAATGGCAGCAACTTGCATTGGCAATATGGCAAAAAAAAAAAAGACAGCCTTGGTTTGCCACTTATCGGGTGTTATGTGCTTCCCTTGGTTTTCGAATATGTGAAATAAATTTAATAATACCTTATTCACCATATCCCAGTGTGGTGCCTACAATCTGTGGGGATCCAGGTGGTAAGTAATTAACATTAACATACTGCTTTTGTAAAGTCATTGCATGAAATGTATCTGTATAAAGTTCATGTCATAACTAAGACTGAAGTTACCAGGCTGACGCTAACAAGTAAAAGTATTTGGGCTACTGTTATACTGATATATTGAATTCTATAAAAGTTGACTCATTAAATTAGTTGAGGGACATCGACTATCCCCTTAACGTGCTAGCGATATTTGGTCTTTGATTCTGCTGATGACATGAGAAACTGTTTCAGTTGGAGTGTTCATTGCTGAGCAGAGAGTATGGGAACATCTAAAGACTGCATTAGCGTCATGTAGGTGATTATACGATTGTGTTGGTTTTTGTTTTTTTTTGTTGTTTGCATTATGCGGGCCTCTCACTGTTGTGGCCTCTCCCGTCGCGGAGCACAGGCTCCGGACGCGCAGGCGCAGCGGCCACGGCTCACGGGCCCAGCCGCTCCGCGGCACGTGGGATCTTCCCCGACCGGGGCACGAACCCGCGTCCCCTGCATCGGCAGGCGGACTCTCAACCACTGCGCCACCAAGGAAGCCCTACGATTGTGTTTTTAATGTGTGTTATATCATTTCATACTTGATAATATTTAATCTTTAAACTCGTGTTTACATTATAAATGTGAAACTGAGCTATAAGACATCTGTATCAATATATATGGAAAAGTTCCTTAGAGAAGTATATTTTGATTTGAACAAGCCAAAGTTCATGTCTACACTGGCTGAATCAATCAAAATTGACCAATTCTCCATCTGATTAAACATGTAATGCAGTCTATGCCTGTTATAAACAAGCACCAGAAACACCAGCTTTAAAATCACAGAAATAAAATCTGTAAAATAATAGGTAGATAAGACCATGACAGGGCTGACTAAAGTCAAAACCACTCAGACTGGGCTTCCCTGGTGGCGCAGTGGTTGAGAGTCCACCTGCCAATGCAGGGAACACGGGTTCGTGCCCCGGTCCCGGAGGATCCCACATGCTGCGGAGCGGCTGGGCCCGTGAGCCATGGCCGCTGAGCCTGCGCGTCCAGAGCCTGTGCTCCGCAACGGGAGAGGCCACAGCAGTGAGAGGCCTGCGTACCGAAAAAAAAAAAAACCACTCAGACTAATGCTAATTCTTAGTTTTGAGTGTCTTTACAAAGACCTAACCTTATTTTGGTGTCTAATTTTTTCTCCATTTCTTCAAATAGATTACATAGAAAAGCAGTTATTATCTTAAACAGCTGGACTATTTTGTGCCTTTGCGTCGCTCACAGATTCTGTTGAGGATGTTATAATTTATAGTATCAGCCGACGTTGTTGTTAAGTGTTTCACCTGAGTAGTCATTTTTCACAAACCATGTCAAACAAATATTCCACCTTAACAGGACAGCAGTTATTTATTAAATCGTTTTTCTCAACTGCATTTATACTTGAATTCCTGCTTTGCATCCTTTTGACAACCACGTGTCCCATCCATCTTCCCCCACAACTCCTGATTCAAACAAGAGAGAAGGAGAATAACATTTATCAGATGCCTGACCCTTTCTTAACTTCTTTTCTTGTAAAACTCTGTGAAGTCTTTTTTTTTAAACATCTTTATTGGAGTATAATTGCTTTACAATGGTGTGTTAGTTTCTGCTTTATAACAAAGTGAATCAGTTATACGTATACATATGTTCCCATGTGAAGTCTTATTATCTCTATTTTACAAATGACGAGTGGAGCTCTGACTCAGACGTCATCACATTGATTTCACTCCCTTGCAGCTAGAGAAGCAAGGCCAGGGGTGGACTCGCTCCAGCAGAGGGCCCAAATTGACAAATCCAGTTGTTGAAAGGTGTTATCATGCCACAATGAATGATGAAAGAGAAACCTCAAAAGTGGAATTAATAGTCTTCCAAAATTATTCCCAATTACGCATCAGCACTGTAAGAAACATATTGCATGTGACCATCTTCTATAAGCAGTTACCATGCATTGACGCACACACACAAGAGTATTCAGGAAGCACCCACCGGGTTTCACCTGCCAAGACCTCCCTGCACAGTCCCTGCCACTGAGACCTTCAGACCCTGTTACAGAACATTCTTCAACAGGAGGACACTGAACATCTCAAAATAAGAGATGGTGTGTCATTGATGAAGGCAACACCCTCCAAGACATTTCTAGCAATATTTTCTCGTGTATAAAACAAGTGAAGGGAGAGGGGAATGCAGAGACAGGAACAAACCTTTATATTTTATTGACTTGTAATAAAGTTCCCTTATGGGGACTCTTTGGTATTCTGGCACAAATGCATTTATTTATTGGTACATGCAATGACAAGGTTGGTATTTTCCCATGTTGACATTATGTATGTTGTAGAGCTTAGTGTTTGTGTAAGTACAGATCACATGTCAGCAAATTAAACTTGAAGTGTTTCAACAGCAACAGCAGCAAATTTGTCTTTAAAGATGATGCTGCCAAACTGATTATGGGGTCAGCAGGGCCTGTTTCCCTTAAAGGGTGGCGAGTACTATCAGCTTGGACTTGGTAACATGCCTTCTTTCAAAACAGATGTGAGAGAATATTATTCAGCTACAAAAAGGAATGACATTTTGATACATGCTACAACGTGAATGGGCCTGAAAACCTTATGTGTGGTGAAATAAGCCAGACACCGAAGGACGGATATTGTAGGATTCAACTTATAGGAGGTGATGAAAATTGGCAAGTTCATAGAGACAAAAAGTAGAATAGAGGTTGGGAGGTCGAATAGGGGATGGGAGGAGGGGTGAAGGGTGGAGTTAATGTTTAACGGGTACAGAGTTTTTGTTAGGGATGAAGAAAAAGATCTGGATGTCGACAGTGGTGCTGATTACTTCAACTTTGCGAATGTATTTAATGCCATTGCATTGTACACTTATGATTGGTTAAAAGGATAATTATTTATGTCTGTATTTTACCCCAAGAAATAAAAGAATTTGAGGAAGGGGTGAGATGCACAAAACGACACGTGTGTGTGTCTGTGTGTGTGAGAAAAGTGGAACTAAGTAAAAACAGGAGAAAATAGGTGAAATTGGGTCAGTACACTTGCCATATGCCAACACAGCGGTTAAAGGTAAGATGCAAATTTTGTTCCGATTTTCTTAACAACCAAAACAAAAATCTACAATATTCCATAACATAACAAACAAAGCAATTGCCTGGGAAAAGTAATGGTAAAGAAACCAGAGAAAAGTCACCAGGGATTCTCATAAAGGAAATACAGCGTGATGTGGTGGCCACTTTCCTCAACTGCATTTGCGTAATAGAAACCAAAATAGGTTCCTTTTTCATTGGCATTTGTATAAAATGACTTTTAAAAGATAAATGTATTTATTTATTTATTTTTAGCTGTGTTGGGTCTTCGTTTCTGTGCGAGGGCTTTCTCCAGTTGCGGCAAGCGGGGGCCACTCTTCATCGCGATGCGTGGGCCTCTCACTGTCGCGGCCTCTCGTTGCAGAGCACAGGCTCCAGACGTGCAGGCTCAGTAGTTGTGTCTCACGGACCCAGTTGCTCCGCGGCATGTGGGATCTTCCCAGACCAGGGCTCGAACCCGTGTCCCCTGCATTGGCAGGCAGATTCTCAACCACTGCGTCACCAGGGAAGCCCCCAAATGATTATTTTTTATATTTGTGCTCCCCACTAGAGAAAATGTAGTATGCAGGCAATTTTAGATTCTGAATGATTTAGTAACTGTGTAGGAAAAAGCATTCCATAATTTGACATTTCTTTCTCATAAGCAGTTTTGGTTTCCACGCCTGCTAACGTAGCAGGCAGACTTCTTGTATGGCCAAAGTGCAGGTCAATGAATGTGATTCTACAAGAGCTCCACATCATGGGGTCCACATTTGTGAGTCACTGTGCACAGCACAAGTCATAACAAAGAGTGTAAAGGTGGTTGGAATTATCTGGAAGTTTTAATATGCTGTATTCGAAAATAAAAGTTGGAAACGTGAACCTCCCTTTGCAAGCAAGTGGCTGAAGGATGGAACGTATTCAAGACCAGAGGTTTGCTTGCAACCTTCAATGAGACCAGAGGGAGAGGCTCCCGCCTCGGTTGCAGCAATGAACTTCTCGCCCGGGCTACAAGGAGGGTGGCCTTGCTTTGGGTTAATGGGGATTATAGATGCAAATCATTACCCACTAAGCTGAAATAGGTCTCAGAAAAAGCAAATAAGTCCTTTTTTTAGTTAGAACATTTTACAGTTGACCCTTGAACAACTCGGAGGTTAATCTGTCTCTAACTTATAGTCAACCCTCCTATCTGAGGTTCTGCATCTGTGGCTTCAACCAACCACAGACCATAGTGATGTATTTACTATTGAAAAAGATGCACAGACAAGTGGACCCAGGTAGTCTAAACCCATGTTGTTCAAGGGTCAAATGTATGTATTGATACTTGTTTGTTTGTAAACAGCGGTCACGTCTTTTTCTAGTGTTGAGTTTTTAGCTGGCAAAAACATAAATATAAATTACTTTTATGAAGAAATACCAAATGCAAATACAAAACTACAGTTGATTTCATTGTGTTTTAACGTTTTTGTGGGAAACTATGAGTTCCGTGTCCTACTCCTCTGCCATCTTGAGCCTCCATCCAATTCCATTGTGTAAATAAGCTCCTTTGGTGCTGGCTATTTAGGCAATAGATTAAAAAGTCAACTGGAGAAAGGAGGTGACTTGAAGGATATTTTATTCAGTTTTACTATTTTGTCTCAGAACAACGGGTCTGAGACCCGTTTATATAAATGATGCCTCATTTATATAAAAACACCTGAGGACTGAGTTAGTTCTCAAAAATAAAATTTCCATTAACTAAAATTTACCTATGTAAGCACCAAGAGTTTATTCATTTAACTATTTGGGTTTAAAAAATCTGTTTATATTACACATACCTCTAAATTTGGGGGTCACATGTTTTACAATAAATTTTTAAATTTGGAATAATTTTGGATTTACTGAAAAGGTGCAAAAATAGTAGAGATTTCATTACCCTTCACCCAGCCTCCCTTAATGCTCCATTGTACATGGAATATTATATTAAGAAATTAGCACTGGTGCATGACTATTAATTAAACTGCAGGCTCGATTTGCATTTCACCAGTTTTTCCACTACTATTCTTTTACTGTTCCAAGAGCCAATTCAGGGTCCACATTGCATTCAGCATCACTGATTTTTAAACCAATATTTTTAATGTAAATTGATCTTTTCTTGAAGACTCATGTTTCAATATTATAAACATCAATTATACTATACCATAATTTACTGATTCCTTCAGGGTTTGCTGAAATGAGTGGTACTCTTTGAGTCTCATACTAACTGGCCCCAGTGAGCTACAAATTTGAGTAGATTCTCATGTTCATGGTGTTTGCACTGTGTTTTCTGTGCTGGTGATAAAATACCTCTGTTGAATTGTTCAGAAAGTTGAAGCTGTTGTGATGGTTGTTATCGTCATTGATGCTGTTTTGCTATCGTCTATCAATTGTGATTTCTTAGTTACAAAATCCAATGGCATATTTTCAATTCTTGTTTGTAACCTCTTCGAGTCCTTTGATGTAATTAAATAGTGCTTTCATTCAAAACAAATTTTTTTGTCTTAGATTCAGGGACATTACAGTCTCCTGGGCTTGATCTGCGGTGACCTCACTCCCCCTTATTTGCCTTAATTTCTGGCTATTTCCCCCTCACATAAGAAAAATGTGTCACAAAGGCTCTCACTAGTATTATTTATTTCTCTCTCACACCCACCCTTTCCTTGGCGTCCTCACCTGGGCACACGACTCGTACAATCAGCACTGATGACCCCCAAGAGCCAGGCTTACACTTCAGATTGCCAGCTGGATACACTGAAACTGAACTGATCATCTTCTCTCCCATCCTCCGTCCTTTCCTTCCTCTGTCCTCAGTTTATGATGTCATATATAACGCCAACTTCAACATTTTCTGACTCCTTTTTCTTCTTTGCAATACTATGTGCATCCAATCGGGTGTCAACATTTATTGACTGAATCTCTGCTAGATTTTATTAATTTTCCCCATCAATCCTTTTCCAATGTCACTATTTTCCCAACCATGGTGGGTTTTGTAAGTTGTAAACTGAATGTAAATCGCTCTCTGTCTGTGCTGTTAACTTGTCTCTTCCCCAGACTCTTCCTCCTCTCTCCGTTGGACCTGGAGCTGCATCATTTCTCTTCCCAAAGCCCACATCTGATGGCATCACCCGTGTGCCTTTGAGTCCTGCTCTCCTCCTTGCTGCCAACGGAATGAAAAGCCTTTGTTTGGCATTAGATTCCTTTCATCTGGTCCCAGGGGGTTCAGAGTGATAGGAAAAGACCAAATCTACACATAGAATAGGAAGCCGTGGGTCTGTATGCATAATTTAGCAATATTTCTGCAATTGGTATTATAATTATGAAAAACCAAGCTTGTCAAACAGGATTAAATCAAAGTAGTATAGATGCTCAGATGCTTAAATTCACTAGAACCAGAACTCCTTGTTGAGTTCCACTGTATGTTAGGCACTCTGGTTGCGCTGCAGGAAACACAAAGGTCATCAACTTAGGATGTCCCTGACCCTCATAAACCTAAATCCAGCAAAAGAAGCCCTATATTTGTAGCATGTTTTATGTTTCCTAATATTCGCCTTGTTTGGATTTGAGAGGCCAGCAATCAGAGGTCATTTCTCCCTAAAGAGCTATGTTTGCTCAATAAAGAGCAAAAAAATGAATTATGGTGCCTTGGATACATCTCAAAGCTGTTTGGCAAAATGAGACGGAGACTATAACAATTTCCCACCTGATTCTGATCATTTTACAGAGCGAGAAATCTATATTTTATCATCACTAAACGTTAGGCAGCATTAGTATATGAACGTATCTATGTAGCTCTTACTTTAAATACCAATAGAAACGTCGAAAAATAGACACCTTTCTTATTAAAGGGTCATATTTAATCTCACCTTAGGTCCACCTTTAGTTATTGAGAACCAATTCATCCTAACCTTTTCACTTAGTATTTTTTTCACTATAAGCGCCTGAATATTTGAAACACCTCCCCCCGCAAAAGGACAATTTTATAGTAGAAACACAGTCCACCTAGGCTATGGCAAGGCCTGGAGTTCATATTTTCCTAGTCCCAGAGGAGTAGAAAAGTCATCCTCACAGATGAATAGAAATATTCATAAATAATAAATAAATATATATATGAGTGTATGTGTGTGTGTCAATGCATACATATATATCTCTGTGTGTATATATGTGTGTGTGTATATTTATACATATATGTATCTGTATATATGTGTCTGTGTACACATGTGTGCATACATACACATGTGTATATATCTATGTGTGTGTATGCATATATACATATATGTGTTTGTAAGTATGTGTGTATATAGAAATATATATGTCTGTAAGTATGTGTCTGTGTGTATGCATATACCTATATATCTGTGTATATATATGTGTGTGTATGTATGCGTGTATATATACACATACGTGTCTGTAAGTATGTGTATGTGTCGGTGTATGTGTATATATAAATACATATATATCTGTGTGTATATCTACATATATGTGTATGTGTATATATACATGTGTCTGTAAGTATGTGTGTATATGTATACATACATGTATGTGTCTATAAGCCTGTGTCTGTATATATACATATATGTGTGTGTATATATGCATGTGTATATATACATATGTGTCTGTAAGTATGTGTATATGCATACATATATCTGCATGTATATATGTTTGTATGCATGTATGTATGCATGTGTGTCTGTAAGTATGTGTATACATGTGTATTTATACATACATGTGTCTCTGTGCGTATATATACATGTGTGTCTGTACGTATGTGTGTATATGTACATATGTGGGTGTATATGCACGTATATATACATACATATATATCTGTGTATATATATATGTATGTGTGTATGTGTGTGTATATATACATATATGTGTGTGTGTATATATATCATATCCCATTCATCCTGAAACAGGAAGGGCAGAGGTCTCCACGTGTCCTAAAATGGACCTTGGAGAACCGAGCGCAGGTGGTCAGGTGGCCTTACTCCCCTGCCCAGCAAGGACGCTCACCTGCTCTCTGAAGGAGCTGGTAGGTGGAGATATGCATGGAACCTTGGTTATCATTTTCTAGCAGGCCTGAGCGGTTGGGGAAGGGAGCATCCCTCTAACCCCACACCCTGTGTGAACCTGTCCTCAGGAGTCCAGGGGACCAGCAGATAGGAGAAGGTTCAGGGCTCAGGGGAAGGCCAGGACTTCACAGACTGGGAAATGACTCTTACATGCTGAGTATCAGAAATCACATGACGCAAACCCATATGTCAGAAATCTTTCTATAAATTTTCTTTTCTTTACTTTTTCTCCTTTACTCCTTAAAGGGAGATCTGGAGTCATTTTTAAGTCCTTTGAATAGTCCCTTAGCAACCGTTTTAAATAGGATTAGATGCAACTGTTCTCTATTTAAGGGTGCTACATTATAAAAATCCCAGTTTAAATAGAAACACACTGGGGGGTGGTGTAAAGAGTATATTTTTCAAACACTTTTAAAGAAGATTATAAAATTTATAAAAAGATAAACTGATTTTCCCAAAACAACACTGGAGTCTAAAAAAATCAGTGTTTGTCAAAATCTACTTGGTGGTCTACCAACTGGCCTGTCCTTCCAGCCTCCCCACCAACCCATGAGCATCCATGAAAATTTGTCCATTTGTCCTACTGATGGATGAGATAAGCTGAACTATCTCCCAGGAACACTTTATCATAAGACCCTGTTTACAAGTATTTTTCCATACAAAATTATATGCCTAATCATGTAAATGACATAAAATACTTTACCAAATAAGTATAGTAAGTCTTTTAATGCAAACCACACAACTTAGAATTCCAAAATGTTGTGGCTGTATTAAAGCATTAGCACACAGATTTAATAATCAGATAAAGGTGGCTTTTGGTTAAATAAAAAAAATAAGTCTGAGTTTGTTTCCTTTAAAACGTTCAAACTATATCTGATTGCAGTCAGTTGTTTTCAGAACAAAGGATAGTGCGTGAAATTCGTGAAGCTTGCATGAAGTCCATTTTTCACATTTGTTTTTACCAAGGATTTTGTAATAAAGGTATTTGTCTTTTGTTTGCAAAATAATACCAAAACAACAAATCCTTCTTTCCCATGACACTGGGTTCACAGAAGACAGCAAATCCTTCTCTCCCTTAAAATTCTATGTATTTTAATAATAGATTTTTCCATTGGGCAGTATGATTCAGTACGTGACACATAATACTTACTCAATAAATATTTGTTCAATTAAATTGAATGTTTAAGCTTGTGTTCATTTCTAAGGGCTAATATTTGCCAAGACCTCTGAGCAGCTTTTTTTTTTTTTTTTTTTTTTTTTTTTTTTACCATTAAGTAGGTTCTCTGTCATTACAAGAAGTCATTGTTTGGGGAGGATTATGGAACCAGCCTTGGGAGTAATGTTATGAAGTTTTAAATAAATAAGTTAGCATAGGAAAGAAGGCCATTAAAGCTAAGAGTCATTACAAATAAATATATTTATAATAATTGAATAGAAATTATGATAAACCACAGCAATAAAGAGGTAGAATATTTAAATTCTATTCCAGTATTTTAGGTATCAGTGTTTTTTTGCTGTTTTTGTTGTTATTTATTTACTTACTTATTTATTTATTTATTTGGCTGCATGGGGTCTTAGTTGTGGCACGTGGGATATTTGTTGAGGCGTGTGGGATCTTTTGTTAAAGCACACAGGCTTCTCTCTAGTTGTGGCGTGCCAGCTCCAGAACGAATGGACTCTGTAGTTTGTGGCACGTGGGCTCTCTAGTTGAGGTGTGCAAGCTCAGTAGTTGTGGCGTGCAAGCTCAGTAGTTGTGGCGTGCGGGCTTAGCTGCCCCGCAGCATGTGGGATCTTAGTTCCCGACCAGGGATTGAACCCACATCCCCCGCATTGGAAGGCAGATTCTTCACCACTGGACCACCAGGGAAGTCCTGGTATCAGTGTTTTATATTTGCTTTATGGGAGACACAGCGTTGCAGGAAACAAAGAACCCAGGGAAGGAATGAATGGTGAGAAATAAAGAGTTAATTTGAGGGTCAGAGATTTTGTTTCCAAATGTTTCATAACAAAACATATTTTGACTAAGTGAAAAACTTATTACCTAAAACAACAAAAGAACCAGCCCTGGCTCTTTGAAATACATTCTTATATTCCCTTCTGATATAAGTTCTTAGACTACAGAAAAGGCAAGGTTGAGTGCCAGTTTTTTAAACCTATTTCTTCGTCTTCAGATTTTTTTCTATACCTAATTCCAAATTCTCCTGTGGACTCAGATGACTCGTATGACTCGTTTCAGGATATGAACTTGAAGATTTAATAAAAATCTTCTATGAGGGGGGAGCAGCAAATATTTGAGAACATAAGGCCACTCTGTCTGACACTGAATATGAGCTCTGGCCCTGGAGGGGAGAGAGCATTTCCTCCATTCCATAGACGCACCACTGAGAGGAGTCCACGCTCCAGGGTCTTAAGTGGAGATGTGATGAGGTCAAGGGTAAGAGAAACAGCAAGGCCAGGTTCAAACAGAAGCCCTATCAGGACTGCAGTATGTGTTCCTTCTATACACTGATGCACCAGGACCAGATGATGCCTCATACTTTGCAAGCACCACCAGATTTTTGACAAATAAATGCTCTTCAATCCTCCACCATTAAACTAACGTGTGGTAAGGAAGCAAAGGTTTCAAAATTTTTGCAAGTCTCTGGTGAACGCGATTTTGTGAGAACAAATCTAGCTGATTTCTGCAGAGGTAATCCACCCAATGGATATCCAAGGGAAGAATCTTTAGCAATGAACATTTTTATTTCCAGTGCTAAATCCACCAAGAAACAAGAGTATGAGTATCTCAGGGAAGCTTCTTTCCTTTGCCATGGCTAGTTGAACACAAAAAAGTGCATTTGAATCCTACCAGCATTTAACTTATGAGAACTGAACCACTTGTATGTGACAGAGATTTAGACAAGAAGATTGGTTAAATAGTGGACAAGAATCCCTTCACTGCTCCAATTCTCTCCATGAGCATTTACCCCAAGTAATGGGGTAAATGCATAAGAATTTTCCACCCGAGGGCAGCCTCAGCTCCTAGGTGACTCTCATCCACAGTAGACCTCTCCATCTGAGTGACACTGGTAGTCAATGGATCCAACAACACACAGACACACATATTTTATCCAACATGGACCTTAAAGCACAAGCCGACTGCATCATCTGGTGCTCGACAGAGCTGCATCCTCCAGGGCCGGAAGGTGAACACCTGTGTGGATGTGACAGAGGGGATGTGTTTGCCTTCAGTGTGGCTCCTTCCAGAGGAGTTTTCAAAAGTAATTTCAACAATACAGTAAGTCCCCTACGCACGAACCTCCAAGTTGTGAACTTTCAGAGATGGGAACGTGCCTCTGGTTCCAGCAAGGAACCTGTGCCATCCACGTCAGGCCTGAGTGACATTGCAACTTGCCCTCCGTCTCCTATTGCTGATGATCCTTCAGCTCTACCATCGCCCCCCTTCTCTCCCCCTCCAGTCAGTAACTCTTCTTGGCTGTTCACTCGATGCCAGCCCCTGTGGGCCAGCTGTTGTACTGCACTGCTGTACTTTTCCAGGGACTGTACTGTATGTAAGATTTAAAATGTTTTCATGATGTTTTGGTGTTTGTTTTTTATGTATTATTTGTATGAAAAGTATTAGAAACCTATTACAGTACAGTACTGTATAGCCGGTTGTGTTAGTTGGGTCCCTAGGCTAGCTCTGTTGGACTTACGAATGCGCTCTCAGAACGAAACGAAACTCGTTTGTATGAAAGGGATTTACTGTACTCGAGTTTCGCCTGACCTACTGCACTGCCTTGGGAACCAAAGGCCCAAATTAGATTTGACTGCACTATCGTCCTCACCCTTGCAATCGTTTCTAACCCAGTCCTCCTCCTGGAGCCAGACTCAGATGCCTCTCGTTCTTCAGAGCTCTGAGCCCTCTCAGTCTCTTCTTTGTTGTTTACCAGCCCAAAGGATTGGAAAACCTTATTTAACCTTTGGCTTGGGGCAAACTTTTGAGCTGTCGGAGGGTACCTTTCATGCATCTTCCCTGAAATATCCAAATCTACTTAGAAATAACCCCAACTAACTTCCTTTGTCCGCTGTGTCTGCACTCTACCCAAGGCACAGAGCATACATGCAAAGGTACCCCCCAAATGACATTGTGTGTACCACACACCATCAAAAACGTATACAGAGTATGTCTGAAAGCAATCCTGGATTACAAAGGATACAGAACAGAGCGGAGGGGGCAAGTACCTTGATGAGACCAAGAAAGTGAGCGGGAAGGAATAAGTTCAAGTCACAAAATTTGGGCAATCACTCAGAATGGCGGAAGCAGGCATTTAGTTGACTTCTGCCAACGTGGCCTTAAGAAATATAAATCCCTCACTTCATAACGTTAAAAATCTGTTTAAAAACACCCAAATGCATATGAAAATTGCCTAGCATTGAAAATTGCAAATTATCAATATAGAATATGAGATATTCCGAGGGTTTGGTAAGCCATGGCCCAGTGTGTATTCATGGACTGGGTATTGGGTACCAACTGGACATCAGCGGCTGTACCAGCCCCTGAGGTCAGTCCGGGGACCTCACAGACAGCATATTGTCTAAACTATGTCCAGTCCAAAAATACACAATATTTCACTGTGTGCCAAAGCTTCCACGATCAGGCAAATACACTGAAACCTTTGTTTTATTTTGTTGTCTATCCTCCTAAAGTTACATATTTTAAAAATATGGAATGTTCTGATTTCACCCTGAAGCCTTGGACTGTCAGCTTAGCTGAGAGACTATCACATGGGCAGTCATCTTCCATTTTCTCCTGATCCGGGAACAAGTGTGTACAGAGGAATGCCTCTCTCTGTGTCTGATTTCCACAGCCTTCCAGACCGTCTAGCACTGAAAATTTCTCTCCTGTGTGTAAATGAACTTTCCTCTGCTGCAGCGTAGGTCTCTCAACAGAAACCTGGACTCGACCATTCCGCTCAGAGCAAATAATCCGTGTTGAGAAAGCGTTGGACTGACTCTGCATCCAGGTGGCTTTTGTGTTCCGTGAGAGGAGGGCAGAGGTCAGGACATCTTCAATATGGGGGGCAGGTGCCAGGAAGTACAGTTCAGACTTCAAATTGCATTGAATCAAAGGCTGAGTCCATACTATATTTTTTTTTTCTGATCCAACAGCATAGATTCTATGATCAGCATTACCAATAATTACAAATCAGATAAATTAAAAACTCGCTCTGACATGTACATAAAAACCAGAATTTCCTGAAAGTTTAAGAAGATCAGCAATAACTTACAATGTAATGGTTGTTCTTTTTTTAAAAAAATTAATTAAGTTATTTTTTGGCTGTGTTGGGTCTTTGTTGCTGTGTGCGGGCTTTCTCTAGTTGCGGCGAGCGGGGGCTACTCTTCATTGCGGGGCGCGGCCTTCTCATCGCGGTGGCTTCTCTTGTTGCAGAGCACGGGCTCTAGGGTGCGCGAGCTTAGTAGCTGCGGCACGCAGGCTCAGTAGTTGTGGCGCACAGGTTTAGTTGCTCCGCGGCATGTGCGATCTTCCCGGACCAGGGCTCAAACCCGTGTCCCCTGCATTGGCAGGCGGATTGTTAACCACTGCGCCACCAAGAAAGCCCTGTTGTTCATTTTAACTATTGTTCAGTACACCTCTGCAAGCTAGAGCCAGAACATTATTTTAATTAGCAGTTAATGAATTAAAATGAATGAAACATTCTTGAAAACTCAGAGACCCTAGAGGATTAGATTAGAGATAGTAGAATCGGGTCTGGAATCCAGGATTTCCTGAGATAAGCTGTGACTAGGATGTGAGGTTCCCCACAGATTTCACGAGCTCAGAGTTGGGTCTTCGTCTTTGTCAAGGTGCAGGTCCTCAAAGGGAGGCCACTAAACTCACTCGTTGTTGTGTCTGTCCCGTAGCATTAGGAAAAGACAGATTCAGAAACATGTTCGATGAAGGTAAGTAGGAAATAAACCCCAAAGACAGTAGGATCAAAGAGGGAGGAGATATGGGGACATATGGATATGTATAGCTGATTCACTTTGTTATACAGCAGAAACTAATACACCATTGTAAAGCAATTATACTCCAATAAAGATGTTCAAAAACTATTGATATATGGGGCAATCAAGGAAGTGGAGATTAAATGAGTTTTAACTTTCTCATTTTACCCTCTAATCATCTCGTCTGAGTTTAAATACATACTCTGCAAAACAAACACTGACTTTGGCTCTGGGTCTTAATTTTCTAAACAAAAATATACGGTGGTAGGAGAAACACTGTAAAAATCTTAATTACCAGGTAAAAGGTTCATTTAAGCTTGAGCAAAACATATTGTAACATCACACTGACGTGAAAATAATAGGGGGTTGCCCAAACTTTACCAATGACTGTGCAGCCAACCCAGAGTCTTCTTCCTTTCTAAATGTGTTGCACTGCCTCATCCACTGTTTCTGTTTTGTGTACCTGTAAATTAAGTACCCCACATGCAGCCTCCCAAAAAAGTCAAAGACGCTGATTTCACCCTGGGAGGCTGACTCTCCCAGAAGGAGCTCACGCCTATCAGCCTGGCTTCTCTCCTAAAAAAAGGTTTCCCTTGTAGCAGCCCTCTGGGTGGATGGCTCAAAGAGTTGGATTCACTGAGCAGGGGAGAGCCCAAGGGCCAAACAAGAAAAATCACTTCTCCCCGGAGATGACTGGTTATTGCAGAGGAAGGGATACCTCACCTCTCTCTTCTGGGAAAATTCCTCACCAAGGCTCTCAGATGTCTGTCTCCTATAATGAGGAGGAGGAGAGAGCAAAGAAAGGAAGACGGAGATAAAGCGCCTAAACTTCTGCCCAAATTACCCATTATTTCTTCCCTAAAGAAAGAGAAACTGAAAGCCAAAGAGTTTCCTCTTCGGGGGTGGAAGTGCAGGAACACCAGAACCAAGAGTCCAAAGGGTAAATGGACACATAGTCGTACACCTTCACATCATCCAGCCCTCATACCAGCCTGCAGCGTGAAAGATTTAGTGATGCCTGATGGGAAAAAGGCAAACACGTCAGCCTCTTAATTTCAAATTTGAAGGAGACAAAATTGAGGATTAATTCTCAGACTTATATTGATTCCTTTAAGTCATTGTTATATTAAGTATAAAGAAAATTCTAGAAGGAAATTTATCTTTTAGAAAATTTGCATTACATGCTATTACCAGAGTTTCAGCAACAAAACACAGGCTGCTATTATGGGCACTTGATTTTCTCATGAGTTAAAAGCAGGCATTCTGATATATGTGGTGTTTTATATATATATGTGTGTGTGTGTGTGTGTATATATATATATATATGTATATATATGTATATATATATACATATATATACATATATATATATGCTTGCTATGAGCTAGAACTTGGTAGTGATAGTCAGATGTTTTTATTATATCTTTTTCTAAGTATTTTTATGATAATTTAATCTCAGCAAAGGTGCAGAACTGTGATGTATATGTCTTTTAAAAACATTGGAAAACTACTCTCATTACTCCTAATTTTGTATAAAAATATCCACATTATTCCAACTATTCACCAGTATAAGTTCATACTAGCCTTTCATTTAAACAATGGTTTTGAAGACAATTTTTAATAGTTTATTAAGAATTTATTATAAGTATTTACTCAGGAGTACCATTGATTCAATGTGGAAATCTCTTAATTTTTGAAATAAGACAGTCTTGTACAAAGATTATGTCTGGTTGGAAATAGGATATTTGAGCTTCAATCTGTCTCACTGAATATAGACCATATGAATTATGTATGTAAATCCCTATGCATGCATCTGGGATTATAAACTAAATAGGTTTCCTTAGTAAAACAACAAAAGGGAAGAATTAAATCTGCAGGCATAATGCATGGTAAACCTATTCTAAATTGCTCATAAAATAAGGATATTACCCTAGTTGGATAGAAAAAAGCACCCACCTTCTTCTATGTGTCCCTAAAGCTCAGGTAGCTGCATTGTGCTAAAACCACGCCAATGAATAGGGGTATTCCGGCTCAGCACACAGTTGGAACTGAGGCTCCAATTGTGATTCAAAATTCCTTTGTGTAGCATCAACACAGCAAGCTCTGTACTTCTGAGCTGGAACAGGGCTCACACAGCCTAGATGCACCTGTCTATATTCAAACAGATGTGAACACTGGGTGCCCAGAATCAATACTATTTACAGTCACACTGTTATAAGTCACAATTATTATAGCCTAAAGTTGTTAACGCTGCCCGTGGGTGAAGGGCTGTGTCAAGGGCACCATATAACCATTGTTCTCTTGGTTATTCCTCCGCCCAGCCCCGTAGCACAGGTGACGCCCTGCAGGGACACCACTGTGCTCAAGGTCACACAGTGAATCCTGGAGCCCGGGATGCACAGCCAGGGCTCTTTGATTCCGAAATGCACACATTCAGGCTCTCCCTCCCCTGCATCCCATAATAATTCCTACTACTAGTAGTGGTAAAACTGCACATCAGACAGACTCTTCTTTATGACCCGCATTCAGTATCTGGTTGTAAGAGCGTAACGATGAAGTTTATTTCCCATTCCTGGAGCATTCGGTACTCATGCTGTGTAATCTTGACCTAAATTCATTTTTCCTCTTTATTTTATTTTTTTTTATGTAAGCAGGGATAGTAGTAATAACTTTCTTACTTACTGACTCTACAGAGCCAGAAGAAGAACCAACAAGGATTTTGCATGCAAGCACTCTCTGTTTTAGGTGCAAATGTGAGTTGTCAATAATACTTGGTCATAAAGGAAGCAAAGTGGACTCAGAGGAAAATTTCTTGGCCACTTAGATGTTAATTGTGAGGAAAAAGGAAGTCCAAACAATGCTCATACCCAGGACTTAAGAAAACTTCAAGGAGGTTTGTGTTCTTTCTCCAAGATAGAAGCCATCTTCCATGGGAAGTGTGGACACTCCCGAGCTAGTCACATCCGTGCTGGAGTTTTCTATGTGTCTTCAGAATATTCTCAGTTCACAGTCTCATTGTCATGTCAGGCAGGGCCGAGAGATAGGGAAAGGGGCTCTAGATCTTATCTGGATGCTGGGGAGGCACTAGCACTCTCTGGGATACGCCAGGGTGTCCTCTCGAGCAGGACAGGGTCTCTGTCCCCACAGCCTACGTCAGGGCCTGCTGCAGAGCAAGTGATCAAAGATATTGGTTAAATGGATGAATAAACCTCCACGGCTACAAAAGGGGTGAACTGGAATGGATGAGTAGTTTTCAGATATTTCCTTTTGCTGCACAACTCTTTTCATCTTCAATAAGATCCCTCAAAGGCAAAATATCAAGGCGTTAAGGCAGGGATCTGGGGATGGAGCAGCTATAGCACTATAGCACCTATGTGCCCAGACCCTGCCCTCCAGACTTCTCCTTGACTACTCACTATTACTTCCCCAAACTCTGGGGCAAATGCACCAGACAAGCGTGGAAACCACTGATTTGGATGCGGAAGCCCCTTTTGACTCCAATTCCATGAGTCTCAATATTGATTTCTAGCTTCAACGGGTTGATATTTTTATATCAAGGAAAGTAAACTATTTCCTTTCTGGAATCAAGGGGCTTAATTAATAAAATACGGACTTCTTAATCATTCTAAATTGCTCACCAATATCCACATGCTCTCTCACATTTCCTCTCCTCTCTCGTAGCTGCCTGGCCCTGGCAAGTGGCCCATGAGCAGTAGTGACATACGTCCATTCGATGCCCCCCCATCCACCTCTTCCCTGGCCATGGCCACGCGTTCTGGAGGTCACTGTCTCCTGATGGAAGAGGCCACCCAACCCATAAGGAGCTGTGCAAGTGAGAAATAACGTTTTACTATGTTAAGCCATGAAAATTTGAAAGTTGCTTGCATTTTTTTTTCTGACAAATGCATACGTTTAATTTAATGGGGATATTTAGACTGAACACTGAACGGATCTTCTAAAATTCACTTCTCTGTTTTCCTACATAACAAGGAGTCCACAGAGTGTACTGCTTATAGAAGGCAAGGATGGTTGGGGAACAATGGTCTAAATAGGAGGAGTGGATTTTCCAAGAACTGTGTGCCATAGTTGCCCCAAAACTTATGTCACTCAATGAAAATCCCATCACTGAATATCTTCCATACTGTCTGAGGTTCCAGGTGGATTGTGTTGTTTATAGAAAATTGGTGGGAAGAAATATTACAGAGCTAAAGGTTTCATGAAGGCATACCTTCCCAATGAAATATAGAAAAAAAAAAAAAAAAAAAACAGAGAAATCAGTTCCCAAGTGAAGTCACCACCCTCCACAAATCTTATTCATTGCTCCACAGGCATTTCCAATGTTCTATAGATTGACTTAAAATTTAAGATTTGGGTGATATTGTCAAACTCCCATAAGAGTCATACAATCTGGACACTGTTAACAATTGATTTAAATATTCAATTTTGTTCATAAATCATAGGTTTATCTTACTAATTAACTAACTTCATATTTAACCTTTGGCTTCCTTAAGTTTTTAGGCAGTTAAGAAATGTTTAAATTTACCAAATTTCTTACTTTGATTTTCAGCTAAAATTATTAAGTGATGCTTTGCAAAGCTGCCCAGATGCCCCGTTCAAGGTGGGGGACTTACTCCTCCATATGCAGGGGGTGCTCTTAGCTGCCAACCCTCCCTTTGAATTGTCCCCTGCTAACGAGAGCCAGGTGTCCCACGTCCAGGTCCCATACCCTGGGCGGCATGAATCCGGTGACCCATCAATGCAAGAATATTGTAACTATTTTCACAGCTCCCAAGGGGCCGCCCAAGGCCTTACTGGACCTGCGCTGCAGCCCAACTTCTCCCACGCTCCAACTTGCTGCTTCCCTTCCCAGACAGGTGTTAATCCTGAAAGCACTGCTTAAGAAACTTCTCGCACAAGAATCTCCATCTGAGTTTATTTCTAGGGAAGCTGACGGACAGTAATCTAAATTACTCTCTAACCACGAGGATGGGAAAGAAGTCAAACTGGAGTGGTCAGAGCTTTTCCCATCACACCGTGTGTGCCAGGCTGTCCCTCACGGTAAAGGATGTGAAGCAAATCTTGTCACTCTCTATTCTGTATCCCCAAATGCATTCAAGTCAAAATAAACAGGAGCATCCTGAGAGAGAGGACAGGACATGAGCTGAAGAGAGGTGTGTGCAAAAGGAGCAGGACGATGTCTCTTGATAATACAGTGCTCATTTACGGAAACTTCATATGCATGTGCATACACACACACATATATACATATTAACATGAATATATGCACTCACTATGGAATAAAAATATTCAGTATAAATAAAATAAATAAAAATAAAAAAATATTTTTTTCTGCATGTGAAAACTCATGATGCAGACTTGAGAATATCTAGTATCTCTAGTGTAGAAAAAAGAACTACAAAGCCCTAGTCAGGGCTCTCTCTAGGCTGGAAGAAACAGAAACCTACTCGAACTCCATCAAGATGACACAGCCAAGTCTTCAAACAGCCTCACTGTGACTCAGCCCAGAGCTCAGGATCAAAGTCTCTTCGCTTGGCATCTCGAGGGCCAAAAGGCCTCTCTCATCTGCATGTCTCGTATCTGAAAGTCTCCCTCCCGCTGACTCCTCTTGCACGTGGTTTCCTCTGGAGTCTCCTGGTACATCCACACTCCTGCTTTCCACCTCAACTATTTCAGGCTTTCTTCCTCACCCTCAAATCTCCAACCCCCATCACTCTCAGGAGATGACTCAAATCTTACTTCCCAGGGGCTTCCCTGGTGGCGCAGTGGTTGAGAATCCGCCTGCCGATGCAGGGGACACGGGTTCGTGCCCTGGTCCGGGAAGATCCCACATGCCGCAGAGCGGCTGGGCCCGTGAGCCATGGCCGCTGAGCCTGCGCGTCCAGAGCCTGTGCCCCGCAATGGGAGAGGCCACAACAGTGAGAGGCCCGCATACCACAAAAAAAAAAAAAAAAAAAAAAAAAAAAAAAACCTAAAATAAATCTTACTTCCCAGAAAAACGGAAACCATCAGACACGAGGTCCCTCATCTTTCCAGTCACAAATGTACCCCCTCTGTTATTCAAATCATCTTGTTTTCTACATTCTTTCCATCGAGTTTCAATAAATAGTCTTACATTTATTTTATTTAAATACTATTTTCAAGAGGCCCACATTAGACCTCCCTCTCATATCCCTCCTTGTATCTCTCCATGACCCTCTTCCCAAACTTCTGGAAAGATCAGCCCATTTTAATTACATGTATTTATCAGCTAGTGTATGTATTTTTATAAAGTTACCAGTGATATCTCCTTGTTACTGAATCCAATAGCTATTTATCAGTTTTCCTTGCATTGGATGTCTCAGCAGAATTAGTTGGTTTTTTTTTTTTTTTTTGAGATACACGGGCCTCTCGCTGCCGCGGCCTCTCCCGTTGCGGAGCACAGGCTCCAGACACGCAGGCCCAGCGGCCACGGCTCACGGGCCCAGCCGCTCCGCGGCACGTGGGATCCTCCCGGACCGGGGCACGAACCCGCGTCCCCTGCATCGGCAGGCAGACTTGCAACCACTGGTCCACCAGGGAAGCCCCAGAATTAGTTTCTTAGTAATTCAGATATAATTTACATACAGTGAAAAGCACAGATCATAAGTGCACAGTTTGATCGGTTTTGAGGAATGCATACACATGTATAATATACACCCCTTTCAAAATATAGAGCATTTCTTTCCCTCCAGAAAAGTGCCTCGTATCCCTTTCCTGTCAAGCCCTCACCCCTGCTACCATAAAACAGAAAACCAATCTGGTTTCGAACATCATGGATTAGCTTTACCTATTCTACAGCTTCATGGAAATAGAATCATATGGTCTGCACTATTCGTGACTGGCTTTTTCCATGCTGCATGATGTTTCTGAGATTCATGTAAGTGTTCATGTATCAGTGGTTTACTCCTGTTCATTGCTGGATAGTATTGCATTGGGTGAAAATACCATAGTTTTAATTGTTTTTTCCAGGAAAGTAACAAAATATGTTTTATTCATCAATTACTTGACACATCTCTATATTATTATTGTTTTCTACATTTATTTGTTCAATAATATTTGATTGCCTCTTATTAAAAAAAAGTTTTATTAGAGTATAGTTGCTTTACAATATTGTGTTCATTTTTAAGTTCCTAGTTTTTTTTTTTTTTTTTTTTTTTTTTGTGATATGCGGGCCTCTCACTGCTGTGGCCTCCCCCGTTGCGAAGCACAGGCTCCGGACGCGCAGGCCCAGCGGCCACGGCTCACGGGCCCACCCGCTCCGCGGCACATGGGATCCTCCCGGACCAGGGCACGAACCCGTATCTCCTGCATGGGCAGGCGGATTCTCAACCACTGCACCACCAGGGAAGCCCTTAAGTTCCTAGTTTTTAAGTTTATTCTTCTGATGAGTATATCTGGGCTATCTCCAGTTTAGGGCTATTATGAAGAAGGCTGCTATGAACATTCTTGTATAAGAATTTTTGTGAATAAATGTTTTCATTTCTCTCTATAACTAGAATTGCTCCGTCATAATGTAGAAGCATGTTTAATTTTTAAAGAAATTACCAAACATTTTTCTAACGTGGTTCTACCATACTATGCTTCCGTAGACAATGTATAAGAATTCTGGTTGCTTATCACCTTCCTCAGCATTGAACGCTGCCAGTATTTTTTTTTTTTTGCGGTACGCGGGCCTCTCACTGTTGTGGCCTCTCCCATTGCGGAGCACAGGCTCCGGACGCGCAGGCTCAGCGGCCATGGCTCACGGGCCCAGCCACTCCGCGGCACGTGGGATCCTCCCGGACCGGGGCACGAACCCGCGTCCCCTGCATCGGCAGGCGGACTCTCAACCACTGCGCCACCAGGGAAGCCCCAGTCTTTTTTTTTTTTTTTTTTTTTTTAAGGAATCTTAGTGAGAGTGTCTTATCCTCCTCAAAATACTCTCTTCCCTTTTATTTGGTTTAACACAATGTCTCCAGGATTTTCTCCTACCTTTCTTTCTCTTTAATCTTTGCAAGGTCACTGCCCTCTTTCAGCTTTGAAAAGTGAAGATTCCTTAAGGCTCATTCCTGGATCTCATCACTCATCCTCACCAGTAGCTTCATTGCCACCTGTGCAGGGATGCTTCACTGGGAGTTTACATTTCCAGCCATCTTCTCTTCTGAGTTCCCAGCCTATAGCCTGCAGAAGCCAAAGGACCAAGACCCAACTTAGGGTCTCCCTTCCTTTCCTCCGGATACTTTCCAAATCTGGTGGCACAAGTCGGAAGTCAACTCGTATTCAACCCATTAAAATGAAAAACCTGTGGCTTTTGCTTCCCTAATCTCTCTCCAATCCAAACATTTTGCCAGCCTCACGGAAGCCATTGCTCCTAGCATATCTCACCTGGGTTTTCTGCAATAGCCTCCCCTGGGTCTGTACACACATCTGGGCCTTCATCCAATCAGTTCTTGATACTGTAGCCAGAATGATCTTTTAAAAATACTAATAGGCATATATCATATCTCTCTGCCAAACCTTTTGGTTCTTTGGATAAAGATAAAGCTCTATTACGTGACCTGTGAGACCCCATATTGTCAGGCTTTGGCCTATTTTTCCAAGACCCTCTCAAGCCATCTCCCTTTCTGCTCTTCCACGACACTGGCTTCCTTCCACTTTTTCAGACTCACCCCTTCCTCCTCCCACCAGGGACCCTCTGTTCTCCCCGCCTGCTGGGTACCTCACTCCCTATTTGCCTGACGAACTCCTCGTCATTCTCAGACCTTAGCTCAGTCCCACTGTCGTTTCCAGGGAGAGCCATTCCTGGCCAGCCTGCTCTCCATCTGAATCTCTGCTTTATATTAGCTGATCAAAGTATCCTATATTGTTCTGTATTGCATTCATCAGAGACATTAATCTCACATTGAATTTTAATTTTACCTAAGTAAAATGTACTTCCTCCTGCACAGATCAGGGGCTCTGGAGAGTTGGATTAATTTCAGCACAGTATCTGGCACATAAGAAATGCTCAATCCATTTTTGTTCCAAGAAAAACATGAATGGGTATCATTCACTCTCCTGACCCCCTGACTGTTTCTTATTTTCATTTTGAAAGAGAACATTACTAGTCCTTGGCTGGCCAATGAATCATGTGGACTTGGATCACGTCCATGTTTAGTCCAATTAGCATGGTCAGGGTGGGAGCATATGCATATAGGGTTGCTTCTTCCAGAACGGCCACTGGGGCAAAATTCACAGAAAGTGTGGTGGTTACAAAAAGTAAGCAAATCATGTCTAGATCATGCGAATTCTCTAAATTGGATAAAATTAACTTCCTTAAAGAAGACTTTATAGAAAGAACACTTTAGTTTGCAGGTGTATGGGTGTGAGATTTATACGTACAGGGGCATGGGTGAGATGGGAGTGTTCACAGATCTGTATGTGGGGTGCCATCCCTTGCCTATCCCCCTGATTCTTTCTTTGAGTCATTGACCAACAGTCTAGCTGAAGCCAAACCTCCAAATGAGGGACAAGCAAGGAAAGCTCTTCTCACAATGAACAAAAACCACCTGGCTTTTCCAAGTGAAAAAACAAGACATGCTTTCAATCTGTACATAATTCAAATGCATGGTAGGAAAAGCTATTTGGAATCATAAATAAATTACTGCATATTGAAAACATTGTCTCTTTCAGAGATGTATTAAAAATTAAAAATAAAATGATCACAGTTAAGAAGTATTGATACAACTTAAATATAATTGCAACAAATACCATTGCAAGTGGAATCTTTAAATAAAGTATTTCTTGATCCCTGTAAATGACCTACTTATTTTGATTAATATGGAATATAACCAAATTCAAAATCAACAAAGTAATTAGAGGTTGCCTCGGAGTTTTCCATAATAGGATGTAATCTTACAGAGCAGGTAAATCAAACCAAAATTGAAAAAAATTAATTGTTTGAATTTGATGGTAGCTAAAATAAAACTGTGGGGAGGTAGTGTGACAGTGGAAAAAATACTGGACCAGGAGAAAGAAAATCCCAAGTCTTACACTTAGCTCTCTCACTAATTAATAATGAAAAGCTGAAAGGATGTCTGGGCTTCAGTTTTCTCTTCTTAAAAGTGGAGCTGGAGTAAATCTTCAGTGGCTAAAATGTGTTATCTTGATTGCAACTCTCATCAGTTGATGGCTTGGAGTGCCCCATCTAGAAAGGTTCTGAGGCATCCAGCATTTGTCAGCGATGCTGTTCCATCTTCAGGAAGTTGCCTGTGCATTCTGAGTATTTGCCAGCCCTGGACCAGGCAGCCTCCAAGCTCCCACCCGTCCCCATCTCAACTCGGTCTAGCTGTTTTTTGTCAAGGACCAGTGCTTCCAGGGAGATCAGCTCGGTGCTTTGTGACCACCTAGAGGGGTGGGATAGGGAGGGTGGGAGGGAGATGCAAGAGAGAGGAGATATGGGGATATATGTATACCTATAGCTGATTCACTTTGTTATACAGCAGAAACTAACACACCATTGTAATGCAATTATACTCCAATAAAGATGTTAAAAAAAAAAAAAAAAAGACCAGTGCTTCTGTGTCCTGGGCCTTCAGACTGTGCAGCTCAGTTCAGCCAGCTTGCTGAGGTCTCACTGTGTAAGAGCCACAGGTTAGGCAAAGGGAATACAAAGATGAGTAAAAGAAGACACCTGCTTTCAAAGAGTTTAAGTCTGGAAGAAGATGGATAAAGATGTGGTCCATATATACAATGGAATACTACTCAGCCATAAAAAAGAATGAAATAATGCCATTTGCAGCAACACAGATGGACCGAGAGATCATCATACTGAGTGAAGTACGTCAGAAAGAGAAAGACAAATACCATATGATAATTACTTACAGGTGGAATCTAAAAAAAGGTTACAAATGAACTTATATACAAAACAGAAATAGACCCACAGACACAGAAAACAAACTTATGGTTACCAAAGGGGAAGGGGGTGGTGAGGGATAAATTAGGAGTTTGGGATTAACATATACACACTACTATACATAAAATAATCAACAAGGACTGTATAGCACAGGGAACTCTAATCAACATTTTGTAATAACCTATAAGGGAAAAGAATCTGAAAAGGAATAGATATATATGTGTAACTGAATCACTTTACTGTTACCTGAAACTAACACAACATTGTAAATCAACTATACTTCAATCTTAAAAAAAGTTTAGAAGATGACTTAACCAGGGAGCACTTTTAAATTAAAAATATAGTCAGTATAGTACTTTACGGTCATAAGCATCTAATCTAATTCTGAACATCAAATCAGAGAACTCATATTACACTTTACACTCTTACTGAAGTTAATGATGTTTTAATTCAAAGGAAAAGTTTCCATTAAGCTTGTCTGTCTAGAGGATTAATTTTTAAAATATATTGTTTACATCCTCCAACATTGACATTCAAGCACTTTCAGAATGCTGTCCTTCCAAAAGCCATGAATGATAAATTAAGAGGACAACACATCATCTGAAAATCCTATTTCAATTTCACCTTGTAATATCAAACAACCAGAATGTTCTCCTCATAAATTCTGGCCAACCTGCTTCTCTCAATAGCCAAAGCACTCAGCTCATTTTTTGCTTTCAGAATCTGCTGATAGAATTCTCCTGGTTAGAATAAACTTCCCACTCCAGCCACCTACTCATACCCTGTGAATCCATCCAGCAGCCTCAGATGACTCCTCTGTCCCACATCCTCTGGATGGATTCATTCATTCACACACACTGTTTAGAAAATCCAGGCGCCTAGCACATGGCAAGCACTGTGCTCATATGACAGATACAAATGAGAATGACCCTGCTTTTAGGAGCTGATGCTGAGGTGACAGTGTCAGGGGAACAAGGTTACAGAAAAGATGTGCACAGAGGACAAACATAAAAATTAATCTGGAAAGTCTGGGAAGATGTGCCAGATGAGGGGTCATGAGCTAATTTGAAAGGCTATGTAAACATGAGGTAGATGAAGAAAAAGGAAATTCCTGACAGAGAGAAAAGCACAAGTGGAGCCACCAAGCTCTGAGGCAGCGATGGCGCCTTGGGAACGAGGCTCTAAGGCACTGGCAGGAGGCTATGTGTGGACCCCTGAGAGGAGATGCAGGTTGCAGATTAGGAGGTTTAAACTTTACTCTGAAAGCAAAGGGGTTTTCCTGATGGGACGTGATCAGACGGATTTTAGAGAGGTTCCCCTGACAGCAGCGTGGGGACCGGAGGTCTGGCTGGTGTCAGGGAAAGGAATTAGGAGGTTACTGCAGGCATCCAGGGGAGCAGGGATGAGAGTCTGCATTCAAGTAAAGGCAATGGAATGGGAAGAGAAAGGAGAAGTCCAAAGAAGATGGAATCTGAAGAATTTGACAACAGAATGAATGAGCAGTTGCAATGGTGATCTACCCACAAAGACAGGGATTATAGAAAAGCATCGAGTTTAAGCAGAAAGTCAAGAAATGGATGATGGGTAACACCCAGCTTGAAGCACGTATGGGACATCCAAGTGGAGACATTTAGCAGGTGGTCAAGTACACAAATCCAGAATTTAGTAGAGAATTCCAATGTAGTAACACAGACTTGGGATCATAAACACATAAGTGTGACTGCGTCCATGACTAGAAACCACATAGAAAAAGGCAAATCAGAAGGAAATGGAATTATAGAAGG
Source organism: Kogia breviceps (assembly GCF_026419965.1). Taxonomy (NCBI): domain Eukaryota; kingdom Metazoa; phylum Chordata; class Mammalia; order Artiodactyla; family Physeteridae; genus Kogia; species Kogia breviceps. The sequence goes on from NC_081322.1 coordinate 10,034,808, forward strand.
AAGAGCAAGAAGAGCTCTCGCTCTCTCTCTCTCTCTCTCTCTCTATATATATATATATATCTTATGTGTATATATACATAAATATATATATATACCTTATGTGTATATATATATATACACATATATATATTCTTTTTTTATATTCTTTTCCATTATGGTTTATCACAGGATATTGAAAATAGTTCCCTTTTCTGTACAGTAGTACCTTGTTGTTTATCCATTTGGACTGTGCTTTTTTTAATTGCACGTGGGACTCCAGGAATCTTCCACCTTACTATCTTTATAGAAGGCAGGACTAGAAAGCCATCTGACTGATTTTCAATCATAGTTCTACTCAACAGTGACTATTACAGCTCAGGCCTTTGAAGCTCCAAATACCATGAAATCCCTTTCTAATACCTGTGTCTGGGACAATACTCAGACGATACTATCTTTTTCAGACTGGTATCAAGTTTTTACTCCAGGCTGCTATATATTAGGTCACTATATTTCTCCTAGGGAACATAGACATCCATAAATTGAAATATTCAGCCTAACTGTAAGAAGATTTTATAGTATTTTACTTTTCCAAATTACATTTTATGACAATTGTTATGATGATTCTGAAGAATATCAAAGTAGAATCTCTTTATAATTTTTACTCTTACCAAAAATGTAATATCTAAATATATCAGCCAGCTCATATCGATATCACTTTATTTCAGACACCAGGGTGTAAAATGTATCATTTTCTTCTCCAGGAAAAAAAATGGTTAGGAAAGAAGACTTAAGTTCCAATATATTACAAGACAGAGATAGCTAAGGCAGATAAATCTGCTAAGCTTTTTTTTTTTTTTTTTTTTTAAGAAAGGAAAGCCATTGGGTTACTTTACTTCTGTTTTCAACTCTTTCTAATAAGACACTAATCTTTCTGACCTGGATAGAACTTCTGAATGTAGATATATATATTACCCTATATTTAAAGAAAATTGATACATTGATTTATGAATTCCTTAGATATTACAAACACCATCTGCCTAATTTTTCTAAAATGTAAACCCCCTAAATCAAAAATGGAACAACTAGCCACCTAAACAAAGAGCTTCTCCTTGCATGTTAAGAGCTATGTTTAAACTACAAGAACGATAATGTGTCATGCAACACTTGTGCGCTAATCACTTACAACTTTAAAATAACTCGATATTCTTCAGGCTATACTACAAAGCTACATAATCAAGACAGTATGGTACTGGCACAAAAACAGAAATATAGATCAATGGAAGAGGATAGAAAGCCCAGAGATAAACCCAGGCACATACGGTCACCTTATCTTTGTTAAAGGAGGCAAGAATGTACAATGGAGAAATGACAGCCTCTTCAATCAGTGGTGCTGGGAAAACTGGACAGCTACATGTAAAAGAATGAAATTAGAGCACTCCCTAACACCATACACAAAAATAAACTCAAAATGGATTAAAGACCTAAATGTAAGGCCAGACACTATAAAACTCTTACAGGAAAACATAGGCAGAACACTCTAACATAAATCACAGCAAGATCCTTTTTGACCCACCTCCTAGAGAAATGGAAATAAAAACAAAATAAACAAATGGGACCTAATGAAACTTTAAAGCTGTTGCACAGCAAAGGAAACCATAAACAAGATGAAAAGACAACCCTCAGAATGGGAGAAAATATTTGCAAATGAAGCAACTGATAAAGGAATAATCTCCAAAATATACAGGCAGCTCATGCAGCTCAATATCAAAAAAGCAAACAACCCAATCCAATAATGGCCAGAAGACCTAAACAGACATTTCTCCAAGGAAGATATACAGATTGCCAACAAACACATGCAAGGATGCTCAACATCACTAATCATTAGAGAAATGCAAATCAAAACTACAATGAGTTATCACCTCACACCAGTCAGAATGGCCATCATCAAAAAATCTACAAACAATAAATGCTGGAGAGGGTGTGGAGAAAAGGGAACCCTCTTGCACTGTTGGTGGGAATGTAAATTGATACAGCCTCTACGGAGAACAGTATGGAGGTTCCTTAAAAAACTAAAGATAGAACTACCATACGACTCAGAAATCCTACTACTGGGCATATACCCTGAGAAAACCGTAATTCAAAAAGAGTTATGTGCCACAATGTTCACAGCAGCTCTATTTACAATAGCCAGGACATGGAAACAAGCTAAGAGTCCATCGACAGATGAATGGATAAAGATCTGGCACATATATACAATGCAATATTACTCAGCCATAAAAAGAAACGAAACTGAGTTATTTGTAGTGAGGTGGATGGACCTAGAGTCTGTCATACAGAGTGAAGTGAGTCAGAAAGAGAAAAACAAATACCGCATGCTAACACATATATATGGAATGTAAAAAAAAAAAAAAAGGTTCTGAAGAACGTAGGGGCAGGACAGGAATAAAGATGCAGATGTAGAGAATGGACTTGAGGACTCGGGGAGGACGAAGGGTAAGCTAGACAAAGTGAGAGAGTGGCATGGACATATATACACTACCAAATGTAAAATAGATAGCTACTTTGAAGCAGACACATACCACAGGCAGATCAGCTTGGTGTTTGTGACCACCTAGAGGTGTGGGATAGGAAGGGTGGGAGGGAGACACAAGAAGGAAGAGATATGGGGATATATGTATGTGTATAGCTAATTCACTTTGTTATAAAGCAGAAACTAACACACCATTGTAAAGCAATTATACTCCAAAAAAGATGTTAAAAAATAAATAAATAAAATAAAATAACTCGATATTCTTGAGATTAAGAAAACTGCTCACATATCGATCAAGAATGTTTTGTGTGCAGAAATGTAAGTTGGGAGCTAATCGAATAGACTACATAAAGTCTAGCAAATACAGACAGAAAGCTCCATCAATAACGACTACTACAGGTGTTCCCATTTGTGAATACGCAGACCATGCATGAGAGTCCATGAAAAGAAGCTAAGCTGTAGGACATTTACATGACAGTACAGACACCTTAATTGGTTTTCAATTCACATCCCTTCTCTATTTAAATATAATGGCATCTCCCAGACAATGATTATCTGACATAATGATGGGAAATATAAAAATATATACTAAATAATATGTAAATCATTAGCAAGGTATTATCATTTACACTACATAAAGATATCTGTTTGGTTCATTGTGGTTCTTTAATATCTAATTAAGCACTTTACTTTCAAATTGCATGAAATTACTTTCTGTAATATTATCTTATTTTACTATCTAAACTTCAGAAGAATGACCAGAAAATTGCATCCTAAAATCCAAATAACAGGCTGCTCCTTTGCAAGGCCCTAAGAAAAATCTTCAGAGAGAGAGCCCTGCACGAGGTTGCATTGCTCGTTATTGTTATTTGAAAAGTGTTTTGAACTTTTAAATTCAACTTTGTCATAAAGGTAGCATTCCACTGAGAATCCATTAAAGATAACACCTGATTCTCAGCAAAAGCCTTTCCATTTACCAAAAGATGATTTTCAAGATTCTACATCTACAACTCGCTTGTGTTACTTATTGATAATTACTAATTGCTATATTTTATGACAGTTAATTGCTTAAACTTTCTGAAGTTTTAAATGAATAATTTGTTTCAGGGAAAGCAAAATTTATACAGAGGGAGATAATTTAATGTATCATCTGGATTGAAATTCAAAACTGAGAGATGGCGGTACTAGCCATAATTACAGCACAAATGTGGCATCAACAGATACTGTCTTGGGCAAACCAACATGTACAGCCACTTTCTTTTGAAACATTCTATTTTTTATTTAAATAAACGTTCATATGTACAAGAAGTTTTCACAAGTTCGCAAAAGATGAAGGAATATCTAAAGTCAATTCTGCAGACCTAAGTAGACATTTCTCCATAAAAGACATACAGATGCCCAATAGGCACATGAAAAGATGCTCAGCATCGCTAATTATTAGAGCAATGTAAATCAAAACCGCAATGAGGTATCACCTCATACCAGTCAGAATGGCATCATCAAAAAAATCTACAAACAGTAAATCCTGGAGAGGGTGTGGAGAAAAGGGAACCCTCCTACACTCTGGGAACGTAAACTGGTATAGCCACCATGGACAACAGTATGGAGGTTTCTCAAAAAACTAAAATAGAGCTGCCATGTGATCCAGCAATCTGACTCATGGGCATACACGCACACAAAACACTAATTCAAAAAGATACTTGCACCCCCAATGTTCATAGCAGCACTATTTACAATAGCCAAGACATGGAAACAACCTAAATGTCCATCGACAGAGGAATGGATAAAGAATATGTGGTACATATACACATGGAATATTACTCAGTCATAAAAAAGAATAAAATAATGCCATTTGCAGCAACATGGATGGACCTAGAAATTGTCATACTGAGTAAAGTGAGTCAGAAGGTGAAAGACAAATATCATACGATATTACTTATATATTGAATCTAAAATATGATATAAATGCATTTACTCACAAAACAGAAACATACTCACAGACATAGAGAACAGACTTTGGGTTGCCAAGGGGGAGGGGGGTGGGGAAGGGATGGATTGGGAGGTTGGGATTAGCAGATGCAGACTATTAATTACAGGATGGGTAAACAACAAGGTCCTACCGCATAGCACAGGGAAATATATTCAACATCTTGTAATAAACCATAAAGGAAAAGAACATGAAAAAGAATATATATATATATATAACTTAATCACTTTGCTGTACAACAGAAACTAATACAACAATATAAATCAACTGTACTTCAATAAAATAAATTTTTAAAAAGTAAGGTCAATTTTGCAGTATATTCCCCTTTCACCATCCACAGAACACTGACCTAGATCAAAATAAAGGTACATAAACCTGAAGTAAACGTGTAAGAATATACATACAGAAAGCCTGAGACACCCAGCACAGAATCTTAAAAAGTTCTTCAACACATGCAATCTATTCCATCTAACCCATACCCAACAGTAAACTGATATGAAAGAGGAATTACTACTTGACAAGTATATGGCCCCTTATTCAGCTAATTTAAAGTGAATAATTTATTAAATCCAGTGACACTAAAATCATCAGTCTGTTTCTCCCGATTTTTTTTCTAGCAAATGTTGAGGGAATGACCCTAAGCTAATTTCTCTGCTCACTTTTGAATTAAGGTTGCCTTTTAGCTATTTCAAACTCTATCACTTTGCCCACATTGCTTTTTGTGCTAAAGACATTTATGAGCTATTCAACGAGAAAGAAAGAACAATGGAAGGAAGGTAAATATACCCTCCGGTCAAACCCTGGACTCATTTTACCTTTGACCTCTTCGCCAAATTCTCACCCTGGTGGCTGAAGCCCTGGACCCACCGCCCTGCTAGCACGATATGATGGATGGATTCTTCTACAAGAACCCATCTCCGCGGGACCTCTAGTAGCTGCAATCATCACAGGAAAAGATGCTCTGGGGATTCTTCTCTAGTTTTACAAAGTAAAGTTAATAATGCCACCTTTCCTTGGTACAGCACTTTGAAGTTTAGGGTGCCTCTACAATCATGTTAAAGCCTCGTAGGTTAGAAGGGCCGACATTATCACTTTCACCTTACACAGGCAGAAACTGGGGTGCGGATGAATTAATTTATTGATGTTTACACCTATACAAAGTGTCAGTGTTAAGAGCAGAATCTAGTCCATTGCTCTATCTACCTATGTGATGCTCACCTCCCCTTCTGGTCACGGCAGTTTTAAAATGGTAGGAACTAAGCCAATGTCAGGCTAAAGCAGAAGACCCTCTCTTTACCCAACAGCCCAATTCCTGACCCAAGTCTCATACCTGACACAGGGGTCTTCTTGTTGAATTGAATATCACATGATACTTTGTTAGAAATAGCCTACCGAGCACACAAAATTCAGAACAATAGTAGAGAGCAGAGAGAACCTCGTGGTGAGGGAGCATGGCGGGGAGATGCGAAGGCATTCGAGAGCATTGCCAGCTAATGAGCCAGACCAGAGAGCGCAGGTGCACACGGCGTTAGCCAGTCACCTGTGGTCCGTTCCAGAGCCTGGAGACGGGAGTTCTCGGAAAAGGCTGGAAAATGCCACTAGCCACGTGACATCTTTCTTGCTCCTTTAGTTTATTTTCTGGACTCCAGGATCAAATGTCATAAGGAAAGGGTTTGGAAGGCATTGAGCTAGTTCTGGGAATTTCACTAACAGAAACTAATAGAAGAGTCACAAGGTAGACCTCTCAATAGGTGAGCGTGGAGCACAGTGAAATATGTAACGTATCCAGCCACATGCCTAAATGTTAAGCTCCTTTCCCAATGGAAGAGGGAAACAAGCCATAAAAGCCAGAGCTTGATGCACTTTGAAAAGACTTATAAGAACACTAAAGGTTTGGAGTCTGTGTATGTGGGTTCTGGGTTCTATTACTTTAGTTGCCTCGTGCCTCAGGCCAGCTTAGTTCAACTCTCAGGACCAGCTCTAAAATACCCAACTCCCGTCACAGGACAAAATGTAGAAGTTGTTTAAAGATATAAAATAGTCCATAACGATAAATGAACTGCAATGCAATGAACTTTACAATCCATGGTACAGCAAGCTCACTCATCTGCATATTGCAGATGTAGGAAGATAGTAGTATTATTGCAGGAATTGCTACTTTATATCTTTGCAGGAAGCTGGCTCTTACTCTGCAGGTTAAATTCAAACCACTCTCTCATCTGACCAGTTGAGCAAGTAACACTCCCAAGGTGTTGTGTTTCTATTCAAGTCTGCAGGGGCACCTAGAGCCCACACTGGTTTCCATATTCTACTCCAGACTTAGTCATCTATTTACCTCAGCAATGGCGACCCTCGCTTCTGGTTAAGAATGAATACACAGAGGTAAAAGAGAGTCAAGACAGGTTGGCAAAAATGTGAACTAAGTGTTATGTTTCTTACTCTCTATTCTCTTTGACAACGCCTTACTTCTTTCTTTCTTTTTCTTTTCTTTTCTTTTCTTTTTTTTAGGCTTCCCTTTTCTGAATGTTCTCCATGAGCATGTGGGCATGCACATTTACTAAGACAGGTTTTTGTTGAAAGCAGGAAACTGCAATGGTTCTGGGATAACCTTCCCTAAATGTAACCCTATCCATTAGGGGTGTGAAGGAGACTAGACATTTCCTCTCCCTGACTTTTCTACTTAACACAGCATCTGGGAACATGCAGACGCTTGCTCATGCTTTAGCAGCTTTCTCAAATTACTCTTTGCTTTTTCTCTTTTCCCTTCTTACCCACCTCTGCCTCACCAACACGAGAGAATATTTTGAGGTGTAAGACATGAAAATCTTTGCAAACCTCAATGAAAACATGATACCTGCATTCTGGGGACTCTGTCCTCACTCCACCCCAGCTGCCCCCAACTACCTTTCCTTCTTTTCCCAGTTGCTAATTGAGACTTCTGGATACATTTTGGGTCACAATATTATAATTGGTTGGAGGGAGAAAAAAGAGGAAGAAAAGCTGAATGTGCAAGTGTTCTACCCCTCTACTTTGTCTCTCCTCTCACAAAGGAAGTAAGTATTACAGATGTTTGAAGAGCTAGTGGGCGTGAGGTTCCCTGTTAAGAGAGAGGGAGAAGTCCAAAGTCGATATTCTTTATAAATCAAATCACACAATGAATTGTAGGATTTGTAAGAAAAAAAGAACCTCCTAGAATCCCAATTTAATTTTCTTGCCCACATTTATACAATTTAAGAGGCAGGACTAGAATTTGAACCCCGAATGCTCAGATCCAACATGAATGGACTTACCATTGTGCTTTTTATTATCTTCAAACTGGGGACAATGCCCTTGCCCTCAATCCACTGGGAAACTCTATTAAGAGCATGGGTGAAGCTCCAGGGTCTCCTATAATCAGCAGCTGATTTTCTGAATCAGCCTAACCTGCCAAACCCCTCCTTTGAAACTGAGGGACGAACAGACATTAATCTAAGGAAGAGGTAGATAAAGTACAGGCTTCTTGTCGGTGAAAGGACAGTGCAGCATGTGGGATGATACTTGGACTTAGAATAAAAGGTCTGGGTTTGAATCCTGGCTGGGCCATATTATGTGAGTAGGTTCAAGGTATTCCAGGAACCCTGTAAGAGGCAGGGTGATTTGTGGGTTATATGACCCTCCTTACCTTCTGCACAAGCTGTTTGTGAGAAACCAAATATACATATATTGAACTTGAACACAGTTCAACTTTTTGGCATTTGGTTCAATAACCATTTAGAATAATGGCCAGCATGAGGTAAATGCTCAATAAATGTTAGTAGTTCTATTAAATATTCCCACACGGTTCTCAATTCCCAGCCGCCAGCCATAGCTTTCAGTCTCTGCTTCTATATTTTTTCCTCTTGTCTTGCTACTCTATAGTTCCTTTCTCTATGAAGCTTTTATAAAAATGGAATAAGATTTTAGGTCTAATGAGATCTTCTCTGATTTAGGTCCCAGATAACGCAGTTTTCAACCCATGTAATATACTGGCTCTTGGTGTCCAGTGACAGTTACTTGAAGGAGTATTCATTGAGGAAGTTAGGTTTCAAAAGACTTCTAGAACACACACTCACACCCACACCTACACACATCTACACACACCTACACACACACCCCAAAACCCTACTAAGATTAAGAAAGACCTTCTTTCTGCAGGGAATTAAATCAACCACTAGAAATTATTTGCAGGAGTCAACTATTTTTTGTTAGATGGCAATGGTATTTGAAATCAGTGCACTTTGCCAACAAAATGAATTATTTTTATGACAAAGTACTTATAAATTCAAAGAAAAATGTTTCCTGAAATCTTGAGGTGCAAGTAGCTTCATTATCCTTTTCCATTTATACATATTAAAAGACATTATCAAGGCCAAATTCAAGGAGTAATATACAGCCAAGGTTGATGAAACTGTACGAATATATTTTAATTGATATTTTATAACGTTGCTTTGGTGTGTTCACCCATCAGTTTTCTCTCTTCTCTCGACTAGTGCCTGTGTTTACAAATTGTGAACAGAGAGCACGCACAGGAAGTAGGGAGCTCAGGCGATGGCTCTGCAGTAATGACCAAGGCGAATTTTAAGTCTAAATGCTGAGTTACCAGGACTTTAGCTTCTCAGGGCCTGTTGTGGGACTAAATTCTCAGATGCGATATAACGACCGCGCGCTACCGCCAAAACTCATCTCCAATTTAACGACTATTTCAAAGGCTTGTGAGAAGCCTCCTGTTTTCCAGTCTACCTTTATGCGAAGTTTAGAAAGGGCCACCTTCCAGGACTCTGTGTCATTAAGTTCCCATATAGGTGTGTCATCTGAATAACCCCTACAGTCCTCAGTTTTTAAGACATAAACTGCCCTCTAGAATAAAGTACATCTCTGTTCCACTAATTTGTGGACAACATGACAGACTTCCATGGCAGCAAACTGGGATTCCAAAACACCCCTAGTCTGCCACCACACAGAAGGCCAAGACATTAGCAGTGGAGGCTGATTGATAAAGTCAGCGCCGAGGCCTGGGATTGCAGAGGCTGTGGTGTGACAGCATCACACACTGCAATATTTAGAGAATCCTTGCAATAAAGGAGCACCACGTGCGTGCCAGGGACAGCAGTCATGGCACAGCAGTGGGAAAGATGCTTTGGACGTGAACAGTGGACGGTGTCCTTCATTTTCATTTGTCCATAGAAGCCTGTAGGATCTGATCCCTCCTAGAACTCCCCCTTCTCCACTTAGAGCCCCTCTCTCCACCAGCCCTGAAACAGCCAGTGAAGAGGAGCGATGCCCACTGGCTTGCCCTGCGCCTTCCCTTCCCAGTCAGACCAGTCAGGCAGCAGCCCATGTTTTCCATCGCCTGCTGGAGGCCTCTGTCCACCTGCTGTCTGCAGTGAACGGTGTTCAGGAACGGGAGCAAAACTGTGCATCCTGACCAGCAGAAGAGGTGTCCGGGACAGGTGGCGGGGGGCTGTGACGGGTGAGGACAAGACGGACTGACAACCAGACAGACAGACAGCAGCACCAGCAGACACCATGCATTACTTCCAGTCTCAGACGAGGGGAAGCCTGCAGCGCCAGGGACCTTCCACCAGAGACAGGCAGCAGATTAACGAGGTTCTGCTTCCTGCACGCCTGTAGGCTTCAAGTCCCTGTTTTGTGGATAAGAAGGAGCAGGGAATCCAGAAACCTGCTGCTCTTCAGAGAATCAGGCCAGCTCCGGCCTTCCGAGTTAATGGTCCCTCTCTCTGAGTCTACGACAAAAGGCCAGGGATGACTGGATTTCTCCTCTTGTGCTGTGACCAGCCCTCACTGCTCTCCCTCACCGCCCCCTCTCCCATCTGGGCTGCAGCTGCGCTCGTGGAGACCCAATGCAGCCCCTCCAGTTCTCTGCTGCCAGGCTCTGCTGCCCCAGGGGGAAGAAGGAACCTTCCCTCCCGTGACAGCATCTCCTCTTCAGGAGGCCATCCCGGGGCGGGGGAGAGGCGGGGGGGCGTGTGCTGGGCCCGGGTTGGGGTACGGGGGTGCCGCCCCTCCTCTGCTCTCCTCTCCTCTGTAACTCCACATGCAACAGGCTCCCTCCGGCTCTTCACTCCAATCTTCCGCCCCAGATACACCTTCTGGCCTTAACGCGGGAGCCAAGGAACTAGTCCCCCATCAGGGCCTCTAGGTTTCCTCACTGCCAAGTTGAAAACTTTCCCCAATACAGGTGGACCTCTCGGGGAAGGCAGGGTTCACGGACCCTTCAGCTCCACCGCACGGGGATGGGAAGGAGGCGCGGGAGGCGAGCACCTCGTGAGCAGTTTCGCCCGAGACTAAAGCAGGTGGCAGGGCAGTGTCACACGCGCCTGCCTCGCCAGCCACCAGCCCCGTCCCCTCCCCAGCCTCAGGAAAACGGGGCGCTGGACGGAGATCCCCTGAAGGGTTGATGGGCTTTAAAGAAGGGGGAATCTGTGCAAATAATCAGTCCCCTTACGGTCCGGCTTGCGCCAGGAAGCGAGAAGGCCCTGGAACTCGCTTGGAAACCAGTAAAGAGGAACCTCTTTTCTTCAGGCCAGAGTCCCCATCAGCTTCTCCCATTATTAAAAACTTTGCATTGCCAATGGCATTGTATACGGGGAGGAAGATCTGTCTTCACACAGGTATTCCGTGTAGAAGACCCCGAAGCAAAGGTTAGAGAGACGCTGAAGAAGCAGGTTACCAAAGATGGCAACTGCCCAAGAAAAAGACCCAACCTCGAGCTGTGAGATGAATGAGTAGCAAAATGTACACTCCCAATAAGCATTTTTCTCACCCCAATACTGACACCCTCGGCTGGGGCAATCCCAACCGGCTCGACAACTCCAAGGAAAGAAGAGCCCTTCCCAGCAGCTCTTCGCCCGCCTCCCCTTCCTGCCGAGGAGCCCCTGCCCCTCACCTGCTCCCGGCCCAGGGCCCTTCCTTCCACTCGGGCGGAATCGGCTCTTTTCAGCCTTGCACACCCCACCCCGCGGGCGCCGTCGCCCCGGTCCTCCCCGGCACAGGGGTCCCCCGCCGTCCTCTCTGCGCTGCCGGCTCAGGGCTCAGCGCTTCCCCGCCTGTCCTCCCACCTCCTCCCGGCCCCGGCCCCGGGCCCGGCCCGCCTCTCAGCCACACGCAGCCGCCGGCGGGAGCGGGCGAGAGCGGGGCGCGCCGCGCCGCGCTGGCTTACTTGAGCATGGCTTCTTCCTTCTCCTCCTCTTCCTTCTGCCGGTTCATCACTGCCATGATGATGCTCCTCTCCTCCTCGGTCAGGTGGCTCAGGTCGGGCAGCTCGGGCATCGGGGGAGGCACGGTGGGCGGGCGGGGACCGCGGGGCCCCACGGCTGAGGACATCTTCGCGGCCTGCCCGCCCCTCGGCTGGCCTGGGCTCGGCGCGGGCGCACCTCCCGATGCACGCCCGGCGGCGGCGCCCCTGCTCGGCTCACCGCGGAGCCCTCCCGGCGGCGGCGCCCCCGCTCGGCTCACCGCGGAGCCCTCCCGGCGGCGGCGCCCCTGCTCGGCTCACCGCGGAGCCCTCCCGGCGGCGGCGCCCCTGCTCGGCTCACCGCGGAGCCCTCCCGGCGGCGGCGGCGGCGGCGGCGGCGGGGCCGGGGAGCGCGCGAGCCCGGGCTGTCATGCTCCTCCGCCTCCACCCAGCCCCGGATGCTGCCTTTGTTTTGGTGGCCCTGGCGAGGCGCGGGCGCCCGGGCGCTTCCCGCAGCCCAGCCTCCCGGGCGGGGGCGGGGGCGGGGGCTCGGGCGCGCGGGGGGCTCGGATGCTCGGGCTCGGCCGCCTCCGTCCGCGGTGCGGGAGGAGAGTTTGGGTGTCGGTTAGGCGGAGTCTCGCGGCTCGGCTCCGGTGATGCTGCTGCGCTCGCAGACACGGCCGCCAGCCCAGCCGCTCGGCCCGGAGCCGCCCCGCCCACGGCGCCCACCCGCCCACTCCCGGTCCCAGCCCCGCGCCCCGCCGCCCCCGCGCGCTCCAGCCCAGGTACCCTCACCCGTGACTCATCCTACCTCGCCGGGTCCCCCGTCTCTGTCAGCCTCGCCAGCCCTATTTTTCCACGGGTTGCATTAATCATCCTCCTCCTCGCTCCATCTTCATCGTGGAGCATTAGTATTACCGGAGCAGCCTCGATGTTCTGAACAGGACGGAACACCCTCTGCATGCATTTTCCCCCTTCCACCGTATCCTTCTCAGTTAGTGGTCAAGTGTTCACAGCCACAACGGTGTGCGTTTTAAGATCATTTTGATACACACACCCCCCTGCAACAGACTGGATTTTCTGGGTCCATTGTACCAGTCTTTCTTGACCCGTCCTCAGTAGGACTGCTCTGCAATGCATCTGAATCGCCCCTCCAGAGACCCCACAGCACGGCAAATCTTTAATTTGTCATTTTGGGCTCTTGGTCGCCCATCCCATCACATAACCGCACTTCTCTGCTGCTTGCAAATGGATTATCTACTCTAATTCCTGTAATGATGCTCCGCTACCACCATGCACTCACTTCTTAGCCGCTGCAGGTACTTCTCAAGAAACTGATGCCAGATTTAAAAAAAACAAACACACCACAGCCTACTGTAATGAGCTTCTGCTTAATGCCTGGCCCAATGATAAGCATTAAGGATGAGCTCCTCTTGCTGATAAAGGCAAAAATAAATAGACAATCGTTTCAAAACAGTTAACGTTATCAGCTTTCAAACCTGGAGACTGAATTTTGCTAATATCTTTATAAAAGAGTCAATCTAGAGAAGAGTTCAAGTCGAGCAAAAATTTCTCTTCACAATGGTGATGAGAAAAATTGATATGTTTCTCTCCTGCAGAATTCTTTCTATAATTCCAGAAGGGATCTAGCATTAATTTTTTTTCCCTCCAAACCTAACTTTGTTAATAAAGAAGATAAGGATGATGATATTTATGAATACTAAAAAATCCTAAAATCTTCAAGTTTAAAAAATTTAAGAGCTTAATTACTTGACCGCCTGCTGAATGTGGGTGTTGCTTCTACCTGGACACATCCACGTGAATAATGTCAGTAATGGAAGGCTCACTACCACTCAATTTTATCCCTATGTCTAGAGCCCCCTCCTACCTGAAAATCTTTCAGCTCCTTGAGACGGCCATCATATGGCCTTCCATTTTCTCCAGAGTAAACCTTCCCAGTTTACCCAACCAGTAACCCTGTAGCATGATTTCAAATTCTGGCCATTCTGGTCACCTGCCTTTGGACACACTGGTTTTTTTTCTCACTAGCCTTCCTGATTCGCGGTATCAAGAATACACGGAAAGAACTGAGAACAGTGCCTGACACTTAGTAACTGCCTTATAATCGTTGTTTTTATTTGCACAACTTAACATTGGCCTAGCTTTTTGTCGGTTCCGAGGATGTCACTGAAATAAACACATAGCCCACTGAAATTTCCAGTCCTTTTTCGTAAGTGTTTCTGCCTAGCCAGATTTCCTTTTTCCTCTAATTAAGCAATTGATGAAAACACTCTAATCAGCATCTTTTCTTCCTTTAAAAAAAAATTGTCACTATTTCCCTCAGACCAGCATATTTTCAGGAGGGAAAAAATGAGTTTGAATTCTGGCTCTAACCAGTGATTTCATGATCTTGGCCAAATCACTTATCCTCTTTGAACCTCTGTTTCTTCGTCTAAAAAGAGGGGTAAAGATACTTACCTCAAAATAGAAGAGGGATGTTAAATGAGAAGTCATATTTGAAGTATCTAGCTACGTGCCTAATACTTTCTAGGTCTCCTTTTCTATTTTTCTTGCTCTCTCTAACGGATGCTTTAGGCCATCTCTCCATGATTAATGTATGGAGAGGAGGAGAAACGTAGGTGATACATTCATTCTATCAGATACCTGCATGTCTGCTGGTCCATGTGGTGGTACAACAAAGGCCTTGTCCTCACAAGGTGGACCATCAAGTGGGTCCTCATGAAATTCTTCTAAGATGCAGATAAAGAAATGAAAAATCCTCAGTAGCCATTAGAACTAGCTGAATAAAAATTCTTGAAGGCAGGGGCCTAATGGACAATTAACAGTGTTGTTTTTGTGTGCTGGGGCTGCTATCACAAAAGACCACAGACTGGGTGGCTTAAACAACAGAAATTTATTTTCTCACAGTCCTGGAGGCTAGAAATCCACAATCAAGGTGTTGGCGAGATTGATTTTTCCTGAGGCCTCTCTCCTTGGCTGTCTTCCTGCTGTGTCCTCACATGGCCTGTTGTCTGTGCATGCCTATCCCTGGCATCTGTCCCTCTGCTTATAAGGACATCATTCCTGTTGGGTTAGGGCCCACACCCTTATGACCTCATTTAACCTGAATCACCTCTTCAAAGGTCCTATCTTCAAATATAGTCACCTTCTTAGGTACTAGGGATTAGGACTTTGGCGTATGAATTTTAGGGGCGCACACAATTCAGTCCATTGCAAGTGGTTTCTACTTCCAAGTAGAGTTACTTTGGGAAATGGTGATTGATGTGTGTTATCTAGATGATTTAATGAAAAGAAGTCTGGTCTCAATCATCTTTATGTTCATAACTCCTTCCTTGCTGCTTGATAATTGTGTGTGAAATCAGTGAGTGAGTAAATGAATAAAGAAGTGAATGAATTGACCAATAAATTAGTAGATGTCACAGTACACCCATCAGTGTCTCCCTTTCTGTCAGGGATCTCATCCATTTTGGGGGGGTTGAAATGCAAGAGAAGTATACTTCTACACATTTGCTTCCAGAGAAGCAGAACTTACGTGCACTTAAGTAAGCAAATAAACACTGAGTAGATGTACCAAAGTGTGTGGCACAGATGATTAGTTCTTGAAGATACTCTACAAAAAAATACCCTATAAACTTAGAAAAATGTGCACAATACCTCCCTCTTAGGAACTCGCAAGGCACCTTAACAAATAAAAGGTTCTAAGAAGCAGTTATTTACTGCAGTAATGAAATGTGTTTTACTTGGTTTGGCTTGGCTTTTCCTAAATGTGTTTGGACGGTTGTAAAACTGCCCACTCCCCTAAGGGAGGAAACATGCTTTAGACAAGTATTGGGAAAAATCCCAACTTACGAGCTTGGTATCCAGAGATAATGACTTGAGAGACCATGAAACTTCTCCTGTGATGCCCCTTGCCCAACCAATGAAGTCTGTAGAAAAATGTCTTTAATCTCTATTCATAAAATATGTATCAGATGCCCTTCGTGTCAACTCTAACATTATGTTCAGGGTACAAGTCAGAAGTGATGAGTTAGACACAGCTCCTCTCCGGTAAACTTCTTAGCTCTCTTTTCTACTGATACTCTCAGATCATCTCTCAGAATATGTCTAAAATTGGACATCAGTATTAACTGCTAATTTAACTTAATAGCTAAGATTATAACTTCAGAGTGGAAAATCATTGAAATGGGGTCATGTGCAAATCCTTACCCTACCATCTGACAGATGTAGTGGGTTTAAAACTGTGCCTCTCCCACCCACAAAAAAAATTCATGTCCACTCAGAACCTCAGAATGTGACTGTATATGGAAATGGGTCTTTACAGATGAAATTGGTCATATTGTATTAGGATGGGTGCTAAATCCAATGACTTTTGTCCTCATAAGAGGAGAGAGGCACAGACACCCAGAGAGAAAGGCCATGTGGAAACAGAGGCAGAGGAGAAATTGATGCACCCCCAGAGCGAGCAATGCCAGGAGCCACCCGAAGCTGGAAGAGGCGGGAAGCTTTCTCCTCTGCAGACTTCAGGGGAAGCGTGGCCCTGCTGACACCTGGAGTTTGGACTTCTAGCCTCCACAGCTGTGAGAGACTAAATCTCTGTTGTTTCACGCGGTTTTGCAGCTTGTGGTACATTGTTACAGAAGCCCTAGAAAGCAGATACAATATTGATGTGAGTTTGGATTAAGTACACCTTGCTGAGCCTTCTTTTGCTCATCTGTAAAATGGAAATAACACTGTCTGCCCTCCAGGGCTTTGGTAAGGTTGAAAGCTGGGCGCTGAGGCTATGGGAGCGAACGTTGAATTTAAGGTAATGGTCCTAGAGGGACTGGCCAAGTATGGCGCATGAGTCCAATGCAGACCAAAGCCTGTTTTTGTGAATAAAGTTTTATTGAAACACAGCCACATCCATTGATCCATGTATTATCTCTAGCTGCCTTCATGCTACCTTGGTAGAGTGGAAGCCGCAGAGGCCATATGTCCAGTGAAGCCTAAAATATTTACTATCTGCCTTGCTGCAGAAAAAGATTTGTCCACTCTGCTCCAGCTGCTAACAATGTGGTTGGGAGAGAGAGGCATAAGTAAACACACAAGAACAGCTGGACTTTGGTAATTGTTCTAGAAAATACCTTGCTGGATAGAGTAGAGAGTAAACTGTGGGGAGTGGGCAGACATGGTGTCCTAAGGAGGGCTCCTGTGAGCAGAGATTTGAAGAAGAAGGAATTGCCTAAGAAGGGCTGGACACAGAGTGTTCCAAGGTGAGGAAGGCAGTTGACACATGGCCCCAAGTCAGGAAGGGGCAGAGCCCTGGAGGAACAGGAGGTGGGCCAGGGAGGCGGGGTCACTGGGAAGAGAGGAGAAAACGTGGGAGATAGGCTCCTACAGGGAATTTCTACTCCAGGGAATTAGCAAGTGACTCCTTTGTGATGTCAGAGTTCAGTGTAACTCCAGTTATAATTATTGAAGGGTTTTTAATTTCTGGAAAATAAATGAATGAGGAATACCTTCAACATCAGTTGAGATGCAGTCTTGCCTAACCACTGAACTGCAACATTGAGTTTTGATTTAAGTTATCACCACCTCCTCCTAGATATTATTCACATCATTGTCATGGGCACCACCATCATCTGTTACACAAGAACAGTTTCTATATAAGGTGATCATGTGTCCTGATTTATCCAGGACCATCTGAGTCAATGCTTCCTGTACTGGCATTATTATCAACAGCATCTTCTTTCACTTAAAAATGTCCTAGTTTGTATGACAAATTATATGGTCACCCTATTAATTAACTTATCTATTTTTGCCGTGTTGGTTCTTCGTTTCTGTGCAAGGGCTTTCTCTAGTTGCGGCGAGTGGGGGCCACTCTTCATCGCGGTGCGCGGGCCTCTCACTGTCGCGTCCTCTCTTGTTGTGGAGCACAGGCTCCAGATGCGCAGGCTCAGTAGTTAGGGCTCACGGGCCTAGTTGCTCCACGGCATGTAGGATCCTCCCAGACCAGGGCTCGAACCCGTGTCCCCTGCATTAGCAGGCACATTCTCAACCACTGCGCCACCAGGGAAGCCCTATGGTCACCCTGTTTATACATGGTTATACTAATTTGCAAAAATGTTGCCTTTCTGGCTTCAAAGAACATCGGGCTCTCAAATGATTTCACTCAAAGTATTTGGCTGAAACTGGATGTCAGATTTTGGCTCAAATTCTGCCAAATACTTATTTTAATCTGATTTTTGGTAACGTTCCGCGATTGTCATTTATTTCGTGAGGAACTGAGTGTGTGGGAAAGTCTTTGACCTTGGACTTAGAAGAAGGGACATCATTCTGTTCTCTCCAGGTGGGTTACACCAGCCTTGGACATACTTCTTCCAAGCAGTTAATATTCTTTTTTTTTTAACATCTTTATTGGAGTATAATTGCCTTACAATGGTGTATTAGTTTCTGCTTTATAACAAAGTGAATCAGCTATACATATACATATGTTCCTATATCTCTTCCCTCTTGCATCTCCCTCCCTCCCACACTCCCTATCACACCCCTCTAGGTGGTCACAAAGCACTGAGCTGATCTCCCTGTGCTATGCGGGTACTTCCCACTAGCTATCTATTTTACATTTGGTAGTATATATATGTCCATGCCACTCTCTCACTTCGTCCCAGCTTACCCTTCACCCTCCACATGTCCTCAAATCCATTCTCTACATTTGCGTCTTTATTCCTTTTTGGCCCCTAGTTTCTTCAGAACCTTTTTTTTTTTTTTTTTTTTTTTTTAGATTCCATATATATGTGTTAGCATATGGTATTTCTTTTTCTCTTTCTGATTCACTTCACTCTGTATGACTGACTCTAGGTCCATCCACCTCACTACAAATAACTCAATTTTGTTTCATTTTATGGCTGAGTAGTATTCCATTGTATATATGTGCCACATCTTCTTTATCCATGCATCTGTCGATGGACACTTAGGTTTCTTCCATGTCCTGGCTATTGTAAATAGAGCTGCAATGAACACTGTGGTACATGACGCATTTTGAATTATGGTTTCTCAGTGTATATGCCCAGTAGTGGGATTGCTGGGTCGTATGATAGTTCTATCTTTAGTTTTTTTAAGGAACCTCCCTACTGTTCTCCATAGAGGCTGTATCAAATTACATTCCCACCAACAGTGCAAGAGGGTTCCCTTTTCTCCACACCCTCTCCAGCATTTATTGTTTGTAGAGTTTTTGATGATGGCCATTCTGACTGGTGTGAGGTGATAACTCATTGTAGTTTTGATTTGCATTTCTCTAATGATTAGTGATGTTGAGCATCCTTGCATGTGTTTGTTGGCAATCTGTATATCTTCTTTGGAGAAATGTCTATTTAGGTCTTCTGGCCATTTTGGGATTGGGTTTTTTGGTTTTTTTTGATATTGAGCTGCATGAGCTGCTTGTAAATTTTGGAGATTAATCCTTTGTCAGTTGCTTCATTTGCAAATATATTCTCCCATTCTGAGGATTGTCTTTTCATCTTGTTTATGGTTTCCTTTGCTGTGAAAAAGCTTTAAAGGGGCTTCCCTGGTGGCGCAGTGGTTGGGAGCCCGCCTGCTGATGCAGGGGACACGGGTTCGTGCCCCGGTCCGGGGAGATCCCACGTGCCGCGGAGCGGCTGGGCCCGTGAGCCATGGCCGCTGAGCCTGCGTGTCCGGAGCCTGTGCTTCGCAACAGGAGAGGCCACAACAGTGAGAGGCCCGCATATCACAAAAAAAAAAAAAAAAAAAGCTTTAAAGTTTCATTAGGTCCCATTTGTTTATTTTATTTTTATTTCCATTTCTCTAGGAGATGGGTAAAAAAGGATCTTGCTGTGATTTATGTCATGGAGTGTTCTGCCTATGCTTTCCTCTAAGAGTTTTATAGTGTCTGACCTTACATTTAGGTCTTTAATCCATTTTGAGTTTATTTTTGTGTATGGTGTTAGGGAGTGCTCTAATTTCATTCTTTTACATGTAGCTGTCCCGTTTAACCAGCACCACTTATTGAAGAGGCTGTCATTTCTCCATTGTATATTCTTGCCTCCTTTATCAAAAATAAGGTGACCATATGTGTGTGGGTTTATCTCTGGGCTTTCTATCCTGTTCCATTGATCAATATTTCTGTTTTTGTGCCAGTACCATACTGTCTTGATTATTGTAGCTTTGTAGTATAGTCTGAAGTCAGTCAGGGAGCCTGATTCCTCCAGCTCCATTTTTCTGTGTCAAGATTGCATTGGCTATTCGGGGTCTTTTGTGTTTCTATACAAATTGTGAAATTTTTCATTCTAGTTCTGTGAAGAATGCCATTGGTAGTTAGATAGGGATTGCATTGAATCTGTAGATTGCTTTGGGTAGTATAATCATTTTCACAGCGTTGATTTTTCCAGTGCAAGAACATGGTATATCTCTCCATCTGTATCATCTTTAATTTCTTTCATCAGTATCTTATAGTTTTCTTCATACAGGTCTTTTTTCTCCTTAGGTAGGTTGATTCCTAGGTATTTTATTGTTTTTGTTGCAATGGTAAATGGGAGTGTTTCCTTAATTTCTCTTTCAGATTTTTCATCATTAGTGTATAGGAATGCAAGAGATTTCTGTACATTCATTTTGTATCCTGTACTTTACCAAATTCATTGATTAGCTCTAGTAGTGTTCTGGTAGCATCTTTAGGATTCTGTATGTATAGTATCATGTCATCTGCAAACAGTGACAGCTTTACTTCTTCTTTTCTGATTTGGATTTTTAAATTTCTTTTTCTTCTCTGATTGCTGTTGCTAAAACTTCCAAAACTATGTTGAATAATAGTGGTGAGAGTGAGCAACCTTGTCTTGTTCCTGATCTTAGTGGAAATGGTTTCAGTTTTTCACCATTGAGAATGATGTTGGCTGTGGGTTTGTCATATATGGCCTTTATTATGTTGAGGTAAGTTCCCTCTATGCCTACTTTCTGGAGGGTTTTTATCATAAATGGTTGTTGAATTTTTTTCAAAAGCTTTTTCTGCATTTATTGAGATGATTATATGGTTTTTCTCCTTCAATTTGTTAATATTGTTTATCTCACTGATTGATTTGCATGTATTGAAGAGTCCTTGCATTCATAGGATAAACCCCACTTGATCATGGTGTATGATCCTTTTAATGTGCTGTTGGATTCTGTTTGCTCGTATTTTGTTGCAGAGTTTTGCATCTATGTTCATCAGTGATATTGGCCTGTAGTTTTCTTTCTTTGTGACATCTTTGTCTGGTTTTGGCATCAGAGTGATGGTGGCCTCGTAGAATGAGTTTGGGATTGTTCCTCCCTCTGCTATATTTTGGAAGAATTTGAGAAGGATAGGTGTTAGGTTTTCTCTAAATGTTTGATAGAATTCGCCTGTGAAGCCATCTGGCCCTTGGTTTTTGTTTGTTGGAAGATTTTTAATCACAGTCTCAATTTCAGTGCTTGTCATTGGTCTGTTCATATTTTATATTTCTTCCTGGTTCAGTTTCAGAAGGTTGTGCGTTTCTAAGAATGTGTCCATTTCTTCCAGGTTGTCCATTTTACTGGCATATAGTTGCTTGTAGTAATCTCTCATGATCATTTGTATTTCTTCACTGTCAGTTGTTACTTCTCCTTTTTCATTTCTAATTCTATTGATTTGAGTCTTCTTCCATTTTGTCTTGCTGAGTCTGGCTAATGGTTCATCAATTTTGTTTATCTTCTCAAGGAACCAGCTTTTTGTGTTATTGATCTTTGCTATAGTTTCCTTCATTTCTTTTTCATTTATTTCTGATCTGATCTTTATGATTTCTTTCCTTCTGCTAACTTTGGGGTTTTTTTTGTTCTTCTTTCTCTAATTGCTTTAGGTGTATGGTTAGGTTTTTTTATTTGAGATGTTTCTTGTTTCTTGAGGTAGCATTGTACTGCTATAAACTTCCCCGTAGAATGGCTTTTGCTGCATCCCATAGGTTTTGGGTTGTCATGTTTTCATTGTCATTTGTTTCTAGATATTTTTTGATTTCCTTTTCGATTTCTTCAGTGATCCCTTGGTTATTTAGTAGTGTATTGTGTAGCCTCCCTGTGTTTGTTTTTTTTTTTTTTTTTTTTACCGTTTTTTTACTCTAATTGATATCAAGTCTTATAGTGTTGCGGTTGGAAAAGATATGATTTCAATTTTCTTAAGTTTACCAAGGTTTGATTTCTGACCCAAGATATGATCTATCCTGGAAAATGTTCCATGAGCACTTGAGAAGAAAATGTTTTCTGTTGTTTTTGGATAGAATGCCCTATAAATATCAATTAAGTCCATCTTGTTTAATGTATCATTTAAAGCTTGTGTTTCCTTATTTATTTTTATTTTGGGTGATCTGTCCATTGGTGAAAGTGGGCTGTTAAAGTTCCCTACTATGATTGTGTTATTGTCAATTTCCCCTTTTATGCCTGTTAGTATTTGCCTTATGTATTGAGGTGCTCCTGTGTTAGGTGCATAAATATTTACAATTGTTATATCTTCTTGGATTTATACCTTGATCAATATGTAATGTCCTTCTTGTCTCTTGTAATAGTCTTTATTTTAAAGTCTATTTTGTCTGATATGAGAATTACTACTCCTGCTTTCTTTTGATTTCCATTTGCATGGAATATCTTTTTCCATCCCCTCACTTTCAGTCTGTATGTGTCCCTAGGTCTGAAGTGGGTCTCTTGTAGACAACATATATATGGTCTTCTGTTTGTATTCATTCAGCCAGTCTATGTCTTTTGGTTGGAGCATTTAATCCATTTACATTTAAGGTAGTTATTGATATGTATGTTCCTATTACCATTTTCTTAATTGTTTTGGGTGTGTTTTTGTAAGTCCTTTTCTTCTCTTATGTTTCCCACTTGCAGAAGTTCCTTTAGCATTTGTTGTAGAGCTGGTTTGGTGGTGCTGAATTCTCTTAGCTTTTGCTTGTCTGTAAAGGTCTCCATCGAATCTGAATGAGTTCCTTGCTGGGTAGAGTAATCTTGGTTGTAGGTTTTCCCTTTCATCACTTTAAATGTGTCCTGCCAATTCCTTCTGGCTTGCAGAGTTTTGCCAAAAGATCAGCTGTTAACCTTATGGGGATTCCCTTGTACGTTCCACCTTGTTTTTCTCTTGCTGCTTCTAATATTTTTTCTTTGTATTTTATTTTTGATAGTTTGATTAATATGCATCTTGGCATGTTTCTCCTTGGATTTATCTTGTATGGGACTCTGCACCTCCTGGACTTGTTTGACTAATTCCTTTCCCATATTAGGGAAGTTTTCAACTATAATCTCTTCATATATATCCTCATTCCCTTTCTTTTTCTCTTCTTCTTCTGATACCCCTATAATTTGAATGTTGGTGCATTTAATGTTGTCCCAGAGACCTCTGTGACTGTCCTCAATTCTTTCATTCTTTTCTTTATTCTGCTCTGCGGTAGTTATTTCCACTATTTTATCTTCTGGGTCACTTTTCCGTTATTCTGCCTCAGTTATTCTGCTATTGGTTCCTTCTAGAGAACTTTAAATTTCATTTATTGTGTGTTCATCATTGTTTGTTTGCCCTTTAGTTCTTCTAGGTCCTTGTTAAGCATTTCTTGTATTTTCTCCATTCTATTTCCAAGATTTTGGATCATCTCTGCTATCTTTACTCTGAATTCTTTATCAGGTAGACAGCCTATTTCCCCTTCATTTGTTTGGTCTCATGGGTATTTACCTTGCTCCTTCATCTGCTGTGTGTTTCTTTGTCTTCTCATTTTGCTTAACTTACTGTGTTTGGGTTCTCCTTTTCACAGGCTGTATGTTCATAGTTCGTTGTTTTTGGTGTCTGCCAGCAGTGGGTAAGATTTGTGCATTGGGCTGTGTAGGCTTCTTGGTGGAGGGGACTGGTGTCTGTTTTCTGGTAGATGAGGCTGGATCTTGTCTTTCTGGTGGGCAGGACTGTGTCCAGTGGTGTGTTTTGGTGTGTCTGTGACCTTATTATGATTTTATGGAGCCTCTCTGCTAGTGAGTGGGGTTGTGTTCCTGTCTTGCTAGCTGTTTGGCATAGGGTGTCCAGGACTGTAGCTTGCTGGTCATTGAGTGGAGCTGGGTCTTAGTGCTGAGATGGAGATCTCTAGGAGAACTTTCACCATTTGTTATTATGTGGGGCCAGGACGTCTCTGGTGGACCAATGTCCTGAACTTGGCTCTCCCACCTCAGAGGCAGAGGCATGACATCCAGACAGAGCACCAAGACAATGTCAGTCACACGACTCAGAAGAAAGGTGAGAGAAAAAAAAAAAAGAAAGACGGAAAGAAAAATATAAAATGAAATTAGAAAGTTAAAAAGTAAAAAAATATTAAAATATGAAGTAATAAAAAAGAAAAAACAGAACGAGAGAAAGAAGAGAGAAACCAAACCAAAAAACAAATCCACCAATGATAACAAGTGCTAAAACATTGACTTAAAAAAGGACAGAGAGAAACCTAGGACAAATGGAAAAAACAAAGCTCTACAGGCAAAATCACACAAAAAAGCATACACATACACACTCACAAAAAGAGAAAAAGGAAAAATATATATATATAAAAAGAAAAGGAAGAGAGCAACCAAATCAACAAAAAAATCTACCCATGATAGTAAACTCTAAATATTAAACTAAGATAAACATAAGACCAGAAACAAATTAGTTGTAGAAAGCAAACCCCAAGTCTACAGTTACTCCCAAAGTCCACCGCCTCAATTTTGGGATGATTCCTTGTCTATTCAGGTATTCCACAGATGCAGGTACATCAAGTTGATTGTGGAGCTTTAATCCGCTGCTCCTGAGGCTGCTTGGAGAGGGTTCCCTTTCTCTTCTTTGTTCGCACAGCTCCCAGGGCTCAGCTTTGGATGTGGCCCTGCTTCTGCGCGTAGGTTGCCTGAGGGCATCTGTACTTCACTCAGACAGGACGGGGTTAAAGCAGCAGCTGATCACTCAGGCCGGGGGGAGGAAGGGGTATGGAGTGCGGGTAGAGCCTGCGGCAGCAGAGGCCGGCGTGACGTTGCACCAGCCTGAGGCGTGCCGTGCGTTCTCCCGGGGAAGCTGTCCCTGGATCCCGGGACCCCGGCGGTGGCGGGCTGCACGGGCTCCCTGGAGGGGCGGTGTGGAGAGTGACCTGTGCTCGCACACAGGCCTCTTGGTGGCGGCAGCAGCGGCGTTAGCGTCTCACGCCCGTCTCTGGGGTCTGCGCTGATAGCCGCAGCTCGCGCCCGTCTCTGGAGCTCGTTTAGGCAGTGCTCTGAATGCCCTCTTCTTGCACAACCCGAAACAATGGTCTCTTTCCTCTTCGGCAGCTCCAGACTTCTCCCGGACTCCCTCCTGGCCGGCCGTGGTGCACTAGCCGCTTCAGGCTGTGTTTGCGCCGCCAACCCCAGTCCTCTCCCTACGATCCGACCGAAGCCCGAGCCTCAGCTCCCAGCCCTGCTTGCCCCGGCGAGTGAGCAGACAAGCCTCTCGGGCTGGTGAGTGCTGGTCGACACCGATCCTCTGTGGGGGAATCTCTCTGCTTTGCCCTCCGCACCCTGTGGCTGCGCTCTCCTCCGCGGCTCCGGAGCTTCCTCCCTCCGCCCCCCGCAGTCTCCGCCCGCGAAGGGGCTTCTAGTGTGTGGAAACCTTTCCTCCTTCACGGCTCCCTCCCACTGGTGCAGGGCCCGTCCCTATTCTTTTGTCTCTGTTTTTTCTTTTTTCTTGTGCCCTACTCAGGTATGTGGGGGAGCTTCTTGCCTTTTGGGAGGTCTGAGGTCTTCTGCCAGCGTTCAGTGGGTGTTCTATAGGAGCAGTTCCACGTGTAGATGCATTTATGATGTATTTGTGGGGAGGCAAGTGATCTATGTGTCTTACTCCTCTGCCATCTTGAAGGTCTCTCTGCAATTAATATTCTTAAATGTTCTTTCTTTATTTCAATGCTTGTCTCTTGATTAAAAAATCAGAGTTCATGGCCACTTTTCATTCTTCTGAAACTGATCATCTTCCATATTAGTCAAACTTAGAATGTTTAATTGACACTTTTAGAGAATAATTTCTCCACATTCTGTTCTCTTCCAATTTTCTCCTTTGCATTGAGTAACTTCTTGAGAACTCTTCCGTTGTGATTGTGTGTGATATGAAGAGTGTCCTTCTTAGATGCCTTAACAATTTGTTAGCTTCGTTCTTCTGAGAGTGCCTTCTGAGAGTTTATACTGGTTGGGTTGAGTTGCCGAAGTCTTAATGCCATCCTCCCTGCTGTGTGAGTGAATTCCTCCACTATATAAGAACAATCTCTTTACTGAAAAGAATGACAAATTGAATTGTCTAAAAAAGAATGTTAACTTTTACCTACCTACAACGCTAAAAACATCTCAAGGGGAAAATGGATGTGGAAAATAATTCTGACTCTTTCTTCCCTTCTCCACCTGCACAGATACTTGTGGATTATCAGTCTTCGTCAAAATCATGGGAGGAGCCAAAGCAAATTACAAAATATAAGATAAGGAATTTAAACCTAATGCCATATATGATTTTATTTTAGCTCAAGAGGAAAACTATCAAGCAGTTAAATTATTCCCAGTTCATTCCCTCCTGTGAGTATCCATTTCATTTCTAAACATGTTCTCTTGCCCTTGGGTCTGCTTCTCTCTACTTCTCTCTACTTCTTCTGAGCAGCTCAGACCTCCACCCACCTTTCTCCCAACTGAAGTTTGTATCTACCTTTATTCATCCTTGGTCATTCCAGGGATGACCACCCCTTCAACTGTACATGTCCCAAGGAATCCAGCTAGATAGACCTTGTAATGCTTTGTGAAGTTAAAGATGAATGTATAAGATCTAATTATCCTCTGGTTAAGGGTATCTGAAGGCCAGGGTGCTAGAGAAAGTAGTGAACGTAAAGGCATTCACCAACCATACTCACATGTGCACACACACACATGCATCACTGCAGTGCAGAATTTAACTGGAATAAAAATCAAGCAAGAGCTGGGTATTTGAAAGATAGGTATATGACCAGAAACAAGTTTGAAAAATGGATCTGGAGGAGAGATGTTTGTAACTTTTAGTCTATCAGTAAACACATAACTGTATTTTGAACATAGCACTTGCTATGTTCAGGGGAATATGCTTGATGCCAAAGGAAGTAAAATGAAACACGTGCACACACACACACACACACACACACACACACACACACACATGCACATCCAGCTCAGCTGGGGAGACCAAACATCAAGATATAATGGTGTTAAAAAAGGGGCTGGACCAGGGCACTGTTCATCTGGATTCTGGTTCCAGCTCTGATCGTACAATCTTGAACAAGTTACCTAATATTTCTAGAACTAAGTTTCCTACTATGTAAAATTAAGGATTCCACCAGTGTTTTTAAAGTTCTAGCTATTGCTCACATTATAAAGAACAAAAAGGCAGTAAATAATATATAGCAGACAGTATTTACTAAATCATTGAAGAACTTTTTTGTGAAATAAGAGTATCACTATAATGGAAAAAAGTGTATGCAAGAAAATCAGAAACATTAACCTAGAGAATTTAGTTGAGTCATACCTATCAATTTATCCACATCATTAGCTATTAGATAAATGCAAATTAAAGCCATGATGAGATATCACTATATACTTATTAGAACAGCTAAAATAAAAATAGTAATAATACCAAATGCTGGCAAGGATGCAGAGAAATTAGATCTCTCACACATTGCTGGTGGAAATGTAAAATGTTGCAGTCACTTTGGAAAACTGTTTGGCTGTTTCTTCTAAAACTAAACATATACTCACCATGAGACCCATCAATCACAATCTTGAGGGTTATTCCCAGAGAAATAAAAACATATGTTCATACAAAAAAAAAAAAAACTACATACAAATGTTCACGGCAGCTTTATTAATAATAGCAAAAAATTGGGAAAACCCAGAAGTCCTTCTCTGGGTGAATGGTTAAAGAAACTGGTACATCCATACCTAAGGAATACTAAGCAATAAAAAGGAGTTATAGTAATGATTATATTAATACATGCAACAACTCAGATGGCTCTCAGGGGAATTACGGTGAGTGAAGAGATAATTCCAAAAAGGTCACGTGTGGCATGGCTCCATTTTATAACATTCTAGAAATGATAAAATTGCAGAGATGGAGAATAGTTTAGTGGTTGTCAGGTGGCAAGGATAAGGGAGTAGACTGGGTGTGAATTACACACACACACACACACACACACACATGCAAGTACACAAATGTATATTTTAAAATGTTGAAAATGGACTAAGGTCTAGTTAATATTGTACCAATGTCAATTTCCTGGTTTTGATACTTTACTACAGTTATACAAGATGTTACCATTGAGGAAAGCTGGGTGATGTACCTGAAACTCTATCTACTAATTTTGCAATCCTCTGTGACTCTATACATATTTCAAAATAAAAGCTAAGAAAGCTGATGACAACATTTATCTTATCATTTACCTCAAATAGTGTTCCCATCTGCATCTGTTACTTCACTCTTTGGAGTGAAGGCTTTAGGAATTGATCCCAGCTTCAGGATGGGTGTTAAGTTGCCTGAGCCAAGGGGTAAACTTCCTTTCTCTTTGTCATGGGGCATACCGTTACTTTGGCCACAGGGACTGATTCAGGAGTTGGCATGTGGTCCTTGACAGGTAGACAAATTTTGTGGAGTTACATTGAAAATAGTACATCATTATATTCTACTTGGAACATGCTTCATCCTCACAGTAAGTTGTGTATATATATATATATTTAACATCTTTATTGAGGTAGAATTGCTTTACATTGTTGTGTTAGTTTCTGCTGTATAACAAAGTGAATCAGCTATACATAAACCTATATCTCCATTTCTCCTCCCTCTTGCGTCTCCCTTCCACCCTCCCTATCCCACCCCTCTAGGTGGTCACAAAGCACCGAGCTGATCTCCCTGTGCTATGAGCCTGCTTCCCACTAGCTATCTCAGCCATAAAAAGAAAAGAAATTGAGTTATTTGTAGTGAGGTGGATGGACCTAGAGTCTGTCATACAGAGTAAAGTAAGTCAGAAAGAGAAAAAGAATACCGTATGC
The DNA here is from genome assembly GCF_026419965.1 of Kogia breviceps. Classification (NCBI taxonomy): domain Eukaryota; kingdom Metazoa; phylum Chordata; class Mammalia; order Artiodactyla; family Physeteridae; genus Kogia; species Kogia breviceps. The sequence continues at coordinate 10,063,590 of NC_081322.1, forward strand.
TAACACATATATATAGAATCTAAAAAAAAAAAAAAAAAGGTTCTGATGAACGTAGGGGCGGGACAGGAATAAAGATGCAGACGTAGAGAATGGACTTGAGGACAAGGGGAAGGGGAAGTGTAAGCCGAGACAAAGTGAGAGAGTGGCGTTGACTTATATACAATAAGCTGTATATTTTATCCCTTCTCTGTTATAGTGCTACAACATAAGGAAAGACTATTTTCTAAAGACAGTGATCCTACTTCAAGGTCAAGGTGAGCATAAAAGAATTATGGAACCTGAGTTGTGACATCAGTGGCCCCATTCTGTCCTGAGGAATTCTAACATCCATGACAACAGTGTCATCCCCATTTCCCTCAAGACTTAAGTTCCTACATGTTTTCGTCAATTCACTCAGTTTTTTTCAACAGACTCTACTGCAGACACCTTGAATATAGTACTCGCTGTTTTTGGAAATGGAATCTATACTCCAGTGGATATTGTCAAGTTTCACTGAGATCCTTCTTCAGAACCGAGGCCCTTGTTACCTCTCTCATGCCAGGAGTTTGGTTGCTCCCAGATACTTAGCCTAAGAAAGCTGCCTCACCTTATCTTCCCTTCCTAGAGGAAGCCCTCATTCAATGACTGGTCAAGGCTGCAGCGTACAAAGATCCCACGTGTTTACCTGGTGTAAAAAGGGGGGCATCTTTAGAGATCCCTGTGTAATGGGTAGCGTTCACTTTTGCACCTGTGTGGCCGTTCAAATTTGCTCCCCACCCAATCCACTCTCCTTTGATCCCTCACAGGTGTTCTCAAAAGTCCAACACGATAAATCTCTAGCATGCTAATCATAGAGTTTTTCAGTCTGTTTCCCTGGGAACATGAACCACAGCAGTTGCTATCAGGAGTGGTCCAGGGAAGCCGACTTAAAAATGGGATTATGATGCTGACTCACCTGCTCACCAGCTGGTGATAAAAGAGCCCATCGGAGGCAGGTAGAATGCTATAGTCCCTGTCACTCAGCAGCAATACCATTGTTCAAACTGCCACTGGGCGTGAGCTCGGCTGGGACACCAATCTACAGGAGGACTCTGACAAGTGTGATATCCCTGACATTTGAGAGACCTGAAAGAATTATAATTATAAAGACAATGGAATTGGATGGCTGCTGCTGGATGTGATTGACTCACTGGATAAAGATGTTAAATGACTGAAGGTGATTAATTATCAATTAAAGATCAGGTGTGAAAGTCAAAGGGCAGCCTCTATGAAGAGCCTCATCTCCTGCAGTTAGAAAATAGAAAAAGCTGATATTCAGACCAAGACTTAATTATGAGAGTAACAGAAATCCCTTAGCATTTGAATTCTCAACTTCAGTAAGTCTGCTACACCCAAATCAGAGCCTGAATTGGGAAGGCTTGGATCTCTGAGACATGGGATGAAAACATCTGGGACTATGCACTCAGAAAGACTGAATCCCCAGAGGACCTTAAACTCTCTGGACAAGTCAAAGTGACTCACTCTCTTGTGTTAAGTGCTAGGGCTACGACCTGAAGAGAGATGTAGTATCTCCCATAAGATGTTACTTTGTCTCTCTTCTTGGCCATCGGACCAATAAAAACAGATTTAAGTCACTATATAACCAGCTGGAGTTTTGTTGGACCTGCTCAGAGAGAACAGGGACCACACCCTGAAGGAGGTATAGGTCTGGCCACCATGCACCAGGAGGAGCCAGGGAAGTCCATAGGGGGCTGAATCCTGACTGTGCTGGATCAAGCAGGGCTGGAATAAAGTCAGAAAATGAGAGCTTATTGACATGGATATGGACATCCTTCCTCGTGATACAAGACAAAACACCCTGGCAAGGGTTTGGGGAGGCATTGCTGACATATTCCTGGGATGGCCCTTTGAAACATGGAGAAAGTGAAAGTCCACACTAAGTGGGTTAGAAACACCAGAACTGCTGGGGCAGACAGTGGATCAAAAGACACAGAGAAAGAACTTGCTAGTGTGGGTATACCACATAAGGCCATAAAAACCAACAGCCAAATATCTTCTGAACAAGGTCCTGGAGGACACTCCATTTATGAAAGCAATAATCAATAAGCTGGTGGAAAGACCACTAGCATCTATATAGAAACTCAGTGGTGGTTTCTTCTCCAGGCCAGAGGTGAGGGTAAGAGGTATATTATAGGAGTAGGCTTCCTGACAGAAATGAGCATCGGAAGATCCCAAAATTATAGAGGTCAGGTGGTGTTTAACCATCAGAAACAAAGCAGATACATTATAAGAAGCATCCTGGTTGGAGGTGCAGCAGCTATGAAGATGGCTTTTTGCTCCATCAATAGAAATACAAAAAAAATAAGGATTTGCTCCATCTATATAAGAAATAAAAGATAGACAATCAGGAGACAAAGGGTAGCTTCCCTGGGTGAGTTTTAAGACTTGGAATCCATTGGTTAAAAATGTCCACATCCCCAGGTATGAAGACTGCAAAGCCCTGACAGGTCCATAATGGTAATGATTCTCCAAATGTCCTACACTCACCCTCTCGGGTACCTGTGCACTAAAACTATAGTTTTTCAGAACTTTTAAATAGAGGATTTGAGTTGACATTAATAATCAGGGTAAGTATCAAAATGACCTCTTTTTAAAAGTAGAGATGTAGGGGACTTCCCTGGCAGTCTCGTGCTTAAGACTTCACCTTCCAGGGCCCAGGGTGCGGGTTCAATCCCTGGTTGGGGAGTTAAGACCCCACATGCCTTGTGGACAAAAAAACCAAAACATAAAGCAGAAGCAATATTGTAACAAATTCAATAAAGACTTTAAAAATGGTCCACATAAAAAAAAAATCTTTCAAATATAAAAAATAAAAGTGGGGATGTATAAAGTCTTAATTTAAAAGAAGAAGTCCTGACACAGGTGTGGCTTATGTTCCATCTACTGGATCTGGCTTACTGTGGTTCCCCTTAGTCATTTCCTTGGTTTCTGAATATAATTAAAAGAGACATAATTGGTAGTTGGCAGAATCCCCAATTAGTTCCTTGGCCTGTGAGATAAGAGCTACTGTAGCAGAGAAAGTCAAGTGGAAACTTCTTCAACACTCTCCCACTAGACCCAGACAGTGAATAAAAACAGTATTGCACACTGAGGAAGAATGGCAGAGAATGCAGCTACCTATAAAAACTTAAAGGCAAACTATTATATATAGGATGGATAAACAACAAGGTCCTACTGTATAGCACAGGGAACTATATTCAGTATCTTGTAATAAACCATAAGGGAAAAGAATATGAAAAAACAGAAACAAAAACAAAAAACCTTGAAGGATATGGAATTGATTGGTCTCCTCAAGTACTCATTTAATTCACAAAACCCTAGAGAATGACAATGGTCTTGCCCAAACTAAATCAAATAGTAACCCCAATTTTAGCTGTTTTGTCAGATATAGTAACTTTGCTAAAACAAGTTAACAGGGCTTCAAGTTCATTGTATATGGACATTGATCTAGTGAATATACTCTTTTCCATTACTCTTCCAGGAAAGAGTCCCAGAAGCAGTTACCTCCAAAGAAGACATACAGATGGCCAAAAGGCACATGCTACCACCTCACAACAGTCAAAATGGCCATCATTAAAATGTCTACAAACAATAAATGCTGGAGAGGGTGTGGAGAAAAGGGAACCCTCCTACACTGTTGGTGGGAATGTAATTTGGTGCAGCCACTATGTAGAATAGTATGGCGTTTCCTCAAAAAGCTAAAAATAGAGTTACCATATGATCCAGCAATCCCACTCCTGGGTATATATCCAGACAAAACTATAATTTGAAAAGATACATGCACCCCAGTGTTCATTGCAGCACTATTTACAGTAGCCAAGATATGGAAAAAACCTAAGTGTCCACTGAGAGATGAATGGATAAAGAAGATGTGGTACATATATACAATGGAATATTACTCAGCCATAAAAAAGAATGAAATAATGTCATTTGCAGCAACATGAATGGACCTAGAGATTATCATACTAAGTGAAGTAAGTCAGACAAATACCATATGATATTACTTATAAGTGGAATTTGAAAAAAGGTTACAAATGAACTTATATACAAAACAGAAATAGACCCATAGACATAGAAAACAAACTTATGGTTACCAACAGGGGAAGGGGGGGGAGGGATAAATTAGGAGTTTGGGATTAACATATAAACACTATTATGTATAAAACAGATAACTAACAAGGTCCTATGTATAGCACAGCGAACTATACTCAATATCTTGTAATAACCTATAATGTATAAATGTATAATGGTAAAGAATCTGAAAAATATATATCTATATCTCCAAATCACTGTGTTCTTCACCTGAAACTAACACAATATTGTAAATCAACTATACTAACTATATTTCAATTACAAAAATTTTTTAAAGCGCAATGGACAAGAGTATCCATGTACACCTCATAACAGGGTTATGTTGACTCCAGTAATCTCTCTGTAATAGATTTCAAAGATGCCCGGACTGTGCAGCCATCCCATAGAGCATCACATTTGTCCACGACATTGGTAACATTATGTTAATCAAACTTGAATGAACAAGAAGTCACAAATTCATTGGAACCCATTGTAAAACACATGTGATTCAGAGTGTAGAAGATAAACTAAACTCAACTAAGGTTCTGAGACTTGACACATCAGTGAAGTTTTTAGGGTTTAGTGGTTTAGAGAAAGCTAGAACATTCCAATCCATGTAAAGGGACATTTACAGCATCTTTCATCTCCCACAACTGATGGGTCTCTTTAGGTCCTGGAGACAACTTGTTCCACACTTGGGAATAATGCTCCAAGTCAAACACTAGATGACACAAAACGTTTGGAGAGAGACTTAGAGCATAAGTCTGTGGATTAAGTCTAGGTTATGGCTCAATATTCCTTCCACTTGGACCAGGTAACCCAGCAGACTCTAGTATTAGAGTATCTAATGAAAGGTACTATATCTTCAGGGAAAGGATGCCATGTCTCACAGTCCAACAGGAGAATCATAATATGGATCTCTGGTGCTTGACTAAGGCCCTCCTATCTGAAGCAGCAAGTTATACGCTATTTGAAAATAAACAAACAAAAAACCAACTCTTGGCATGACACAGGGCCCTGGAAGAAACGGAGCGCACTGACCACAGGATACCACGTGACAATGCAGCCCAAACTGCCCGTCATGAGCTGTGTTATACTGGCCCCATTGTGTCATAAGGTCAGAGGGTCCAGAAGTAATACTTCTAAGACATAAACTATCTGTTATTGGACATAAGTAGGACCCAAGGGCACACATATGCTGCATGAGCTGATGGCCCCAAATCCCACGTCATACACCAGCTCATGACCATGTGGCATGAGAAGTCCCTTATGTCCAGTTGACCAAGGGGAAAAAAAAGGCTGACATAGCTCAAATGTAGGTCTTCCTTGCATCGCTGTAGGTCTCAAGGGTGACCATGAAAGATAGCATTAAGGGAAAACCTCTTCATAGTCAGAGATTTGGGCAGTATGTTTGTTATCTACTCTGTATGGAAAAAGATTGGCTCAAGGTAAGAATATATAGAGTATCACGGACAGATGAATGACTTAGTGTTTTGCTTAGGGGCTTGGAAGGAGAAATATTGGAATATTGGGGACAAGGAGATCTGGATAAGAGGCCTGTAGACTGAACTGTGAAGGCGGGCACACAGTCCGAAGGTGTTTGTGTCTCATGTTCACTCCCACAAAAGAGCGCCCATAGATAAAAGTACTAAACAGATGAGCAGACAGAATGATTGAGGCAGTTGACATCTGTCATCCCTTGTCACTGATGCTCCCAAGGCTGGTATAATAGGCTCATGAACAGAGTAATCGTGAGGTTGAGATGACAGATATGCATGGACCCAAATGTATTTTTTCCCACTCAACAGGTCTGATCTGGCCTTCTGTTGCCAAATATCCAATCTGCCAGAAGCAGAGGCAAGTGTTGAGCCTCCAAAATACCACCATCTTTTGAGAATACCGACCAGCCACTTGGATGAAAGTTGATTGCATTGAACTCTTTGCATCCTGGAATGGGCAGCTATTCATCTGGATGGAATCAACACATATTCTGGTATAGGTTTGCCTTTCCTGATCACCAAAGTCCAGCAAGTACACCAACAAAGAGCTTATAGAGTTTCTGAACCACTGACACAGGATCCCACATACACCCAAATAGTCTAAGAGATCCACTTTATAGCAAAGGGAATGGGCACATGGTCTTGGGATCTACTGGTCCTATTACGTACTGTACCACCCCTGAACTACTGCCTTCATAGAATAAAAGAAGAGTCATTTGTATATGCTTCTAAGGCTCCAATGTGGAAATAATACTGTAAAGAATAGAATGCAATATTCCAAAATGAAATATGCACCCTAAAATCAATGACCATAATATCATGCAGTATCTCTGGTAATCAGAATGAGTCTAGGCATCAAGAGGTTGAAGTGACCCCCCCCACACCATCATTTCTAGTGGCCGCTATGGAGAATTTGTGCCTCCTGTCCCCCCATGTCTAGGCTCTGCAGGTCTAGAGGTTGACAGAGAAGGAAGATTTCCTCTCAGGGACACAGAAATATTCCCATTAAACTTTAAGCTATGGGTGCCTCTTGGTCACTTCCAACTCTTTGTATCAAGAAACCAGGAAAAAAAGGAGTCTATGCTGGCATGCATCACTCACTCTGGTCATAAGCAGGAAGCTACACCATGGGGGTCAGGGAACATAGTGACATTTTTGAGACTACGATGATGTGCTGGAATGTCTCCTGGGACTCTCCTGTCCTTTTTAATGGAAAATTGAAAAGATCTTTAGCTAAAGCCTGAGAAAGGTATGGTGATCAAGAGTCCAGAACTTTTAGGGATAATGGTCTACATCATCCTACCAGTTCAGCTACTAGACAAGCAAAGGTGCTGTGAACTGAGTGGTGGAAGAAGGAGTAGATGAGTGTCATTTAAAGCCTCTAGACCACTAACCTTACTCTTGTAACCTAAGTCTTGTAGACTAACCAGGATGTTAGTTACCAAGTGGAATAAACACACTATCAAAGCAAGTGGATTCAAGCAGCAAAAGACGTGGACTGGAGTGGATTCTGGGGTGTCCTCCTAGGTCTCACATTTGGCCTGAGGCATGCATTTCCCATCTGCTGGGAGTATTGGCTGTTGATGGCTCACAGAGGCATCTCTCTCTTGGAATTGCCACTGACCTAAGGAATCTGCCTTACGCAAGGTCACACCATCTCCTTGGGGGAGCTCACATCCAATAACTGTTTAATGTAGGCATTCAAGGGTCTGATCCTCTTGCTTCCACTGGTGACACTTCTGAAGGGCCTTCTTAGTTTTGGAGCTCCTGGTGGACCTCGGCTGAAAACTCTGTTCCAGCTCCCTCCATCACTGTTCAACTTTGCATGCTGTCCAGTCCTCCTTCCTATGTTCTCTCCCAGTGTTAATCCCAAGAACACTTCATAAAACAAACTCTTTCCCACACAAAAATATCAGATCCACAGTCTGCTTCCTGGGGGACCTGACCTGGAACCCATGTGCATCACAGTCCCAAAGTCTCATGCCCGTTCACTCCCATCAGCCTCTCCGGTCTCTGTATCCCCCCACCTCCCCAGGAGGCCCATCTACTCCTCCCTTTGTGGATGGAATGACAGCTGACAAGCCTGGCTGGGTTCCAGGATCTTTTGCTCAGATGAAACTCTCACTTATAGGCTACTTTGCCCCCTTTCCTCCTACAGTGTTGACTGTGTATGTCCATCCCTGGTTAACTTTGACTTTCTTTAGCAGGATATTGAATGAGGAACTTTTCTGGTTGGACGGGCCTATCGCATGACATTGGTGGCTGCACCCTCCTTCCACAGCCCATCTTCCTGACCTTCCATGGCATTAGACAGTTTGGAGGCTCTTTCAGTCTCACTGGCTTTCCTTAGCCTGGCTTAACCAATGATTTCTCTTCTCTCTTCTCATCTGTGGTGACACCATTTTTTCACGTGGTCTCTGCCTATACAACTTTATAGGTCTCACTGACTGCCAAGACTTCAACTCTTGGGTTCAAGCAAATGACTCTCACATTTCCAGCCTTGTTTCCTCTCCCAGACTCAGTTCCATATTTCCAATGGCCAAATGGCCATGGCCCAACCATCCCTCCAAAGGCAAAAAGTCTAATATTAAAGTAATAATAAACTTTTAACCAAAACTAGTTTCTTTCCTTGACTTCCATATTCAAGCATTTTCTTAATGGAAATATTTTTAGTCCCACAGAGTTATCTTTCTTTTACTTATTTATTTATTAATGTTTCTTTTACTAAATAAACTTTTTTTTTTTTTTTTTTTTTTTTTTTTTTTTTTTTTTTTTTTTTTTTTGTGGTACGCGGGCCTCTCACTGCTGTGGCCTCTCCCATTGTGGAGCACAGGCTCCGGACGCGCAGGCCCAGTGGCCATGGCTCACCGGCCCAGCCGCTCCGTGGCACGTGGGATCCTCCCGGACCGGGGCACAAACCCGCGTCCCCTGCATTGGCAGGCGGATTCTCAACCACTGCGCCACCAGGGAAGCCCTAAATAAACTTTTAATGAGCACCCACTTAGTGCTAAAAATGGGAGCACAAATATAACATCTGTCATAATAAAGATTACGACCTAGCAAGAGAGAATCAGTAAATCAATCATTAATTACAATGACCAATGGCCCTATGAATGAGAGTGAATACACAAGAGTCCAACCTAGATTGTGTTTTAAGTCTCCTTCCAAGTGAAATAAGGCAAAGACATGTAAGAAATTATAAGAAACAGCTAGGCAGAGAGATGGGGACAGAGGGGATGTCTAGAAAGGCTAACAAGTAGGAAAGTATTTAGAGGAACTGAAGTAAGGCTAGTCTATGCTGATCAGTACTGCCCCAAAGAACCTCATACCTTGATGGAAATGTTCTGTATCTGCACTGTCCCTCACAGTAGCCACAGGTCACACTTGGTTGTTGAGCACTTTAAATGTGTCTAGTATAACTGAGGAACTAGCTTTTACATTTTGTTTAATATTAATAAAATTGAATTGTGACAAGTGACTATTGTGTTGGACACCAAAGATATAGATATCGAACTGATCATTGTCACAGAGAGTTCTATTGGGCGTTCCTTCTCTAAAGAACAGTAAGTATGAGATAAGACAGGGGAGATAGTTAGGGCCAGATCAAGCAAGGGCCTCATAGGTATCATGAAGACTTCTGGCCTTTCTCATAAGGGGAGGGGAAATGACAGCAGATTTAGGCATGGATGACATGGTCAGAGTGCACTGTACAGAGATTACTCCATGAGGTTTGGGCAGAGGTAGATGGACCACGTGGATGGATTGATAAAATGTGTCACATGCTTAGTGAAGCAGACTGAGGCAGCAAGCAGCAAAATGGACTCTGATTGAATGAACTATTCTGAGATAATTTATCAACACTTCAGCCATAGTCAGCATTGTCCTTGGCTGAACTGGCATCTTCTGAAGTCTGCAATTACTTCGCTTCTCTTCAATTCATAGTAACTAGGGTTGAGGCTCATCAGACCTCACCATGACCCTTAAATTATTTTTATGTTTTCTCTTTTTTATTTTATGAGGTTTGGCACCAAACTCTTGAGTTTCCACAATGAATTGGGCAGATGAGGAAGTTAACCAACCTCCTCAAGCAGCATGGCCACATTCAGGAAAAAGAGGGAAAATGATCTGTCAAAAGCAAACTTGGGTGTGGTTGTGGTGTCTCTGTCCCCTGGGCCCTTATACTTGCTTCAACAGTCCTATTGGTCTGGCTTAGCCTGAGGGACCTCCTAAGCCTTTGGCTTCTACTTGTTCTCTGTGTCTAAGCAATAGCCTGGTATTGACCCCCGGCTGCGGACACTCTCCAGCTTCCAAGTGTCACCTGTGTTCAGGTGACCTTCTCAACACAGTTGTATATTTCAGACAAAGCTTCCATCTTTTGCTATCTAACATTTGCTCTATGCTCCAAAATTTCCCAAAACATCTCTCAACCCCCCTCCCTGGTTCTTCCCTTTATTCTCACTTTCTGCCTAAAATTTGAATATATTTCTAATTGTTAACTCTAATTATAATAATGCCATTATTTCCTAAAATAAGAATTAACTACTCGGATATCAGAACCCATCACTGATATTTTTTGAATAAATACATCACCTGAAGTTGGATTATAATTAATTTATAAAAATACATTTTGTAGAATATTTTCTTGTATCAAGGAAAGTGCTCAAACTGTCTGCCTAGACAACAAAAGTCTAAATATTATTTTCTTGGTAATGTTTTCAGACCCAGCAACTGAAAAATATAGTGGAATTTACTTAAATATCATTATTTCCAAGAAAGGAACTGACCTAGTTTTTTCTTTCATATGTTTGTAATAATAGAATAGACTTGTTTTTCTCAAACTAGGAGATGAATCTCCCCTGTTGTGATCCAAATATTTTCTAGGAACTATAAAGAAACTCATATTTTAATGCCAAGAAAAGTTGAGGTGATTTTTCCCTTTTCCTCTTTCATCATCCTTATATAGGACTTCATCAAGATAGAATCATATATTGAACCAAATGTTCATAAATGTGACCATTTTGACAAAGGTCAACTTGACCTGATGCCCTGAAAATGAAAACAGTTCCTTGTCCTGGTGCCATGTTCATGAGGAGAAATTGGGGTACCATGCAATTGTGTGGGTAAAGCACCACCAGTTCACCTGCTATAGAAATTGATAACACTTTCCCTACTGTAGTAATCAGTAGTCCCTGGCTTGACTGGATCAGTATGTACTGAGACCCCGTGGTGGTCACTGGGCAGGTAATTCATGGTGGTAGGGAACGAAAGATTAAAAACTCCATGGAGACATTCAGGTTAAGCTTTGCCATGTAAAGAACTTGGAAGTTGTCACTGTCAACCTCACAAGAAAAAAAAATTGAAAGGTAACAACTCTTCATAGAACCATCAAAGAATTGAGGTCACAGAGCAAACTGCCATGGTGAAATCTGGAGAGACAGGAGGGTACAGAGACTCACAGCTGAGACCACAGCTCACTGGGAGCAGAACAAGTAACTGGTAGGAACACTTAAATGGTCATTTTGACAAATTGCTGGAGGATGAGTGTAGACTAGTGTGAGAATGAGAAGCTCCTGGAAGCTGCAGTTTTAAGGGAATCCTCCATTCTTCACCTACTTTACCTTAAAAAAACCCCACCAGGTTCTCACAGTGAGGAGATGAGAAAAATCCTCTCATGGGTCGAGAAGGGGGAGAGAGAAATACCATTTTGAAATATAACCTGAGTGTGCTCCATTACAAAGGTTACTCTCAAGAAAAAAGATTTTACCACAGCCCTATCCCACCTAGGGAAGAGCATATTTATCCAAACATAGAATTTTTTATCCTTGCTGTCTCACTGAAGGAGAGGGAAAAAGTTAAGAAACACGTGTGAGGGTCACTGCCTAGGGAAACTGGCTCAGTAAAAGAATAAGATTTAATCATAAGAATATAGAGCACCCCCCTCCACTACAGTTTATCACCAAATTAACAGAGTTTCAGTATAATAAGAATGGATTACTAATGCAAGAGCTGCAAGAAAATACATTATTTAAGGCGGAGTTTATAGGAAGCCCAGAGACAAAAGAAGAGACTAAAACAAATATCCTAGAGGAATTTGAAACTTCTGACAGCTACAGCTACAAAAAACATTTTAATGTTTTCATTATGTTTTCACAGCCCACCTCCTAGTCAAATTAACACAAAATCTCACACTAAAGTTCTTTTACTTTGATTCCTATTACCAATAGGTCATAGCTGCTTTTAACAAAAAGTTATAAATCATGCTAAAACTCAAGAAAGGAAGAATATAAAAGCAACAAAGAACAAATGTAACCAGTGGAAAACAGATACAGATGTGGTAGATACTGCCAATAATGTTTTCAAATGTGAATGGTTTCAATACATCCAATAAGGACAGAAGTTTGTCAGACCCAACTATGTTGTCTATAAGAAACTCACCTTAAATACAGAATCATGTAAGTTAAAGTAAAAGAAATGAAAAAGATATGCAATACTAACACTAATCAAAAGAAAGCTGGAGTAGCCATATTAATTTCAGACAAAATTTCAGAGCAGGGAAATTTGTCAATGATAAAGTGGGGGATTATACAACAATAAAGGGGTCAATTCTCCAAGACATAACAATTCTTAGACTGCATGAATCTAACATCAGAGCATCAAAATACATTACAAAAAAATTGATACAACTTCAAGGAGAAATAGACCATCTGTTATTATAGTATTTTCTTGAGGATCTTTGCATCTAATGTACATATATATATACATATAATGCCAGTGTTCCTTTCTTGTAATGCCTTAGTATAGTTTTGGTATTAGGGTAACCCTGGCTTCATTGAATGAGTTAGGAAGTATTCCCTTAGCTTCTATTTTCTGGAATAGAATGTGAAGAGCTGCTATGATATAATACCTTTCTCAAATGTTCAGTAGAATTCACCAGTAAAACCATTTGGGCTTGGTGCTTTACTTTTTGGAAAGTTACTAATTATTGACTCATTTTATTTAATATGTATAGGCTTATTCATATTATGTATTTCTCCTTGTATGAGTTTTAACAGTTTGTGACTTTCAAGGAATTGGTTCGTTTCATTTAACTTATCAAACTGGTGAGCATGGAGTTATTCATAGTATTCACTATATTTTTTTAACTTTATGACTTAAGTAGTGATCACTGCTCTTTCATTTATGATATTGGTAACTTTTGTTCTCTCTCCCTCTCTCTCTTATTTTTGATTAGTTTGCATAGAGGCTTTATCAACTTTATTGATCTTCTCTAAGAATCAGAATTTGGAATCTCTTGATTTTCTTTCCTATTTTCTATTTTACTGATTTCTGCTTTAATTTTTATTTCTTTTGTTCTGCTTGATTTTGGCTTAAATTATTCTTCTTTCTCTAGTTTCATAAAGTGGAAGCTTAGATTACTGACTTTAGATCTTTCTTCTTTTCTAATATATAAAACAAATGTTACAATTTTCCTCTAATCACTACTTTGTTGTATCCTCCCCAAATTCTAATAAGGTGTATTTTCATTTTCATTTAGTAAAAAATATTTCTTAATTTTCTTGAGACTTCTTTTTGGATCCATGTGATATTTAGAAGTGGTTATTCAATGCTCAAATAATGGGGGATTTTCCAGCTCTCAGTGTAGCATTGGTTTCTCATTTAATTCCATCATTGTATGAGAACATTCTTTGTATTATTTCTATTCACTTCAATTCATTAAGATATGCTTTATGCCCAAGAGTATGCTCTTTATTATTCAGGGTTCCATATGAGGCTGAGAAGAACGTGTATTCTGCTATTGTTGGATGCAGGCTTTATTATATTTTTTATGGAGTTGATTTACATGATTATATTAGTTTTGGATGTACAGTCTAGTGATTCAATATTTTTACAGATTATACTGCATTAAAAGTTATTACAGGGCTTCCCTGGTGGCGCAGTGGTTGAGAGTCCGCCTGCCGATGCAGGGGACACGGGTTCGTGCCCCGGTCCGGGAAGATCCCACATGCCGCGGAGCGGCTGGGCCCGTGAGCCATGGCCGCTGAGCCTGCGCGTCCGGAGCCTGTGCTCCGCATCGGAGAGGCCCGCGTACCACAAAAAAAAAAAAAAAAAAAAAAAAAAAGTTATTACAAAATAATGGTTATAATTCCCTGTGCTCTACAATACATCTTTGTTGCTTATCTACTTTATACAGAATATTTTGTATCTTTTAATCCCCTACCCCTTTCTTGTCTCTCTCCCCTTCCTTCTACCCACTGGTAACCACTAGTTTGTTCTCTACATATGTGAGTCTGTTATGTATTGTTATATTAATTCATTTGTTTTATTTTTTAGATTCCACATATAAGTGATATAATACAGTATTTGTCTTTGTCTGACTTATTTCACTAAGCATAATATTTTCTAGGTCCATCTACATTGCTGCAAATGACAGAATTTCATTCACATTTTCTTTGTCTATTCATCTGTTGTGGACACTTGGGTTGCTCCCATATCTTGGCTATTGTAAATAGTGCTGCTATGAACATTGGGGTGCATGTATCTTTTCACATTAGTGTTTTTGCTTTTTCTGGATATACATCCAGGAGTGGAATTACTGGATCATATGGTAGTTCTATTTTTAGTTATTTTGTGGCACCTCCATGCTGTTTTCCACAGTGGCTTCACCAATTTACATTCCTACCAACAGTGTAGGGGTTCCATTTTTCCTCACATCTTCATCAACCTTTGTTATTTGTAGTTTTTCTTTTTTTTAAGATGTTGGGGGTAGGAGTTTATTAATTTATTTATTTATTTTTGCTGTGTTGGGTCTTAGTTTCTGGGCTTCGTTTCAAGGGCTATCTCTAGCTGTGGCAAGCGGGGGCCACTCTTCATTGCGGTGCGTGGGCCTCTCACTATCGCGGCCTCTCTTGTTGCAGAGCACAGGCTCCAGACGCGCAGGCTCAGTAGTGTGGCTCACGGGCCTCACGGCATGTGGGATCCTCCCAGCCCAGGGCTCGAACCCGTGTCCCCTGCGTTAGCAGGCAGATTCTCAACCACTGCGCCACCAGGGAAGCCCTATTTGTAGCTTTTTGATGATAGCCATTATGAAGGTGTGAGATGACATCTCATTGTAGTTTTGATTTGCATTTCTCTATTAGTTAGCAATGTTGAGCATCTTATCATGTGCCTGTTAGCCATCTGGATGTCTTCTTTGGAAAAATATCTATTTTTTGATTGGGTTGTTTGTTTTTTTAATATTGAGTTGGCCATCTGGATGTCTTCTTTGGAAAAATATCTATTTTTTTATTGGGTTGTTTGTTTTTTTAATATTGAGTTGGATGAGTTGTTTATGTATTTTGGATATCAACCCCTTTGGATATGACCAAAAGCCTTTGGATATCCACTAAAAAACTATTAGAACCAATAAATGAACTCAGTAATGTTTCAGGATATGAGATTAATATATAGAAATACATTACTTTTCTATCCACTAATAATGAACTTTCAGAATAAGAAAATTTTTAAATCTCATCAAAAAGAATAAAATACCGGGCTTCCCTGGTGGTGCAGTGGTTGAGAGTCCGCCTGCCAATGCAGGAGACACAGGTTCGTGCCCCGGTCTGGGAAGATCCCATATGCCACAGAGTGGCTGTACCCATGGGCCATGGCTGCTGAGCCTGTGCGTCCAGAGCCTGCACTCTGCAACAGGAGAGGCCACAACAGTGAGAGGCCCATGTACCGCAAAAAAAAAAAAAAAGAATAAAATACCTAAAAATAAACTTAACCAAGGAGATGAAAAACCTATATTCTGAACACTATAAAACACTGAGGAAGGAAATTGAAGATGATAGAAAGAAATGGAAAGACATCCCATTCTCTTAGATTGGAAGAATTAATATGGTTATAGTGGCCACTACCCAAAGCAATCTACAGATTTAGTGTAATCCCCATCCCTGTCAAAATACCTATGACATTTTTCACAGAACAAAAAAAAAAATCTTAAAATTTATATGGAACCACAAAAGACCAGAAATTGTCAAGGCAATCTTGATAAAAAAAGAACAGACCTGGAGGTATCACCCTCCCAGACATCAGACTATAATGCAAAGCTACAGTAATCAAAACAACATTAGACACAAAAATAGACACACAGATCAACAGAACAGAGAGAGAACCCAGAAATAGACCCATGCACCTATGGTCAATTAATCCACAACAAAGGAGGCAAGAATATACAGTGGAGAAAAGACAGTCTCTTCAACAAGTGCTGCTGAGAAAACTGGACAGCTACATGTAAAAGAATGAAATTAGAACATTTCTTCACACCATATGCAAAAATAAATTCAAAATAGATTAAAGAATATAAGACCTGAAACCATAGAACTCTTGGAAGAGAACATAGGCAGAACACTCTTTGACATAAATCGTACCAATATATTTTTTTAGATCTGTCTCCTAAAACAAAAGAAATAAACAAATGGAACCTAATTAAACTTAAAAGTTTTTTCACAATAAAGGAAACCACTGACAAAATGAAGACAACTTACAGAACAGGAGAAAATATCTCCAAAAAATATGACCAACAAGGGATTGATATCCACCAAGCTGTTTTTTCGACATCTACAAACTGATTCTGAAATTTATATGGAAAGGCAAAAGACCTAGAATAGCCAAAGCAATACTGAACACAAAAAGCTGTAAGACTCAGACTACCCAACTTTAAGACTTACTATAAACCTACAGTAATCAAGACAGCAAGGTATTGCAAAAAGAATAGAAACATAGAGAGAAGGAACAGAACATGGAGCCCAGAAAAAATTCATCCTTCAGGCAGCTAATTTTTGACAAAGGAGCAAAGTCAATTCAATGAAGGAAGAATAGTCCTATAAAGAAATAGTTCTGGAACACTCAGACATCCATATCAAAAAGATAAACTAGATATCAATCATACTTTCCAAAGATATTAAGTCAAAGCTGGTAATAGACCTAAATATACAATGCAAAACTATAAAACTTTTAGAATAATGCATAAGAGAAAATCTTAGTTCTTGGTTTTAATGATGAGTTTTTAGATATCATCAAAAGCATGATCAGCAAAAGAAGAAAATGTTAGATCGTTTCAAAATTAAAACCTTACTCTTAATGAAAGACACTGCTAAGAGAATGAAAAGAAAAGCCACAGGCTAGGAGGAAATATTTGCAAAACACATGTCTCATAAATACTTGTATCCAAAACACACATAGAACTCTTAAAACTCATCAGTAAGAAAACAATAACCCAATTAAAAAAATGGACAAAAATTTAGAACAGACACCTCACCAAGGAAGATAAGCAGATGATAAAATAGCATATGACAAACATGACTTGTCAATAGGGAATAATAACTTAAAACAATGAGATGCACCACACAGCTATGAGAAGAACTACAAAAAAAACCCCAACAAACCCTAAAGATGATGGCAAGGATAGCAAAGATGCAGAACAACAGGAATTCTCATCTGCTGCTGGTTGAAATACAAAAAGGTGCAACCACTTTGGAATATAGTTTGATAGCTACTTACAAAGCTAAATAAACATAGCCTTCAGAAATGATACCTTGTTAATTCACAATCCAGGATGACTGGGTAAGAAGTAGAAGAGGGCTCTACTCCTGGTAGGGAAGTCTTCCGGAGTAGGTGCATCACACCGTGCAACTGGACCAGGGCACCAGGCATCACTAGGGATGTTTTCAGTCAGGCTGTGGAAGAGCCTGAAAATGCTTTGCTTGTGGACAGCTTGGGTCCACAGCTCTCTTGGATAGAGTAGGAGAAAAGTTATAAGTGGTCATTTGTCCACTTCCCTACAGGGGTGATGAAAGGCTCCTCACTAGTGAACCAGACCCTATTTGTTATGAATGGGGGGGGGGTTCCTGAGCAAGGGTCTGGTCTGCATGCCTGGATGCTGTATCACCTGGGCTTCACCCCCTCCTGCTACACATACCCTTGGGACAGATTGCTCCAGGTGCAGACCCTTCAAAGGAAAGGCGTACAGGACAGTGTCTATGAGTTGAATTCATCCCACATTCTCCTACACCTGAGCTACGGGGGCCCAGGAAAATCATCATCCACCAATTCCCTGATGCAACCTGTGATCTTTAACATTTCCGGGCACACAAGGAGTAAGTCCTAACTCCAGAACCAAACTCTCTCTTATACCCTTCTGCAAGCTGCACTAAATACATCCAAAAGATTTTGACTATCTGTAGTTTTACTTCAACCTACCTGAAATAGAACCCTGAGCAAGAAAGACATCGTACATACCACAGTTATTAATGCATTCATCAGTTAATGAAATATTTGTTGAATGCAATTTGACTGGCACTGTTATAGGGGCTGGTGACACAGAAATAAACAAAATAGGCAAAAATCATGCCTTCGTGGGGTATATATGTAGACAGATGAGATAGAAAATAAACAAATAAGTACAATATATAATATGTCAGAGATTGTGTCTCAGAAAAATGTTTTGAAGAGTAGAGAGTGAATATTGAAAAAAAGGAAGAGTAGGTAATGAAATGATAAATAAAGTGGTTGTTGGATAATAAGACCTCCTGATAAGATGCTCTTGAGCAGGATCTGAAGGAGGGAATGGAGGGAGCTGCACAGACCAAACATGACACAGGATGAGCGCGTTAAGAACTTTCTGAGGGAGCAGACTCTGGCTCTTACCACCAAGTCAGATGGTTAGACCAGTGCATCTACTCTGGAAACTGTACTGACATCATCCTGTGGAAAAGTTATTTGCCACTGTATACATGATACTGAAGATATGCACTCCTGTGGCAAATGAAGTCCAAGTGCAAATATACTATTACTATGTGTAGCAATAAGAAACAAAATATAAGTAACATGGGAAAATACAGGGATATTTTACTGGAAAAAAAGCTATGCACAGACATAATTTTTTGTTTCTTTATGGAGCAATTTTTTTTTTCTTAAAATTTTCCTGTAATTACAAAGATACAAGGCAGGAACAAATTCTTATTAATTCCACTAAGTAAACTCCAGAAGTGCTGTCTGAAATAGTCACACTTTATTTAAAGCTGGTACAGCTTTAAATTTTATTGTGAAGTTTTTTCACAATAAAGGAAACCATTGACAAAATGAAGACAACTTACAGAATGAAATTAGAACACTCCCTAACACCATACACAAAAATAAATCCCCAAATGGATTAGAGACATAAATGTAAGACGAGACACTATAAAACTCTTAGAGGAAAACATAGGAAGAACACTCTTTGACATCAATCACAGTAAGATCTTTTGTGATCCACCTCCTAGAGTAATGGAAATAAAACCCAAAATAAACAAATGGGACCTAATGAAACTTCAAAGCTTTTGCACAGCAAAGGAAACCATAAACAAGACAAAAAGGCAACCCTCAGAATGGGAGAAAATATTTGCAAACGAATCAACAGACAAAGGATTAATCTCTAAAATGTATAAACAGCTCATGCAGCTCAGTACTAAAAAAACAAACAACCCAGTCCGAAAATGGGCAGAAGACCTAAATAGACATTTTTTCAAAGAAGACATACAGATGGCCAAGAAGCACATGAAAAGCTGCTCAACATCACTAATTATTAGAGAAATGCAAATCAAAACTACAATGAGGGATCACCTCACACCAGTTAGAATGGGCATCATCAGAAAATCTACAAACAACAAATGCTGGAGAGGGTGTGGAGAAAAGGGAACCCTCTTGCACTGTTGGTGGCAATGTAAATTGATACAGCCACTATGGAGGACAGTATGGAGGTTCCTTAAAAAACTAAAAATAGAATTACCATATGATCCAGCAATCCCACTACTGGGCATATACCCAGAGAAAACGATAATTCAAAAAGACACATGCACCCCAATGTTCATTGTGGCTCTGTTTACAGTAGCCAGGACATGGAAGCAACCTAAGTGTCTATCGACAGATGAATGGATAAAGAAGATGTGGTACATATATACAATGGAATATTCCTCAGCCATAAAAAGGAACAAAATTGGGTCATTTGTAGAGACATGGAGGATCTAGAGACTGTCATACAGAGTGAAGTAAGTCAGAAGGAGAAAAACAAATATCATATATTAACACATATATGTGGAACCTAGAAAAATGGTACAGATGAACTGGTTTGCTGGGCAGAAATAGAGATACAGATGTAGAGAACAAATGTATGGACACCAAGTGGGGAAAGTGGCGGGGGGTTGGGGTGGTGGTGATGTGATGAATTGGGAGATTGGAATTGACATGTATACACTGATGTGTATAAAACTGATGACTAATAAGGACCTGCTGTATAAAAAAATAAATACAATGAAATTCAAAAATTAAAAATAAATAAATGAATAAAAGGTCATCTCACTTGCCCACCATGACAGCTGGAAAGTAGCAAAAAACATATGCAAAACTAGGTCTCTCTGATCGTTCCAGTTTTAATCACATAGGAGAACACAAAATTAAAACATACCTAGATGACCAAGGGGCACTTAAGTTATATTTTAGGGGAGTCCTGAATTGAAGGTAAACTTGAATTAGCCATTGTAGGGTAATCTGTGTGTTGGGGGAAGAGAGAACAGCAGGATGTGGGATACGCCAGTTCAGAGCTTGGAGAGGACAAGTCAGGCCCCGGCCCGGGGTCGCTGCTGGTGGGTGGGGGGCTTCCCAGGATG
Source organism: Kogia breviceps (assembly GCF_026419965.1). Lineage (NCBI taxonomy): Eukaryota > Metazoa > Chordata > Mammalia > Artiodactyla > Physeteridae > Kogia > Kogia breviceps. The sequence continues at coordinate 10,083,883 of NC_081322.1, forward strand.
AACGGGAGAAGCCTCTCCACTCAGGGCTGGCCCGCCTTTCTCCCCGGCCTCCTCATGTTTCCCTTCCCGGGAGTGGGTCAGACTGCCCTCCCTTTATCATTATGGTAAGCGTCTCTGCATTATTCTCACACTACTCTTGGAGCAATTTGCCAGAAGCTTAGTGGCTTCAAACAACAGACGTATTCTCTTACAGTTCTGAAGCGTGGGAATTCCAAACGGCTTGCCCTTAGCTGAAATCAAAGTGTCAGCAGACTGTGCTCCCTGGAGGTTCTGGAGTAGAATCTGTGCCCTTGCCTGTCTGTCCAGCTGCTGGAGGCCTCCTGCATCCTTTGGTCCACGGTTCTCAAGACTCCGACATTGCTTCCATTGTCACATTTTCTTCTCTTACTCTCCCATCTCCTTCTTTCCCTTTTAAGGACACTTGTGATTGCATCAGGTTTACCCAGATAATCCAGAATAATCTCCTCAAGATCCTTAACATAATCGTGTCTGCCAAATTCGTCCTGCCAAGAAATGAAACATATTCACAGATTTGGGGTATCAGGATCGTACACAACTTAGGGGAGGCATGATTCTGCCTACAACACTCTGCCTTAGTTTGTATTCTTCATTTTTGATTTTGGAAACATTTAACATTTTATTTGACGTTTAACAATGTTTCCCCAAATCATCCTTTCCCTCAGCCATTTTAGGACACATCCTGGGCCATCTTACTATTTCCCTACTCTTGGTTATGAAGTTTTAGTCAACTGTACTCCAATAAGTTTACGTCTAAACAATCTTGATTGTTGGATTTTTCAAAATGATTTCTTTAATACATATGTCTCTTGGCGTATTAGCCTGGAAAATCAAATCCATGGCTAATCACCGGCAAAGTGACTTTGGTTAGGTTAAAGTTGCAAGTCAAACAAATATATTTTGTCCTTCGGTTGGTCAGGTTTCGACCTAGCACAACCATCCTATGCTTGAAATACTCATCTGGAAAAGAGGAATGCAGGAAGTAATTGTGTGTATTCCAACTGGGAAGAACGGAGAAATTCTTTGGCCCTAACCTGCATCTAGATGTTAAAATAAAGGTCACTCACCACATGTCCCAGTCCCTAAGAAGCTTATGAGCACTCGGCCAAGACGCCCCATCAACCCTGCACACTGGACGATGAGACACATCAGAAGCTTCTTAGTCTAATTATCTGGAGACATGCAGATGCTCTTGGTGGGTAGGAGTCCACTGTGGAGTGAAGTACGGACACACGAGGCGGCATGGATGGACCTTGGAAGCATTAGGCTTAGCGAAACAAGCCAGACCCAAAAGAACACATATTGTATGATTCTATTTACATGCAATGTCCATAAAAGGTTAAATTTATACAGAGAGAAAATATATTAACATTTGCTTAAGGCTGGGGGTGGGAGTGGGAATGACGGCATAAGAATTCCTTTTGGAGTCATGAAAATGTTCTAAAATTAGATTGTGGTGATGGTTGCCCAGTTCTATAAACACTAAAAATCACTGAATTGTATATTTTATAATATATAAATTATACTTCAATAAATCTGTTAATAACAGAAAAGCCCAACATGTTGCTTACCTACCAAACATTGATTTCTAAACACATTTTATCAAAAAAAAACCAAACCCTATTGTAGAATGACGATCTGTGTGAAGTGTTCTATAAGAGAGAAGAGTTATATGTAGCTTCAATATTCAACAATAGGGATTAGTTAAATAAATTATGGTAGAGCTAGGTGAGGAGTTTCTGTGTAGAGATGATCAAATCGTGTTTCAAAGATTAATGAAATGAGAAATGTGCTCATGGCACATTGCCACATGAAAAACAGAGGCTGAAATCTCTGGGCCTTATGACTCCAAGTTTTAAATGATGTAATTATAACACGTGTTCACACACAGTGTATGCTGTTCACCCCTTGGGTTATTTCCATTACTCCTCTCATGGATCTGGACAGTAGTTAGAGTCTTTGGTACCGATGGTTACAAATATACTAATTCTAAGGGAATTGACACAGGTCACCAAGAAAAAAACACCCTGCCATTTCCTAGTACAAAGTCTTCTAGGCAGCAATGGCAGTAAATAGAACAGTTGAACTCTGAGAATTTTAATTGCTGGGGCAGTTGGCTCTGGTTGAGACAACCTCTGGGGGAAGCTAGTTCATGCCGTAGCCCAAAGTTCTCTGACAGTCAGGCCTTCTCATACCAGCCTATACACAACACAAAGTCCTCCCCCCAAAGTTCTCAGACTTTGACCGGCACAGATGCCTCAGTGCCAACCAAGATGTTGTCTGCGTCTACTATTTACTTCACTTGCAAGTGTTTGTTTGTATCTTCTCATTGAACACTGTCATGAGATCATAGATCAATTGCTGGAACCACAGGAAGTAGGGGAGCATGTTTTAGTCACTACAGACACTTCACTACCTCATTCAAAGTATGGTCTTGGCTTCCTGTATCCTTGTTTGTCTCTTCCTAAGTTCTCATTAACCTGTACATTTCTGCTTTACATTTATTAATTTCTCTCATGTTATTTCTCCTAATTAACCTCCATAGCTTACCCTCTCCAGTGCTACAGATTCCCCATCTGAGTAATTGTGCTTTTCCAAGCTATTTGCACACAAATTACTCGTTAAAAATTAAAAGTTTAATAGTGGTTACCTCTGGGTGGCAGGACGACTAGTGAATTTTCTTTTTTTCTTTACACCATTTGGCATATGCCAAATAAATTTTCCACACTGTACAACTTCTAAAACTATGTTCTGCAGTTGTAATCTAAAAAGTAATGCCAATTCATTTCTTACCCATATTTCTTTTGCTTCTTAACATTCAAAAGAAATCTGCCGTCAATAATGGTCTAGTGCAGAGTTTCTTAATCTCATCACGATTGACATTTGGGGCTGGATAATTCTATTTGTGGAGCTGTCCTTTGCATTGTAGGATGTTTAGCAGCATCCCTGGCCTCTACTCACTAAATGCCAGTAGCATCCTTCACTTGTGCCAATTAAAAATATCTCCAGACATTGCCAAATACCCCCTGGCATGGGAGTAGGGGGGAGAAAATCACCTCTGGTTGGAAGCAGAAAATCACCTCTGGTTCTAGCAGTTCCTTCTATGTCCCTTCTATACTATTTCCCTTGTGCATCTTTGTCTCTTTCATTTCCCTGTAGATGTAGGATGGTACATCCTACATCTACATGGTAGGGCCTGGAGACCCAAGTATGGAAAGGTCCCTGTAGACCCCATAATGTGCTCCTCCAGAGCCTGAGAACCTGCAAACAATTGTCCACATAAACTCTTAGAGCACAGAAACTCTCACAATCTCTAGGTGTTTCCTGTGCCTTCTTCCAGCCCATGTATTTGCCACACTTGGTCAGGGATGAGTATTAAATCATATTGATAATGTCAGCAATCAGTAAGGAATGCAGCTCTTGTCACAAATTAGAAGTCACTACATGGAACCGTGAAATTTATATATGTATATATATCAGCTGCAATACACAGTACTTTCCTCAGCCTGTTTGGGCTGCTGTAACAAAATGCCATAAACAGGGTGGCTTATGAACAACAGAAATTTATTTCTCACCATTCTGAAGGCTGGGAAGTCCCAGATCAGGGACAGGAGGATATATGGTTCCTACTTGCTATGTCCTCACATTGTGGATGGGGTGAGGGAGCCCTCTCAGGGCTTCTTTTATAAGGGCACTAATCCCACTCATGAGGGCAGAGCCCTCATGACCTAATCACCTCCCAAAGACCCCACCTCCTAATGCCATCACCTTGGGGGTTAGGATTTCAACCTATGAATTCAGCAGGACAAAAACCTTCAAACCATAGCAGTATCTACCCTATACACAGATTATATGTCATTGGTTCTTTTCCTCACTGTCTTTCCAACCCTTTTTCATAGTAAAAATTTTACCGTAAGGTTCTGAAATCATCATGAACTTTAGGGCAATTGATGGAGCACTTTCCTTTGTTATTTGAACATTTGATTAATAACAATGTTTGTTTTTCTTCAAATATAAATAACTGGCTTGTATACTCAGATGCATGAATCATAAAAAATAAAATGCTTATAAGTTCAGTTTTAGCAGTTTTAAAATTCAATTGCTTGCTAAGTCAATAATTCACAGTACATCTGTAATAATCATTGCATAATGATCCTTTAAAAAAAATCTGTCTTCAAGTTATACACTGATTTTAAAAATGCTTTCATCATCCAATAATACAAATGTTAGGCTAAATTCACTTCCTTTGTAAACACTGAAATACCAGATGCTTTCTATTAACTAAACAAAAGCATGAAACTTGAATAATTTATCACATAAGGTACCTAATTTTCATTATTGTATTTGAGTATTGCAGAATGATAATAATGACTTCAGAACCACTGTTCTCTCTGACCCACACCACCTTCCCCATCATCTCTGACTGGAAAAAATCTATTCTCTCCTCAGATGCAGGTTTATTTCTCCTCTGCCTTTGTGAAATTCTTCAGGACTCCCTGGAGCAGAGTTAATGGTCCCTCTGGTGTTACTATAGCTTTCTGCATCTGTAATAACTCTTAATGCCTTGTCTTTTCATCTCTTCTTCCTATGTTGCTTTTCCCGCTTTACATCTATACCATAACAGAAGGCAGATATCTCTAATATTTTCATCCTTTAATAAGCATTTATTGAACATCGAATTTGATGCAGGCACCATGCTAATAGCTAGAGATACAGAAAAAAAAAAAAGAGAAAGGAAAAGAAAAAGTTTCTACTTACAAGTTGCTTACTGTCCAGGAAAGAGACAGTAAAACAGTTACAATACAACCAGAAGACGGTCGTGGGTGAGTAGAGCATATATATTGAGCAAATTCTCCCAGATAGGGATTCAGGGGAAGCTCACTGAAAGAACATCTAAACGGAGTTTTGACAAATGAGGAGGCATCATCTGAACGAGGGGAGAGTGGTTCCTAAGAAAGTTTGGGGTGGAATCAGGGACAAGGCTTAGTGGCATGTGGTTTAGGCAGGAAGGTTGGAGATGGGAAGCTAAGCTAGTGGTCTTGGACCTCTCTCTGCTTCACCTGTGCCTCCTGACTACTTGTAGCTTTGAAGTTATGAGCAAGTTTTATCTTACCCATTGAGGAGAGTTCAATTTTGTTTTGACAGTGGGATCTTCTGTGTTGTCTCAAACTTGAAGAAAAGCAGGTAACAACTGGTTTAGAGATTTAGTTCATCCTAGAGGTGAACATTGAGGAAATCCCTGTTTGATAACAGAAGAGGGGAAGATACTCTCTTGAAAGTAATTCATGAGAGGAGAAAAGTCTAAATCTATTCTTTTTTTTTCATGAGCATGAGACTTGAGTAGACATTTCTTCAAAGAAGAAATACAAATAGCTGATAAATACATGAAAAGAGGCTCAACATCATTAATCATTAGTGACATGCAGATCAAAACCACAAGATACCACTTCACACCTACCAAAAAAAAAAAAAAAAAGGAAAACAAGTGTTAGCAAGGATGTGAAGAAATTGGAACCCCGTGCACTGTTAGTGTAAATGTAAAGTGGTACAGATACTACGGAAAATTATTTGGCAGTTCCTCAAAATGTTCAACATAGAATTAGCATATAATCAAGCAATTCTACTCCTGGGTGTATATCCCAAGGAATGGAGATCATCTCTTCCTCTTCTTGTCCACTTCAGGCAGTTCTCCATCTTTTATTGATTTGCATGTAGCTCTCACTTGATTCTGAAAGCTGATGTCAGTGCCTTTCACTAATGCACATGTATGGAAAGTTTACCTGGAGAAAAATTGATCGGGAATGGACACATCTTCTGAATTTCAGCAAATAATTTCAGAACAATATCTTAATCATGAAAGTTTAGTGTTTGATGGGGAATTTAAATTAAGTCCAATCTTTTTTTTTTTTAAAACCCTGAGGAGAGAGTAAAGTTTTCTGATTGAGAATTATCATTTTAGTTGCTGAAATATCAAAGATAGATGGAAAGTACTTGTTTTTCTGATATTTTCCTATTATATTCTTTATACAGTTTAGTAATTTCATAAGTTGATTAACTCTTGAAAATACAATTTGGGATCCCCCTTTTCTCTTTAGTAGTTATAATCATAGTTATCATATGGACAAAACTTAATTTTTTGGACAAAACTTTACATATGTAAAGAACTGAAGATTTTCACTCACAGTATTCTCCAAAATTAAGCAATAGTTTACTATTAAAATGTAAAATCTAGAATTATAAATTATTATGATTATACCCAACAAAGCTTTAATGCTTTCTTAAGACATAGGACTTCAGGGAACTTACTCTCTGCACCCAGTTACTTTGACGGACACAAGAAGTTTGTTGTGATAAAATGTAACAGTGGCACAGGTTAAAAAAGCATTTCAAAAAAATTTTTTTACAAAGAACAATGCTCTAGTCATTAAGAGAGAAGTAGAAGAATATTTAATGGCAAAAGGTAGTGACTGTGTTCCAATAAAAGTTGATTTTTGGATACTTGCATTTGAATTTTATATAATTTTCAAGGGTCATGAAATACTATTCGTCTTTTGATTTTTTTTCAATCATTTGAACATGTGAAAACCAGTCTTATCTCACCAGCAGTACAAAAGGTTGGTGGACCGGATTTGATCTTTGGGCCTGATTTTGTCAACCTTGCTTCAAACTTTCAACCTCAGGACTTGGATAAATGTCCTATTTTGTAAATCCTTCACCAATTCCTTCTCGAGCCACAGCCTGGGTCCCTGAATCAGCCTAAACTAGGCTGGCCGATTCCTGCCAAGCCAGCACAAATGTGCCCTGTCACAAGCATTGTTCCCTGCAAAGAGCAATTCTTTAATATGGACAGATTTACTACACAAATAAGCAAAATGAAAAGAAAAAAAAAAAAAGCAATGTTCTGTCTGCCTGTCTGTATGAACTTATGCTAAAAGCAGCAACTAGATAGTTTTTAAGCTCCAAATTAATTTAGGTCTGTTCTCTAGTATTGATTTTTTATTAGTTCAAAGCAGAATTTTAAGTTATTTTGTTTAGATTTCATTTTATTTCATTATTTCTATGGATGTGTTTTTGTAAATTTCTGATTTTGCCACTTAACATGTGGCACTTAACACCCTCCAAATTCTGCTGTGCCCAAATTCTGTACTAAACATGGCATGTTTTTCTTCAATTAAGTTGATGAACTAGTAAACACACAGAGCCCAAGACAGAGTTCCTGAACCCTCTAATCAAGGCCAGGAATCAACTTCACAATTTATTTCCTCATGTCCACAATGTATTCATAAGAGAATTTTCCAAATGCCTCAAAATACACTATATTTTCAGTATTTTTAAAAGGAAATATGGTAATTTCGTTAATATGATTTGCTCTTAGAAAATTCATGATGGTTCTAGTGAATCCGTTTTACCAGTATTCACAAGCCATCTGCCCAATAAGCAGTTCTAGAATTTTATTGAGAATTTATGTTTCACATTATTTTGGAATCCACTGTCTTCCTAAATTTTAGAAATTAAAAGTTTGTTCATCTCATATTCTATCCCCTCTACCTTGATCCATAACTCCATATAATTACCAGCATTGTAATCATATTTTTAGTACCTTGGAATGAAAGTCATTAAATCCTGGAAACTTGAACTCATTTAAAGCAGCTATGCATGAGCTTTGTTTTGTTTTGTTTTGTTTTAATAAAATCAACTGATACAATCCAAAAGTATTCCCAATCTGCATGTAGCTCTCAATGTATCTTCTTGGTCTCTAGTCAGGCTGTCTCTTCCCTTTCCAATCCCTGGAAAATGGCCTCCTCCATTTCCTAGAGTGATCTCAAAATTTAAAAAGGTCATGGGCTTCCCTGGTGGTGCAGTGGTTGAGAGTCCGCCTGCCGATGCGGGGGACGCAGGTTCGTGCCCTGATCCAGGAAGATCCCACATGCCACGGAGCGGCTGGGCCCGTGAGCCATGGCCGCTGAGCCTGCGCGTCCGGAGCCTGTGCTCCACAACGGGAGAGGCCACGGCGGTGAGAGGCCCACGTACGACCAAAAAAATAAAAATAAAAAAAATAAAAAGGTCAGAAGCCTTCAAATTTTCACAAGATAACAAGTGTTGGAGAGGGTGTGGTGAAATGGGAACTCTTGTGCGTTGTTGGTGGGAATTAAATTGGTTCAACCTCTACGAAAAATAGTATGAAGCATTCTCAAAAAACAAAAAAATAGAACTGCTATATGATCCAGCAATCCAACTTCTAGGTATTTATCCAAAGAAAATGAAATCATTATCTCAAAGAGATATACAACCCCTGTGCCCCCACCCCATGTTCATTGTAGCATTATTTACAATTGCCAAGCTATGGAAACAACCTACATGTCCATCAACAGATGAATGGATAAAGAAATACACACACACACACACACAGAGGAATATTATTCAGCCACAGAAAATAAAGGAACCTTGCCATTTTTGACATCATGGATAAATTTGGAGAGTATAATGCTTAGTGAAATAAGCCAGACACAGAAGGACAAATACTGTATGATCTCACTTATATGTGGAATCTAAAAAAGTCCAAATCATAGAAATGGAGTAGAGTGGTGGTTGCCAGAGGATGGGGGGTGGGAGAAATGGGGAGAATTTGGTCAAAGGGTGCAAAGTTTCAGCTGTGCAGGATGAATAAGTTCTGGAGACCTAATATACAGTATGTTGACTATAGTTAATAATACCGTGTTGTATACTAAATGTTTGCTGAGAGAGTAGGTCATAAGCGTTCCCACCATACACACAAAAAAAGGTAACTATGTGAAGTAATGGATGTGATAATTAACTTGATTGCAATAACCATTTCACAATGTCTACATATATTAACTCATAACATTGTACACCCTAAAAAATTAAAATTAAAAATGAATAAAAATGTTTTTTCTTTATATGCTGTGTCAAATAGAAAACAGTAGCCCTAAGGACAATTTTTCATTTTAGTAGATTTATAATATAATTGTATTAAAAATTGGACTTTGACAAGGTGAACATACAGTAGATGAATCTCTGCTTCATGTATAGGGATTCTGTAGTAATCTCTCTGAATCCCACAGTATGAAAACATCACTTTTTGTAAGTTTTAAGCTCAGAATGTTGACATGCATTACTTCTGAAACTTCCTGTTTCTGAGCATCTGAAGTTCCTGATCTGGCTCCTGACAGACTGTGATTCAAGGAAGTGACCAAAATAGAAACAGGAAAACTTCACAAATTTAGACTAACTTCAATCAGTATAGTCTCATAGAGATTTGTGACCTTTGAGACAAGAAGTAGGGTTTTTAATCCACACTTTTTGAGACAGGATCTGCTAAATGAATTATTAATATTATGTATAAACAATATGCAGGGGAGCCTAAGTCAATGACATAAAACCAATTTCAAAAGCATTCTGTAAGCACGCAATTAGAAAAATGTTGACGTTCTAATTATAAACAATTCTTGTTTAATAAGGTAGGTCAGCTTAGTTCAGTTTTATATGTGCACTTGAAATGAATGAATTATATTTTTAAAAGATTTTTCAGGATTTAGGTTTCCACAAAATCCCAACTCTTTTTTTTTTTTCCTAATTTACTCTAGGTATTGTAAATATATCCTGTAAGAGCTGCTTTTTGAATACTCGTCAAATGTATCAGACCTAGAAAATATCAATATTGCACTTGGACAACTCACGTTCACTAATACCTACAGTTCCAACACTTGATCCACCCTCTTTTTCTCAAAAGCACACCACTTTGATAGACTAAACCCTACAACTCCTCCGTGTTGGTTCCATTAGCCTTGCACCCCTTCACTTCCTATGCTCTGACCCCAAACACAGCTCCTTGGGCAGTAAAGGCTCAGCCATATCTCAACATGTGGACTTAATTCTGATCACCTTACCTCTACAGAAGCCACTCTTATTCTCATCTCCTTACCCTGCTTCTTCTTTTCTTATTGAAACCTGCAATTATGTTATACACCCAAATAAATTTTTGTATGTTATCTGTTTTTCCCTAAAAATGAGAGCACAGTGAAGACAAGGTCTTTGTCTTATTCATTATACTGTTTTTCAGGGCACAGAGCAGAGCCTAGCACATAGTAGGCACTGAATAAATAGCTGTTCAATGAAAAAATGACTGAATTGAAGACATACACCAGGAAGCTGAATTGGGCCTTTCGTTCTGGGTAAAAGATTCTCAGCAGATAGTCTCTGTTTTAAGTGCTTTGTTTCAGACTGTCCCAGAGGCAGTAAAATATAGTAACAGACATACCCGACCACCTCATTTCCTCATCAAGCCTGTACTTCTGGAGTCTCACCTTAGTCAATCTGGCTCCTGACGGGGAGGTATACACGGAAACAATGCCCCTCTCATGGCATCCTAGGACACCAAAGGCCTTAAAAGTCCTCAGGTGTGTAAGGATGGGCTTGTAGGACGAAGCAGCCTGTCCTTAATGAGTTATTCATGATTCAGCTAAAGATATCCTGTCTCCAAGGTTTTCTACTTAAGGAAGCATCCAGAATTCTGCTTCCACTTAGGATATAGAAAACCTTAAGAAAACATTGCTCCTAGCCTGGGAAAGAAAAAAAAAATCTGAATACATTTCACAATCATCATTGAAAAAACATTTTATTTCTCTTGTTTTCTCACTTTTCTTCTCTGAGCTGAGGTCACAAAACAAGTCAGATGAACTAAATTCCAAAAGGATTCTGGGGAGAGGTGGCAAACACATTTACCATCAATAGAACATAGGAGGAGAAGGTGGCATCCTTAAGAACAGGTAAGGAGAAAACAACTACATTATTCACAATTCTTAAAGGCTAAAAGTGGGCTAGCATCATACTTCAGAATCCTGGAGAGCCGCAGACAAAGACTTCTCACCCACTTGCCATCTCTTTTGCACAGGCCTCCACCTGGGGGAAGAGACCTGAAAAATCTTACACAGGTTCAGGTGCTCAGGGTCAGGCAACGGTTGAGGGGGCAGCAGCAGTTTCTGGAGAAGCCCGTCCACATCCCAGGCACACAAGAGCACGTGGTCCGCAGCTCCAGACCCTTCTCTGGCACAAGCTGAAATATGCCGGCCAATGTGGGAAGGTTGGGAAAACCTCCAATTTTCTCATGGAAAAGGTAGGCTGTGGCTGGGGGAAAAGCAGAGATACTGCCCTGACCCACTGTTCATTGATGCTGGGCAAAAGCCATATGCTACTGGGGAAAGGGTAGTAGGACATTTGTGACCCCAAATGACACAGGTAGAGTTTGGTTGCCATAGGAAAATGTGAGAGCAGGAAACCAACCACACTCTAACCCTGCACTGAGTAGGAGAGAACAGTTATCGGCTACTGATGGAGGGGCAGGGACGCTAAGACTGCCTATCTGTGAGGCCCGGGTACAAGGAGTGTAAGAGTCAACACTCCCCCTCTCCAGCTCACACAGAGAGCCCCGACCTGGATAACAGCGACAGCAGTCCACTACAGGAGGGTGGACAGAGCAGGCTGCAGGGACACACACGTGCAGGGCCTGGTGACATCTGAGGGTGGAAGCGACACAGATGTCACCAGGCCCTGAACATGTGTGTCCCTGCAGCCATTCGCTCCTAGCCCTGGTCTCTCTTGAAGCATAAGGTGTCAGCAGTTTACCAGTGGAGGAACTGAAACGTATGGGTCATAGAGGTAACGATGCAACTTTATGCTAATGAATTTGACAAATGAATTGAAATGAAATTTGTCAAATGAAATATGTTAATACATGTATTAACAAAGCTCATACTAGAAGAAATGGATGACCTGAAAGCCTTATACTTATGAAAGAAATAGAATTCATTAATAACCTTCCCTCCAAGGAAACTCCAGACCCAGATGGCTTCACTAGCAAATTCTACCAAACATGTAAGGAAGAGATCATACCAATTCTACAAAACTCTTCCAGAAAGTAGAAGAGATAAAACATGTCCAGCACATTTTTGAGGCCAATCTTACCCTGATACAAAAATAAGATAAAAAGCTACAGAGGATGTCTCTCATGATCGCAGATGTAAATTAAACATCTTTAACAAAATGTTAGCATACTGAATCCGATAATACACTAAAACAATAATATATCAAGACCAAGTGGTGTTATTCCCCCAAATATAAAGTGGGTTCAGCAGTCTAAAATCAACCAAGGTAATTCACCAAATCAATAGACTAAAAAAAAAAAAAAACCAAGAAACAAACAAACAAAAACCATATTTCAACAGATCCAGAGAAGGCATTTGACAAAAATTCAATATCAACTCATGATCAAATCTCTTAGCAAACTTGTAATAAAGAGAACTTGTTCAAAAAGTTGATTAAAGAAATCTAGTAAAAACCTACAGCCCACATCATATGAAATGATAGATTGAACACTTTCCTATTTTAAATTCAGCATTGTGCTAGAGGTCTTAGCTAACAACACAGCAAGACAGAAGAATGAAGAAAGGGCATATGGATGGGAAAGGAAGAAGTGCAAATAAAATTCTAAGAACCTACAAAAAGTTTTCATAACTAATAAGAAACTTTAGCAAGGTGATGGAAATCAAGGTTATTATACCCAAATGAATTATATTCCTACATATATGTGGTGACTTTTGCTTTTATTTTTTTCTTACTACCCTGTCCAGGTTTTCTGTTTGTTTGTCTGTTTTTTACTTCATTTATTTAAGATTTCTTTTGATTATTTTCTCTTCTTTTTCTAGTTTCTTAATTTGATCACTTAGTACATTTGTTTTAAAGCTTTCTGTTACAGACTTTTAAGGATTTAAATTTTCCTTTGAATTTGGTTTATGTGGATGCCATAGGCTTTTATGCAAAGCCTTTTATGCAAAGTCCTCCTCTTAAATTTTTAACTCTCCTGTGTATCCTGTAACATTAGTGTTGATTATTGGTTTTCAAGAGGCTAACGTTTTTGCAGGGGAAGACCATTTTTTATTGCTTGTTTTTTGTCTTATAGATTGTTATCTATAAAGTTTTTGTTTAAAAAAATTACCAGTTATTAAATTGAACCATATGAAATTACTGACATTTGATTATTCTTGATCTATAAAAATGACTATTCATATCATTTGATCTAATATGTGATCAATTTGGGAGACTGTTTCATGGATATAATAAAAAATGTTTTGAGTATAGGTATACATACATATATATATATGTGCACATACATACATATATATATATATATATACACACACACACACACACACATATGTTAATAAAATTGAACTTGTTTGTGGAATCTCCAAATCCTAATGTTTTGTTTTCTTTTTGTCTTATTTTTAAGTTCTGAAAAAGATGTATTAAAATCTAAAACCATAGTTTTTATATGTTTGCAGATTTTTAGTTTTCATATATTTCTAGAAAAATTTGCTTTTTAAAAAAATTTATTTATTGGTTGCGGTGGGTCTTCATTGCTGTGCAAGGGCTTTCTCTACTTGTGGTGAGAGGGGGCTACTCTTTGTTGCAGTGTCTGGGTTTCTTATTGTGGTGGCTTCTCTTGTTGCGGAGCACAGGCTCTAGGCACGCGGGCTTCAGTAGTTGCAGCACTTGGGCTCAGTAGTTGTGGCGCACAGGCTTAGTTGCTCCGCGGCATGTGGGATCTTCCAGACCAGGTCTCGAACCCGTGTCCCCTGCACTGGCAGGCAGATTCTTAACCACTGCGCCACCAGGGAAGTCCTAGAAGAATTTGCTTTATGTGTGAAACCACCATGATGTTTGGGACATAAACTATTTGTAACTATTATTTAATTTGGTGAGGCTCTTAATAATGAGATTAATGAACTATCTTGTGAACGTCAGTCACTCTCTTTACTCAGCAGACTGCTGCTTCCTGGTGGACCATGTACAGTGGCTGTGGAGGCCGTGATGGAGGCCACGTGTGGCAGGGGTGAATGGCAGGGGCCCCTCCTCACCAAGTGTGATGTAGCCACCACCACTGCTAAGGGAGCCCCCAACCTACTTTAGAAGCTGGTGCTGAGTCTGCAATAAGTCATCACACCCTGCGGGACCAGCTGTCCCTGGGATCCCCACTGTAATCAGTAGATGACATTGGATGCCTTTGATCACAGAAGAGCAGAGATTCGTCTTCATAGCCATTGACTGATGTTCTTGATACAGATTTGTTTTTCCTGGCTACCCCATGTCCCTGCTAGCACCTCCACTCATGGACTTTCAAAAAGCCCAAGGCACTGTTTCCATCATTCCCCATAACATTGCTCCACTCGAGGGATTCACTTCACTACAAGGGAAGTGTTACAACTGAACCAACACTTTTGAATTTCAGCAATCTCTCTCCTCACTCTGCTTCTCAGATACTGCAGTCCAGCAGAATGATGGCATGAGCCAAAGAAGACTCAGTTATACCCCCAGCTGGGACAGCACACCATGCAGAGTTGTTATGTCTTGCCATAGAATATGGTATATTTCTTGATACAATAACAAGTATAAGCCACTGTTCCTCAATAGCCAGAATAAACACTTCCAGAAACCAGAAGTGGAAGTATTATTTTTCCTAGTAATCTGCACAGAGGGTTTGCCTCCTGTTTTTGCATTTTTGGTCTCTGTTGGTTCAGAGGGCTTTGTTTCTAAGAAACGCTTGCATCAGCAGACACAAAATAGGTCTCAGCAAACTGGAAGCAAATCGGAATGTAAGACAGCGTAATTACACCCCATGGATGCGATATGATGGGCCGTGAGACGATTCTCATAAACAGATTTTCTTACTATATTTTTTCTCTACCCTGGCGACTCTCCATGTGTTTGCGACACTGTGAGCTGCGAGTTCTGCTCTGCTCTCTTCCCTCCTCATTCCCAGCACCTGTCCCCAGAGAGGGCAGACCCTACCCTCGCCATTGCTGCCACTTTCGAGCAGAGGAATCTCAGTCCAGACGTCTGCAGCTCAGCTAGTTCACTCGCCTCCAGCCATTCACTAATCAGAAGCTTCCTAGTCCTTTAGAGCCCAGGACAGTTTCCCCCAAACTGAAAACTCACTAAATAAGCCCCTTGGAGTTTTCAATTATGGAGTTTTGGTACCTAAGGTAGACAAGAAAGACTACCTAAGAGCAAGATGTAAGCTCCAAACTTTGAATTTGAATAGTTTTGAATTTCACCTCAAACTCCCTGAGCTGGACGTATTAAGGCCGTGATATTAACTCCACGATATTGTGTAGATTCTCCCTTTCCTTTAGGACTCAGTGTTCTTCCAAACTGACTTGCCTGATAGACAGGTTTCCATGACGCGGAATTCCTTCCTTTCAAAGTTACCAACTCAAGATCAGCTGACACATAGTTAACACGGCCTCTCTCCTAAGTCTTTCCCTTTGGGATAACAGGTGGCATTGCTCATCCCACGAGCTCCTTCTTGGTACTAGAAGCTTTTCACAGCTAATCCAAAGTTGGTTTTTAGGGTTCTACATAGTTTGGTTGTCAGACAGTGAAAACAGAACAGAACTTTTGTTGACGTTGTAACAGGACTTTAGAGAACAGAGATCGTGAACCATATGTGTCTTCTCGGGAGACCGGAAGGCATATCAGTACACTTTGAGTCCTGTTACAGGAGCTCAAGTGCCACTGACTCATGCATACATGGGCTTTAAGACAGCTATTTTCTCTACAAGTCATCTGTCCTTTTTTATGTGCTTCCAAATTCCTTGTTTCCTTCTGGATGTTTAAAATTGAAGTCGGACTCCTAAGTGATTGGTTCCATCACTACGAATAATTAAGTGCTGAACTGAGTCTTGTGGACTCAGAGGCTATAGCACTTTAGAGTAGTGAATGACCTTGAAGACTTCCTATAGGGGTGAAACTTTAGCCCTGCCTTGAATAAGATGAGGGGGAGGGAAGGAAGGCATTTAGGGAGAAAGATGCAACATGAACAAAGGCAAAAATGGAGAAGGCAGCAAATCCCAATTAGAGGGCACTAATCGACTTAGGCTGTGGGTAGGGGAGGGTTTATTTTAGAAAATATTGATGTGAAATGTAACATAACATTAAAATAAGCACAGAATGTGATAGGGCTTGAATTCCTGTCAATTTTTTTTGCTGTTCTTCTACTTGGTTCTCCAAGTTCACCACAAATGAAGGTATTTTTAGTTTTAGTTTTGTTTTCCTCTCTTAACTCTCGATATTTCATTTCTGTGTGTCCTATTTCTCTCTCTTTTTTTTTTTTTTTTGTGGTACGCGGGCCTCTTACTGTTGTGGCCTCTCGCGTTGCAGAGCACAGGCTTTGGACACGCAGGCTCAGCGGCCACGGCTCACGGGGCCAGACGCTCCGCGGCACGTGGGATCCTCCCAGACCGGGGCACGAACCCGTGTCCCCTGCATTAGGCAGGCGGATTCTCAACCACTGCGCCACCAGGGAAGCCCTGTCCTATTTCTTAACATCCTGCTGTCTAATGGTATAAGATTTCTACTAGTCTTTCCTCGTTCTCCTCTTATATCCATAATAATGTACTGGTTAGTTTTGCATGTTTGTTTAATTTTATGTAATATATTATGTATTCTTCTCTGGGTTGCTCTTTTAGCTCAATATTGTTTCTGAGATTTCTCAATGTTATTGCATATAACAGGAACTGATCAATCTTAATTACCCTATAGTACTTTATTTTATGAATATCCTACAGTTTGCCCATTTTACTTGCAAAGTCATTCATGTTGTTTATGCCTTTCTAAAATGTAATACCTTTGTATCACGGAGAGTACTTCTATGAATATTTCTGCACCTGTTTATTTCCAGGTACAATTTCAGTAGTTTCTGTATTATAGGTACCTAGGGTTGTAGGGTATGTGCATCTCCAACTACAGCAGATATGCCAAATTATAATCCAAAGTTCGTGTAACACTTGCACATGTAGTACATAAGTGCTCTAAACTGAGCGCCACATTCTCCTTGCTACTTAATATTTTCAGCCTCTTTTTCAACTTTTAAAAAAAGTTTTGTTATTTTTTTATAAACTTTTTGTTTTATGGATTCTCTCTGTTGTATTTCCTATAATATTAACTTCTGCCTTTATCTGTATTATTTTCTACTTCCTTTGGATTTATTATATTTTTCTTTATTCTTGTATTAGATGTTTAGTTCATTCATTTACATAATTTCTTCATGTTTAATGTATGCAAAGTCTCTAAATACTATTTTAGCTGGACACACACATTTAGCTATTTAATAGTTTTTTGTTTGTTTGTTTTGTGGTATGCAGGCCTCTCACTGTTGCGGCCTCTCCCGTTGAGGAGCTGTAAAGGCTCCGGACGCGCAGGCTCAGCGGCCATGGCTCACGGGCCCAGCCGCTCCGCGGCATGTGGGATCCTCCCGGACCGGGGCACGAACCCGTGTCGGCTGCATTGACAGGTGGTCCCCACGCACTCCCCTTCAGGGCTCACACACTCCAGGACACTCTCCACCCAACCCAAGAGCCCAGGCAGGGCCACGTATGAGACATCTGGCGTCAGCCTCCATACCCCAGGGCCTGCTGAAATTTGTCAAACTAGCCAACGCTAATTTGGTTGTTACCAAATTAGCATCACCCTGCTCTTCCCACAGAAACTGCAATAAAAGTGCTTCCCCACAGATCCCTCTCCCTGTGCCTGTGACCAACCCCAGTGGCCTGCAACCTGAGAAACTGTGCTCTTCCAGAGAATGTGAGTAACAGAACTATGACACTCTCCTGGCTTCTCTCTTGATCTGGGTCTGGTGTTGCCATACCTTGCTCAAGGTAATATGGTTAAAATACTATCCCATGTGGCATTTTCATGTTGTATGGAAAGCCCTTTGCCTCTCTGTTCTTCCCTCCAGAAGAAATCCACATTCTCGTAACGTATTAGCATCTCACAGAATTGGACTTAAAAGTTAGTGTACGAAGAATTGCAGCTGGTGTTTAAAGATATGTATAACTTTGGTTCACCAAGAAAAAAGAGTTGGTTTAGTCAGAATCAAAAAGAGCATAGGGCCATAAAACAGAAAAGCATTTTGAAAAGAAAACAATAATAAAATGAACACGCTTTCCCCACAGAGTGATATGAGCAGAGCTAAAGTAACTCCCTGTGTGCTTCCCTGCTAAGCAGCAGCTCCATGCTCCTCTCAGCTCCCAATATCCCAAGGTTACTTTTGAAAGTTGGAGATGCCGCGTCTTCGGATAGCTTCTCTGTATTTACCACTTCGCCTCCTTCGCTTTCTATAAATTCTCTCTCATCTTTGTGCACCAAGACAAAAGGCTGTGTAATTGACATTGTTTTGAAATGTATATTTTTTTAAGGCCGAAAGCTAACTTTCCATGTATTTGACTTTCAGCTTCACTTCACTTTAGGTGTTCCTTTTGATATATTTTAAAATATCCAGTTATCTCTTAGAACAATGTATTTCAGGGTTAGATTTAGGAACACTAAAATTCAGGGAATGACTGTAATCCAAACCTGTGATGTTCTGATTTAGGATTTCTAAATCAGTCTTTATATCCGGGGAAGTGGTAAATTAGTGTCAGGATTTACTTTAAGGTGAATAGTCCAGGGCTTCCCTGGTGGCGCAGCGGTTGAGAATCCGCCTGCCAATGCAGGGGACACAGGTTCGTGTCCCGGTCCGGGAAGATCCCACATGCCGCGGAGCAGCTGGGCCCGTGAGCCATGGCCGCTGCGCCTGCGCGTCCGGAGCCTGTGCTCTGCAACGGGAGAGGCCGCAACAGTGAGAGGCCCCCGTACCACAAAAAAAAAAAAAAAAAGGTGAATAGTTCAGATACAGATGAGATAAGCTTTGAAGTAAACTGAGTTGGAGTCATGCTTAAATTTGTGGGATTCCTGGCCCAGAGTTTCCGTCCTTGGTGGTAACTGCCCACAGAGAGTTAATCCACAAAATATGCTGAGGAGGAGTCGGTGGATCCCCCCAAACTCCCCCTTCTTTCAAAGCCTGCACGTCTTAGTTTGCTTCTGCAAAACTTTCACATCATGAATTGTGGACACAGACGACCCATAAACCTGACGGTGATGATGCTGGTGGTCACCTCGAGGGTGGCTTGCAACATACGAATTCACATTTAGAAAACGTGGAACGCCAGGTGCGTAGTGCTGGTGGCTGTGTTTGGGTCACCTCCCTAGGTTTCCTAAGTGGATGTTGTTTTTTTCTGATCTGTCAAGGCTGTTTGAATAAAGGGCAGGAAGAGTGAATTTCTTCTAAGATGGGGTTCTGTGTTGTGGTGAACTTTTCATAAAGGATTTAAAGGACTTTGGACCAGTCCTTCTCCATTTTACAATATTAGGAGCCATCAGGTGAATGAATGAGTCATTGTTTTTCCAAAAGAGGTTTAAAGAAAAATGTCACGTATATTTTATCAATAAGTCACTGGCACTGCAGAGGTAATTCTTGTTTTCTGTTGTAAACTTGGGTAAAGACCATGCCTTATACTTTTCTATAATTATCTCTTTTCCCATCCTATTTCTAGCACCATGTTTCACACATATTAGGCTTTTCACATGCATTTGTTGAATAAATTGTGGTTTCAGAAAATACACTGAAGTCTTTCAGTAGCAATATTTTAGAATATTGAGCTTCTGCTTTGGCTTAAAAATTGTTCTGTTTCTCAACAATTAGTTCTTCACCTTTCTGAAGCTGAAAGGAAAAGACTACCTCGCAATTCTAATTTTCAAACTTTTACCATAATTTAACATGTGAATTTCAGTTGACAGTTGGTTCACGTTTTATATCCTGTTCATTGCAAGCTCTCTAAAAGGTGATATCCAAAAATACAAAATTCAATAAAAGATGTGTGAAAAATAAATGTCACTTGATTTCAGTATTTACCCCATGATGGAATTCTCACTTCTTATTTCTTGAAGCAGATTCCATTTTTCTAAATGTTGCCTTCCCAAAATAAACATGTAAACAATGAAATCAAGATGACAAACGTGCAGCCTGAGAGTTGGAGAAACCTGAAAAGATAAATGCTGCAGTTTAGACACAAAGGACTCAGTCCCGAGCTCACAGAGACATGTGTAACCTTAAGACCCTTATTTCTAATATGTCTTCTTACATTATAGATTAGTACAGTAGATTCTCTCAAAATGCAGCCTGATTGCAAACATGCTAAAAAATAAATGAGAAATTTGAATGTCTCCAGGCAAAAAGCACAAAGCAAAACCTTTTGGTCATTTAAGACATGTATATATATGATGTAGAAAAAACGTGTGTGTATGCACACACACACACTCAGTCTGTGTCTTTACCAAAAACGAAAAAGAAATATCATTTCTGGGTTGCATACCTATGCATAAGATATGCATTTCGACCCCACCATCTCATCTAGCTACTCTCTCTTCCATCCTCTGGTTAAACAGTGTACCTGCCTGAATATTTTATCCTAATACTGCCTTCTTAAAGTCCTTCCCTATCTGTCAAAATGATTCTTTCCCTTTCACTCAAAATATTTGGGAAACACATTCAAAGAATTGTCCAGGACATGGGTGGGGGTGGAATAGGGAGAGAGGCAGCTCAGTGAGGTGGGGAGACCATCTTCTAATATAGTGTTCAGTCTCATAATTTTCTAGAGCACTCACTCCAGACCCCATAATTTTCCAAACTTCATATTAATATGTAAAAGAATTATCTGAAGTAAAACATATCTGCAAAGTACCTAGAATGATGACTGCCCCACAGTAGACACTCAATAAGTATTTATTGAATGACTAAGTGTTTGTGGAGTAGATAAGTGAACAAAAAGCATATCCTAATGGAAATTGCTTTTATTCAGATGGCCCAGAATGATAGTGTTAACAGAAAGAATGAAGCTCTAATTCCTGCATTCTCAACACTGGGCACATCCATTTCAAGTATACAGCCGTCCCCCCCTTATCCATGGGGGACATGTTCCAAGACCCCCACTGGATGCCTGAAACTGTGGATCGTGCTAAACCCCACATATGTATTTCCCTTTGCATACATAGCTATGATAAAGTTTAATTCATAAGTTAGGCACAGTAGGAGATTAACAACCATAGCTAATAATAAAGTAGAACAGTTATAGCAATATAATGTAATAAAAGTTATGTGAATATGGTGTCTTTCTCAAAATACCTTATTGTACTGTTCTTACCCTTCTCCTTGTGATGAAGTGAGAGGATAAAATGCCAACACAATGAGATAAGGTGAGTGAATGACGTGGGCGTCGTGACGCAGTGTTAGTCTAATACTGACCTTCTGATGAAGTACCAGGAGGACCATCTGCTTCGGGTGATCTTGGGTCCTGGAAACATGATGATGTCAATGGTTGGGGATCCCGAGAGGAATGACATGAGATTTCCTCATGCTACTACTCAGAATGGCACACAATTTAAAATTTATGAATTGTTTACTTATTGAATTTTCCATTTAACATTTTTGGATTGCAGTTGACCACCGGTAACCGAAATCACAGAGAGTGAAACCGTGTGTAAGGCGAACTATTGTATTTGTCTTTTAGATTCAAATTTTTCTAGGATTTGTGACAAATGTCACTAACATTTCATGTGAAAATATTAAGTCTTTTCCTCTATGATAGAAAGCTTAGAATTCCAGCATTTGGGAGCTTTAAAGAACTTTACAAATCATACTGCACAAACTCCCCATTTTACACACAAGCAAGCTGAGACCTGAGGTCTCAGTGCTTAGTTCTAGAACCAATACAAACATGTACATCTCCCAAGTAACAGTCCTGAAATTCTTTATTGCTATCTTAGGTCAACATGAAAACACAGAGACCACAATTAGAGGGCATATTTAAAGGAAAAAGAATTTTAAAAATGGGATTCTGGAGCTCACCATGTACATTTTATCATCTACTAAATTTTATTCAAGACTCGTACTGAAATATACAAGTCCAGTTTGTGATTGGCAGTGGATCCAACTTAACAAAAAGATAGGAGTGAATTAGTGCAATAGGGATTTTATACCTATGAATAACCAGGAGGGAAGAAAAGATGTCATCCCAAAGCAGTGATGCTATCTTTGGGTCACACGGTCACCACTAGATTTTCTTTTCATAAGGTTAGTTGGTTGCACATTGAGTAGTGACAAACATTAAAACTTACCTTTTCCAATCTGTTCAAATGATGTCTTCATATTGGATGCTGACATGCCACTTCATCCTCTTCTTTTATAAAGAATGAAGACATCAGAGCTTAAGATAAACTCAAAGTTCAAGCCAAAAGACAAAGGTTTCCTCAGTCCCTTAAACATTTTTTACAATATTAGTTTCCTAATAGATGCTCAGAAATAGTGGGGTAAATGAACACAGATAGCAAGGTCAAAACTACAAGGATGATTGTTGAAAGCTTCCCTCTGGCAGCCAGAATGCTCATATTTTATCAGACAATGTGGAAGAGACAGAAGCCAGCTCTCTAATCATGATTCTTAGAGCTTAGTGTACACCAACTCTGGACTGGGATCAGACTTTAAACAATGCCTTTCTGAAAAAATGCATAATGCCCTACTTAAAATTTAATAACACCAAAAGACATTAATGAAAGAATACAAAAGGGATAAATGCCTCCTGGATTGTTACACATCTGTTACCTGAGTGTTTTCAAGGTGTCAGTAGCCCAGCAATGCACAACTTGCTTTCTTCTGTTTTTCATATTGAGTTTCTGTGTAAGAGTTTACTGAAACAATGAGTCTGCATCAAAAAAGTAAAAATAAAGGTAAGAAGTGTTATTAGGGTTTCTCTCCAACAGATGTCAATGAAGAGAAAAGCTATAAATGTGATAAAAAACAGACTCACCTATCGCATGCCTCCTTATAAATGTGATCTTGACTGTTGCCAAGAAGGATATTGATAGACTGCTTCAGGGAAGATCCTTCCTGAGTCATGTTTGCCTCAGCAAAGCAAAACACTTTATTTAAATAACCACTTTCATAAATAGATAATATAAGACATGGTGTGCTTTTGCTTGGAGCACATAGATACTCATATAAGTTACATTTTAAAAGTCTCTGCACCTGCATTAAAGTTACAATTTATTCGGAGGAAAATTCACTTTGTTACAACTTATAAAGTCCTAAGTCTAACATACAGAAATCAATGGCTACTGCTATTTTGACTAGTACTCAGCATCTTTTTTGATTACAACCTTATATTGGTTTTAAGAAAAGTGAAAAGCAGTAAGAAAAATCTATAAAATTGAGAAAAGGAGTGTGTCTAAAACTATTTTAAAAAGTGGATAATGTAGATAATTCTAGGGAAATTTCATGCCAAAAAGATCATTGACACAAACAGTTTTCTATGAATCAGAAAGCTATCTGACTGGGAAGTCTAAACACAAGAGTACAGGGAAGTAAAAAGAGAAAAACATCACATCAATGATTTACAAATCATAAATTGAATCTGCTATTACCTGCTGTAAAAATACACTGAAAGCTAAAATGATATACCTGAGAGCAAGTGTGTAGAAGCAAATACCAAGTTTTCCTATAATTTAAAAGCAAACTTCATAAATAAATGTCAGGTCTTTTACGTCAGGTCTTTTTACTGGAGTAAAAAGGGCTGGAGATTTACCCTCCCCCATGAAATGACCCCAACACCAGCCAAAATATCTGAAAAACAGTTCTCAAGTTGATACCAGACATCAAACAACAAAGAGCAACACTCCCTGAGAGACAGAAAGCAAATGAGGAGAGTCTTATGATCCCCTAAGCTCACTTTCTTTTGCGATACGCGGGCATCTCACTGTTGTGGCCTCTCCCGTTGCGGAGCACAGGCTCCGGACGCGCAGGCTCAGCGGCCATGGCTCACGGGTCCAGCCGCTCCGCGGCATGTGGGATCTTCCCGGACCGGGGCACGAACCCGTGTCCCCTGCATCGGCAGGCGGATTCTCAACCACTGCGCCACCAGGGAAGCCCGAAGCTCACTTTCTTGAAAGAGTTTTCAGAATGTAGTGAAGGGAGAGTTAACCCAGGTGGAGTTTGACAGATGCTCTGAGTTGAAGAGATGGGGCTGAAAGTCCAGGGAGACCAACACAGAGTATGCAGGGGTACAGGAAAGGAGTAGACTATACACAGAGAAAACTCTGGAGATCTGCAGAAGGTCCCCTTCAAATATTCAGCTGAGTACTGGCCAGTCCATGTGTATAAGGAAACAATATCTGTGCTCACACAGGGATGAGAATTGCCTGTTCTCACCAGCAGACTGGATTACCTCCCAATTCTTGGGTCACTGAGTCAAAAACTCAGAACGGTCTTGTGTACTAGCAGGAAATAATTTGCTTGATACTAACCATTGAAATGTCCACATCTAACAATGTTATAAACAGAGCATTAAAGGATACATCTATTTGCAAGAAACTTAGCTGCATCTCAGCACAAAACTTAAGAATATTTATAAGTATGCAAAAGTGCTCAGCTCTCAACCAGGTAGAATCCACAATCTCTGGCATTCAATCTATAGTTAGTAGATGTACAAAGAAGGAGGAAAATCTAACCTATAATGAGGGGAAAAGTCAATCAATTGAAACTGACATAGATGTTTGATTAGCAAACAAGGACAGGAAAAGACATTAAAACATATTTCATATGTTCAGAAAGTTAAGTAGAGATATGGATGATGCAAAAATACAAATAAAACTTATAGCAATAAAACTACAATGTCTGAGATTAACAGTATGCTGGATTGGATTAATGCAAAATTAGACACTGTAAAAGAAATGATTAGTAAACTTAAATACATGGCAAAAGGAACTATACAAAATGAAACATGGTGAGAGGAAAAAGGAATTACAAAATGAAAAGAATCAGTGAGCCATGGGGCAACTTAAAGCAGACCAATATATGTGTAATTGGAGTCTCCAAAGGAGAAGAGAGAGAAAGGGGGACAGAAAAAAATATTCAAGGATATAGTGGCCAAAACTTTTCCATAGTTGATACAAATTATAAATCCATATATATAGGAAACTGAAAGATCCTAAGTACAGGTAAGATGAAGATTGCACCAGTGCCAATCTAATCAAATTGCTCAAAACCAGTAATAACCTGGACACACTACATACGGATGAAGGAAGATAAGGATGACAGCAGATTTCTCTTTGGAAATAATTCAAGTTGATAGGACAGTGGAGAAACAATTTAAAAAAATGCTGAAAGAATCAGTAGTTGCCTGGGAACAGATAGAAAGTATTAATAATGACTACACACTGGACTTTCTCATTGCCATTGTGTAAGGCTGACTAAGATTTAGGGTTGTACAGTTGGTTACATACCAGATCCAGGCAGGAGTAGGCAAGCATGGCAGACGTGACCAGGAACTCCCTTAGGAGGAAAAGTGAACATACCAATTGAGGATGCTTGGAGCTATGAATGCCCCCCATCACCACCACCCCCACTGTGAAGCCTAATTTAGCAGTGGTCACATTCTCCTAAGTTTTAATGAAATAGGAAGGAACTCCCTCTAACAAAAGAAGATCATCTTAAAGGCATTGCATCATGGAAAATATTAAATTGTCTTTTCAACTTAGCCTCTCTGATTGCAGGAGAAACGAACCTTAGCACCTTGACACATCAGCTTGTCTGGGCACTGTCACCAGGGCACTGTTGATGATCTGTCCCTTGCCTCCACTTTCAGTCCCAACTCAACCCATATTTTAATCCACACAAAAGAACCATGCTTGTTCACAATCCCATGCCTTCATATAAAGTCTTTGACAGATGCTAAGGCATTTGTATTTTAGTCTGAAGGCAATGGGAGTCTTTGAAGCTTTTCAAGCTGGGCAGGGACACATTTGCATTTGCATTTTGCATTTGAAAAGATGAGTCCAGGCTTGAGAGGAGGTTGTTTGGACAAGTGATGCTATATTTTATAGATTGCCTGTGGTCTCCTCTGTGGTGGGAATTAGGTGATAAATATGCCACAGCATCTCTTTCAAGAAGAAAGAAAGGACAGTTAGATGGGGGTGCATATTTTGACATGTGGGTAAGTCAAAGTCCTCCTGCTCAGTGGGCTCAGAATTTTCCTGTAGCAGCAAATTGTTACTATTATTATTATTATTATTTTTCTGTACGTGGGCCTCTCACTGTTGTGGCCTCTCCCATTGCGGAGCGCAGGCTCAGCGGCCATGGCTCACGGGCCTAGCCACTCTGCGGCATGTGGGATCCTCCCGGACCGGGGCACCAACCCGTGTCCCCCGTAACAGCAGGTGGACTCTCAACCACTGCGCTACCAGGGAAGCCCCATTAGTATTATCTTTTAATGAGAATCTTAGAGGTTTGAAATGAGAAATTATGAGAAGGTAAATAGTTATTTAAGATTTCCAGGCTGCAATAGGGCTGGTGACCATGAATTCTTATTGGAAGCAAACCATACAATTATGTACATATAGTTACATTATTTAACAGCTTGGCTCGAAAAGCAGAAAAGACAGAGAATTTATTGATTTAGTCTTAGGGATTGGCTGGGTAAGTGTCGTGGAAATGCCAGAAATTTTTATGAACATGGAGATGACACCAGAAATCTATGGTTAAGTTTGGAGGAGCAGAGGTGGGGGATGGGAGTGGGGAAGGGATAGGAGTAATGAAATGAGTTTTGGGGGACAGTTCCACACAGTTGGTGTTAGACCCACTTCACCCGATCCGGTTTCCTCCCTGTCACTGCAATCTGCCTTCTCTCTTAAACCAAACTATTGCAACTGCTTCACCAAGGTACATGGTGCCTTTGTCACAGAAATCCTTTTCTTCTCAGTCCTGATCTTCCCTGACCTCAGGAAATCCAGATCCCTGTCCAAAGCCTGAGACCCACACACAAAATGCTTTAAGAATGCTTCATCTTGGATGTTTGAGAGGGACCTCAAATTCTCCAAAACGTTTCCTGCCTAACCTGCTCATTGCCCTGGGATTTTAATCTCAGGAAATAGAACCATCATTAACCTAGGCACCCAAGCCAGAAATTTAGAAGATTTTTCTCACCCTGCACATTCAGACAGACCCTAATTCCTGGCAGTTATAGCTCCTAAATATCCCTCAATCTCATGCTTTCAGTCTTAAATTGGCAAGCTTGTCTTTTGCAGTGGACACTCTTGACCATTCTTCCTAAAAGGCAAATTATTCTTACCTCTATGGCAGATACTCTACTAATTTGCCTCATCCACTCTTAACCTCTCCTTCTCGACTTTTTTGAGACTCCTCTTTCTATCCATCCCTCAAATGATGACTCTCAGGCCTTCTGACCTTCCCTTTTTTACACATCCTCTTTGACTACTCATTAACCTCTGTGTCTTCTTAGAATTTACGTTTTTAAATGTCCACCTAAAAGTTACACTGGCTTCCTGAGCTTAAGACTAACTGGCTGCTGGTCATGTTGGACTTACAGGCCCTGGGAACTCAATGTTTCCAAAACTGACAAATTAACACGTTCTCCAATACTCTTTCAGTACTCATCGTTTTATGACCATTTCTCTCCTACTCACCTGATGCAACTTCTTAATTGGTCTGCTTGCCTCTAGTCTTACCGTACTGTAGCCAGAATCCCTTTTCTAAAATGCTAATTAGATCTGGTCACTACCCTCCTTAAAGACAAGGGTGGCTCCTTGTTACACTTAGATTAAAATCCCCAATTCTTAGCCTGTCTTAAGAGCTTTCCTCTGAGCACCCTGCCATACTCTCCAACAGCATCCTTCTCCACTGACCCCACCCGTTCTGTGCTCCAACTTCTGGAAATTCTCAATTATGGACTCTTTTCATCTTGTGTCTTTCACACCTTGTTCTCTCTTTCCCTGGAGGTTTCTACTTATTTTCTACTCATTTAGGATGTGGCACATTTTGCATTTTGTAGGATGTAAGTGTCTGAATGCTGATCACCTTAACTCATGAATTTATACTGAGACAACCCTAAATGAACCAGGCAGATTACACACATGCCTTTATCCTTGCTCAAATACAAACCTCCCCCAAATTGTCAGTAGAGAATTAAATAGTATTACAAAAGAAATAGTAATACAAAACATTTCCTGAACCTGAGCTGTGAGTCAATGGGTTAAAATGTTCTACCAAAGCCAAGCATGATGAAAGAAAGAAAGAAAGAAACAAGAAAGAAAGAAAGAAGGAAAGAAAGAAAGAAAGAAAGAAAGAAAGAAAGAAAGAAAAAGAAAGAAAGAAAGAGAGAAGGAAGGAAGGAAGAAAGGAAGGAAGGAAGGAAGGAAGGCAGGAAGGAAGGAAGGAAGAAGACATACCAAGGCAATGAATCATGAACTGTACAACATGAAGGGTAAAGAAATTTATCCTCAAAAATCTCCAGTGTAGAACAAACATGGATTATAGAAAAAGGAATACCAATTAGAATGACATCAGTTTTTTGAATCCACATTGAGAAGCAAAAGGCTTTCAAAACTCTGAGTGAAGTAATTTTCACCCTAGATTACTGTATACAATCAGAATATTAATTAAAGAATGTGGAAGAAGAATAACAAAACTTTTAGATTTGCAAGATATTGAGATCTTATCTCCCATGCATCCTTTCTCAGGAATCAGCTGTAGGTGAGGGTGTGAGCCATCAACACAGGAAGTTAGCCAAGAAAAGAGGACCCAGGATCCAGGTGTCTGGGAGCCCCACACAGAATCCAGGCAGAAGGATGCTCTCGGTGCTAGTATAGGGATGTCCCAGGGTGACTGATGTGAGCAGGTCTGGACAGCCACCCACCCACCTTGAAGTGGAAAACTCAGACCTCCAGGAGGTGAAGTCTCTAGAAAAACAATTAAATGGAACATTGAACTTTATGGCAAATTGTATTGAGAAATTGTTAGAAAGTATGGAAAGAATGAGTGATCATTACAAAACTATCAAATAACAAAACAAGGTAAGTATGGGCTTCAGAACTAACAAAAAATTGTACAAGAAAATAAACTCTGGTGCAATATTTGGCTGAGTACAAACAGCATGTGCATAGACATAGTGATTTAAACACAGAATATTGACTTACCTTTATTGGGAAAGCAGCAATGCAGGCAAGAGGTTGTTGGAAAACTATAACCTCCACTCTCTTCAAACAAATACGTCATAACTAAACTTCACTAATGAATTAAAAAAAACCCAGAAATATGAAAGTAAATGCCAGAGAAAGAGCTGCAAGAGTTGAGTGTAGTTGCTTCTGACCATCAAAACCAGGAGACAAGGCAAGGGTGGAGCCCAACCTGCCATTTAGGACACAGTGCTTTTTAAAGCTATGTAGGTATTAGTTTGGCAAACATCTAAGCAACTGTTTTTTTTCATTTAAAATTCATTTTTTAACTTAGAGCATATTTAATTTACAATGTTGTGTTAGTTTCAAGCAAAATGATTCAGTTACATATATATTATATATATATATATTTGATAGTTCTAAGTATCACATTTTCCCTCTCATTCTCTTTAAAATGACTTTCAATTTTAAAAATGGTTTTTTAGTTGTTACTCAGCCATTAAAAAGAATGAAATAATGCCATTTGCAGCAACAAGGATGGACTTAGAGGTTATCATACTAAGTGAAGTAAGTCAAACAGAGAAAGACATATGATATATGATATTACTTATATGTGGAATTTCAAAAATGATACAAAATGAACTTATTTATAAAACAGAAACAGACTCACAGACATAGAAAATAAACCTATGGTTACCAAAGGGGAATGCAGGGGATGGGAGGGATAAATTAAGGAGTTTGGGTTTTACATATAGACACTACTATACATAACATAGATAAACAACAAGGACTTACTCTATAGCACAGGGAAACCTACTAAATGCTTTTTTTCTTCTTTTTTTTTAACATCTTTATTGGAGTATAATTGCTTAACAGTGGTATGTTACTTTCTGCTGTATAACAAAGGGAATCAGCTATACATTTACATGCATCTCAATATCTCCTCTCTCTTGTGTCTCCTTCCCACCCTCCCTATCCCACCGTTCTAGGTGGACACAAAGCACCGAGCTGATCTAGCTGTGCTATGCAGCTGCTTCCCACTAACTATCTATTCTACATTTGGTAGTGTATATACGTCCATGCCACTCTCTCACTTTGTCCCAGCTTACCCTTCCCCCTCCCAGGGTCCTCAAGTCCATTCTCTAAGTCTGCCTCTTTATTCCTGTCCTTCTTGTAGGTTCTTCAGAACCATTTTTTTTCCCCAGATTCCATATATATGTGTTAGCATGCAGTATTTGTTTTTCTCTTTCTGATTTACTTCTCTCTGTTTGACAGTATCTAGGTCCATCCACCTCACTACAAATCACTCTATTTCATTTCTTTTTATGGCTGAGTAATATTCCATTGTATATATGTGCCACATCTTCTTTATCCATTCATCTGTTGATGGACACTTAGGTTGCTGCCATGTCCTGGCTATTGTAAATAGAGCTGCAGTGAACATTGTGGTACATGACTCTTTTTGAATTATGGTTTTCTCAGAGTATATGCCCAGTAGTGGGATTGCTGGGTCACATGGTAGTTCTATTTTTAGTTTTTTAAGGAACCTCCATACCGTTCTCCATAGTGGCGATATCAATTTACATTCCCACCAACAGGGCAAGAGGGTTCCCTTTTTTCCACACCCTCTCCAGCATTTATTGTTTGTAGATTCTTTGATGATGGGTATTCTGACTGGTGTGAGGTGATACCTCACTGTAGTTTTGATTTGCATTTCTCTAATGATTAGTGATGTTGAGCATTCTTTCATGTGTTTGTTGGCAATCTGTATGTCTTCTTTGGAGAAATGTCTATTTAGGTCTTCTGCCCATTTTTGGATTGGGTTTTTTGTTTTTTTGATATTGAGCTGAATGAGCTGCTTGTATATTTTGGAAATTAATCCTTTGTCAGTTGCTTCATTGGCAAATATTTTCTCCCATTCTGAGGGTTACCTTCTTGTTTATGGTTTCCTTTGCTGTGCAAAAGCTTGTAAGTTTCATTAGGTCCCATTTGTTTATTTTTGATTTTATTTCCATTTCTCTAGGAGATAGGTAAAAAAGGATCTTGCTGTGATTTATGTCATGGAGTTTTCCACCTATGTTTTTCTCTAAGAGTTTTTATAGTTTCTGGCCTTACATTTTGGTCTTTAATCCATTTTGAATTTCTTTTTGTGTATGGTGTTAGGGAGTGTCCTAATTTCATTCTTTTACATGTAGCTGTCCAGTTTTACCAGCACCACTTATTGAAGAGGCTGTCTTTTCTCCATTGTATATTCTTGCCTCCTTTTCCAAGGAGGGTTTATCTCTAGAATTTCTTTCCTGTTCCATTGATCTATATTTATGTTTTTGTGCCAGTACCGTACTGCCTTACTACTGTAGCTTTTTAATATAGTCTGAAGTCAAGGAGCTTGATTCCTCCAGATCTGTTTTTCTTTCTCAAGATTGCTTTGGCTATTTGGGGTTTTCTGTGTTTCCATACAAATTGTGAAATTTTTTGTTCTAGTTCTGTGAAGAATGCCATTGGTAGTTTCATAGGGATTGCACTGAATCTGTAGATTGCTTTGGGTAGTATAGTCATTTTCACAGTGTTGATTCTTCCAATCCAAGAACATGTATCATCTTTAATTTCTTTCATCAGTGTCTTATACTTTTCTGCATACAGATCTTTTGTCTCCTTAGGTAGGTTTACTCCTAAGTATTTTATTTTTTTTGTTGCAATGGTAAATGGGAGTGTTTCCTTAATTTCTCTTTCAGATTTTTCATCATTAGTGTATAGGAATGCAAGAGATTTCTGTACATTCATTTTGTATCCTGTACTTTACCAAATTCATTGATTAGCTCTAGTAGTGTTCTGGTAGCATCTTTAGGATTCTGTATGTATAGTATCATGTCATCTGCAAACAGTGACAGCTTTACTTCTTCTTTTCTGATTTGGATTTTTAAATTTCTTTTTCTTCTCTGATTGCTGTTGCTAAAACTTCCAAAACTATGTTGAATAATAGTGGTGAGAGTGGGCAACCTTGTCTTGCTCCTGATCTTAGTGGAAATGGTTTCAGTTTTTCACCATTGAGAATGATGTTGGCTGTGGGTTTGTCATATATGGCCTTTATTATGTTGAGGTAAGTTCCTTTATGCCTACTTTCTGGAGAGTTTTTATCATAAATGGGTATTGAATTTTGTCAAAAGCTTTTTCTGCATCTTTTGAGATGATCATATGGTTTTTTCACTTTCAGTTTGTGAATATGGTTTATCATATTGATTGATTTGCATATATGAAGAATCCTTGGATTCCTGGAATAAACCCCACTTGATCATGGTGTATGATCCTTTTAAAGTGCTGTTGGGGCTTCCCTGGTGGCGCAGTGGTTGAGAATCCGCCTGCCGATGCAGGAGACACGGGTTCGTGCCCTGGTCCGGGAAGATCCCACATGCCGCGGCGCAACTGAGCCCGTGAGCCATGGCCGCTGGGCCTGTGCGTCCGGAGCCTGTGCTCCGCAACGGGAGAGGCCACAACAGTGAGAGGCCCGCATACCGCAAAAAAAAAAAAAAAAAAAAAAAAAAAAAAAAAAAATAAAGTGCTGTTGGATTCTGTTTACTCAATGTTTTGTAATAACCTATAAGGGAAAAGAATCTGAAAAAGTTTTATATCTATATCTATATATCTAGATATATTATATATATATATATATCACTTTGTTGTACACCTGAAACTAACACAACGTTGTAAATGAACTATACTCCAATTTAAAACATCTTCATTGAATGAGTTAAACCTCTCAGTGTCACCTGCTTTAATAAGATCACACAGTGTGAGATCAGCTAGGGGAGAGGGGCAGTGTTCTGTGTGACAGACAGGGGCAGTGGACAGGGAGGGAAAAGGAAGATTTCTGTCCTCAGAGAAGCCACCTCCTTTTGGCTATGCTTAATTATGTCTTTTTTTTTTTTTTTTTCATTTCAAATATTGATTTCAGGGCCCTCAAAGATACTTAGAGTTTCCTTCATGGTGATCCACTGATATTTGATACAGAATTTGAATTTATCACAATCGCAAAATCAAAAAGCCCACTAGCTACAAGGTCCCTGAAGACTTACTCTGAACAAGACTTGAAGATCTCCGCTTTTCTAACCAAATACGAACAAAGCTGCTTGTTGTGATTTTCTGTTTCATTTCAGGGAATCCACACTGATCCCAAATCCACAGATTTGGGCCCGAGCTGCCAGGGACTGGGACTCATGGGCACCTCAATTGACAAGCATGACCATGCTTCAGATGCGTGGAAATGAGAGCATGGCTTGATACACATAATTTTGCTTAATAAGCATCCTTACTGGAGATGGAAGGATACCACAAATACCTTCTTACTGTCACACAAAGTAACAGTGAGGTAGGTGGTGAGAACAGTGGCTCAGCGGGGAGCAGCCCCAGGTAACTGATATTATAACAATACCCCTTGAGAGTTTGGAATTCACTATTTTGAGCTCTTTGCTTTTCTTTCCCAAAAGAGAAACTTTTCGAGTGTGTGCACACTTCTCTCCTCTCTTTGGGAGCTGTCTATCTGAAGGGGAGCCTTGCAGAGAGGGTCACTGGCCAGCTCCCCACTTGGCTCGGGTGCCTGGGGGTGCTGCGGGCTCCACGCAGGTGGTTGCCCCTGCCCTGCAGTTACAGCCCATCCCCTTTATAAGCATACTTGCCCTTCTCCAGCCCCTTCCTTTGGAAGTGCTGAGGAAACCTATCACCTCCAAGTGTTAATGACAGAGTCTGTTGTCACCTCACTCGGGGTGGAGTGTTTAATTTAGAATGAGATAGAGGATGACTGGATTTCCTGCCCTGATTTATGGGAGGGTTGTTTGGGGTCAGAAGGTCCTACCCAGTCCCCATCAAATGAGACTTTTATATTCTGACAATGCTGCAAATGTGGATACAAAACTTACTGCTGTGCTGCTTGTCTTGTAGAGGGCACTTAAAATATATTTTTTCATTGAATAGCAATACTTATCTTTGAAAAATTAAGAAGAGTGCTTAACTTGGTCAAGTGGTGGGCTTTTCACATCAACGCAGACAGCATTTTTTTGGAGATCCAAGGTTAGAGTTTAGAATCAAGTTTAGACACAAGTAAAAGTTACTGAAGGAGCAGGGAGAGACAAATCTAAGCATAGGGATTATTTTGAGCAAAAATTCAGAAGCAAGACAGGTGACCCATGTAATATTACTGCCGTATAATACCCAGAGCCAGCATTTTGCAACCTCAAAGAAGGCGCCATAAATACTGATGATTTGGCAGCAAGAGCAGCCTCAAGTGGCCTCTTCAAGGTCTGTGGGACTTCTTCACATCTCCCTCTTGTCTCTTGCTGCCTCACTCATTCGATTTATAGGCAGCAATAAGTCAATCCTCACTCCTCTCCACCCCTAAGTAAGTGGCCCTATGACCTTCTTAGGGGTGGAAGTCTAGATCAGAGAGATGAATTTTAAAAAGCAGAACTCAGTGCATTTTAGTTAGCTATCAGGTTGATAGCTTTATGCTATATAAGTAGATTTCCAGTCTTGCAAATAAAAGATGACAGTCGCTCAAAAATTTAAAAAGTGCATGAAAGACTCAAGAAATTTCATTCCCTAGCATAAGATGAAAACAAAATAGCTCTTGTGGTTGTACAGGAAAGAATATGCAATAAAAATAAGTGATTTGATCATCCTACAAGTGGCATTGAGACAGATCCTCTTTAATATATGGACATGGGACTGGATGAAGAGGCTTATAAAATGGAGCTTACAAATCAGTGTGGAGCGCAGGGGGCCATGCATGTCTTTGTTTCTGGAAACCCCTCTAATCACCTTCAGAACTAAAGGTGAGAATTGGGTAAAAATAAAATGAAAGAAAATAAAATTTCTATTATCCTTTCTAAAGCTCATACCACCGGCTCTTAGTGACCAACTCACAGCTGTGATCTGCCCTGCCTCTGAGGCAAGAAGTGACTCCCCCCCACCTCCTCCCAGCTTCGGCGCTGTGTAAAAAAGACTTGGTCCACAAAAGCCAATCCGGTCACTTAAAGCATCCCCTCTCTCAAAAAGGACACATACAAAGACTGTCTTATGGTTTCATATATTTTTATAAACAGCAGGATATTTAAACCTGACCCATTTTCTCCCCTGATATAATGAATTGTCAGGAATAGCTATACTAGTAGAGACAAAGTTACTTTTATTCCTTGTTGTGTAAAAAAAAAATAATCAAATGATTCTTTCACTTTGTTCTGCATTTCAACAACCTTAAGAGTTCACATGTTGGCAGTGCATTCTTTCTGTTAAACAAAATAAAACCTATAAAATACAAGTGTGCTAACCTTTTCTTGAAGACTGATTAATATTGGCTCCCAAGTGGCAGACGTTTTCTACTTCCTTAAAGGAAAAAAGGGAGGAATTGTGATGATAGCAAAAAGAATATCCAATTCAGCTTCGTAAGACTGGAATTCAGAGTCTTGGAATGAAGAGAGATCTTGGAGATCATGTGGTGCTAGCCGAACCCCACATTATACAAGTAAGGAAACTGAAAACCTGGAGACATGGAGCTGGAAGCCTGCCTCTCAGGATTTCTGTCCATGAAGAACTGTTTCTGTTGCCAAGCTCAGGTCCGGCCGCTCGCCACCCAAAAGGCAATAATCAAGGAGCAAGTGTTGGTAGAAAGGAAAGATGCTGTAATCAGAGAAGCTGGCAAACTGGGGAGAAGGTAGACTCGTGTCCAGAGGCCAACTCTGGAGATTCTGCTCAGCTGTGACGGTTTTTAAAGGGAAAAAGGGGAGATGATGTCAGTGAATCATTAAGGCAGGAGGTCAGGTTCTTCATCATTTTTCCATTGTGTGCAGACCTGCTGACTTCTCCTGACCTTCCTTTGGATGCTATCTTGCGCAAGTGGTCTGGTTGCACCCAGTGGGTCCACCTGCAAAATTTTCTAAGGAGAAGCTAGGAGTAGAGAGTCAGTCATTCTTTAGCTACTTAATTCTTCATTCTTACTCTTTCTAATCAGGGAAAGGAATCAACAGATTAGTCAAGGCATTGTGTATGTTTAGTAAAGCAGAAATCAGGAGCTAGGTTAAATGTTACCTAGTGATCTCATCTTTATGATGAAGGTCTGAGGAAAACATGGATGAACAAACAGAAAAGGGACAAAGGAGCTGCTTACATTTCCCTGGCCCGGTGTCTTACCTTCTTTAGACACCTGGCTGTGAACAGATGTGGGGTAGTGACTCAGATGCAGTAGGGGATTAACATGCAGCGACTTGCATATCATGTAATATACCAGGTTAAATATGATAACGAGGAGGAATGCCTGCTTTGGGGAAATTGAATTCAAATTAAAAGGACACCAATGTCAACAATAAACGTAGGTGTTGGCATTCTTCCAAACTTGTCCCGACTACACAGTGGGTTGGCCATACTTCCCTCCAGAGCTGCAGTGCCTAGATTTTCCAAGGTACCTTCAAGATCCACACATACAGCTGTTATGAAAAATGTCCAGTTTCCAAAAGTTCTGTGATGCCATACTATAAGAACACCTCTCTGGTTTACATTGTCTTATAT
The DNA here is from genome assembly GCF_026419965.1 of Kogia breviceps. NCBI lineage: Eukaryota > Metazoa > Chordata > Mammalia > Artiodactyla > Physeteridae > Kogia > Kogia breviceps. The sequence continues at coordinate 10,120,366 of NC_081322.1, forward strand.
CATTGTTTTGTGTTTCCTATCTTTTTCTTTAAAAGGTATCAGATAAACAAAAGAGCAGACAACTCATCCTTATGCTGTTAAAAGTGAAAACCAAATAAACAAGCTTTACAGACTTTCTACTCAGTGGCAGATACTGTGTAAAACATTTTTTTGCATATGTGCTCTCAGTGAATTTTCACAATAGCTGTGTGAAGTAGGCTCATCGTGTTGTTTAACAGGTGAGGAAACTAAATTGCAGAATGGTAGAACTGCTTCCTCAAATTCACTTGCCTCAAAAATAAAAAAAGTTCAGTTTGAAACCCGGATCTCCTGTGTTTTAGCTCAATGATTTCTTACTAAGCCATAATTAATTTCTTTTTCTAGTAAGAGCAGATGAAAACCATCCCTATGGAAGCCCATTTCAGACAATGAAGTGAGTTGTTTAGTCTTGTTTGCTGCCACAATGCTGGACATAAATGTAAAATTTAAATGGGGAAATCAAAATACTGGTATTTCCATTATGCCGGGCTGAATGATACAAATTTAGTATTTCATTATTTGGCAGATGGTACACCAGATGCAACCTTATGTGATGTATTAGTTTCTGAAGTTGTTCATCTTTGCTTTTGTAATATATTAAGAAATATTCTTCTCTGAATAATTTTAGCAATTCAACCTTCTCTCTAATTGTTGACATGAGAGATTCTGACTCAAAAACTTGGTAACGTTTCACCCAGGAAGAAAAATTTGAGCTGGGATATAAAGAATGTTCAGTTGCTTGTAATTTCCAATCTGTTTCATTACATTTTCTGGCCCTTTCCCCAGGAAAACCTCTGTAAACCAGAATTTATACCAAAACAAAAACAGAAACCAACAACATATTTTAGTGGAATCAAATAATACATCAAATAATGCAATCTCAACACTTTAAATATTCTTTCATAATTGAAATAATTACTCTCATTTTTCGTCCTGAAAATATGAATCCTTGCATGTTTGCTCTAAAGAAAGTGGGGCATATCTCTATTATTGAAGACTGAATATAAATAGAACATTCAGATAAGGAATGAGACACTGAAGAGAATTATTGTCTGTATCAAAACTATACACCTACTTTGAAGATGGTCTCATTGTAATTAGTTAAATGTCTATCTGTTTATTTATTTTGTCCTCAAATCATAACTAAATCAGCATCCTTAATAAAAGCTGGTCAGGGCACATGGACTATAGCCTGCAAAAAAGAAATAAAAGGGAGCTAAAAATAAACAGAAATGACAATGTTAGATTTCACCAAGTTTAAAACCCCTAAAAGCTTCTCTTCTGAGGATGATCTGATTCTCCAGCCCATCGTGTTTCAACGAGGGCTGAACCAAATTACCTCTGCTCTACACCTCACCCAATCTCAGGCTTATGTTATTTATTTTTCTTTCTTTTTCCTGAGCTCTCAAATCTCCCTCTCTTGATGTCTCTGAACCCAGTCTGGTAATCAAATTTCAACTCCTAGTTGCATCCTTTGTAGGGTAAATTGATTTGAAGAATCTTCATTTTGGTCTCTGCCTGGACTCATTAACTCAATTCCAGTGATTCAAGATACCTCTCTTTTCCTGATTTCTCCAATTCAATTCGGTATCAGCTTTCTAATCCTAGTAGTTAGTCACAGCTTTACACATTTTCTTCCTTGATTGCAATACTTGTTGGATTATGAATAGGATATAAAGTATAATAGGTATTCAACAAAAACTGGTTAGACTTTTTTTTTCCAGAAACTTGATGTTTCATTATTAGGTAATACCACTGTGGTCAATGTGGTAATTGTTTTGATGTTCAACTAAATTATTCTCTAAACATGTTTATTGAATAACTGTAATAGGGAAGAACAAATCTGACTCCATAATGGAGCTGCTTCTTTTACTTTAATCTTAGTATTCTATTGCTTTTTCTTCGAGTTAAGAATGTTGCCTATAGCCTGAATGGCCATTATCAAAAAATCTAGAAACAATAAATGCTGGAAAGGGTGTGGTGTGAAAGGAACCTCCTGTACTCTCGGTGGGAATGTAAATTGATACAGCCACTATGGAGAAGAGTATGGAGGTTCCTTAAAAAACTAAAAATAGAACTACCATATGACCCAGCAATCCCACCACTGGGCATATACCCTGAGAAAACCATAATTCAAAAAGAGTCATGTACCACAATGTTCATTGCAGCACTATTTACAATAACCAGGACATAGAAGCAACCTAGGTGTCCATCAACAGATGAATGGATAAAGAAGATGTGGAATATTACTCAGCCATAAAGAGAAATGAAATTGAGTTATTTGTAGTGAGGTGGATGGACCTAGAGGTTGTCATACAGAGTGAAGTAAGTCAGAAAGAGAAAAACAAATACCGTATAATAACACATATATATGGAATCAAAAAAAAAGGTACTGATGAACCTAGGGGCAAGGCAGGAATAAAGATGCACATGTAGAGAATGGACTTGAGGACATGAGAGGGGGAGGGGGAAGCTGGGGCGAAGTCAGAGTAGCATCAACATATATACACTACCAAATGTAAAATAGATAGCTAGTGCGAAGCAGCCGCATAGCACAGGGAGATCAGCTCAGTGCTTTGTGACCACCTAGAGGGGTGGGATAGGGAGGGTGGGAGGGAGACGCAAGAGGGAGGGGATATGGGGATATATGTATGCATATGGCTGATTCACTTTGTTATGCAACAGAAACTAACACAGTATTGGGAAGCAATTATACTCCAGTAAAGATCTATTAAAAAAAAGAAAAAGAATGTTGCCTATAGCCTGAAATCTACAGAATAGCCCATTCTCAAGGCTCTGACCTTAAGGGTATGACACTTTTCCATTCATATAGAGATAAAAAGTTGTAGAACAGAGAATAACATTTGTTTTGTTGGAGGTTTACAGGAACATCTTGACCTGACCTGACCTGGAAAGCTGCAAGAACAAAGGATACTACACAAAGAAGTTTGCAATCACTCCCCTCCTTCACCTGGCCTTTAAAAATGCTTTGCTGAAACCCTTCAAGGAGTTCAGGGTTTGGGGAGGCCTGAGCCACCTGCCTCCTTGCCTGGCCCTGCAATAAACATTTCTCTGCTCCAAACTCCGAATGTTTTGGTTTGTTTTGCCTCACTGTGGGTAGGGCACATAAACTTGCACTCAGTAACATAATTACTGGAGGAACGTTTTTTTAGATGTGTTTCATTAACACTGAAGAGAAGAGTAAATATAGGACATTAACTTCAAAGAGTTTAAAGTTTCATGAGGGTAACAGTTGTGAAAACAAATCCATTACCACTCAAAATTCAGTAAAAAATGGAATCAGAGTGTCATGGATAGGCATGAATAATAAGTTAAGTTTAGGGGTTTAGGAACATTTAATCAAGGATGTGGCATTTGAATCGAAACTTAAGAGAGTGAACATCATTTAACAGCAGAGCGTGACAATGTTGAAATGCAATGTGTCAGGATTCGGTGAGGAGTCACTGGAGCTGGGGCTGTAGGAGGAGATGTGTCAGAACTGGATGTCACCTCTGTGAGGATTCTTGTGGACACCAAGCAACCAGAATGAATGGTCTCTTTGTGGGGAACATAGCACACCAGGGAGTATCTGTTCCATTCAACCAAGCTCTGTCTTTTTCCGGGAACACCACACATTGCAAGCACTTGTACAATATGGTTGTATGCCAGGACCTCTTTTGGGACCTCTTGCTCCCTTTTCAAAAGTGCAGGATTCGGGGCTTCCCTGGTGGCGCAGTGGATGAGAATCCGCCTGCCGATGCAGGAGACACGGGTTCGTGCCCTGGTCCGGGAAGATCCCACATGCCGCGGAGCAACTAAGCCCGTGAGCCATGGCCGCTAGGCCTGCGCGTCCGGAGCCGGTGCTCCGCAATGGGAGAGGCCACAACAGTGAGAGGCCCGCGTACCGCAAAAAAAAAAAAAAAAAAGTGCAGGATTTCCTAACAGACAAGGAAATCGGAAGTTTGGTCTCTGTCTTTGGCCTAGGATCTCTCTGGAACACCTTGGCCAGCATGAAAGGTCTCCCTGCATGCTGGCTCCCCTATGGGTACTCTCCAGCGCTGCATATGTACCCTGTCAGAGCCACAGGGTATTTGCTAATCCACTCCCCAGCCGGCCCCTGACCAGAAGCCCAGGATGAAAGGATAAGATCAGAAAATAACCTCTTCTTCCCGCCGTACCCTTTTTATCTCTGCTAGTTAATACTCCAAGTGCACATTCACCTACACATTCCTTAATGATGGGGTACAGGAATTTCAGAAGGGAATTTTAATATTAAAATAATGAGGTAAAACTTCTAGTTACTGCAGTCTTGCCCTTAAATCTCAAATTCTAAACCGTTTGGAACAATGGGCTCAAAAGAAGTAAGAGGACTTAAAAAAAAAACCCTTTGGAGAGATTGATCCAGAAAGGTGTTTACGTACAAAATGGAGAGAATGGTATCTTGGTCCTTAGATAAATGGCAAACTGTATATTTGATACCCAGACTAGGTCATTTTTTAACATCCCATCTCTTCAGTAATGATCATAACATAAAATAATAATATTAGCCAGAAAAATAAATGCACATTGTGAAAATTTTTTCTTGAGCTTCACATGCCTAATCATGTCAGGAAAGAATAAATTTAAAATAAAATTAATATTATAGTACAAAAAGAAAAATACAATGAATTAACACCTTTAAATTAATGTATATTTTGAAATATTTATTTTGTAAAAACATATCTACATATCTGTCATAGTAACGAATTACATTACTATTTAACACATTACAAAAAAAGCAATTTTAAAAGAATACATTTCAATTTTAAAAGTATTAATAAAAGTCAGTGAAGCATTTCACAGGTGAACTAAAATTTGTACTTACCAAATAAAAATATTACCCCTTGCAACTTATACCTGCTTCACTGTTTTACATTTTAAGCACAAAAACATTACATGGTCACAAGGAATAACAGAATTAAAGTAACATCTGCTCTGTTCCTTTGCCCTTATGATCATTGTGCTATCATTGTTTATTTTTGCATCGTGAAGTTTCGAACTTTGTAGGACTATTCAGTAGAACAGAAGTTGGAGACACGAACCACACTTGAAGTGCGCTCAAAACTTCTCCAAACTATTGTGAAGTTACTCCCCAAGTGAATCAATGCATCTGAACCTATGTCTGGCAGGGGCTACTGTATACACGGGACCTCCCCCAAATTAACGTCCTTGTAGAATATAATGTTTGCTAAAGGATAAGTAATAACAATGTGCTATTTTGAAGCCCAGCAATGTATTATTAATACTCACAAGGTATTATTATTGCAGCTATTATTTACAATTGAGACCAACAAAAGATTTTTTCCAAGAGGAATAATTTATCATGACACTGGTTAGAATGGTCAAAGCCTGCTGATAATTACAAACATACATTTGGTCAGTTATATTATTGCTTTAAATTTCCTACATCAAGTACTGTTCTTACCATCTACATCCAGGGCAGAAGCCCCCATTGCCACAGCCCCAGCTCAAGGGCGACTGAGCTGCAGACGTGGGAATGTTCGTTCTGCTGAGCTGTTTGGAGGGAACTCAAGTGGTATGGGCTGCCCTTGACATCCACAGCCCGGACTAATAAGGCTACTTGTATAGCCTTTCTATACTCCAGTAGGAAAGGTCAAGATTACAGCTGAAGGCAGGAGATTAGGCAATTGGCTGGAGAGAAGCCATCCTCACGAGAGAAGCGTGAGGTGTGGAGGTTCCCAGAAGCTATGTTTAGAAAGATGCCCCATGGAAGAACTCATATTTGTTTAGCTGCCATGACAGGCCGGCCCCCAAGAAAGAATTTCAAGCTGCATTTGCTGAATAAAGGTCATTACTCCTTTCCTTCTTCTTTCTCTTTCTTGCAGGTCCTCCTCCTTCAAACTCTGACAGAGAAACAGCCTAGTGCATGGGAGAGAGAGAAGTGTAGGACGAAGGTTGAAATTGTCTCCAATGCATCCTTACTCCCTCTCCCTTAGGCTGGTCCCCGATCCATAGCTCAAGCTTAGCTCCTAAGGAAGGGATAATCTTAGAATGGATTTAAACTAGGCTGGAATTTTACTGAAAATGGATCTGTTTTTCAAACCTGAAAGTGACCTATAATGAGTCAAGTGCCGGAGGTCTGTCTGAGCCTGTTTCAAGGCAAAGGTAGAGAAAACTGAAGCGTGCACTGCTGAGCTTAGCCCACGGATATACTGGATACAGCAAAATCCTGGTCCTACACTACACGAGTCTGTGGATGATTCGGGAGGCTGACAAGCCCGAGCCCCTTGCACATCTTTGACTTTGTTCATAGCATCTGCAGATGCAGGAGATCCTCCTGCTTCACGGGCCCTTACCTGCTCCATCAACACAGCCTCTTATCTCTCCAACCAGATGTGGGAGATGACAGCTCTGCCGTCTTCAGCTCTGCGTTCGCCTCCTTAACTACTCTCGCAGCCCCAAAGGCCAGCCGGACGGCTTTGCAGAGGGAAAAGGAGAAGATAGTCCCTTTTCCTCCCTTCCTCTTCCTCCTTTCCCAGTGCACCCCACACGTGCTCCACGTGGGAGAGCAGTCGCATCAGGTTCAGAGAAGATCAGCCCCCCAACCCTGAGTCCACAGCCACCTCTAGGGAGCCTTCTATTCCACGCAGGCCTTGCCCCATCTGGAGGCACCAAGTGTCCAGCCCCCCTTTCCTCCCCGCTCACCAATGCTCCTCTTCCGAATTCCCTCTTCCGTCTTCCTGACACCTGGAGTGTTTTCACCTATCTCAAGGAGTATCATGAAATTCTGAGAAAGTCTCTAGACCAAAGCAAATTTTAAAGCACTTGAATTGCAATAACAAATCTACGCTTTGCGGCATTTCAATGAGGGTAGTATACCGCCGGTATAGTAGTTTGTGTTAAGACACAGGTGTGCATTCCCATTTGTTTATATTGTTATTTCTTGCAAATTAAAAAAGAAAAAAAGGTCGCATTGTCTGAGGAGTGCACTCAAATGTTGCAGAAAGGGGTCTTAAGATGTTCTGGGTATCGCAGAGATGGGTGATAGCTCACTGAGTGGAATGGAGCTGGAGGGGCCCTGGGAGGAACAAATAAGACCTTTGTTACATCATGGGAAGCGTTTCAGGGTTTGATAGGAATTTGCTGCCCCATAACTTTGAAAACGTAGTGCGTTAGACATGCGAAGTGTTGTTCTAAGGCCTCCATGCACATAATTTCGTTCCGTATGTGCAACAGCCTTATAAAATGAGCACACTTTACAGGTGAGGAAACGGAGGTTGAGAAAGCTCTTGCAAGCAGTGGTCTGCAGATGCAAACAATTCTGAAACCCTCCATCCTGGGAACTCACCCTAGAGATCTTTCCATAACGGCATTCTTTTTTTTTTTTTTTTTTTTTTCTTTAGCAAAAAAGTAAAAATATTTCTGGTGAGCCTATCTTCCTTCGTGGTCGGGGGTGGTGGTGGAAGCATTGTGTAGGGTAGAGCTACCTTTTATTTAGCATCTTCTGTAATCAGCAACTTTACCTATGTGACTTCTAAGCGTCTCAACTGCTCTGGAGTCAAGTGTAAGTGTGCTGGATCCAGCTCGTACCAGCTCGAGAGTCGATGGTTAACTGTTCAGGGCATTTTGGGAGGCAGTTAATTACTACTGTTATCATTAAATAGTAAATTATGTACCCTTATATTGAAAATAAATTGTATTCAAATGAAAAGTAATAAACATACAAAACCCATGACTTCCTAGTTATTTTAGTATGCTTTACAGTAAATAATACTCTTGCGGTTATTTCTTTTTTTTTGCCTTTTAAAAAATGTATTTTATTGTAGTGTAGATGATTTACAATGCTGTGTTAGTTTCTGCTGTACAGCAAAGTTATTCAGTTATATATATATTATATATATATATCATATTCTTTTCCATTATGGCTTATGAGAGGATACTGTATATAGTTCCCTGTGCTATGCAGTAGGACCTTGTTGTTTAGCTATCCTATATATAATAGTTTGCATCTGCTCACCCCAAACTCCCACTCCATCACTGTCACCTTTCTGCTGCTACAGGCTTCTTTTAATCTAATCTTCATCAAAGAAAGAGATAGCAACCATTTACTGCTTCTACTTAATTGTGGTCAAACCTCAATGGTTATCCCAAAGTCTCTATATGACTCCCCTAATGCTTCCTCTCCCAATGTTTGAAAAGAAAGAGGATATTGAAAAAAAAATCATAGAAGATGCTTCCTTGTTTTTAAAATAAGGACTCTCGGGCTTCCCTGGTGGTGCAGTGGTTGAGAGTCCGCCTGCCAATGCAGGGGACGCGGGTTCGTGCCCCGGTCCGGGAGGATCCCACATGCCGCGGAGCGGCTGGGCCCGTGAGCCGTGGCCGCTGAGCCTGCGCGTCCGGAGCCTGTGCTCCGCAACGGGAGAGGCCACAGCAGTGAGAGGCCCGCGTACCGCAAAAAAAAAAAAATAATAAAATAAAATAAGGACTCTCTATAACTTTGAAAAAAATCTCATTAAAATTGTGTATACGTAAAATATGACCGGCATCTAAAAGAATTTGAAAATCTATATGTATAGTTTGAAAGAACAATAACAAAACAAACACCTGTGGACTTTATATCTTCTGCTTTGGGTCAAGATGGAAGAAAAGGAGGGCAATTTGTCCTCTCTCCTTAAACAACCACCATAAAAAGAGAAACATATTTGAAAAAAAAAAAACTGGACAAGAAGCTGGACATCAGAAAACAAAGGACTGTGATCTGTAAGAGACAGGGAACAAATGAGGTGAGTCTTAAACTCATCCCAGCTCGCTGTGTGGAGAGAGGAGGAAGGCAGGACTGTCCCAGAGGACACTCTGGACTGGGGAGATGGAGATGGTGTCTGGGGACATCAAGGTGGTCAGAGTTTTCAGAACAGAGCACTAGAGCATCCCACAAACACATAGGACTCAGAATTAAAAAGTGATCATTTACAATCAAACAAGTAAGAACAAATCTAATCAAAATACATACTTAATGATTCACTATTAAACTATTAAACTGTTAAAACCATTGAGAAAATTTAAAGAATACCCAAATGAATGGAAAGATACACCGTATTCATTCATTGGAAGACTCAATTTTTTTTTTTTTTTTGCGGTACGCGGGCCTCTCACTGCTGTGGCCTCTCCCATTGCGGAGCACAGGCTCCGGACGCGCAGGCTCAGCGGCCATGGCTTACGGGCCCAGCCGCTCCGCGGCATGTGGGATCTTCCCGGACCGGGGCACGAACCCACGTCCCCTGCATCGGCAGGCCGACTCTCAACCACTGCGCCACCAGGGAAGCCCCGAGACCCAATATGTTTAAGTTGTCAAGACCACTTCACTATCTATCACTGGCGTGACTAAAAAAAGAAAAAGGGAAAATCTACAACTTTTAAAAATGTTTGGCAGTATCTACTAAAGCTGGCCACATGCATGCATATTACCCAGCAATGACACTCCTACAGATTCGTGTAACTAAAGTGCATATATATGTGCATCAGATGTGTATTGGAGTATTCTAGGAACTCTTCATAATAACCCCAAACTGCAAACTACACAAATGCATATCAAGAGTAGAACATACAAATCAAATGGAGTATATTTCCACACTGGAAGGCTGCACAGCAACAAGAATGAACGATCTAAAACTACATGCAACAATATGGAAGAAACATAAACACATAAGATTGATAGATACATGACATAAAAGAAGCTGTATACTATGATTTAACTTCTTTAAATACATAAACACTGTGAGCCTGTGCAGTTAGTTTGGGTGTAAGTGACTAGATGGGAACATGAAAAGTCTTCTGTTTCTGGTGATGCTCTGTTTCTTGATCTGAGTGCTGAGTACATGGATGTTTTCAGTTTGAGGAAATTCATGGAAAGGTCCACTTTATGTGAACATTTCTATATGTATGTTATAGTTTAATAAGAAGTTTAAAAAGTATTTGGCATCCAAAGTATCAGCTTTGTACCACTCTGTAGAAAGTGCTACTGTTCTACAACTCTAAAATTAGAAAATGTTTCATAGCCAGAGGGGAAAAAAAAAATAAACATAGAACGATCTTCTAAATAGCGTATTTTAAACTATTTGCTGCTATAGTTGGTACATTGTCAAACACAAGTTCACAAACCTACTTCTGTTTTTGGCAGCCCGTTTTCTTTTTTCAAAATTGCTTCTTTTAATTAAAAACAAATAAAATACTTACCATAGAGAATTCCAAAAAGCGTAGAGAGGTAAAGGTAAGATTATATAGATTTTAGAAGTAACTAGTACTAAATATAACATTTCAGCAAATATCATATCAAATCTCTGTATATATATATATATATAGTCTATATTTATAATTTATATAGTTCTGGTTATTTCCTCCAAGTATTAGATGCATACTCTATATTCCATTTTGTGTGCTACTTTTTCATACTAATGGACTACGGTATGAATACTTAAATGTAATTAAAAATTTTTTTATAAGCACAATTTTAATGAATATATAAATATCCATCATAATAATATACTCAATTTTAGTTTCTGTTTTATTATTTGAGAGCTTTAATTTGCTTCCAAATGTTTTGTTTTTGTAAAGAACATGGCAATGAACATCTTTGCACATAAATCTTTATTAAATACTGTTTACTTAGAATAAATTTATTAAAGACAAATTATTAGGCTAAAATATGTAAGTTTTCCAAGATTCTTCAATAAATGTATATTGTAAAATGATTCTTGAAGACTTTGGACCAGTACACATTCTCAGTAACTAGTGTTACATTCCCACTTTGATGGTTAGTGAAGGAGACCGTGGCCTCTGACCTTGGGAATCACATGACCAGTGAATGGACAAGATCCAGACATCCACAGGGACGCTAGCTCCTTTGCAAATGGTACAAATATCTTGACATTCAATGATTATAAATCTGTCCATCACAAATCCCAATTGGGTAAATGCTGAATAACTCAAATGAAGAGAGAAGTTAAAGGTGGAAATTATCCTTTAGAGACACTATTTAGCCTATTTTGTTCTGAATCTCCACACTTTTTTCAATTATTTTTCCAATATCCATTGATTATTTTTCCAACTTAACGTTTAAATCTTCATCTTACCCAGTCATTTCCCTATTTTTTATAAGCAAGTGCTGATTTTCTCCTTTCTGACAAACCTGATAAATCACGACAGAGAAAATAAAAGCAAATATCTGAGAATAGTGTGAGATGGTGTAAAGACAATAAAAGGACACCGGAAGCAGAAGTGTTGGAGCCTCTGGCAGCATCTTCCAGGCCCAGCGCTGAGGACCACTTCCGGTTGCTCACCGGCTCCGAGGGAGGGGGGTTTCATCTCCACTCCCTCTCGCTGCTCCAACTTCACATCTAAAACCGGGAGTGAAAAGATGTGATTCAGGAGTCTTAAGAAACTGAGTTGGCTCCTTTTTGAGATGCCCTCATCCTGAGCTTTTTCCAGAGTGTGTATTGATAGCCACTGGTCATTTCCATAAGTTGTCTCTAAAATGTGGCTTACAGCCTCCGAAAACTAGAGCTAATTATTTTATTCAAAGAGGCTACCCTGGTTATAACAATTGTTTTTTTCTACCTAAAATACTAGAAATACTTTCTGAGAAACTCACCCTGATGCCTAGTTTCTTAAGTTATATTATAACTTCAAAAGGGCTGGTCCTGTGCCTTGATCTCTGATTCCAGCACTGACTCTCAGTTTGACACCCAGTGGGTGCTCAGTAAACATGGAACGGTGTTTAAATTTAACCCAGTCAGTCTCAATCCCTTACAATGGAAAGTTAACTCTAAACACCAGGGAATAAGAAAACATTTTCAACTTGGTTTCATACAGGTACTTTAAAAAATGTTAATGGTCATACTGGAATTCCAGTCTCAATTATAATTTTTGGAACTTTAATATAATGTACTATCTATCTGGTAGTATCTGTATGATGAAAAAATATCTGCAGGTAATGTGTTCTCTAGTATCTATGGCATTAATGTAGTCTCTTTAACCTCTATCGGGGTACATTTAGCGTCTCTTCCAGGGAGAAGATGTAAATGCTTTCTGTTTCCCACTCTGTCGCCCTGAGAACATGCCAGTGCATAATAATGATGATGTTCGCACCTGTGATACAGTCATCAGCTCTAAAGGAATTAGTAACCAAGGAAAAGTAGTCTCTAAATGAATTCTAATAGAAATCACAAACAATAAGTTAAAATAAAGAGAAGGAGACAAACAAAAACCTTCTATAATAAGATCCAGAGTTGGGAAAGTGTGATGAACTAACTTTAATTGATTTTCCTCCTTAAATGTTCAGACTTGGAAAAAAGTAATCCACAGTGACAAATATCATAAAGAAATGAGATATGATGCAATCTATATTAATACTATGCCTGCAGATTTCAGGTCTGAGGCAGCATCTTAAGATGTGGAGGAGGACATGTGTCTCAAAGCGGGTTGAAAGGGCGGGCATAAGACCAAGTTCAGCAGGTTGCCTTAGAACTGCCTCTTCTAAGGCAGCCGTCAGCTACTTCACCTTCATGTGCCACCACTTGTTCTTAATTTCTGTCCTCTACCTCTCAGGATGTGACATTTCCTGGTTAGCTACTCACATTAAACCCTAAGTGCATCCCTTCCAAGAAGCTACTGCCCACTCTACCACCTGGCCACTCTGTTTCTCTGCATGGCCCTTGAATGTTTCTGGTTTTGTCCTGACATGCCCTCTCGTCACCATGGCAACACATAGATGACCTAAGCATCATGAAAATAGCATTTAGAGACTAGGGCATTCTGTGTATAACCCCATGTAACAAACAAAGGAAACGTCCATATGCCTTTTTTAAAAAAAATGTTATCTACTTTCCCTTGCATTTTTTTTTTTTTTTTTTTTTTTTTTTTGTGTGTGTGTGGTACACGGGCCTCTCACTTCTGTGGCCTCTCCCGTTGCGGAGCACAGGCTCCGGACGCGCAGGCTCAGCGGCCACGGCTCACGGTCCCAGCCGCTCTGCGGCATGTGGGATCCTCCCGGGCACGAACCCGTGTCCCCTGCATCGGCAGGCGGACTCTCAACCACTGCACCACTAGGGAAGCCCCTCCTTTGCATTTTTAACAGGTTAATTTATCTACAAAATATTTGTAACAGGGTTGTGTTATGTGCTAAGTGATATTGTGCCCCACTTGCAAGATAGCAAGTTAGCCTGCTACAGTTTTATGGATGCAGGCAGAAGACAGCCTGGTTCAGAGGCAAACAACTTGATTACTCATAGCAATAGCAGTAGCCAGAATACCAGCAACAGAGGCCAGTTTCCTGAGCCCCAATTCTACAGTGTGATGTGAAGGAAAGCAGGTGATGCTTGTGGGTTGTGTTACAGGAAAGGACCCAAGGTTAGGGAACCCCAAACTTTTATAACTGAGAATAAGCATATCTGCCCTTTGCCCTGGAGAAAGAAAGTATCTTTATTATAGAGGACAGTAAACAAATCTGCCCTTCGATTTGGAGGAAGACACTACTTTTTTCTTCTAAGGCTGTTGTCAGTGCAAACGTTCTTGGGAAGCTAATCTAGAACAAAGGCAATCAGTACGTCAGCTCAGGAAGCAATCAGAAATATGAGACACCCATAAAAAGTTGCCTCCTAACAGTGAGGTACCAAGAGCAGGGCAGATGGGAGAGGTCTGCCCTAGAGCATTCAATAAAGGTAGCCATCAATTCTAAATAATGACATTGATAAAATATTCCTTCCTGAAACAAAACAAAAACTTTTGTTGCTCTAAATTTACACTTGCTGCAATTACACTTGAGTGTTGAGCTTTAATATGTGTGTAATACTCCAATTAGCACATATTATTATTTATCCTTAAATTAAAAGTATATATATATGTTAATTTGAGGAAATTTCAGTTATACAACTAATCTCCCAATACATAAGGACTCAGTTATATGTCTATATTTAAAGGGTAATTTTGCAACAGTTTAGAGTACTTTGAGGTCACTCAGGGTGCAGTTGTATTTCCAATCAATGAAGGACTATATATCGCAGTGTTTAAACAGTTAATAGCACAAAGATGGTAAAAGATGAAGAACTAGAATTTGAATTACTTCAATTCTGCCATTCTATGTGACTATTTAGAGTTTTTAATTGTGTCTAAATTACTTTCCACTGCTAAATTCAATCCTTGGGAGAAAAATGTTGAAATTCTAGGATTTATTGTAAAATGAGATTTTCCAAATTGTTGTCAATGTATCCTTACATATAACACTTTTCCTAATAAATTGAGTATCTGTCACTTGCTGAGAAAGAAGGTTTTTTAAATTAAAATTAATAAAAAGTGTTCTTTGATGAACTGCAAGTGAAGATTGATTGACAAATCTACTTATACCATCCAATGAAAATGAATATTCAGAAAAGTCAATTGTCACAAAATCATGGACAAATTTGTAAAAGATAAGTCTTGAAACAGAAGCTGTAATTTTGTTATTCATCACTGTGACAGACCATTATGTAGGTACAGGTCTAACCCCCATTTCAAAAAATTTATTGTAATTGAGGAGTATTAAACAATTTGTTTTTTTCCCTTTTTTTGCACATTACAGTTATTTTATTTTAATTCAACAATTTTACTGGCATGATTATATACATGGAATTGAGTAAAAGAAAAATGTCACTGTCTACATTTCTTTTGTGGCCATTAATATGATTTGACTCATTTTATGATTGTTACTGAACAGTCTTATTGTATAGAGGAGAGAGATAATAAAATATATATACTTCTTCTCTGGACATCAAAAAGCTTGGGACCACCAACAACGAGTATCACAGAGATTATGACCAACCACTTCTCTAAATAAACAGAACTAGGTCTTGCATCTTAAAGAACAAAATTAAAAGTGACTAAAAATCATAAGGTTGCTATGTTCAGAGCAGCACTATTTCCAGTAGCCAAGACATGGAAGGAACCTAAGTGTCCATCAAAGGATGAATGGATAAAGATGTGGTACTTATATACAATGGAATATTACTCAGCCATAAAAAAGAATGAAGTAATGCCATTTGCAGTAACATGGGTGGACCTAGAGATGATCATACAAAGTGAAGTAAGTCAAAGAGAGACAAATACCATATGATATCATTTATATGTGGAATCTAAAATATGACACCAATGAACTTAGCTATGTACAGAAACAGACACACAGGCATAGAGAACAGGCTTATGATTGCCAAGGGGGAGGAATGGATTGGGAGTTTGGGATTAGCAGATACAAACTATTATATATAGGGTAGATAAACAACAAGATCCTACTGTATAGCACAGGGAACTATATGCAATATCCTGTGATAAACCATAATGGAAAAGAATAAGAGAAAGAATATATATATGTATAACTGAATCACTTTGCTGTACAGCAGAGATTAACACAATGTTATAAATCAACTATAATCCAATAAACTAAATTTTAAAAAATCATAGGGTTGGCAGGGACTGTAGTTGAGAGATCTACCTTGCAGAGGGTAAGTGGAATTCTGTGGCACACAGATGTGCTGGAATGATCAGGCTGTTTCTCACAATACCTCCATAAGCCTAGGCTCCTCCTTATGTTAGTTACATTCTATTTCCCTGTTTATCTGTCAATTAGGAGTCCTTGGAACAGTCTTTCTCTATACCCTAATAGTTATATCAGTTACCAAGCCTTTATTGTGTTGTACATGTTTTATTAGTACTTGCCTTATTTCGCTTAATTGTCCCAACAATCTCAAGATGCAATTATTACACCCATTTTATAGCCCAAATCATTTTACCAAACATCCTCCTTTTGTGAAAGTGAACCAGAAGTGAAACTGTTCTCTAAAGAGCCCCAGAAAATGCTCTGTAGCTTCTACACACATTAAAACAGATGAGGCAGAATTTGCTAAACTAGTGACTAAAATATGTAAATAAATGGTACATACAACTGGTATATCATCTGCCTTCACTGGACCTATATTTGTTGTTAGAAAAATATACATTACAGAGGAAGTGAATTGTACTTATTGTACAGATAGGTAAATTATTGTTATATCAATATTATGTAGATTGGATTTAGACAGAAAAACAAGATCACACGTGCACTAGATTTCTTCTCCAATCAATTTTCCTAAGTAGGATGTTGTTTTATGCAATTTTTAGCTTATAAATATTTTTATTGTTTCTTTTGTCACATAGATATTCATGAAATATTATGTATAAAAAACTAAATTTTCAAATATATGACAGTTTTAAGATGTTAGGAAATAAATTTAGTAATTGTGCTATATCAAATTTAATGAAGCATTGCAATTGTCACCTCTTTATGGTAGCATGAAATTTAGTCCAACATGGTGGGATGAGGAGATGGGCTGATTTTCCTCCCCTGCCTACCCCTTTTTAGTGAAAAGAAAGAAACAGGTATTTTTCTACAAGTGACTGGAAATTACAGGACAAAATGTAAAATACCTGCTAATATTTATAGGACCTAGATTGCTTGATCTAAATGAGAACATTAAGAATTCAATATGTCTTCCCAGTGGACAGAAAAATAAACAAATAAGGAAAGAATAGTTCCAAATGTTATTCTACCGCATTTCCCTTATATTTTATCTTTGATTGCATTACTTAAAATAGAAACAATGGTAAAAATAAGTCAGTAATAGAAAGGATTAGAAACCTTAATATGTGAGTAAACACTGCTGGAACTCTTCAATAAGTAAAGAGTAACTATATATATATAATTGGGTATTAAAGATAAGCTCTACTTTGTAAGGAATTTATCACAGTGTTTTAAAGCTCTTCTTGTCCAATTTAATGTGATTTTTACCTCTTTCTAATGATATAAATAATCAATAGTGAGAGAGGAATCGATCTGTTCTCAGTCTTGGGGCTAGACAATCTTTGGTCAGGCACCTCCCAAAACCCTTTGAAAAGTTCTGAACCCTCAGGCAACGATGTAGACCCCCAAGAAAACTAAACAGAAGAGGAGAAAGGTGATCAGTGTCTTACTCTCATTAAGATCCTGTGCAGGCCTTGGCTGCTGGAATAATCCTCATGGCCTGATTTATTTAGAACCCTCTCTCTGACACACACACATACACATCCCAAAAAAGACTGATATGGGGGAAGAAAAAAAGTTTGCTAGATCCACAAAAGTTCAGACTGGAGAAAGAATGTAGGACTCAAGGTAATTTATAGATAGTCCCAAATCTCTCTAGACCACTTGGAAATATATTTGCCTGGAAAGCGTTATGGGCTGAATTGTGTCCCCCACCCAAATTCATATGTTGAAATCCTACCCCCAGGCCCTCAGAATGTAAATGTATTTGTAAGTAGGGTCTTTAAAGAGGTAATTGAGTTAAAAATGATGTCATTGGGGTGGGCCCTAATCCAATATGACTGGTTCTGGTTCTTTTAAGAGTAGGAAATTAAGACACACACACACACACACACACACACACACACACACACACACACACACACACACAGAGAGAGAGAAAAAAGACCATGTAAAGACACAGGGAGAAGAACCATCTCCCAGCCAAGGAGAAAGGCCTTGGAAGAAACCAGCTCTGCTAACACTTGATCCTTTATTCAACAAATGTTTTTTGAGGCTCTGACATGCACCTTGCTGAGTTTTCAGGCTACATAGGTGAACATGAAAACAAGCCCTTCAGCATTACCATCCTTGTAATTTTCATGTAATTTTCACATGATACCATGTTGCAGACAGTGAAACCCCAGCACTCTGTTTGCAAGGACTGGGTCCCAGGATGCTGCCTTCCCTCTCATGTTTGTTCTGGAGCTTCTTCCCCTACTCCCTTGTCTGAATTATCCACAACCTCGAGCAGCAACCCTGAAAGCTTTCTGATTTTTAAACATCTGCACAGATGTTCACCCCACTAATAAACAAGGAAGTGCAAATGGAAAAAAACAGTAAGATGCAATCTTTTAACCCTTCAGCTATGCATAGTTGGAAGGTGCAGGTTATGTCTAAATTACCTACAGAAATATTTTCAAAATAGATCGATATTATAGTAGTGCTCCTTGAGATATTATAAATGATTCACAGCTGCGAGGAATTTTATTTTGCAAATTCTAGATTAAACAAAGAAAACAGGTATTTTTACTGCACTACTTCGAGTTGTTATCTACAAGTGTGTTTTAGAATCTCTACAGCAGCAGTTATCAGTGTCAACTACACCTTAAAATCACCCAGGGAATTCTTAGGAATTCTGATGCCAGGGTCTGACCCCCAGAGATTCTGATTTAATTGGTATGATAAAGGCATCAGGATTTTAAAAGTCTCCCTGGGTGAGTTTAATATGCGGGCAAAGTTGAGAAGCTCTGTGCTCTGCAGAAGGAAAGAGACAGGGTTATGCTGTTGTGAGCATCTTTGAGAATACCATTATGTTTCATGACATGAATTAGAATAAGGTCTTCTCTGGTTTGGAAAGGAGAACATTGCAATTTCAACAGTTGATGACACTTTCTAGTGTCCCACACTGGAGGCCACTTCTCTTACATTTAGACTTATCAGATGCATTTAATATTGTTGATAATGGGATTTCAATAGTTTGATTATGATTCCTGCTACATCTGCATGTCCAAAGCAGTATAGCATTCAAAAGCTGCAGATGGTCCAGGACTTTTATTGCTTAAGGGACCAACATGCTTGAGTATAAATCCATTATACTGCTACAAAAGACAGAGATTGGATTGTTAACAGGTATTCACTGACCAATGCAGCTCAGAGATTTAGTAACAAGTTGTCATTCTATCATTCACCTGTCTAGTTAAGCCACTGAAATTAAAGTTCCCCACCTCCCCTACCCCCTTATGCTATGTTCCAACATTTTAATAGCCAAGCAGACCATTAAAGAAAGAGGACTCATAAATTCTGCTTAAGAACTCCTTCACGCTCAAGTTCATTTCCTCAAGTCTTGCCATTCCCAGTATACTGTGAGCACAAAAGCAGAGGTGTCACCTCCCTGTCCTTTTATGGAGATAACTTCTCTAGCCACATCTGCTTACTCCAAACCTTCTCTTCTTCTAATCTCTCCCATCTCTCTGAATGATGCCAAGAGCTACACAGTTGATCCGGCTGAAGTCATCCTCGATTTCCCTCTCTTAGGCATAATTCCAACCTCCAATTCATGACCACAGTCTCTACTCTCAAACATAACTGAAAGTCCCCTTATTCTCCAAGTTCTCTTTTTCTCCACCACTAAAACTTTAGTCCATGCTACCACGTTCTCTCATCTGGACCACTGCTCCAGGCTTTTACCCTGCCCATCTCCTCCCCAGCCCATAAGCCACATAAAAGCCATTTTTACTTTTATTCTTCCATTTAATACATATTTATTTTGAATGATAGCAATAAGTACTCTCTTTGGTCTTGGGGATACACTAATGACCAAAACAAACCAACATATCCTACCCTAGAGGAGGTAACATTCTAGTAGTGAGCTAGACAATATACTATATAAAGAAGTAGCATATACTGTACGTTAGTGATAAGTGTAAGAAAAAAATAAAGCAGAGAAAGAGGGATATGAAATGTTGGAAAAGGAGGAGGGAGGTAAGGGTGAAATTTTATGTAGACTCTCAGGGAAGTCCCTTTTACCAAGATGACTGACATGATCATTTTGAGGACTAGTTCATATCATATCACTCTCCTGCTTAAAATCTTTTATTGGCTTCATTGAAAATAGAATTAAAACCAAACACCTCAACCACTAAAGCTTCTCCTACTACTGTAATGCCCTCTCATGCTCTCCCCTCATTTTCTGTGCTCCAGCCAAACTCAGCTGCTGCTGGTGTTCACAGAGATGACTAGCTGTCTACTATCCCCATGCCATCATGTAGGTTTTAGTACAAAAATTCAACTCTTCATGTGAGATCACTTTCCCTCTCTACTATCAACTATTCTATTTCAGTATGCTTTTATGATTTTTTATCATCTTCTGAAATTATTTATTTGGTTGTTTGTCTACATGTTTATTATCCATAACAACCTTGATATTGGAACCAATTGTAAGCTCTGTGAAATTAGTGGTCTCCACAGGTCAGCTTCTCTAGGAGACAGATGATGAAACCCAGATTTACGTGCAGAGGGTTTACTGGGGATCGCCCTTTGGAACATGTATGGGGATCAAAGAAAGCAAAATTTGGCCAAGGGAGAACTTGAACTGCGGAGCAGTTGGTACCATGGACAGCTCCGAAGTTGAGTTGACCTTCAGAGACCTCGCAAATCAAGGCAAGGGGACCAGAACGTCATATTTGCATTGACCAGCGATTGGATGAAGGCTCTCTCCAGAAGGCATAACCTTGGGTGAGGTCAAAGTCAGTTCTCATATACGAACACAGCTGTGGAAGCCTCAGCAACCAACATCCCAGAAGAAAGTGGAATGAGCTCCCCCACCCAAGGGGGATCTAGATAGTACATTCCAGCTTCCACTGGAGTCCACTGCTTGTAGTACTCAAATTCCTGTTTCACATGTTATGCTTCCCATGAAAACAGGACTTCCGGTATTCTAATTGGTCTCTTCCACTAGGAACTCAAAAAAAGAAAATTAGTAGCACAAGCTACAGTCCCTCGCACCACAGCTGACCTCAGGGTTACAACCGATGTTCAATATTTACCTTTTCTACTACCTATTTCTAGGTTCTGTTCAGCTTTGGTCAGTGCTGCTGCTGAGCTACATGGTTGGCTGATCCAGACTTCATCCCTCAGAGGTCTGGGCCCTTAACCAGCATGGCCTAAGGAGATTCTGGTGGCTGCATTTTTCCATTTGCCAACAAAACTGGTCAGGAGACTGCCAAGATCATTGCCAGTGAAATACATGAGTGTCAAACACATCATTCACTGACCTCGTTGTGAAACAGAAGCCTTATTTCATCCTAACTATCAAGGTCTACTACCCTTAACACTATGGTGACTCCTTACTTGATTGCTAGCTTATTGACCCAAGGAACCTGAAGCAATTGGTCATCTGTACTGGCTTCAATTTTCAAATGACTCTTGCCGTGTCCTATGGTAGAAGTATTCCTCCTCTGAACACCAGAACTTCTAGGCATTTGGTGCCCAGGATTGCAGGATTAGGAGGCACAGAATCCCCAATCTGATTAAAGAGTAACGGCTAGTGGAGCCCCATTCTACCCCTTAGGTCTCAGACCCATGTATTCTACACACAGGGGACACAGCACCATTAGATGCTCAATGATTTAGAGTGTGTACTGTCTTTTGGAGGATGGAGCCCCATTTTTACAGGTTATAGTCAGCAAGCTGGAACTTGGCCACACTTTCCAAAGCCATCGCTCTATCAGGTCAACAGCTTCTGCCTGGGGTACCATATGATGGAACCAGTGGACCCCATGGTTATTTGCCCATGGCCAACCTCTTTGTTATCAAGTGGGTCCTGTGGTCTCATGCAACGTTAAGCAGTTTCCCACATTGTTAGACTGAACACTGTAATCTTGGTGCTATCTGTGCCTTGAAGGCATGAAAGGCAGACAGATACCTGATATACCCATCAATTTTAGTCAAGATGAATTGCCATCTGTAGAAGGGTAAAAAGGGTTCAATGTCACCAGTTTCCACCAGGTGACTAGTTGGTGTCCTCAAGGGATGTTTCTCACCTCAGGAGCCCAGCGAAGGTCAGTGCTGCTGGCTTAGCATCAGCAACCTCTGTGTCAGCTTCAGTGTGAGAGTCCACAAGGCTGAGTAGCCTCTATCCCTGTACTAGGGTACTCTCTTCATGCTCCTGTGGTGCTAACACTGGGGTGACAGAGGTTGTGTTATGACAACAAACTGAGTCATTCGGTCTTTGCAGAGATTAAGTGTCTTTCAAGTTTATTAATATGTGATACAAAGATCTTCACACTCTGTACCCTCTTACGTTATTTATGCCCAATAACAGATACAATACTTCTGTATTATGACAGAAGTATTGCGATTGTATTATGTATTACTGTATTATGATTGCTCCTAGGCACACACAACCTTACAGAACCCAACTGGTAATGCGTAGCTATGGTCACATTGTCACTGGTCACTGGTCACTGGTTCCGGGGTCAGGCACTCTGTCTCTGTCAGGATGCAACAGCATTCTAGGAGCTGATTTTTGAATGGCTTGATATTTTCTGCTGGAGCTGGCATGGCCTTGCTCTACAACCCTAGGGGTCTATGTTATGATCCTACTATCTGGGGATTGCTATGAACTCCACATGGCACCCTTCCCACCAAGTTACCTCTAACAGCATGGGGTGTGCTGAGTCCCATGGCTCAAGTGACAGGGACACTTTGAGTACAGCCAGTAACTCCTGGAGTTCTTTCCTCCTCTGGGCCCACTAAAAGCTGTAAGCCTTCCATGTCACTCAGTAAACTGGTCTGAGCACTATTCCTAAGTGAAAAATATGCTCCCTCCAGAATTTGAGAGATCAAGGAAACCTACTGCCTGTTACGCTACGGTCTTAGGTATGGGAAGTGAGAAATTCAACAATACGTTCTTTAATTTGTAGGAGAATATTTCTGCATGCCCCAGACAACTGAAAATCATACATTTCACTGATATCATGGGCTTCTGACACTTCGAAGACTTTATCTCCAACCCTCTGGAGCACGTAGTCTTATCAAAGCCTTCAACATACTTGCCAGTTCTGGTTCATCTGTTCTCATTGACATGGAGTCATCAATGTAGTGGACTGGCAGACATTCAATGGGTTGTCCGGATGGTCCAGGTGACCTTGAACTATATCCTGACAGAGGATGGGAGAAGTAACAAGGGCAAGACTGTAGGTGTAGGTGCATATTCTTTTCCATTCCATGTGAATGTGAACTGCTCCTGGTCTATCCTCTGGATAGAGATGGGGAACAATGCACTCACTAAGTCAGTATTAGCACTACTGACATTTTGGACAAGACATTCCATCTTTGTTGTGGATGTCTGTCCCGTACATTTTATGATGTTACCAGTATCTCTAGCTTCTACCTACTAGATGCCCATAGCTCCACACTAGTCATGACAATAAAAGTGTCACCCACCCCCAGCTGAGAACCACTGTCCTAACTCAACTGCCATATTTAAAACTGAAGTTGTAGATGTAAGCTATTATATATAGAATAGACAAACAACAAGGTCCTACTGTATAGCACAGAGGACTATATCCAATAACCTATGTTAAACCATAATGGAATAGAATATTAAAAAATGCATATATATGTGTAACTGAATTATTTTGCTGTACAGCAGAAAGTGACAACATTTTAAATCAAACATACATCAATAAAAATATATAAATAAATTAAAAAGCTAAATAAATAAATAGATAGCTAAAGCTGAAGCTGTGTTAACCTGTTCTAGCAAAGACATCGTGACTAGCAGAGCAGCTATAAATGGGTCTACTGTTTACTTGGTTAAGTTTGCAGTAGTTCACTGTTGCCCTCCAGGATATGTGTGATTTCTACAGGGGCCAGATGATTAATTAAATGAGGATATGATGGCAACTCCCTGCCCCCTGCATTTTAAGGTCCTTATGAGAGACACAAATCCCTGCCATTTTTTTTAGGGTGCAGTATTGTGTTTGATACATTGTCTTAACTTGGGGATGGGGAAGGGTGGTGGTGTGATCAGAAGTTTCTACTTGGCTCCGATGATAGCTCTTACTTCACAGATCAAGAAATCAATGTGGGTTTCTAACAGATACAAAATATGTCCATTCTAATTCTATACTGGGGAATCAAGGAAATGATCGTTGGGTGGGTGAGTGGACACATGGAGCCCACAGTGAGCTGAACCTGAGCCAATATTCCATTCATTACCTGTTGCCCATGCACCTCCTACTCTAACAGGAGAAACAGGATGACAAAATTTGGGTAGGTCTCTGAAAATCTGATTTGTCAAACCAAATCCAGTATTCAATAGTCCTCCAAATGTCTAACAGTATCTTTTCATCCATGTGTGGTAACTTCAGTACAGGACTGCAGGTCTTCTGGGAAAAAGAGAAGCAGGAATAATTATTGTAGGCAATGGCCATGGTGTTGCAGGGACTTTCCTTCTAGAAACCCAGCCTCTCCTTCAGGGGTGGCGTCTACACCTGAACACTGGATCAAGTCCAGAAACTGGCCATGAGATTGTAATGTTTTATTGGGGTGGCTGGCTTGGCCCCTTAAACATCCATCCTTTCCTCCTTTTGTTTGTGTAGATGAAACAAAATCCTTGCTGGGTTCCCGTCTATCTTACTTCTGGGATTACTGTATTTCCTTGAATATCCCCATAGCCTTGTGTAAACCAGGCTCTCTTGGATGGCTCCCTGTGCTCTCTGTTTGTTACACGGATTGTGCAGTTGTGCTTACCTTACTTTTGAAAGGTAAGGGCCATCACCTGGACTGTAGTATCCATATCAGTAAACTCTCCCTCATCCAGCTTTCTGTTCTGTCTCTTCTAATCTATGATGATCAGAATCCAGGTGCTATATGCTCTCCAGCTTCTTTGACTATGTGTTGGCTGAGTCCCACAGTTCCTTCAGGATACATACATATATATATATATATATATATATATATATATATATATATATATTTTTTTTTTTTTTTTTCCTCTTAGCACTTTCCCAGCCAGCTATATGCTGTGACTTAGTTATTGTTCTAAGGGGATGTGGGGTT
Organism: Kogia breviceps; assembly: GCF_026419965.1. NCBI lineage: Eukaryota > Metazoa > Chordata > Mammalia > Artiodactyla > Physeteridae > Kogia > Kogia breviceps. The sequence continues at coordinate 10,145,072 of NC_081322.1, forward strand.
AAATCCTGAGAGAACATGGATGCCCTGCGAGGCACAGACCTTTGCATTGTCTTCAAGAAATGGGGGAGGAGTGGAGCACCTCAGCAAAGGGTCTAGGAACATCCCTATGGGTTCAGGGATTTAACGTTTTCAAGTGCTTCTAGCTAAATGTCCCTTTCCATGGCTCAGATTCTCACCTCATTTCAACCAGGGTCTTCATAATAGATTTGTTGAAGTTGACAAGTCAACACCTTTGTGATTTTTACTATCCTTATAATTAAGTTTTGGACCTGATGCCTCTCAGCTATTTTCCGCTTTCAGACTGCAATTGATGAAAATCTCTATATAGGCTGCCAAAGAGGACCTTCGGCTTTCACATCTTGCATTAAATTGATGGTTAATTGTACTGATCTTTTCCATTGTCTTTCTCCAATACATTTATTGACCATGAGCGATAGATATTTAACTCCCTAGTCCTTATAATTGCCATTTCTCCTTTACCTCTCAAACACTTGAGAGATCGCACCCGCCAGTGCAGTCCCCTACACTGGCATGTCGCCCCAGTTCGCAACTGGAGGAATTTTGAACTGCATGTGTGGGGCTATCCATCGTCATCACGCGTGGTAAGGTCTTCCTGGCCAGTCAGACTGTTGACTGCCAGCTCCAAAATATGCTTCCTAGGACTCCAACGGACATTTCTCAAGTCCCCAGGATACTGGCTCTGAAACTTTGAGATACTTACTGAGGAGGAGCTTACTATAAGTACTCTTGGAGTACTACTTGGAGGGAGGAAGGGAAACAGAATTGGGCAGGAAGAGAACCTGGACTGCACTGCAGTGACAGCACCTCGCGGCTGATCCCACATGAAGCTCCAAGACCAAGTGACTATTCACAGATGTCCCAAATTAGCGCAAGGGAGTCGGGCCTTTGCACCCCTTTGTACCCCGTGTCTACTAGTCATTGAATGTGGGATGCTTGTGGGGAGTAGATGCAACTTTACATAAAGCTGCCTCCACTCATGGAAATTTCTGGAAAAGGACACAGCTGTGAGCTGTCTGCAGCTAACATTTCCTGCAGCTGAGGAAATGAGTTCCTCAGTCTTGAAAAGCATCTGGACAGTCAACACAGCATCCGCTAGAGTGAATTTCTCATATTCACTATTGCTTCTCTTACAAGAATAAAGATCATTATGGTAGAAGGGCCAAAGTGGAACTTCCTAGAAATGCCCCCTCTTTACCAGTGTATTAAACCAAAAACATTCATATCCCTGGAAAAAATGCAAATTAGTGCCACCATCAAAGACTTGAAACTGCTAGTGTAGTGATAAGCATCCCTTCTCCTTCAACCCCCTCTGTTTTGCCCATGCAGAAGGTGGGTGGGTTTTGTAGAGTGACTGTGGATTACCATAAAATTAATCAACTGCTGACTCCAATTGCATCTGGTATCCCAGATGTATATGTTCCAAAGCAAATCAGCACAGACTCTGACATCTATTATGTAGATATGACCTAGAAAAAAATGTTTTTTCCTCCATACGTATATTCAAGGAAGACTAGAAGCAGTTTGCTTTTCCCTTCCCATTCTGACACCAGGAATGAGTCCGTTCACATACTGTAATGTAATATACAAGAGACCCTGACTCTCCTGACATCATACCCGATATTTCACCAGCTCCCTCCGTAAGTGAGATATGCTAACTGGACGCTACTAGCTGATGTAATAAGTATTTTAAACGCCTTAATATGACATATATTTGAAGTGTCAGAGATAAACCACCCACAAATGTGGGCACGAGTCACCTCATCGTAGTGGTCTAGAGCATGTTGAGATATTTCTTCTAACATAAAAGACAAGCTGTACCATCTTGCACTACCCACCACAGGAAGGAAGAACGATGATTAACGCACTTTTTTTGAATTGGGGAGGCAACATATTCCATGTTCAAATGTGCCAACTTGACACATCTATCAAGTAGCTCATAAGTCTTCTAGTTGGGAGTGAAAAGCAGAGGGAGAGAAACCTTGTAGTAAGTCTAAAGGGCGGTGCATGCACCTGGGCCCAATGACACAGCAAATCCAAAGATATTCAAAATGCATGGTAAATGGGGTGCTGTATGGACCCTCTCACGAGCAGCTATGAAAGAATCAGACCTCTAGGGGGGGTTGATCAAATCTTGGCTCTTTTCTGCATATAACCATTCTTTTGGAGAAACAGCTTCTGCCTTACTATTTGGTTCTCGTAGAGACGGAGTACCTAATCATGTGACATCAATTGACTATTCTACACTGAACCTTATCTGACCTGCCAAGCCTACTGATGGCCATATACAGCTATATATATATCAACATATATATATCAACAAATGCCTTAGTGTGACATGTGAAGTATTGGAGATAAACCACACACAAATGTAGCCATGAACCACCTCAGTGAGCATGTTGAGATATTCCTTCTGTTGTAAAAGGCCAGCTGTGGCCTCTTGCGCAGGCCTGAGCAGGTCCAGAAGACGAGGTAGGTTGTATGAGCACAAGTCTCTGAATCTTTGGCACCAAATCCTGCTTCAATGAATCCCTCCCTCGACTGACACTTTTTGGGGGAGTTTCTTATGACCACTTAATGATGGAGGAAAAAGAATGGGTCTGGTTTCCAGATGGTTGTGCTTGAAATGCTGACACCAAATAAGAATGGATATCTGGGCTTCCCTGGTGGCGCAGTGGTTGAGAGTCCGCCTGCCGATGCAGGGGACACGGGTTCGAGCCCCAGTCCAGGAGGATCCCACATGCCGCCGAGTGGCTGGGCCCGTGAGCCGTGGCCACTGAGCCTGCGCGTCCAGAGCCTGTGCTCTGCAACGGGAGAGGCCACAACAGTGAGAGGCCCGCGTACCACAAAAAAAAAAAAAAAAAAAAAGAATGGATATCTGTACTGTTAAAACCCCACTGACAGAGGGTCTCAGGGAGAACACTGAAGGGAGATCTTTCAGGAGGAGGAGCTTTGAGTGGTGTATTTGGTTTTCCACTCTGTCAGGAAATAGATGGTCATAAGTACATATCTGCATGGATTTATAGGTGGTAACTAATGAGTGGGCTAGATGGTCAGGAATTTGGAAAGAACAGCATTGAAACGTGGTAATGAGAAAATCCAGGGAAGACGCAATAGAGGGATGTCTCAGAACAGGCACAGGAGGTGAGGACTGTTCTGTTCCATATGAATCTTCACCAAAGGGCATCTACTACAGAGAAAGCTTTCCATGATAAGACAGACAAATAACACACTTTGTGTCCATCCTTCTCTTTCCCCAAACACTCAGTCCTTTTCCAGTGTAAAAAGTGACCCTCACTAAGCCTGACCCGGCTCCAACTAGGGGAGAGCACCGTACCGACCAACAGCAGGAATGAACGCTGAGACACTAATACGGCCCAGTGCCCGGGGTACGAGGCAGCCCCTCGATGGCTGATAGGTTATATTCTACCTCTTCCGTCGTGGAGGGGGACGTGGTCCTCACCAAAATACGTACCTGTTCTGGATATGGTTCTGTCTTCCTCGCCCATCACACATACACCCACACTACAGTCTGCAGAGTTATAGGATGCCTTACTTACCATGAGGGCATTCCAGACAGCGTTGTTTCTGATCAAGACGCTAGCACAGCTGCCTGGTGGTCCTTCTTCAAAGGTTTGGGTCTCAGCCTCACAGGGTCACTCTCTGAGCTCAGAGATGCCACCATCAGGACCACGACAAATCCTCCTCAGAGGTACGAGTTTCAGCTTTTGTGGAACTTCTCGAAGTTTCTAAGTTTTAGCTATTTTAATCTTTTCCCTTGTTCCTTCAACCCTAAGGATGGTAGTTGCTTTCTACAGCTGCTATTATCATGGCACTCAAAATTTTGCTTTGACCTTTTCCAGTAAAATATGATCATTTACTCATCTAGCTAATGATTCTTTACACTACATTCCTTCTGTTCACATAACTGATGAAACTTCTGTCTCCTGACTGAGCTCTGGTTGACGCACACGATAAATATTTGTTGAATGGATAGGTAAGTGTATTCCTGCTGGGATTCTGCTGTAAACTTTTCAGGAAAAATGCCCACAGGACCCTTAGTTTGGAAATTCTTATCATCTGGAGTCTTATTTCATTTTTAGATCTAACTTGGTGACCAAAATTTCACAGTTTCACTTCCTTACTGTTCTTTTTGTGATTATCTCTATGTCGGATGAAAATGTTGTGTTGTTTACTTCTACAGTTGCTCACCTAAACTAAATGGGAGTTTCTGTTCCATATGAAGTAGCACCCAGAATCTAGAACCAGTAACAGAAATACACTTCTCATCCTTGTGACACCACTGCAATACAGATAAGCCACTATGTCCCAGTATCACTCTCTATATCAGTGTCCACAAACATAGAGTACATTTTTTTTTACTTAGTGGTAATCAAATGGGCTGCTGATAAATAAATTAATGGAGAGAATTTGGTACTTGAGCTGCTCAGAACCCTCCATACACCTAAGCATGAGTTTTCCCTTTTTGTAATCTTCCATGAAATGTGATATTGAGAATAATCCAAGAACAATTCTGAACATAAAAGTTAACATTCCACTAATGATTTCTTTGGGGTTCAAAAAAAAAATTGTTTCCGAACAATCTGACAACACATTGCTGAATTAAATGTGGCGTCTCCCTGGCAAATTTACCAGTTTTGAGATCAGAAACCAGAACACACTGGAATTTAAAGCAGCACCATATGAAGTAAGAGAGAGCCGCACACTCCTCTGATTTCTAACCTGTAAGAATAAATTAAATAGGAGCTGGCATTTATGTAAAGCTTAATTGGACGTTTAATTTGCTTTTAAACATCAGATGAAGTCTTTGATATGTGAAAGCTAAGAAGGGGGAACGGAGTTAATGCTTCTTAATCCCATGTAGATTGTTCACAAAGATACGGAGGTAAGAAAGTAGTCTGCAGGGGAAATCATGCCAACTGTTTGCAGGTGCAGAATTTCTGTGAAATAAAAGCATCAGCCATCGGAAACACACTTCTCTGCTTTCTTTTGTGTGAAAGAATTTCCCTTCGTGTTGTAATGTATTTTGCACTAATCTTGATTTAAGAATGAGCTTCTTGATAATCACTGACTTTTATCCACTAGGTCTGGTGATCATCGTGAAATTGGAGATGGAGCAAATACATATTTCGTGATTTAAAAGAGGAAACCCCATTCAGAATAACATCCTTTCAGCTGAATTCTCCCTACTCTTTTCTATCTCCCATGCCATGGTGAACTATTTAAATGAGGTACCCTCTCAGAGAAGAGGATGCTCTTGTAGGAACAGACCACAAGGCGAAGATTCAGGGAGGACTCCATCAGCCCATGATTTTGATGACCGTCTTCCCAGACCTTTATTTTCACCTATTTGGACTCTTCTCACCCTTCCTGGGTTTAACCACCCCCCACCCACCCCCCACCGTGGGCTTGCACCACTGTCTCCGAGGCTGCACATTCCAGTGATTAAAGGACAATCTTGGCTCAGAGAAGTCGCCCAGTCACTCATTCACAGGTGCAATACCGATGCCAGCCCACTGGCGGTTCCAGTCTCAGTATCTCTCAGCACAAGGAGGATTGCAGCAATTTTCTTCTCCCAGCTTTTAAAAATTTTCCATAGGAGGAGAGGGGGATATTGGTTAAACATGTCACTGGAAGTATGTCTCTAGTAAAACAGGTATATTTCTGCAATCCCGTTTCAAAGTTAAAAAAATACAAAGCAAGAAATGTGCAAAAATAACAGTAGGTTTGTGTTCTGCTCAATAAACACAAGTTAAACCCAGATTTAGGTCCTAGTCACGTCCTTAGCCAAGCTCTAGTGGTTCCTAGGTATCGCTGCACATATGGTCTGTGAGATCACCCACTGTTTTCAGGGCCCCCTGTTTGATGGCCAGATGGACTGGCTGAGATGCCAGGGAGCAGCAGGGCAACACAGGCCTTCTACTGCCCAGCACCCCAAAGCATCTCTGCTTCACGCATTTACCAAGGTGCATTCTCCCTAATTATAGTTTACTTAGACTTATAATTTAGTGTATTATTTTCAAACATTTTAATTTTCAGAACACATTTAAGCTCCTTATCATGACTAAACCCAATGTCATTTCTTTGAACAGCAAGAATAGGAACAATATATGGCCTCAAATAAAATTTTATTATCAAAATTAAGTTTTATAATTTTAATAATATTTAATAATTAATTAATTAATATTTAATAAGATTAAGATTTTTAGGCTTGATCAAACTGTAGTGTGTCTCCTCATTTAAGGGTTCAGTTAGGTATTCTTTGTAAGAATTTATTTTTAAGTTCTTTTGCAGCTATTAAAAGACCCAGGGCAAAATTGCTCAAATATTTTATCTTTAGCTTTTATAGTTTTATAGTACCAATGAAATTATATATATTATATCAGAGGGACATGTATATGTGTATATATTAATATATATACATATATGTATATGTATATGTATTCTGAGCTTATAGGGAAAGAAATAAGTAAAATGGCTTCAAAGTCTACTATGTGCCAGGCCTATGTCTTGCACTTTTAATATATTATCTTATTTAATCACTGCAAGATAAGAGAATTAAGCATAGGGCAATAAGGACTCAGAAAATTTAGACTGTATTTCAGTCTGTTATGTTTTGATTTGCCCTTTCATCCTTCAAATAATATGTGAAGTTACAAATAATACATGAGGCTCTGTATTATGAATTTTGTAGTGGTTCAAACTGATCTTCATACAGACACAATTGTGAGGAAAGACTGAAGATGGAAAGAACAGCAAGTCAGATCAGAAGTGAGTTCTAATCTTGCTGTGCAACTCTGAGCAAATAACTTACCTTTCTCATCAATAACAAACACATGAACAAGATATTGATAGTAATGTACTGAAGATTATTTCAAGTAACTTATGAAAAACTCTTGACTCACAATAATCACTCATCCAATAAATACAGGCCCCTTCCTCTTATCAGCTATAATATTTGGCAGTTTACATGCACTCTTGGAGAGTCAGTTTCCTGTAAGTATGGGATAATAATTTCTATCCTCAGAGTGACTGTGAAAATTAAAAAAAATTATATGTGTCATTTCAATTTAATATACAATAAATTGTCACTTCTGCTGCTGCCTAGGCAACAATAGAACAAGCATTTCTAACCAGAAACCTATGTTATCGAGTAAAAGCCATTATTATTGTAGATATTCGAGCAGTCATTACCTCCCTCTCCTGACCCTCAGAATAGATGTCCTCACGTGTGTTTATACTGTGACCCTGGAATGACAAATCCAGAAGGTTTCAGCAGGGAGAGGCTCTCCTTCAGGAACATTTTTTTGGTTAAAGAATTCCCAGTGCACTTCTCCAAATGGCTATGAAGAGAGACCTCGCCTCGTATTAGTACCGCCTGATCATTGACAAGTTGAAACAGACCATTCTGCACCAGATTCTGGTGAATCACCCCTGCCCTCATGCCTGGACTTGCAGAATGTAATTACAATTTAGATGCGCAGACCAAAGGTAACAGTTCATCCATATAAGATTAGATATATTCTTCAGAAGTGCTCACCTACTGGCTGTCAGTTTTGGCCACGCCGTCCCCGGAAATCATGTGTCTTATTCAGCTGCATGTTGCCTGTGCTGGTCCATGGCTGGTGGAATTTATGACTGGTGGGATGTACAACTGGCCTCGGCTTGCTCGGAGCTGGGCGCAGCTGCCTGGCTGGCTGGGTCCCTTGACTCTACACACACGTCCTCCATTCAGCATCCTGGCCTGTTCAGTTACCTTCAGCCTCTGTTGCCACAAAGGACCGGATGGCTGACCCTCCACAGATCCACTCAGCATCCATGTTCCATGGTAATTCTGGGCAGCTTGGAGAAGTTAAAATAACTTACGCCTTTAACTGTTAACTGAGCCTTCAAGTTGACACTGCCAAGCCCTAGGTTGTTTAAGGGAAGCTAAAGCAAGTATTTCCTACCAGGGTCCAAAACTAAGAGCACAGGCGAGAGCCTCTCCCCACCCCACCACCTAGCTTGAGACCCTTACTGATCAACTTTTAGTGAGATGAACCCATAGGGAAAAAAACCTCGGACACATACAACTGGTCAGCTCTCTCCTCTGTGTGCCATAATCCCCAGGCACTGGGAAGAGCCTGAATTTCCTTTTACTTTCCCCACGTGAAATTCTTCTTCTGTCTGACTCCAAAGCCAGCTTAAATCCTTAATATGCTAAATGGGAGTGAAAGGAATTTGGGAAATCCTTTTCCAGAAAAATAGCATGGCTTGAAAAGTTATTGCTCTACTTTGTCCAAAATTGCATATTACCTATATTTTCCTCTTTAGATTCGTCTTGTTTTAGTGTCTCTACCCCATTTTCTTCCCCCAAAACATGGCTCTGGGCCAATGAGAATGACATTCAGAGTCATGAAAGCAGAGTAAAAGAGACCTATCAATCATTGCTTTTAGTAAACATGGTAGATCTCGGAATAATGAGAATGGAGGCTGCGAGACATTTTCTCTGTTACTTTAATCCAGCAGGCCCAGCAAGATGGGGTCAACAGAAGGAACTACACAGAAATGTATTAGCATTAGATACTATTTCTTTTCCTATTACAAAATAAAATCAATCATTTTATCTATAAACACTCTCCAGGGTCTGCTATGTTCCTGGCACTGTGCTGCCTGTTGGTAATAGAGATATGCAAGGGCCTGCCCTGGAATTCCAGGAACTCACAGTTTGGTAGAGAGAAGAAAGCATGAGTTAGGATAAATGTAAATCTTCTTGGAGAAGCCTGATGTCGGTGTACTGTGAGATGTGCTCAAGGAGTAGATAAAACACCGTCTTCCTTAACTTTTGTGTCCTCTGCTATCTTTATTACGTGCTTTCAATTCTGTTGAATTCATTTGAATGCTCCCAAGTGTGACGGAGAAAGAAATTTCTCAGTATTGAAAAACAGATTACTAGGAACTTCTCTTACCATTTCTAAGATTTTGAAGTTCTATCCAAAGGAATAGGAAAACTATCTCCTTAGGTTTTCTTTTCCTTGGAGACATTAACAAAGTATCCCCTATTGTATCTAAAACATCCAAACAAGTCATTTTCAAAAAGTATAAGTTACTGAATATGTTCACATCCACTCCTCTAAATTTTTTATACTGTGACCGTATGGTTTCACTTGTCTGCTACTGACCTCACTTGAATAAAAGGGGGGTTTCAATATTTACCTAGCATGCAAAGGTTCTCGGGAAAGAGAATCACAGCAAGAAGATCTTTCCAACCAGCAAGTGGGCAACCTACCCTGTGATATTAAAAACACACACCCATTATGAAAAAACTAGAAATCGATTGCTCCTCAATTCTTCCCTATTAGAGAAAGTTTTACAAAACCAAGGAATGCTCTTGCAAATTTTCAGCCCCAGAGTCACAAGAATATTCCCCAATAAGAAATTTACTTAGGATTCCATTTGTTTTCACGCTTCCCTAATTAAAAACCTGTCCATGTAGTGCAGCTAAATTTAGATGATAAACACTCACCAGGGGTAGTTTAAAGTTTTAATTTTCAGTTTGAGGCTTTTGAGTTTTGGTCTTGATACAGGGAGAAGTTCTTTAGGGGCCTTACAGCACAAAATTTTAGAACATTTTTCTTCCTTCCACCAGGGAAATAAAAGCAACAGGCAGCAGCAAGTTTGTGTGTTATTGGTGTAAATCTTTTCACTCCCAAATCTTCTGGTACAGAGATTTCATAAGGAATAAAAATGGATCAAAATTGTCCGAACACACAGTACATACTCACGGAGCCCGGGTAGCTCCACAGGCACGTGGCACTTCATGAAAAACTGTAAGGAGAGTTTGGGTATTTCACACAGTTTCTCCTCTGACAATAAAAATGACTAAGCTCAAAGGAATCAATTCGAGCTGAAACCAGGTGACAAACCTTTGCATCTGCAGATACCTAGGTATAAACAAATATGCCCTTCCTTTAGATATTAAGTAAATTTGGAATTTTGGAAACTGATAACCGCGAGTTTGTTTGTTCATTTTTATTGGCTTACAATATTATATTCGTTTCAGGTGTGCAACATAGTGAGTTGATGTTTTCTTACATTACAAAATGATCACCTTGTAAGTCTAGTTACTATCTGCCACCATACAATTATTGATTATATCCCCTGTACATCACATACCCATGACTTATTTATTTCATAACTGGAAGTTTGTGCCTCTTAATCTTTCACACCTATTTCAGTCATCACCCCAAGCCCCTCCTCTCTGGTAACCACCTGTTTGTTCTTTGTATCTATGAGCCTGTTTCTGTTTTATGTTTGTTAGTTTTTTAGATTGCACATATAAGTGAAATCATATGGTATTTGTCTTTCTCTGCTTGACTTTATTGCATTCAGCATAATATCCTCTAGGTCCATCCATGTTGTAGCAAATGACATGATTTCACTTTTTATGGCTGAGCAATATTCCATTGCATAGATAGATAAATAGATAGATAGATAGACAGATGTTGAATTTTGTCACAAGATTTTTCCACATCTTATTTAGAGGACCATATGATTTTTATTCTTAAATCTGTTAATGTGATGTATCACGTTGATTGATTTGCAGATACTGAACCATCATTTTAATGTGTTGTTGAACTCAATTTGCTAAAGTTTTGTTGAGGATTTTTCCATCTATGCTCATCAGGGATATTAGCCTATAATTTTCTTTTTGTGGTGTCTTTGTCTGGTCTTGGTATCAGGGTGAAGCTGGCCTCATAGAATGAGTTTGGTAGCATTCCTTCCTCTGAAATAATTTTGGAATCATTTTAGAAGGATAGGTGTTAACTCTTCTTTTAAATGTTTGGTAGAGTTCATCTATAAAGCTGTATGGTCCTACACTTCTGTTTGTTGGGTTTTTTTTTTCTTCATTGCTGATTCAGTTTCATTACTGATAATTGTCCCCTTTGTATTTTCTATTTTCTCTTGAAATAGAAAGACAAAACCTCTTGGGAGATTGTACATTTCTAGGAATTTATCCTTTTCTTCTAGGTTTTCTATTTTATTGACCCATCATTGTTCATAGTAATCTTGTATATTCCTTTGTATTTCTGTGGTGTCAGTTGTAACTTCTCCTCTTTCATTTCTGATTTTATTGATTTGTGCTTTCTCTCTTTTTTCTTGATGAGTCTGGTTAAACAGTTTTGTTTATCTTTTCAAAGAACCAGCTCTTATTTTCACTGATGTTTTCTTTTTTTCTCTTTAGTCTCCATTTCATTTATTTCTGCTCTGATCTTTATAATTCCTTTCTTTCTATTAACTTTGGGTTTTGTTTGTTCTTCTTTTTCTAGTTCCTTTAGAAGATTAGATTATTTATTTAATTTTTTCTGGTTATCTAAAGTATCTCTCTTAGAACTGCTTTTGCTGTATACCATAGATTTTTAGCTTTTTGTGTGTTTTCATTTGTCTCCAGGTATTTTTTTTTTTAATTTCCTCTTTTGATTTCTTCAGTGACCCATTGGTCACTGAAGAAATCAAATATTGATTTGAAATCACATATTGATTGAAAATCACATATTGATTGAAATCACATATTGTTTAGCCTCCATGTGTTTCTGGTTTTTCCAGTTTTTTCTTATACTTGACTTTTAGTATCATAGCGTTGTGGTCAGAAAAGATGCTTGATATGATTTCAGTCTTTTTAAATTTATTGAGACTTGTTTTATGGCCTAGGGTGTGTTCTAACCTGGAGAATATTCTATGTGCACTTGAGAAGAATGTGTAGTCTGCTGCTTTTGGATAGAATGTTCTATATATATCTATTAAGTTCAGCTGGTCTAATGTATCATTTAAGGACAGCATTTCCTTATAACTGGCAGTTTAAAGCAAGAAAGAATAATTAGCCTGTTACAGGATGGAATTCCCTTTCCTGAGGTTTTATCTCTGTACCACAGACTCTACAGCATTTTAATAATTCAACTTCTCAAACTTCTAGTCTACTTTTAAAAAATAAATATAAACAATAATGTTAAATTTTCTTTTAATATTTTATTGAATTGTTTTGATCATAGGTATGGTCAAGTATGATCAAATTTGTCCAAAATTCTTCTCATGTCAAAATGTCTTTAAACATTTCTTATTTAAGAATTTCTTAATATAGTCCTTCTAGTAATAAATATATATGGGATATTAAAAACAAGAAAGAAAGTTATGCCCCAAGAAGAGCCTCATGTATGCCCCCCTGTTAAAGGAATTGGATCAGTAAACTATTAAGAAACAAACAAAAAGAGGCAGAAAATGTTCTTGGCACACCTGGTTGATTAAATAATTGGTAAAATCTCAAAATGATTTGCAAAATCTAATTCACATCTATAATTCATATTATAACACATCTACTTGTTAGCTCAGTGTCTTTAAAGGACCTGATTTTTTTAGCCAGTCATTTCGCACTCTCATTCTAGAATTACAGACACTATTGCAGCAGCAGATACAGCAGTTTGTCCAATCACCTAAACACCAAGAAGGGTGTGGCAAGTTTAGGGGTCAATGTGTCCACCTCCTGAGGTCATTCTGGCATTCGCCTCTGTAGCTGTCACCTCCTCTCACAGGCTAAGTGCGTGATGGAGTCTCCTGTTCTGCACTTGTCTCGGGGTCTGCCAGTCTCTCTCTCATCTCTCTTTTTAAAAATTTATTTATTTATTGTTTATTTTTGGCTGTGTTGGGTCTTTGTTGCTGCGTGTGGGCTTTCTCTAGTTGCAGTGAGTGGGGACTACTCTTCGTTGCGGTGTGTGGGCTTCTCATTATGGTGGCCTCTCTTGTTGCAGAGCATGGGCTCTAGGTGAGCAGGCTTCAGTAGTTGTGGCATGTGGGCTCAGCAGTGTGTGGCTCACGGGCTGAGTTACTCCACAGCATTGAGATCTTCCCGTATCAGGGATCGAACCCATGTCCCCTGCATTGGCAGGCAAATTCTTAACCATTGTGCCATGAGGGAAGTCCCTCTCCCTCATAACTGATGTCATCCCAATGCCTCCAGAGAGAAGAGAAGAATGTGGGTCATCCACGGGGCTCCTGAATGGAAACCAAAGTCACAAAGTCACAGCGAGAGGGAAGCAGCAGAACTGGGAGCAATATAGGTGGAGAGAACTGTCGGGGGAAATATTCACAGGTTTTGGTCCATAGAGCTCATCCTCTCACCTCCTGATCTTCGTATTATTGACTCTCCTACAATGCAAGTATCATGGAAAGAGTTGACTGGCTTGCTTTCGAGTCTCAGCTCTGGCACATACCCACTGACTGAACTCTGACAAACCAACTGACATTTCTAATTTTTCTTTTCTTTTCCATATAGTTCAGTGATAAAAATCACTATTTTCTTGACCTCACCAGGACTGGATCCAGATACAATGAACTTAATGGAACTTCAACTATTTTACAAGTGGAATGTTTTGGTAGAGGTCCTTAGCTTGAGAACTGAAGCTCACTTACCATGCAGGGCATTTCCCAGTAATAGGCAAGGCTGGTGAAGGAAACAAATTCAAGATCAGAGGATCACTAAATAAAATACCATCAAAAGAAAGTGGGAAAGGATAGTCACAAAGTGCCAGAGAAATAACCTACCTCAAATAGGAGGGATGTTTGTATTTAACTCAAGAATGGGTAAATGGGTTTCTGGTATGAGAGCATTCTGTTCCTGAACAGTGGTGAGTCAGAATTATCAAATTCTTGTTCTTTGGCTTTCTTTCTCATAGACTCCATACAGATCACTCACTTCCTGGTAGCAAATTCCAACCAGATCCTCTGATTATTACCTATGACCCGGTCACTATCAGTTACTACTAGTACTACTTATCAGATACTTCATACTAGTCATGTAGTCCAATACAGTTGTAGGTAATAATCTCATCATATTTGTTACAGTGAAACTCCTCTACTTGAAAATATATTCTATTCTGTCAAATGGAGTCTTACCAATGTTCACCACTGCCACCATCCAGTAGAGTGAGTTCCTTCTGCAAAAGGGTAACCTCATCCATTACTACCTTTGATTTCAGAGTCACCTTTCCTGAGCTTGTTCGTACCTTACTGTGCCCATGTATGATAAAGGGGGAAGGTCTTCTATCTCCGGGTCAGTTGAAATGCTACAATTGTTGAGAGTCACATGACTTTTGCTGTACAGGACAAAGAAATATATGACAGATGCTGTCAATATAGCCCGTGTGAGTGAGGCAGAGCCCCTTATCCTTACCGTAGGGAATGTAAAAGCCTGAGAAGTTTGAAGGGCACGTCAATCAGCAGGCTTCTCAGTGCCCTGGCAGTTGAGTCTCTTGTAGACCAAAGCCTGCATGGCCATTGACACAGCCCCTTTAACAGCCACTATGTAGGTAACGGCCATGCAGTTGGCAAATTATCTCACAATCCTGACCTGGTACCCACCTCTCCTCCAAGTCTCATCTTTAGGGGCACTTCTTAGGATGTAGGAAGGGGAAGAAAAGGAGAAGGAGGCTCTCAGTCCCACTGAAAGTCCTTGAGGCCATCTAATCCTTTGTAGATTCATCTGGAGCTGAAGACATGGGATGCTTATGCTGCACTTTTGAGCATTTCTCTCCCGTTTTAATGTGCTGTTTCTCCTTCTACCGATGGCTCCTCTCTGTTTATGTAACTGTTGCGTCTACCTGAAGCCATACTTCCTCCTCGAACCCTTTGCTACCTGCTCCATGTCGCCCTTATTGGGCTCTATCCTCAAATCCTGCAGGATATAGGACTATATCATAACTTAGGGCACTATTTTGAAACTTTCTCAAATTTTCTGTATGCATCCCCAACTAGACCAAGATAACTTAAAAAAAAAATTTATTGGAATAAAGTTGATTTAGAATGTTATGTTAGTTTCAGGTGTACAGCAAAGTTTATCAGTTACACATATACATATATCCACTCTTTTTAAGATTCTTTTCTCATATAGGCCATTACAGAGTACTGAGAAGAGTTCCCTGTGCTATACACAGTCCTTCTTAGTTATCTATTTTATAGAGAGTAGTGTGTCTAAATGCAACATAATCTAATCCAGGGTCTCTCAACCGTGGCACTATTGACATTTGGGGCTGGATATTTCTTTTGGTGGTGGGTCCTGTGCATTGTAGGACTTTGGCAGCATTCCTGGGTCTACCCACTAGATACTAGTAACATTCTCCAGTTGTGATGACCAAAAATGTCCCCAGACATTGCCAAATATCCCCTGGGGTGGGGTTGAGGGCAAACTTACCCTGGTTGAGAACCACTGATTTACCCTGATTTTGGAATATATTTTTATACTTACTATTAAAATGTAAATTTAGATGTGACACTTGATTTCATTGACCATACTTATACTGAAATAGCAGAGGCTGGTCATTTGCATGTATCTGAAGATGGCTACACCCATTGGGGGCCTGGAGCCTCTGAGAAGGACACCAGAGTTGACCCCAAACATCTGGGATGTGTTCAGGTTCTTCCTGGTCAGAAGACCCTAACAGTAAGGAAGGTCAACCAGAGATGATAAATGCCCCTTAAAATCCAGAGCTGATGGCTGAGCAACTTGGTTAATGCTGCATTGGCTTGAAAAGTCAGATGAAGCCTTCGGAACCCTGGGTGTTTCTACTGCTGGCCTCAGGAATTCTTCTCCATCAGTGCTCCTGCAGTGGTCTTGGAGACCTCTCCTTCCCCCATCCCACTTCAGAGTGCAACCTCAGCCTTGGTCACCGGTGATAGGTAACCTACTAGGTCCCGGTGCATAAGATGAGGTAGCCCTCAGTCAGCTCTGTGGGCTGCAGGGCTCAGGTGGCTGGGTCCTCCGGCTGCATATTCCAGAATTGAAACCCAGTACTGGCTTAAATGGTGTATTGCTCACTGATGAGCTGGTTAATGGCTGAGGCCCAGGAAATCTGTTAGATCTTTTGTGACGACCATATGTCCCTGGTCGATCATTAAGGTCAGAGTCAGCAGGCTATTTGTTTCATCCCACTCCTGAGCTCCAGGCTTTTGAAGGCCCAGAATTTCTTTGCAGATTCTATTCATAGTACTCTTCTGTCTGGACCCTTAAAACTAAAGAAATATCTGTTCATTCCTCTTCCTGAACACCCTTAAAAAAGTAGGTCGTCTTGCTGTGTTTTAATTATAAGGTATCCTGTGAGTCTTTGAAAAAGAAGCCAAGTAAACGCTTGTTGTTGTTAGGGTAATTATTTCCTAAAGAATGCACACACTTCGGCTTTCCCAACAAAATAACTCCACGAGACATGTAATTTAAACCTCCATTTTATATTATTCATTGAAATTAAGTAACAGGAGGAGAGCTTATTTTAAATGTTTCTTTAAAACAGGCTGAAAAAGAAAGTGCAGAACTTTTACATATAATTCCTACACATGAACGTTTGCCTTACAATTATATTCATTTCAAATTATTGTTGTCCTAGTAAAATCAATGCATCCATGAATGTAGAATGCTGAGTGACACTATAGAGCACACTTGTATTTCTTTTAATGTGTTTTGCTCATTTACTTTTAATGATGCTATTATCTTCTCATGATAGAAATAAAGAGATATAAAAACTAGACTCAAGGAAAAAGTATAAAAGTATTTCCCCAACACAGGATTAATCATATAGTTTCACTGGTCATTTCTATGTGGTCATATATGTCCAAGTCAGGAATCATATGAAGTATTTCTCTAGAGGGTCAGATTTCTTCTCCATGTGGCCTGTGTTAAGTGGGTTCTTTCCAGCAGGGAGTGAAGCAGGTGGTCTATGTCATGACCTTAGGGGTCTCCTTCAGGAGAAGACACAAGAATGTGAAAGACAAAGAAAAGGAAGGATGTATTGATCAGCTTGACACAAATCATCTGGAAAAACAATCCACCAAGTAATTGAAAACAGCAGTTAACAGTTTTTAATTTTATGAACATTTTTGGTCTTACAGACAAATGTGGTAGGAAAATGATTTTTTAAATTACTCATCAAGGTTTTCTTTTTTTCTTTTAGAAGTCTCTGAGGACTTTGTGTTGCCCTGACAAAGCTGCTTCCTTGTCCTAAACTTCACTTACTTTTTGGATGTCCAGCCACCCTGAATGTCAACTGTTTCTTGTCTACAAAGTTTTAGAGCTGTTCCTGTCAATTGTCCCCTCATCTGCTCCTATTGAGCTGATAGGAAATGATCAGAAACAGACCCACAGACACAGAAAACAAACTTATGGTTACCAAAGAGGGGAAGGGAGGGAGGGATAAATTAGGAGTTGGCGATTAACAGACACACACTGTTATATATAAAAGAGATAAACAACAAGGACCTACTGTATAGAACAGGGAGTTCTACTCAATATTTTGTAATAACCTACAAGGGAAAAGAATCTGAAAGATGTATATATACATATAACTGAATCACTTTGCTGTACACCTGAAACTAACACAACATTGTAAATCAACTATATTTCAATTAGCAAAAAGGGGGGGTTAGAGGGGAAGCAAAAATTGGGGGCCTTTTTGTAAATATCCTCTCATATTTGGACACTTCCTAGACAAAACAGAAGCAATATGATCTTACTTGACCAGAGGATTAATAACTTTTGAAGTTTTTGTTTTTAAGAGTAAAAGGACAAAGATCTGTGGATTTTCTCTTTAGCTAACTGTATCAACAAATGTGATTACTTTTCAATCAATGTAGTATCTTTTCCAAAAAACTGGAAGATGCTACCAGTTATTGTGTTCATGTGCCAGAATCTGTGCTAAGATTTACGTAATTATTAAAACTAGGAACTGTGTTAAAAGAGGTCTTTCTAGAGTTGCCAGCTAAAATGCTGAACTGTTGGTTAAATTTGGATTTCAGATGAACAAGGAATACAGTTTATGTTGCATGGGACATACTTATACTAAACAATTATTGTCAATTATGGTTTATCTGAAATTCAAATTTAACTGGACTTTGTATATATTTATTTATTAAATCTGGCAACCCTAAATATTGGACTTTATAGATTAAATTTACAATGTGGTAGAATTGGGTCCACAGACTTTCAGAGACAGAAACAAGACTTATATTGGATATGGGATTCATAGCTCAATCACATTAACTAAGTTCATCAAAGTCTATTTACTAACATTAAAAAGCAAATAATGGGTCACTGAAGACCCAAGTTAGGAAGATAGACCCACACCATCTCTACAAGCTCATTGATTGACATCATGCTCGTCCAGGTTCAACTGATTTTCAGGCACAAAGTGCATAAGGGAATGAGTGAATGTCTCATGGTTTAAGTCTAAGACAGGGCTAAGAGTTAATCCCCTAGCTGGGAGCTTGGTTATAGGACCTTAATACTTTAAAAAATCTACTGGCTTCAATTCCCTGAAAGTGCCCAGATGGGTGCTGCTGGTATTTGTCTCCATGACTCCTTTCCTAAGCCCGCATGGGCTGTCTAATCCCATGTGTGACGCATCCTTCCGTGAGCTGTATTAATAGTTCCCATTATATTACGTCAATTCCTGCTGCTAGAAGAGACAATTTTTATCCATTATGTGATGATTGTGAGGCTTAACCCTCAAAGGGCAACTGTGTTTCTCTTACTTCTGAATTCTTGAAGACCACTCTGCTCTTTATATATTTCCTGAACTTACTAGACAGGTAGAATTGTGCTAATACTGTTCTCTTTAAATGAGGGAAATGCTGATAATTTGTTTCAAGCCACATTTTTATTGGTATAATCTCATTTAATGTCCCCTACAATCTTGGGAGGAAGGTAGCACAGTTCTAGAGTAGAAGAATAAATATCTAAATTTAAGTGTGTCTGATTGGAATCTATTGTACCAATATAGCTCGAACTCCCACTTCTAAGTAAAATATTCACTATGTATTAATATATTCAATTTCTTTTAGTGGGAAGCTGCTGTATAGCACACGGAGATCAGCTCGGTGCTCTGTGACCACCTAGAGGGGTGGGATGGGGGGGTGGTGGGAGGGAGGGGATGTATGTACACATATAGCTGATTCACTTCATTGTACAGCAGAAACTAACACAACATTGTAAAGCAATTATAATCCAATAAAAAAATAACAAATAAATAATAAAATGTTTTTACACTGGATGAATTCAACTCATTCTGTGGCTGAACCATCACAGAAGTCATAAATAAACCATGGTTTATGATCATGCTGATACTATAAGGAAATGAACATAGACTTTGGCGTAGAAAAGATGTAGATTAGAATCACAGCTGACACATTACATACTGTTTTATGTTCATTCTATAACACACATTCTTTTTATCTCTGAAATTGGTACAACCAGTAACATCCTACAATGATAATCAGAAGTAGTCATACACAAAACAGAAGTGTGCCTTTCAATCAAGGGCACCTTAGATTAAATCAATGTAATTGCTAAGCATAAACAAGTCTCCAGGGTATTCTTTTCCATTTTGAGCACCTTGCCTAGTCGAGCTTTGAAATTTTACAGGGTCATTTCTTCAGAGGTTGTTGTTTACTATTTTTATTTGCTGTAGACACATTGCTTTTTCTCTCTGTTGATCATTTGAATGCATAGGCATTGATCTGTTAAGACAAAGAATCTGTACTCAGGTATGAGATTATCAACAATAGTCATTTCTTATTTTTTCAGCTATTTTTTATGATTTAAGTGCTCTTAACTTCCTAATGTCAGGACAGGTATAAAGACGCAGACGTAGAGAATGGACTTGAAGACACGGGGAGGGGGAAGGGTAAGCTGGGATGAAGTGAGAGAGTGGCATGGACTTATAAATACTACCAAACATAAAATAGCTAGTGGGAAGCAGCCCCATAGCACAGGGAGATCAGTTCTGTGCTTTGTGACCACCTAGAGGGGTGGGATAGGGAGGGTGAGAGGGAGATGCAGGAGGGAGAGGATATGGGGATATATGTATATGTATAGCTGATTCACTTTATCATAAAGCAGAAACAAACACACCACTGTAAAGCAATTATACTTCAATAAAGATGTTTAAAAAAAACTAAAAATTAAAAATAAAAAAAATTTTTTAACTGCATGACAAGAGTGTACAAAAATTGAAATCTTTAGAAGACCCCACCAATACTCAGTCATATCGTGCCTTTGCAAAAATACAATCCAATAAAGGAAAACAGAATTTTACTCTAGTGCACCGATTAGTTCTTTTCTTTGAGTAACAAAGAACTTTTTTTTTTTTAGTACTTAAATAGCATATTAAATTTCCAAAGCACTTTATATTCATTAATTATTCCTCTAAAAACCCAACTAGAGAGTTGCTTTGAACAATTTTCAATCATGTTAGTTGGTTCCAAATTTAGGGATAAGGAGCAAAGATGAAAGTAATTTGGCTCCTGCAAGGAGTAATGAGATTTGCAAAACACACACCTGAAAGGACAGTGGTCTGTTGTTATTACTAGTTGTTTGGGCCACATTAGAGTCCCCCATATGGCACATTCCAGAATAAGTTTCTGTCAGAAATCCATTCTTCATGTTATACTTCTTGATTGCTAAGGAGTATATGAAAATTGCAGTCAAACGCACGCCCCCTAACAATTAACTAATTAGATTGCAAAAGATATATGGTACCAAATTGATTCCAATAATGGAGGTGGATATCAATGTGATGCAAATAGCACATACAGGGGCTTTAAGTTATTTTCTTTTTATGATTTTAACTGACCCAGTTGCATTTTGGTATGTAATATGGATTGAGGTCAATGATACTCTAATACTGTGTAGAGGGTTTGAACTGTTTGTTATGATTTTACTGGGCGAATAGCATTATTTGTATGCAGTATTGATTGACAGAATCCCACAGAACTAAGAGACACATTTTGGTCTGTAAGAGATTTTGAACACCAAAGATCAGTGCGAATTTACATGTTTTGTTGGTGTAGGTCTCATATCAGTTTTTATTTCTTTGCTTAAGGAAATCCTAAAAATTAAAAACATACCTGAGACAGTTTTTATAAATAATATATACTTCTAGAGAGAAATCTGGATTAATTATTCACCATATATCTTGTCATTATTAGGTAATAGATTTGCTATCTGAATGAACCACTGGAGGCATTAGGCAGTTTTCAAGCTATTCTGTGTCTAAGAATGACCTGGGAAGCTCGTTAAAAAATCAGATTTAAGAGCAAAATGGCAAAGCCCCTTGGGAAAATAGTTTGGCAGTTTCTTATAAAGTTAGACATACACTGTCCATATAACCCCGTAATCCAACTATTAGGTTTTACCCTGGGGAAATAAAAACTTATGTTCTCACAAAAACCTGACTTTATTCATAAATGCCGAAACCTGGAAACAACCCAAATGCCCTTTAATGAGTGAATGGATAAACTAACCCCGAGAGAGAAAACTGCTCAGCAGTGAGAGGGCAGAACTATAGATTTGTTCAACAATGGTATGAATCTCAAAGGCATTGTGAGGAGATAAAGGACACAGTCTCAAAACATAGCATGATAAATGCTCCCATTTATTTACAGTCCTGACAAAAAGCAAAACTATAGCAACAGAGAATAGACCAGTGGTTGCAGGGGTTACAGGTGGCGATGTGACCACAAAAGGGTAGCATGAGGAACATTTTGGGGGTAATAGAACTGTTCTGTATCCTGATTATATTGGTGCTTATATGAATCTATACATGTGTTAAAATTCACAGCACTATGTTATTGCATATTTTTAAGAATTCCAGAATGTCACCCCAAAAGCACCTCGGGAGGTCTGAGGTGGAACCTAATAATCTGCATTTTAGCACATACACATATATGTGCATTTTAATGGTTCTGACAAAGATGGTCCATACTTTAAGAAACACCATTTTAGCAGAAAATGTGTTGGACTGAAAGTTACAAAATCAAAGTACAGAATCCTGCCAATTGAGAGCTGTGTGTCTTTGCATGTTTGCATGCTGTTATAGGTTGAATAGTAACCCCCCAAAAAAACCCTTTCGAAAAATACTTTGGGGCTTCCCTGGTGGCACAGTGGTTGAGAGTCCGCCTGCCGATGCAGGGGACACGGGTTCGTGCCCCGGTCCGGGAAGATCCCACATGTCGCGGAGCGGCCGGGCCCGTGAGCCGTGGCCGCTGAGCCTGCGCGTCCGGAGCCTGTGCTCTGCAAAGGGAGAGGCCACAACAGTGAGAGGCCCGCTTACACGGAAAAAAAAAAAAAAAAACCTTTGGATCTCTAACCCCCAGTAACTCAGAATGTGACCCTATTGGGTTTTTTTAAACTTTTTTTTTATATAGGAGTATAGTTAATTAACAATGTTGTGTTAGTTTCGGGTGTACAGCAAAGTGATTCAGTTATACGTATGCGTGTATCTATTCTTTTTCAAATTCTTTTGCCATTTAGGTTTTTACATAATCCTGAGCAGAGTTCCCAGTGCTATACAGTAGGTCCTTGTTGGTTATCCGTTTTAAATATATTACCCCCTGGTAACCATAAGTTCATTCTCTGAATCTGTGTGTCTATTTCTGTTTTTGTAAATAAGTTCGTTTGTATCATTTTTTTAAAAGCGATATCACATGATATTTATCTTTCTCTGTCTGACTTATTTCACTCAGTATGACAATCTTTAAGAACGTGACCTTATTTGGAGACTGAATCTTTTTTAAAAAAAACATCTTTGTTGGAGTATAATTGCTTTACAATGGTGTGTTAGTTTCTGCTGTATAACAAAGTCAATCAATTATACATATACATATATCCCCATATCTCCTCCCTCTTACATCTCTCTCCCACCCTCCCTATCCCACCCCTCTAGGTGGTCACAAAGCACCAAGCTGATCTCCCTGTGCTATGCGGCTGCTTCCCACTAGCTATCTATTTTACGTTTGGTAGTGTCTATATGTCCATGCCACTCTCTCACTTTGTCCCAGCTTACCTTTCCCCCTCCCCGTATCCTCAAGTCCATTCTCTAGTAGGTCTGTGTCTTTATTCCCGTCTTGCCCCTGGGTTCTTTGTGACCTTCTTTTTTTTTTTTTGATTCCATATATATGCGTTAGCTTATGGTATTTGTTTTTATGTTTCTGACTTATTTCACCCAGTGTGACAATCTTTAAGAATGTGACCTTATTTGGAGACTGAATCTTTATAGAAATGATCAAGTTAAAATGAGGTCATTAGGTTGGGTCCTAATCCAATGTGACTGGTGTCCATTATTTTTAAGATTTCTTTTCTGAAGCAGTTTTAGATTTACAACAAAGTTGAGAGGCAGGCACATATATCCCCCAACCCCACATATGCACAGCCTCCCCATTATCAACATTACTCACCACATGGCACATTTTTTACCAAGGATGACCTTACATTGACATATCATGATCAGCCAAAGTGCACAGTTTACAGAAGGGTTCACTCTTGGTGTTGTACATACTATGGGTTTCGATAAACGTATAATGACAAATATCCATCATTACAATATCAATAAAGACACTGAAAGGGTCTCAGGATCTCCAGTCCAGGGATGAGAATGATTGCTTTAAATAAATTGATATCCACTTTGAAGTTTGGGTTACTAAAATTCTACACCAAATAATGGTTTAGACACGGAAAAAGTGATAAATCTCCTCGTTTTACAGATGAGGATGCAGGCATGGAGAGGCTTTATCCAGTTACACTGGGAGTTCTTTCATTCATTCATTGGATTATCTATGGAACACGATATGCACAGAACTAGGAAAAGAAAAAGTTTCTCATCCAGTGCTCCTTCCACATATGTGCATGCTCTGCTGTCTCCTAACGAAACCTCAGATCTACCTTTGCATTTATTAGTACTTTCTTGCTTTACTTCGTTGTGGTCAAGCTTTTTAAAGAAATGACTGATATCCAATTGTTTATGAAGCCAACCAAAGTGGTGCTATATGACAAAGAATTACAACTGAAAGCATTTGTTGTCCTTAAACTACCAATAGAGCTTTTCCCTTTCATATGAGCTTCTTTGTAAAACTGGATATTAGGACTTGGGGTTCTGTGGCAGAGACATTTACTTCTTACTGAATAGCCATGTAATCCTCCCAATTTCCCAGTTCCTGTGAAAGCAGGGACCCTGTGACTGCTATATAAAGAGACACGAGGGCTTCCCTGGTGGCGCAGTGGTTGAGAATCCGCCTGCCGATGCAGGGGACACGGGTTCGTGCCCCGGTCCGGGAAGATCCCACGTGCCGCGGAGCGGCTGGGCCCGTGAGCCGTGGCCGCTGAGCCTGCGCGTCCGCAGCCTGTGCTCCGCAATGGGAGAGGCCACAACAGTGAGAGGCCCGCATACCGCAAAAAAAAAAAAAAAAAAAAAAAAAAAGAGACACGACAAGTGTCACTTTTAAATCAAGGCATCTTTTTTTTATCTTTATCGAAGTATAATTGAATTACAATGCTGTGTTAGTTTCTGCTGTACAACAAACTGAATCATCTATACGTATACATATATCCCCATATCCCCTCCCTCTTGTGTCTGCCTCCCACCCTCCCATCCCACCTCTCTAGGTGGACACAAAGCACCGAGCTGATCTCCCTGTGCTATGTGGCTGCTTCCCACTAGCTATCTATTTTACATTTGGTAGCGTATATATGTCCATGCCACTCTCTCACTTCATCCCAGCTTCCCCTTCCCCTCCATGTCCTCAAGTCCATTTTCTATGTTGGTGTCTTTATTGCTGCCCTGCCACTAGGTTCAACAGTACTGTTTTTTTAGATCCCATATATATGTGTTAGCATATGGTATTTGTTTTTCTCTTTCTGACTTACTTCACTTTGTATGACAGACTCTAGGTCCATCCACCTCATTACAAATAACTCAATTTCATTCCCTTTTATGGATGAGTAATATTCCATTGTATATATGTGCCACATCTTCTTTATCCATTCATCTGTCGATGGATTCTTAGCTTGCTTCCATGTCCTGGCTCTTGTAAATAGAGCTGCTGTGAATATTGTGGCACATAACTCTTTTTGAATTACGGTTTTCTCAGGGTATATGCCCAGTAGTAGGATTTCTGAGTCGTATGGTAGTTCTATCTTTAGTTTTTTAAGGAACCTCCATACTGTTCTCCATAGAGGCTGTATCAATTTACATTCCCACCAAGAGTGCAGGAAGGTTCCCCTTTTCTCCACACCCTCTCTAGCATTTATTGTTTGTAGATTTTTTTGATGATGGCCATTCTGACTGGTGTGAGGTGATACCTCATTGTAGTTTTGATTTGCATTTCTCTAATAATTAGTGATGTTGAGCAGCTTTTCATGTGCTTCTTGGCCATCTGTATGTCTTCTTTGGAGAAATGTCTATTTAGGTCTTCTGCCCATGTTTGGATTGGGTTATTTGTTGTTTTGGATATTGATCTGCATGCTGTATGAGCTGCTTTTATGTTTTGGAGATTAATCCTTTGTCAGTTGCTTCATCTGCAAATATTTTCTCCAATTCTGAGGGTTGTCTTTTCATCTTGTTTATGATTTCCTTTGCTGTGCAAAGCTCTTAAGTGTCATTAGGTCCCATTTGTTTATTTTTGTTTTTATTTGCATAACTCTAGGAGGTGGGTCAAAATGGATCTTGCTGTGATTTATGTCATAGAGTGTTCCAAGGCATCTTTTTTTTTGACCTTTTAAAAATGGTAGAACTTAACTTTTTTATTGAAGTATAGTTGATTTACAATGTTGTGTTAATTACTGCTGTACAATGAAGTGATTTAGTTATACATATACATACATTCCTTTTTAAAATATATCCTTTAGATAATTATACTAAGTGAAGTAAGTCAGAAAGAGAAAGGCAATTAAGCCAAGGCATCTTAAAAGTTGGTGCACTCAAACAACCACTCTCCCTTCTCCTGTCTGGGTGCATATGGAGGCCCCAAAATGAAGGACCAGCCACACCTTAGAACAAATCTACACACGGGAACCTGGTGAAGGAAGGTTGCAGACACATGAGAAATAAACTTCACCATGTTTAGCCTCTGAGTATTTATTAATTACTACAACGTAGCCTAGCCTTTCCTGACTCATACATGGGCAAAACGAGGAAGATCAATTCAACATGATTAGAAGTAACCAAATGTGCCATTTAATTAAATGTTTTGGAGTCTGAGAACCATTCTAGTTCCCAGTATAGCTGCTTTCTCTTTTCTTCTAGAAGAAGGAGGAAACGGCGATGAGTCATAAACTTCTCTAACGAATGAGAGGAAGCACCAGTAATGCCCCCATAGTCTCAAAAATAAACAAGAAGTTAACTAAAAACAAGCAGGCTCATAGAAACACAGATTGTGTTTAAAACGCTTGTTCACCTTTCATTAGCTTAAGAATTCTAAATTTTCATTAACTGTCCCAAATCCATAATAAGACAATGTAAGTACAAAACAAAACAAATAATAGGCAAAGCCTATCGATTAGCATCAGAATCATAACTTCCCTCAAGACATTTTTTCTGTCATCGTCTGACAGAGGGAAAATAAATCGAGTTCTATTTGTGAAAGAGGACTTAATGTTATTTAACCAAATTGCACAGTAGCCCCCGAAACAGCAGAGAGCCCACTGGTGTTCACTGAATGAGTATGATTCTACTCATGAAGGAACCCTTAAGACAGAGAAGAATCCAAACGTTTCACCCTGAGTGACTGAAATGTGCTCTATTTAGAGCCCTTCTGTGTAAAATTTAAATAATAGTTTAAAATCCAATTTTCTTATGTATTAGTTTTATATTGCCACTGTTACAAAGTGCCACATTTCAAGTAGTTTAAAAATAGCACAAATGTATTATCCTACAGTTCTGTAGGTCTGAAGTTTGCCATAGATCTCACTGGGCTGAAATCCCAGTGTCTGTAGGGCTGCACTACTTTTTAGAGGCTCCAGGGGATAATTCATTTCGGTGCCTTTTCCAGCTTCTAGGTGTGCCCACATTCTCCGGTTTGGGACCCCCCTCCCTCTATCTTCAAAGCCAGTACCGTTGACTCTCCCTGACCCTTCTTCACTTATTCCTCTGGCTGCAACTGGGAAAGGTCCTCTGCTTTTAAAGGTTCCTGTGATTAACTTGGACCCACCTGGATAATCCAGAATAATCTTCCCATTTCAAGGTCCTTAAATTTAATCACATCTGAAAAGTTCCTTGTATCATGTAGGGTAACATACAGGTTACAGAAATTAGGACATGGACATCCTGGGGTGGGGTGGGAGAGAGCAGCTCTGCTGCCATGTTGTATAGAGAACCGGAGGCACTGGAAGAAACACATCGTTTGGAACCCAGAGTGTTCTGCTCTAGACACACTCCTTGTTTCAGGTCAACTGTGGGCTTTGCTTAGGCAAAATATAGTTGATACCTCCCCTGGCTAAAGGTAGAAAGTCAGACAGCATAATTTAGCGTGGGTTTCTTCTTGCTACAAAATCAGCAATCAGATCAGTTCAGTATGGGGGCTCAAGTCTATATTTGGGTTATATATATATATATATAATTTTTAATTTTTACATTTAATCATTTACACCTCCTTCTTCTACCTCATTAAGCTTCTCAGCTGCCTCCTCCCAGCAATATCTCTTTTCAAACTCCACCTTTCCTAGTTCCTTTCTTTTGGGGTAATAGTCTGCATCACCTGAAAGGGAGCAGTGTTAAACTAGGCAAATGAACTAATTTAGCTACTGCTTTGACAAATGTATCTATTGTGCCTTAATTATACAGATAGAAGACCTTGAGAAGTGACCTGAATAGTAGAAATACCAACAGAATGACGACCTTGGTTGACAGGTCACTGACGGATTCTTCTCATCTCAGCAGTTTCTCTGTGGAAAGCTGGCTACAAGGGCGTTAGGAGAACAAAGGCTAAGGTCAGACTTAAGTTTAAATTAAGTCCCTTCTTCTCCAATTGCCAGTTATATTTGTGGCAAATTCCTTAAAACTTAACCTCAATGTCCCTGCACCTCATTTGCATCATCTGTAATAGTACCTAATTCACGGGGCTGTAGTAAAGATTAAATGAGATAATGTATACAAAGTGGCTAGAATCATACATGGCATAAAACTACAGTCAATAAATAATGACTGCTCTAGATGTTTTTATTGCTCCTGCTTTGCTGTATCAACCAAACTTCCCAATGGGCTGATGCCCTCATGTCTCTCTGTTCTTACACATTCGTTCTCCAAGAATTCTTCCAGCATCCATTTATTCTGTGCAAGGTACCAGGGATATAGAAGAGAGAAAACAGATCCGATGCCTCCTTAGTGGAGCTTACATTCTAGTAGGGGGAGGTAGACAAAAACAAACAAACAGAAAACAGAAACAAGAAGAAAAACGGGCACACACAAATAAACACTATTATTTTAGACTGTAATTAGTGCTCTGAAGGAAATAAACAGGGCAGTTCGACAATGAGTATTTGGTGGTCAGGGAGGAGCCCGCTAAGGGGTGACATTTCAGCGGCCACCCAAAGGATCTCTCTGAGTCAGGCAAGTGAACAGCAAACGTAAACAAACCAGGCAGGACAGAGTAGGGTGTGTTTGAGAAACAGAAAGGCATCTCGTTGAGCACAGTCTGGGATGCAGCAGGGCAGGTGGTAGGAGATGATGCCGAACACTTGGGCAGGGGACCAATTTACGGGCCCTTGGGACCCTGCATGAGCAGTGAGGGTGTTTGCACTCTAAAAGCAGCAACGAAACGTTAAATCGTAGTATTCAAACTTAACTTGCTTTTGAGTATATACATCTTTTATAAAAATGATGACTGCAAGGGAATAGATTTGGGTCTAGAAAGTAAGAAAGGATGGATTGGCAAGAGTGCAGTCAGAGAGGCTGTGAGATTATTTCACATCCTGGGGAGAGACTGGAAGATAAATCCAGGATGAGAGGAATGGCGACAGATCAAAGATAACACATTCTTCCTAAAACACTAAGACTTGCCTTAGATTGAGGAGATGAGGGGAAATTTCTCCTCAAAGGAGAGCTTTCAAGGATGCTTCCTAGACTTTTTGCTCAAAGATATAGGTGTGGTGGTGCCACTTACTCCATTAGATGGGAAAGAATGAGAGAAGAATTTGGTTTGGAGGATGGTTGGAAAATAGAAATGCTGAGCTCCATTTAGATGTATTTTTTGAGCTGCCTATTAGACCTGATATCAGCATGTTCCAGGTTCATAGAAGTTTTCTAAGTGGGAACGACAGTCAATTCCTCCCAAGTCTGTATGTCTTCCTTTTCATGCCAGTAGCATCTTGGGTATACCAGTCACCCATCACCCTGCTCTGTGATGAGTACACCAATTTCTCAGGCCCCACTAGTCTGGGTGAGATCCCGGAGAACATCTTTGTATCCCTGGGCAAGACTCAATGCCAAGTCTAAAGTAGCAGCCCAGGAACTGCTCTGTGAATCGACGAATGCATTGGTGCTTTGTCCTTTAGCTTATCATTTCTTTATCTGAAGATTCAATTCTCTATTAGAAAAGCATCTTCTCTGAAGATAACTACGGTCTTCTCCAGCATCCTCAATAATTTCGTGGTGACTCCTTCTTTCCTTTCATGTACGTACAATCAGAGTTACCAATAATTTTATCAACAAATTCAAAATTCAAATCTGATAATAGAAGGGACAGCTATTTCCCTGTGGTCCAAGAAGAAGATGGTTAAGTAGAATGGAGTGTGGGGAAGAGGTACAGAAAGGTAAATTTTCCCCTGGATTCCTGCAATTGGATGGCATGCTTTGCTTCTTCAGGCCGGGCATGTGGTTCTTATAGTGGAGGAGCAGGAACCACGCTTAGAGTGGATGGTCTTACAGGGGATTCTCATAATACATCCCTCTGCATATCAATCGAGAAGAAGGGAGGCTGCTTGAAATAAGGGTTTCGTGGTAAAATCAGGGCAGAAAACCTTGCCGGCGTGCAACCCCTTTGATGGAGATTCCCAATGGCTGTTAAACACTCTGGAAGACTTTTGTTTAACTCTGACTGACAGAGAATTCCCCAGATTTATTTGACCTTGCAACACATTTAAAAAAAAAAAATTTTTTTGGCCTTGTGGCTTGCAAGATCTCAGTTTCCCAACCAGGGACTGAACCCGGACCATGGCAGTGAAAGCCTGAATCCTAACCACTAGACCACCAGGGAACTCCCAATCCTTTTTATTTTGAATGACACTTTTTAAAGTACCTGAGAACTAGTGTTTTTGGAACATCTGTAGCTGTCACAATAGCTTCAGTGATTAATGAAAAGGCATACCCAGGCCCAGAATACGTGTGCTTTAAGAGAAGGATGTAATAGATATCTCCACAGAACAGGGACAGAGTCATACAAAAGGGCCAGGTATCAATAATTCCACTTGATTGGAATGAGGCTTCCAGGAAGCCCTGAGAGGCTCCCTCCTCAACCACACTGGCTCTCTGCCTGCTTCTCAGGTGAGGGGCACTTACCTGGAGACATCTGTGGCTCAGTCCTGAGGGTTCGGTACCCTGGTGTCCATGTGCCATGCCTGGGAACCACGCTTGCAACCCAGCCTTTCTCCTCGGTTAATATCCCCCAATATTAACTCAGCAGGCTCATCTCTCCTTGTCGCTGTAAGATACTCCTTACATCTCAGCCAGAGTAGAACCAACGCCCCTCACCAATGTGTCACTAACTACTTGAACGACTAATGAGAGGATTGTTTTAATTAAACCAATCAAAGTAGTCCATTTCCTTTAAATTGGTTGACTTCATCCCTTCTTCCATCTATCATATTAAATTAACTCATAAGGATATAAACAATCTTCTCTAGCAACTTACGTCACTTTAGTCTTTTAGAGCATTTGTAGGGACCCATGTCCTTTCCCAAGCTCCCAAGCTGGTTCAGATGAACTCCATTCATCGTTTTCCCTTAAATACTCAGAAGATCGGCTTAGGCAGCTAGCAGCATTCACTCCCTGCACATCAGTTTACGTCGTCTACCATAGGCACGCCACGCTCCGTCCCTCCATCCCCCTGACAGCTTCCTGCTTTCTGCTAATGGCACCACTTCTCATCTGGACTTTTTTGTCCAAAGATATGGAATCAGATACTCTTTTTTGATTTGTTTGTTTTGGTTTTGTAGTGGAGGACAACATTAGCTAGAGATGAACAAGTGCACATGTACAGGTTAGGTGGGGCAGGGGACAGAGGGGCTGTTAGAGCTCTCATAACAAAGCACACAAGTAACCATTTTCTCTAAAATCATGAGTCATGGTGATGTTTAAAATTGATATTTCTTTTTTTGCAGTTTTTATATATTCACGAAACTATTTTTGCCATAGGTATAAGATATGAAGTATGTGTCCTTTTTAAGCAAAGAACATCCTAGTACCTTTAAATCTTCTTTTGTGACCATTGCTGATCTCCCCCAACATCTCAGTCAGCCACTCTCCCACAGTATCTGTAAAACAGTTTTACTGTGTATCCCTAGTGTTGCATCCCTAAACAATACATTATTTAGCTTTATCTATTTATAAGCTTTATAGAACACATATATATTCTTCTGTAGCCTGGTTTTTGCTCAGCATTGTTCTTGAGATTTATCCTCTTTGACACACGCAGCTGAAGGTCATTCATTTTCACTGTTATACAGATTTGTTATTGTCTGACATACTATGGTTTATTTATTCCCTGGTGGATGGAAATTTGGATTCTTACCAACGTTTTGTTCTTACAAATGCTGCTGTTATGAATATTGTTGTATCTATCTTTGGGTGTACATATCACACAATTTCTTTGAGACATATGTTTCAAAAGTGGAATTTCTACAGTAAAAATAAGTGTCCATTTTAAACGTGGGGGGAAACGACTAAATGTTTTAGGACGTGTTTTTAAATTTAATATTCCCACCAGTAAGGTATAAAGTGTCCAGTTGCTTCCTATTTATGGCAATATTTGCCCATCTTTATGATTTTTGCTAACTACCGAAATGTGAAATGGTATCCTGAGTAGTTGAGCTTCTTTTTCTGTGCTTATTAACCATTCAGATTTCCTCTTCTGCCAGTTTTTTTGTGACTCATGGACCAAGTGCTCCAATCTTGCTCTTAATCCTTCAAGAATGATTTCATTCTTCTATGTAGATTTTAGACTGAGCTAGTCAATTTCCACTGCAATGACCTGTCGGGATTTTGAATGGAATTATTCTGGATCTATAGTTCAACCTGTTATGTTTCATAACAGTGTGTCTTTTTATCCATAAACATCTATCTCCATTTATTAGATCTTCTTTAATAGCTTTCAATAAAATATAAAATTTATAATTTTCTCTGTAAATGCTTTGAATGTTTTGGTTCAGGTTTCTCTAGGTATTTGACACATTTTTTATATGTTTTTATAAATTACATTTTTTTGGTGTTTAGAAATGCAATTATCTTTAATTTTGTAACCAGGAACACAAACTATCTCAGTAGTTGTAATATGTTAATTATGGGATTCTTTTGATTTTTCTACATAGACAATCATGTTAACTGTGAGTAATGGTGGTTTTGTTTCTTCCTTCCCAATCCTTTCACTTTTCATTTATTTTCATGTCTTACTTCACTAGCCAGGGTATTCAATTCAATGTTGAATGAAAGTAATGATAGCAGTTATTCTTTCTTTGTTTCTGATCTAAAATGGAATGCTTTAAACAATTCTTTATTAACCTGATATGTCTGCAGATTTATTTAGAGGAATGATTTATCTGGTTATGGAAGTTCCTTATGCATACAAAGACAATTTAAAATAAAAAAGATTTTACAATGGCCCTTAAACATATGAAAATACACTTAACCTTCCTCATGATTAGAGAAATGAAGATTAAAACATTTCTTATCTGTCAGACTCATGAATATTAAAAAATGTGACAATGTAATTTGTAGTGAGACTATTGGGAAACAGGAACTGCCATATATTGCTGCTGAGAATGCAAACCCTTTTTGGAGGTTCGATGGGCAGGATGTGTCTAAATTCACATGTGAAATGCTAACCCCTAATGTGATGATGTTAGGAGGCGGGGCTTTGGGGGGTGATGAGGTCAAGATGGTGGAGTGCTTATAAAAGGATTGGTGTCCTTATAAAAGGGATCCCAGCGAGGTCTCGAGCTCTCTTTTCTGCCACTTGAGGATACGAAAACGTGGGCACCTGCAACCAGGAAGAGGGCTCCCACCAGGACCTCATGACACCCCGATCTCAGGCTTCCAGGCTCTGGAACTGGTGGAAATAAATGTTTGTTGCATAAGTCGCCCAGCCTGTGATAATTTGTTACAGCAGCCTGAACAGACTAAGGCAGAGGGGAATTTGGAATTACCAACAATACGTTTTATACACTGAGTTTACCCTGAACAAAACCTCTCAACAACCCCAAAATACGTATGCAGCAGTTTGAAATTTCACATCATTAGTAACAAGCTGAACATCCATATATATGAGAATGGATGGATAAACTATAGCCAACCCACAGAGTGGAGTTCTATGAAACTGTAAGAAAATGAAATGATCTCTAGGAATGGATACAGATGTTTCCAGGACACACTGTTAAATTTAAAAAGTGAAGCACAAAAGATTATCTACTATATGCTATCTTTCACCTAAAATAGAAAGGGAAATTAGAAAATGTATATGTGCCTGCTCATTCGTGAAAAGAATATCACAGGAAAGGTCAATTGGACACGAGTGACGGTGTGTGCTGTGGAAGGTTGGGAAGGGCTCCCTAAGATGTCCTGTTTCCCAGAACCTGTGAATGTTACCTTATTTGGAAGAAGGGTCTTTGCAGATGAGAGAAGAATCTTGAGGTGGGGAGATGGGCCCTACATGTAGCCACAGGGTCTTTCTGAGAGAGAGGCTGAGGGCGGTTTCACAGGGACACACAGAGCACGAGACAAGCGGGAGACAAAGGCAGAGGTTGGAGGGATGCAGTACAAGCCGAACAACCTTAAGGATGCCAGCAGCCACCGAAGCTAGAAGCAGCAAGGAGGGGAAGCTTAGAATCTCACAGAGCCTCTGGAAGGAGTGCAGTCCTACCGACACTTTGACTTTGAACTTCCAGCCCCTAGAGCTGGGAAAGAGTAAGTTTCTGCCTTCTTAAGTCATTACCAAAATTGTGGTAATTTCCTACAGCAGCACCAGGAAACAAATACAGTTACCTACCGGGGCAGGTTGGAATGAGGTGGAAAGAAAAGAAAATGGAAATGGGGTCGAAGGGATGAGGGGAAGTGAGCAGAACTTCCGTGAGCATATTTCTGTGAGCATGTCTTTTTCTGTAATTCTCACTTTTTGAAACACGTTAATATTTCACAGACTCAAAAAATAATATGCGATTAAGATGCAGGAGGAACCCCAAATGGAAAGTAAACATTTACAAACCGAATCTAACTGTACTGCAAATGCATAACATAGCAACACTGAAATGGCGGGAAGAAAAGAACAAACATAAGTAATTTGGGGGAAAGTATGTTGACAACATATTCTAAGGCTGAAGACAAAAGGGCTGTACAAAAATATTGTGCTCTAGCTAGTAAACTTGCTTTTCAACAAGTTAACTATGAGTTAGCAGTTCTGAGACTAATTAAGGTGTGTCCCAGGGTTGAGTAATAAGTAAATCGTGTGTATAACAATGAGCCACGTTACTCATTGTCAGAGAAGCGTATTTACAAGTAAGGAAAGGAGGCTAGATGGATTCTGAGGTGGGGTTGAAATCAGTGGTGTCACTATGAATTCATTATTTGTAATATACATTTATAAACAGATGTGTGTACATATGAATATTTATTAGCATATGTCAATGTTGATATTCCCTAGCTCTGTTTGCTGATGGGGGTCTAAAAGCAATAACACCCCAGTGGCAGTGAGCACATCTAGTACCCAGATCTTCATTTTCAAGGGTTGCTCTCCAACAAAAAGAACCAGAGATCCTTGGAGAAATGGCTGATTCTGGGGCCAGAACAGGACAAGTACAAGATAAGCCTGAAACCTCTTTTCAATTCAGGAAACCAGAAAAATGTTCAAAAAGTGATGGGGACATTTCAAAGTAGAAGCAAACTCGCAGTGGTTCCCAATGGCCAAAGCTAGGACAATATGAGCAATAGAGGAAATAATAAGAGTAATGAGATATAACTCGTAGGGTAAACAAATATTCACAAGTTCATGATGATATCAATAAATAATTGAATAAATGAAAGAGGGAGAAAGAAGAGCTCTTCCTCGCAACAGAAATTTAATTATTTAAAAAGAAAGAATTGTGCAAATACATCACCACTTTAGCAAACAACACAGAAATAATTCTTGCAGTAAAACACCATCAATGATATTAAAACTAGTGTGCAAATATACCATGAGATATGGGATATTTACATAGTCACAAAGAATCTCTCCATGAGACAACTATTTATTCACAAAGGGAAAAAGTAGTATCTTTGCAAAGGAAGCACCAAGCAGACTCTACCTTAACAAGTTGGTAAGGAGAGCATCCCCGTCAATGAGGCATAGCAACATCACATGCTTACTGAGATGATGCACAGGGATAGCACATCACTTCTCTGCTATTCCTGCCAAAACATATCACTTGAATTTAATCATTAGGGGGCATAAAACAAACATAAATTAAGGAATATGGTACAAAATAACTGGCTAGCACTCTTCAAGAGTACCATGAACCAAAAAAAAAAAAAAAAAAAGGTGAAAATCATCTAAGATTAAAAAGAGACTAAGGAGATATGACTATTAAATCAACATATAATTTTGGATTGAATTCTGGTTCAGAAAAAGTAAATTAGTGGGACAATTAATGAAATTTGGATAAGGTCTGTAGATAAGTTAATAGTGTTGTGTCGATGTTAATTTCTGGGTTTTAATAGCTGCACTCCCATTATGTTAGATCTTAACCCCTGGATAAGCTGAGAAAGCATACATAGGAATTCTCTGTACTATTTTTGTAAGCTTTTGGTAAGTCTGAGCTTGTTTCAGAATGAAGTAAATAAAAAATCATTTAGAGATTAATCCTTTGTCAGTTGCTTCAATTGCAAATATTTTCTCCCATTCTGAGGGTTGTCTTTTCACCTTGTTTATGGTTCCCTTTGCTGTGCAAAAGATTTTAAGTTTCATTAGGTCCCATTTGTTTATTTTTGTTTTTATTTTCATTTCTCTAGGAGGTGGGTCCAAAAGGATCTTGCTGTGATTTATGTCATAGAGTGTTCTGCCTATGTTTTCTTCTAAGAGTTTTATAGGGTCTGGCCTTACAATTAGGTCTTTAACCCATTTTGAGTTTATTTTTGTGTATGGTGTTAGGGAGTGTTCCAATTTCATTCTTTTATATGTAGCTGTCCAGTTTTCCCAGCACCACTTATTGAAGAGGTTGTCATTTCTCCATTGTATATTCTTACCTCCTTTATCAAAAATAAGGTGACCATATGTGTGTGGGTTTATCTCTGGACTTTCTATCCTGTTCCATTGATCTATAAATATGTTTTTGTACCGGTACCATACTGTCTAGATTACTGTAGCTTTGTAGTATAGTCTGAAGTCAGGGAGCCTGATTCCTCCAGCTCCATTTATCTTTCTCAAGATTGCTTTGGCTTTTGGGGGTTTTTGTGTTTCCATACAGATTGTGAAATTTTTTATTCCAGTTCTGTGAAAAATGTGATTGGTAGTTTGATAGAGATTGCATTGAATCCATACATTACTTCGGGTAGTATAGTCATTTTCACAATGTTGATTCTTCCAATCCAAGAACATAGTATATCTCTCCATCTCTTTGTATCATCTTTAATTTCTTTCATCAGTGTCTTATAGTTTTCTGCATACAGGTCTTTTGTCTCCTTAGGTAGGTTTATTTCTAGGTATTTAATTCTTTTTGTTGCAGTGGTAAATGGGAGTGTTTCCTTAATTTCTCTTTCATATTTTTCATCATTAGCATATAGGCATGCAAGAGATTTCTGTGCATTAATTTTGTATCCTGCTACTTTACCAGATTCATTGATTAGCTCTAGCAGTTTTCTGGTAGCATCTTTAGGATTTTCTGTGTATAGTATCATAGCTCATGCAGCTCAATATCAAAAAAACAAACAGCCCAATCCAAAAATGGGCAGAGTACCTAAATAGACATTTCTCCAAAGAAAATATACAGATTGCCAACAAACACATGAAAGGATGCTCAACATCACTAATCATTAGAGAAATGCAAATCAAAACTACAATGAAGTATCACCTCACACCAGTCAGAATTGCCATCATCAAAAAATCTACAAACAATAAATGATGGAGAGGGTGTGGAGTCCAGTATATGTCCAGTAGTGGGATGGGTAAGCTGGGACAAAGTGAGAGAGTGGCATGGACATATATACACTACCAAATGTAAAATAGATAGCTAGTGGGAAGCAGCCGCATAACACAGGGAGATCAGCTCCGTGCTTTGTGACCACCTAGAGGGGTGGGATAGGGAGGGTGGAAGGGGATGCAAGAGGGAGAAGATATGGGGATATATGTATATGTATAGCTGATTCACTTTGTTATAAAGCAGAAACAAACATACCATTGTAAAGCAATTGTACTCCAATAAAGCTGTTTTTAAAAAAATCATTTAGAAATTTCCATGTATTCTACGCTTGCTTATAGTATTTTATTAAAATACTGAATATTGAACTTTATTCAGTGACTCCTTATTATGAGGATATTTTTCTTGAATAAATTAATATGTTGAACTACATTATTTGATTTTTCCAGTGCAAAGGCAGGTTAAATAAAACATGCACTCGTGGGATAAAATAGCTTTGTCAGTAAATATTATATTTTTAAACATTGCTGAATTGGTTTATTTTCTTGTTTGGAATTTTTGGATCTGTCTTCATGAGTGATATCAGCTATCATTTTTCTTTCTCATATTGCTCTAAGTAGCTTTTCACTTCCAATTTTTTAATATCTTCATAAAATGATTTGGAGGGTTTTCATTCTTCTTTATACTCTGAGCTTGTGTAAAGATTGGGATTGACTATATACAGTTTATTGTTTTATTATTCACAAATATATGTCCTCCCACCCCTATACTTTCTGGAAGCAGTGTACTTTCTGATCACATCGGTGTAGACTTGGCCCTGTGATGTGGTCCAGCCAATGGGATGTGAGTGGATGTGATACATGCCACATCCAGGCAGAAGCCATAGTGAAGTTGGATGGTTATGCAGGGGCTTTCCCGTTCCTGTGTTCCCTCTGGTGAGAAAGTTATATCCAGGAAAGGAGTAGCTCTTTCCATTTGAGTGCTAGAATTAGAAGGCATGAATTAGAAAACATGATCCCAATGCACATCTGGAGAAGAACTACAGAAAAGTTGCAGCAAGAAAAGAATATAACATAACGTGAACAAGAAATATATGTATGCTATGCATGACACAGCAGTGGCATAGCCTTTCAAAAGTTGACTTCTATTCTAAACTTTAAATATTTTGTAGAATTTACTGATAAAACCAGTTCAGGTATTTTTTTTGTGGCAAGACTTTGTTTTAAGTACTGATTAAATTTCATTAATGGTTATAAGACTTCAGATTTTCTCTCTTTTCTTAAATCAATTTGATAAGCTATAGAATGCTTAGAACTTCACATATATTTTCAAATTTATTGTTGTAACTTTTTTCATACCATCCTCTTTTTATCTTTTTAATTCTACAGAGCATATATCCCATTTTCTATTCCCTCATATTACAGATTTGGGCCTTCTTTCTTTTAATGTTTTTCCTCTTTTTGAGGGGGGAGAGAGGTAAGTCTACATAGACAGTTACAAATATTATTAATTTTTCAAAGAACCATGTTTTGGCTTTATTGATTTTATTAAGTAGGGTTAGTTATAGATGACAGTAACTGGGAAATTCCAAATCACAGTGGCTTAATAAATATAGAATTTTTTCTCTCTCACATAGTTCAGGGAGGGCACTCTGGGTTAGCAGAGCAGCTCTACTCAAGAAGATCTTAAGGAATCAAGATCTTTCCGGTACATCATTTCATCTTGTCCTCATGGTCCAAAATGGGGGATAAATAAGTAAGAAAATGGCAAAGAACATCTAGTAGCTTTAAAGAAGTTTCCCAAAAGCTGCCCCCAAACATGCTCACTAACTTATACTGAACTAAACCTATTCCCACAACTGCACCCAGCTGTAACTGTAGTTATTATTGTGGGTGGCCATGTGCCCACATGAATATTGGGTGTTGTATTAATAAGTATAAAAAGAGAATAGAATAGAATAGGGAAAGCAAATTGTCCCTGCAACATGGATCTTCACTATCACATGTGAATTTTCTGATTCTGTTCTCATATTCATTGTCTTTCTGTCTACACAAACTGAGATTATTCTTATTTCTCACTTGCTTAGTTGTAAAAGTACCTAATTAACATTCAAAATGGGGGGATTGATACAAGTTTTTATTTGTATCTTATAGTTAAAATATATGATTACTCTTCTAATTTAAGTTCTCTTAATTGAATGTGAAAAATTAAATGCTCTACGACACCCAAATTCATCCTTTATTTCTTTCAAGTCTTATAGAATGATAATTTATTATGCACAGGATAAAAGACTGCTAAAAATAAAGTCTTTGGAAGTTCAGGAGTTCTGATTTTCATGTTGATGCTTTTATGCATTTTCCAACTCTGTACAATAAAAATCTATTGCATTTTAATGAAGAAAAAAATTTAACCAAAGATAATGAAAATCATAAGTAGTGGACCAAACTAAAGGACCAAACCAGAACCACAAACAAAATGATCAAGCCAATGAAATAAACTTGAGAAGTGTATTAGAAAAACAAAATAAAATTAATTGATAAATACTAGAACGTTATCATGATTAGCATCAAATGAAAATATATTCGATTCAAAATTTTGAATATCTCATTATATTAGTAAGAGAATCAAAGTAATAGTGATACTGCTAATTGTAAAATACACCAGATTGTGTTGAGCTGTCTAATATGCTCCTATTGCTTCCTATGAGGCTGAATCATGCCAAGCATATCCTGGTAAGAGCCAGTCATGGGGCCTTACTGTGTGTATTGGAAGTTTACAGTCACAGCTAAATGTCTCAGGAACATCAGTAACAGAAATGCTGACTAACAACCACCTAATTGAGTCTCCTTATCAGTGTATTTACTCAGAAAATTAGCAAATCCCACTAACCCAAGTCATTACTATACACTCATCCAACACCTAATCCATCACCTTCTTCTCTTCCTATATGAGATACTCTGTCTTTTAAGTTAGAATTCTATTTCCTTAAGAATTCCACATCGTTTGTCATTGTTGACCAATTTAAACATTTGATGTTACTACTTACAGAACACCCTGGGAACTGTACACACAGTTCTGGGAATCTATAAACAGATGATGTGTTTTCTAGGGAATACAAATCCAACAGTAACTAACTGTTAGAAAAGTAAAGACAGACAAACCTGGAAATTATAAAAAAATGTGAATTTAATTTTATATCTTGGAAAATACCAGGGAACTTATTAGAAGAAATTTGTGAAAGAAGGTATTGTAAAACTTAGCCTGATTTTATATGGACATTAGACCAGTTAGACCTGCATGCCTTGTTGTTTTCATTTTCATACAGACACATCAACTAGAAAAATATACTCTTGCCAACCCCCTTTGTCTCATGACTTCTGCCTATGCTGTGCTGTCTTTCCAGCACCTGCTTCTCAGTTCTCTCTGTTATCTTTTGTTTAAACTTCCTGAGATACTCCAGGGGCCAGCTGACCTCAAAGCCCCTTGTCCAGCCTATCACTATATTTTCCTTACATCGATACCCACATCCAATTCCATCATGTGTGATCAAAGCTGAGCTTGCGCAGTACAAATTGGGCAACTTACGATTTAGGACCTGCCTTGGAATGGTGCCCTTGCTGGGAAATAAAGGATAAATCACTACATGAGGCAAAAGACAATCATGATGGCAGTTTTCCAGTAAAGAGATCCTCATAAACAGGCAAGACTCACTTGAGAGAAAGGGATGCCAATTATTCTGGCCCATAGCATTTGGGGCCTATGTACTAAGAAAGAGTATCTCCAGGGAATTCTGTTGGAAGAGTGATTTGTGCTTTTCTTCTCTGTCCCTAGATGATGGATGGATACATGCATGCATAGGTAGATAGATAGGTAGGTAGATAGATAGATAGATAGATAGATAGATAGATAGATAGATAAGATAGATTTTTTTCACTCACCATTTGTTAATACATATGATGATATAAATATTGCTAACATCCACCTTTTCCCTCTCTGCAGTGTTGGAATACCTTATGGAGGAGACAGACCTAATATAGATTAAACAGGACAGGGACTCCCTGGTGGTCCAGTGGTTGGGATTTCACCTGCCAATGCAGGGGGTGCAGGTTTGATCCCTGGTTGGGGAGCTAGGATACTGCATACCTCACAGCCAAAAAACTAAAACATAAGCAATATTGTAACAAATTAAATAAAGACTTTGTGAGTGGTCCATATCAAAAAAATCTTTAAAAAAATAAAGAGATTAAAGACGCAGATGTAGAGAATGGACTTGAGGATACAGGGAGAGGGAAGGGTAAGCTGGGACGAAGTGAGAGAGTGGCATGGACATATATACACTACCAAATGTAAAACAGATAGCTAGTGGGAGGCAGCCGCATAGCACAGGGAGATCAGCTCGGTGCTTTGTGAGCACCTAGAGGGGTGGGATAGGGAGGGTGGGAGGAAGATGTAAGAGGGAGGAGATATGGGGATATATGTATATGTATAATTGATTCACTTTGTTATACAGCAGAAACTAACACACCACTGTAAAGCAATTATACTCCAATAAAGATGTTTAAAAAAAAAGAACAATTGGTCCGTAGTGATTCTCTAAAGACCTGAGTGGAGAAGAATTTTGAGGCCTCAACAAGGTATATTGGGCAAAAAGCATGATGATTGCTTAGCGAGGTGTGCCTTGAGAACAGGAGGAGAGATTGGCATCATACTTGTTTGGTTGGATACGTCTGATCTAGATGCTTCTTAGTTACTTTGAAAGAGAGACCAGCAAGCTAGCCAAAGAACACTGGATTTGGACAGATTCTGTCTGAATATTGACTCCACACATTTTGTTTATTTTTTCATATTTTATTTTTAAAATATTAAAATATTTTACTGTAATAAAATGTTTGTGATTTAAATGTTTTCAATATTTAATGAGCAGCTACTATGCATCAGTCATTGTTTTAGGTAATGACAAAAAATGTTGAGTGAAAGAAGCCCTGGGTCCTGCCTTATAAAGTGAGTAAAATATTAAACAATCATAAAAACAAGTGTGCGTAACAACTGAGGACAAGCATTAGGAAGGAGAAGGACTAGATGTTATGAAAGTTTGTATTGAGGAGATAGACCACTTACTAGCTGTGTGACCTTGGACAAGTTACTTAACCTTCCTGTGAACCTGCATAAAATGGGTACTAACAATATGTCTTAGGGATTTACAAAAATTAATTGACAATGTATCCAGTATGTATAATATGTATAGATATATTGAATATAATGTATACACATGTATATATAATTTGTGTATATATGTACAGATATATGGATATAAATAAACACATGATTTATAGAATTTATACATGTCCACTGAAATATCCTATTTAGTAATTGTACATGAAATGGGGTATTAGTTGCTGTGAATGTATGCAGACATTCTATTTTTTTCTGTGTTATGTCTGCATTCTATGTATTCCTCACAACCTAT
The DNA here is from genome assembly GCF_026419965.1 of Kogia breviceps. NCBI lineage: Eukaryota > Metazoa > Chordata > Mammalia > Artiodactyla > Physeteridae > Kogia > Kogia breviceps. Next base: position 10,187,737 of record NC_081322.1, read on the forward strand.
ATTAGCATGCAGGTGGACAAGGAGAATTGGTATAATTCCAGGAAACAAGACTTTCACTAAGGGAAGAGTAATTAGCCCTGACAATAACACAAAATAACTAGGTGGAAAGAGAGCCCAACAGCATGTTGTGGAGTAGCCGAAAATATCAAGAGGGTGTCCTTCCTCCTGGAAGATAAAGGTTTTGCTTAACCCCACAATTAGAATGAGATGATGAAGACACATTAACAGGGAAAGGAGTAAACTAGGAAGGGGCATCTGACAATAGGGGGACAATAGGGCACAGCAGGAAAGAAGGGAAAGGCAGGAGCAAGTGGAGACCCTCCTCCTAACTCAGCCCAGGGATCTTTGACTCTGAGAGGGACACATCACAGGATCTAATCCCAACTGTGCTAATATTCATGTGTGTAACCTCAGGGAGGTTATTAATCTCCCTGTGCCTCAGATTCTTATCTGTCAAAATACAAAACATAGTAGAACATATCTCACTGGGTTAAATGAAATGATATAAGTAAGATATTTAGAACAGTCCTTGGATCATAGTAAGTGCTATGTGTGTTAGCTATTATTATTATATTTCTAGTCCTTTAGATGAACACACCAAAATGGGAATAAAACGTGATAGTGAGAAACCTAAGGTGCTTCCACCTGTGATTTCTAGTCATCAAGTAAAATCAAAATTATATCAGGAATGTTTTCAGCTGCAAGTAACAGCATATCTGAGTAACCAAGGCTTAATTAATAAGGACATTTAATTATCTTATATATAATAAGAATAGTGGTAAAGGGTTACTGATTTGGTGCAGGAGCTCAAAATATTATCAAAGACCAAGGCTTTTCTTATTGTTCCTATCTGCCATCCTCAGCTTATTGGCTTTTTGCCTCATGATCACAAAATGGCTGCCACAGCCACACACATAAAATCCCCTGGCTAAGGAGAGTGAGGTTTTCATTGGTAGGAGCTAAACAGGTTAGAATTAGAAATTACAAAATTAGAATTCTGTTAAACAGGAAGAAGGGGTATGGCTCCTGGGTGGGCAGCTAACAGTGTCTAAAAAATTTTTCATGTTTTAAAAATGTTCTGAGTTATCATTTTGAAGGCAATTAAAATCATTACCTGCAGCAAGTTGAAAGTATATAAGTATATATGTATTTATAATATTTAGATACAAAGATCATGATGTATCTGGATGAAAGAAGATAGAAACACTGTCAGTGCTTTGGGTAATTTTTCCACAGTAAATTTTAAGTATAATTGTGTGCATAAAAACATAGATTTATTTTCAGAAATGCAAATGAAACAGCTGGAATAACTGAAAATAATACTGTTGTGTTTCTTCTATTATCACTCTCCACCATATGTATTATCTGAATGATGAAAAGTGTTTCAAACTGATATTTAAACCTAGATCCTCTTCTAAAAATCTGCTCTCCTTTTTCAGACTTTGTATGCAGCAAAACTCTGGAAAGAGCTGACTCTAGTTTCTCTCTGCACTTCTGTCCTCCCTTGAACACTCTCCAGGAAGTCATGTGTCACCAACGCTCTGTCTAATCTCCTCTTGTCAATGTCATCAGTTACCTCCATGCTGACAAATGCAATGGTCACTCAGTATCTGACACAGGTCTTCACTTACGCCTTAAACCACTCTCTTCACCTCCCGACATTCTGGCTGTTCCCACTGGTCCTCCTCTACCAGATCCTCCTTAGCTTCCTGACTTTTAACGGTTGGAGACCCTCTTTGGGATCATGTGTAGATCTTTGAGACCTCTTACCTTCTTCAACCACACACCTCCTCTAGATGGTACGCCCAGTCCTGTGGCTTTAAATACCATCTCTAATGCCAAATACTCCAAAAATTAACTCTCAATTCAAAATCTTTTACCTGAAATCTAGTCACATATGCCCAACAGGCATCTCAAACTTAGCACACCCTAAACTATACTCCCGACTCCCTCACCACCACCCCAAAACTTGCTTCTTCCATGGGTTTTTCCTAGAGCAGTATTTGATCCTACACTGTACCCAGCTACTCAGGCTCTAAATGTTGAAATCATCCTTGACTCCTTTCTTGGTTTCCTGCCCCTGAGCCAATCAATTTGGAAATCCCGTAGGCTCTATGTACAAAACATACCTTGACTAGGACCGCTTGTTATCACCTTTATGCTACCCTCCTGCTCCAAACCTCCATTTTCTGCTTGTAGCTACACTGGTCTCCTCATGTCCACCTTCCCCCCTGCAGTCTGTTCTACACACAAGAGCCAAAATAATCTTTTTAAAACAAAAATCAGTTCATATCACTCCTCTGTTCAGAACCCTCCAGTAGTGTCTGATCTCCCTCTGAGTAAGTCCTAAGCCCCTACAGTCATCTGCCTGATACATCCCACCAGAAACTCTCACCACTTTCTCCAGTCCACGCTGCCTTCCACTTGCTCCCTACATGTCCCAAATATTCCATGCGTGCCTACTCCCTCTGGCTGGCATGATCCTCCCTAGATGACCACGTGGCTTGTCTCTCTTTTCCTCCAGGCTCCTCTTCAAATTCTTCCCATCAGAGAGGCTTCTCCAACTACTTGTCTAAAATGCTATTTCCCATTCCTGTCAGTCTTTAGTCTGCTGAATTTCTCCCCACAGTCACCATAACCACTGACACGTGTGTGTGTGTGTGTGTGTGTGTGTGTGTGTGTTGTCTGTGTTCTCCGCCCTCATGTTTACAACACAAGACCAGTGATGGAGTCTGCTTTGTCCACTGCTGCGGCCAGGATGTGGACCAGCGCCTGGCTTCCAGGAGGTGCTTCAGTCCATGTGCGTTGAAGTTAGCAGTGAATCAGTGAATGGCTGTTTGCCAGTAACCGCTTTATTTGATAACTATATAAACCTCATAGCTTTTGACTGTTTTCACTCTTGATTGAAAGTCAATGTTTTCAATAGGCTCCTTTGTTTCAAGCAGGTAATGAGACTAACATTTTGTTATGGTATTTAACAAAGTATAGGAGTTCAAGTTTTTTGAGCACAAACCACCTGTTATCCTTGCTTGGTGCTGCAATAAACCTTTCTCTGTTCAAAACAAAAGAAAACAACAACAACGAAAGAACGAAGTATAGAACTTACCTTGGAATTTCCATTAACTTTTTTTTGTTTTATTTTTACCAACACTACGTTTCATATATTAATGTCTTCTGTAAACTGACTTGTTTGGTATAAATGTTCTATTTATTCAAAAAGATCATATTGAAATCATGATGCTTTGAATTAGATCATCTTTGTTATTTGGGGGTCATTTTTCTATAGCCCAATATTTAAAAAATCTAATCGAAAATCATCCCAGAATTAAATGCTGTGATTTTTCTGAATATACCAATTTTCACCTTGAAAACACAAGACACTTCTTATTTCTGTTAGGCCTGACACTATTACATAATTTGTTCCTATTTTATGTAAAATATTTTTGATGAACTTGTTTTAGCACATTCTCATTACTATTGTAGCCCTTATACAAATGTTAATAGTGTTAGGGACATGCATAAACACACACAATAATATCTAAATATATTTCATTAAAAGATATCTTTAGAAGATGCTGGAAAAATAATCAGACAAAGCTTTTGTTTTCTGGCTACTAGTAAATTCTCACATATGCTAACAAAAATTACCCAAGTAAAAATTACCCAAATGGAAGAGAATTTTAAAACTAGTCTTGGAATGTCTTTTATATCCTGCCTCCCCCCCATTGTTTGTATCCGCTTTCCAATGAGAACATTTTTTTTATTATAAACTGAAATAGTTCTACAAACTGTCTACATTTCTATTCATGGAACACACTCTCCATACATGGTGCATCTTTCTCTCACCTCCTCTCAGTCAGCTCATTTCTTCTTCTTCCTTTAATCCACCAGCTTCCACACTCCTGCTATGACCTTGGATTTAGTGATCACTTATCTGCTGATTACCTTCTCACATGTCTCATTATTATTATTATTATTATTATTATTATTTTTTTTTTTTTTGTGGTTCGTGGGCCTCTCACTGCTGTGGCCTCTCCCATTGCGGAGCACATGCTCCGGACGCACAGGCTCAGCGGCCATGGCTCACGGGCCCAGCCGCTCCGCAGCACGTGGGATCTTCCCGGACCAGGGCACGAACCCGTGTCCCCTGCATCGGCAGGCGGATTCTCAACCACTGCGCCACCAGGGAAGCCCACATGTCTCATTATTGTTTGGAAATGACAGTGATGTTTCTCTTCCTAGGGTCTCTGCCTTTTGTTACTTTCCTTCCTTTCTCTTAAGATGATTTCATCTTAATCACTATTTAACTATCTATGCAGTAAATAATCACAACACTTTGGATCTCAATATGAAACTGACTTCATCCCAGTGACTAATGGTAAACTCAAGTCAACATCACTGAAAAAGATTAAGGACATCATTTGTCCTTTTTTATTCTCATTTTTCTGATCTGTGTTACTCATTCCCTTCTGTGCTACTTGAACTTACAAGTGTGGTGTAATTTAAGCCTGCCTTTGTCTTCAAAACTATAAGCTTAAATCAACTATACTTCAATAATTTTTTTTAAAAAAATTTAAACTATAAATAAGCTTATAGATAAATTGTGAATAAGTGCTTATATATAACAAGTTTCTTTAAAATTGGTTCATTTTAATTATAAATGGTGCTGCTGTGCTTAAACCAAAACATACAATTATTTGGAAGACCATAACTGCAAATAAAACAGTGTAAAATTATAAGAAAAATTATAATTATAATTAATTATATTAGTATTATATTATTCCACTATCAAATTATTCCACTAGCAAGGTAGGTCAGGTTACAATAAAATTTCCACATCCTATTGATACATTTACCCCCTCAGCTCTAAAATCTATGCTTTCCTTTCATCTTGTTTTCATATAAACTTTCATAATTACTTGCTACCCACTGGGTGTTTAAGCTTGTTCCCTAATCCTGCTCAGCTGTGTAGTGTTTAAAGTTTGAAATCCACATTTACAGCCCCAAAGGTGGTGAACTTCCTAACAACAGGAGATAAACATCATTTATCATTCTCCATCCATAGACAAGGACAGAAAGTACAGAAAGGGGCTCAGAAAAGCTGTTTTTCTAATTGATGTCATGTGTCTTAGAAGGGGCAGCAAAATGAAAGGCAAGTGTTCTAACCCCTGGACAATAGCTGTCTTGGCCTGACCCACAGGTGTCTGTAGAGCAGAACATTCGTTAAAATGAACATGGAAACGTTCCGTCAGCCCTGCAGGGATTAGGGTTCCACGGTGACCTGACAAATAAACAAAATGTATTGTTTCTCTCTCTACATGCCAGCAGGTGTCTGCTCCATTTTGCTTCCTGGGAGGTGTGATTTTGCTTTGTCCCCATCGAGTGTTTAGTGACATTATCCTTATGTTTCTGGAGAGAGATAGGCGTAGGGGATGTTAGAGACCCCAGTGTCCCGATTGCATTTCTTATTTCAATTGGATAATCAGGTTGGAGTCTGTAAGTTTAGCATAGAAAGGGGGAAAAAAATGCTGAAGTAACATGGTCTTGTCATTTTACCTTTCTGGACCTCCATTTTCTCATCTAATAAAATAAAAGAGATCGACTCAGTAATCATAATCATAGGATAGTAAAAATGAAGCTAACCTCTAAGGAATTCAGGGCTGACTTCAGGCCAATGATAAATCTTCACATCCATGATCTCGTTTAACATTCATAAGAACCCCTCGAGGAGGAGACTTATTATCTCCATTTTAGAGATGGTGAAACTGAATCTCAGAGAGTTAGTTCCTAAGATGACAGAGCTGATGAAAAATAGAGGGACCAAGTCTATACTCATAACTCCCAGGCAGTGAAGCCCCTCATTGCTGCACCACCTCCATGGTTCCTAAGGGTTTGAGGATTAACAGATACTCATTACTGTATATAAAATAGATAAACAACAAGGACCTGCTGTAGAGCACAGGGAACTCTGCTCAATATCTTGTAATACCCTATAAGGGAAGAGAATGTAAAAAAAGAATATATATATATGTATATGTATAACTGAATCCCCTTGTTGTACATCTGAAACTAACACAACATTGTAAATCAACTATATTTAAATAAAAGTATTTTTATTTAAAAAAGAATATTTTTAAAGAAGAATATTTCATTGTTCTTTTCTATTAAACAGACATGGAATTATTTCCTGTTTTCTCATTACCTGTTGAAACATTCGGGAATTGTTTCCTTAATTATAAATCAATATTTGTTGTTTAACTTAAAGAACTAGGCAAGGGACCGATAAATGGAAAGTCATTGGAAGTTCTTAAATTGATGTTGGATGTTGCTAAATTAAGAAATCTCATCATTCAGGGAGAACTTTGTTAATAAAATTTCAATTAAATAAAGATTTACATAGTTCTATTAATTGTAACAATGAAAAATATACTCCCAACAGATTCTTCCTCATGAGAGCATTACATCTGAATAACACTCAACTGTAGATGTTTGCGATGCATGCAATTACAAGTTCTAGATTTCTCTCGGCAAACATTTAAAATATGTGCATTTATTATTATTTTCAGGTAAAGAATAGTAATATTACATTAAACATTTTAATCGTAATGATACCACAAATAACCCACAGCAAACTTTTTTAAACATGGTGTTTAAATTGAAAGAAAACCTTGTTTTCAAAAGTATTTGGGATTGTTATTTTTCTTGCTGGAAGTGACACAGGTATAATACTAAACAAAAGTAATACCTGTCTCGATAGTCCTTTGTTTATAAACAACTAAAGATTAGATTCCGAGGGCCACTAATTCTAGCCTTAATGCTGAAGTTTCTTATCCTGAATGTAACCTTTATTTTCATGCACTTTGATGTTTTTACTATTAAAATTCTGCTACTGAGGAAAGAGAAGTATCTTCAAGGAAATAAGTTAGTCTGTATAGATAGGCCATTTGATTTTTTTCTTTAAAATAACATTTGAGTGCATATGTATATGTTGCAGAGGCAAGGGAAACAGTGGAGAAATTTTTAAAAAAACTAATGCGTATCACAATTTGGGATTGGGGAATATTTCAATTATTTTAATTATTTTAATTTTAATTAAAATATTTTCAATATTTTAAAGTAAAAAGTGGTCAGACAATTCACACTAAGAACTTAGAGTTTCCGTTTACAAATCAAGTAAGCATAAAATCGTGAAAACATTGACCAAATCTGCCAGGTAATAATTTAGGATTTGAACTTATTTTTATTCACAATGTCTTTTGAAGAACTTCTGTTGTATTGGTACTTAAGAACAATATTCAATAGTAAATAGAAGTTAACTGGTCCCATAAAATACCTATCGGTCTTAAATACGTACCATGTCATATCAATCTTGAGCCCACTGTCAAGTGCTGTCAACATTCCCAGACCAAGCAAGTGACATAATTGCTTATAGCGAATGTTAGTCATGTTCAAGAGGAAGAGACCATCCTCTCTCCAAAAATCTAGATCTTCAGCAACTTCCTCTTATGGCCAAAGCCCCATTGATTAGGTTATCAAGTCACTGTTTATCGCTATATTAGGCCTGGCTCCAAATCTCCATCTGGTTTCTTGTTTTTTCAAAAAGCCCACTCATGAATCTCTGCGATCTTTGGCTATTTCAGTGCCAGGCTCAAACCAGACCCAGAGGTCCTTGCACTGCGCCCCCCTGGGTGCTCCTCTAATTACTTTCTCATTGTTAGCACCCCAAGTCCTGCAATTGCAAGTCTATCTACAGAGAAGTTCCACCCACACAGCACTGAGCCTTCCTCCCTGCACTGAAAGGATGGTTTCAGGAAAAGATTCAGGGCCCAAAAGGTGATCCACTGACCCTAGACAAAGGAAATTTACCCAGAAACCCAAAGACTCACTACTTAGAAATGTTAATCCAAGAGAGTATTTGCATGGCCTCAGGCGAGCAGGCTGGAAAAACATCCATAGCAGCTGCTTCAGGTCAGAACCCTGTAGAGGAGGATTCCTGAGGCAGGAAATGTGAAAACAAGGGAAAATTCAAAGTGGGAAGCAAGAGATACAGATGTCAGGGATATCGGAGGGTGAGGCAGAGGCAGAGACAAGGGTCCCCGACGTGGACTTCAAGCAGAGCTTGATGGCTGACGAAGGAGAGGACTCAGCAAAGGAATCACTGTGGTCCAAGTCTTCATCTGGCTTTTGCTGAAGGACTTTTGAGTCTTCTCTTCCACCATTTGATGTAACCCCAATCCTACTTTCCACAAATTTAATTCGTAATGAAAATAAGTATGGATTCCAAATGAGGAGGTATCTCTACATCTGGAAAAAAGGTGAGTTCTGTCCTTGAAATATTATGTTCTGCTTGGTCTAATCAAAGACTGAATAAAATCTTTTGAAAGGAAACCACAACAATCTGTTTTTTTTTTTCTTCTCTTCACAAAAGGGAATTCATTCTGATTCATTAAGACAGATTGGAATTGTGTCTGCTTTGTCTCTGTTGACCTTCATCTTTGAGTGAGGCTTCGTAGCTCTTATAATAAATTTCTCCTGAGATTTTCGGCATCAGTTGTGTTTTCCAGGAATTAATTTGTAAAAAAGGATGTTTTGAGACAATCATAAACAGATACTGAGAAACCCTATTTCCTCTTTTTTCAGGGTATTTTATACAATGGCATGAGCATTGGATAAGAATCAGAATTGAGAATGAATTCCCATGTCTGCAGCTTCCTAGATGTTTGACCCCCCGGAAAGTCACTTAAGCTTTCTGAGTCTCAGCTCCCTCATCTGGGGGAAGAAAAGAAAAAAGATGCCTGCTGATTCAAAATGTAAATAACATAAATATGCCTAATAAACACAAAAATGTTTAACTTAATGGGTCATCAAATACATAAAATTAAAATACCTGTCAAATTAGCAAATGATCTCCCACATACTCAGTTTTGGAGATGGTTAAATGAGACAGGCATTTTCATACTCTGTTGGAAACAAAATGTCAGCCTATACCCGGAACCTTAAAAAGGCGGGTGCGATTTGCCTCAGCAAATCTCCTTCTAGGACTCTATCTCAAGGAAATCATTTGAAAATCACAGACGACACTTTATTCCCGAAGACAATTATAAAAATTATTTATAACAGTAGAAAGTTTGAACCTTCCTAACCGTTTGGAACAAATCCAACAGTGAAACTTACCGTAAGGGGTACACAGCAAAGCAGCCTTAGAATGTAATATATGTATACTGATAAATGCATGTGTGGAGGTTAGTTATTGATCTCTAACGAACAACAGAGATCGTTCAGCCTGCAGAGCTTGAAAATATTTACTGTCTGTCCCTTTGACGAAAACGTCTGTCTGCCAGCTCTCCATCTGAGGTTAGAAAATGTAGCCTGAGCTTAGAAGCTGGCAAGCTAGCCCCCTGGTGAAAAAGCCAAGGCAACTCAATTGAACCTGCCCTGTAGAATTATAGACAGGATTTGAAAGAGGCTCAAGGAAACGAGCAAGTTAAAGGAAGGTGGCGGAGGAGACTGAACCAGAACCTCACCTGTCAAGATCACTCCCAACTGGGGACTGACCAGTGCAGAGCCTGACCGCAGCGGGGGATGCCGCAGGTTCCGGGAGGGCTTCTCAGTCACGGGACGCTTGTCTGCACCCGCCTGAGTGTGGCCCTTGTCCAGAGCCGCCGTGGGGAGAGAATACTTACACTTCCCTTCTTCAACGATGGAATGGACCTCAGGGCCTGGGCTGCAGGGTGGCGGCTCACCAGGCCATACACTGTGCACAGAATGGGCGAGCTCGAAGCCTACCTTGGTCTGTTTTTCAGAAACCAATTGAATTCGTATTCTGACACTTCCCTCTGCCTTGGCCCTGAGATCACCTCTGAATCCACCCAGAGCATCCAGTGCACACGCGTAAGAAACAGGGTCAAGGGAGCGCAAAGGGCCGAGGTCCCCAACTATCGATTTCCTCAGTCAGCCATTGAGTCCTCTCTTATTTCCATCTGCAACTTCCCTACTGATCCAGTATCAATCTCTGCTATTTTCCTCAACTCTCAGGCATAAGGGACTCATCCTGTCCCCACACCGTGCTGGAGAACTAGAAACTCTATGAGGCCATCTGGGGTCAGGGACACACTGTACTAACTGTTTCCTGGCAATTGTCACAGCCCCAGGAAATTACCGAGGGGTCAACCAGGAAGGGGCGCCCCGGGTTTGTTCTTCTCCCAGAGCCCACGTACTCTTCAGGGTCTGCTCCTGCACATACACCCCAGGGTGGAAGGGAGGAAGCCCACCCCGCACAGGCAGCTCCCTGCTCTCTCAGAGCCTTTAGATTCCCTCCCTCTAGTCGAAGGAACATTGCTTCTCCCTAAAATTGGGGACCAGGAAGACTAGGACTGATATCATAATTTTCGCTCAACACTGTTGTTTGTTTCCTTTCATCTATTACTCACAGGGCCTGAGCTCTTGTAACTTAAAAGCCAGAAGTAGCAACTCCTCTCTGTTTTTTGCCCAAACATCTTTTCCCTAAAGCAAGGAGTCCAGAATAACCTCTTGCCTTGAACCGGGGATAAAGGAACCGAGTGGAACAGGAAGTGCCCAGTGATATTGTTTAAAATTTGGTTACTGTTTCGAAAACATAATCTCACTGAAACCAATTACTCAAGTTACCCATCCTTTAGCAGTGGAGTACACCAAAGATCATGGTGCCAAGAATCAGTGTGTGTTATGCTACACATTGTTTTTTATACACACCCCCCCCAACATGCAATCAAACACACAGTTAAAATGCCAATGGCACGAGGGAACATTTTCGCAATACCCGTAAGAGACCAAAGTTTCTATCTATCTAGATCAAGATAGCTACATAGTAAGATACATGTCAAACATTTATATATACAAGGACATATCAAGATGTGTGATAAAGCAATAAAAACTAGTAAAGGAAAACATTGGCAAAGGACACAAAGTAGCAACCTACAGAAGATGGAGTACAAGTCTATAAATGTGTACCAAAAATATTAACAGTAAATAAGGATAAAATCACCGAGAGACATTAACAGGAACACAGCTTCCTAGGGCCAACCCTGGTGTACTGACACCAGAATTTTGAAGGAGAGGCTTGGGAAGCTGCTCTTTCACTTAAGCTCTCCCAAATATTTCTAGAGCCTATTAAGGTTTGGGTCCCATTGGTATTGAGGAAATTATACTTGCTCAGAGTCTGACTAATTTAAGACGACAAATATTCCTACTCGGGAAGCTAAACTTTAAATTCTCTAACGTAGGAACCGATACACTGTCGATTAAAAGAAATGCACAAAGTGAGAGCTGTGAGTTAAGTTTTATTTGGAGTTTTATCTGGGGCAAAATGAGCACTACAGCCCAGGATACAGCATCTCAGACAGCTCTGAGGAACTGCTCCAAAGAGGTAGTGGGGAAGGTCAGCGTTCTAGACGATCCTTAGTGAAGGGGGCACGTGCAGTCAAGCACACACTTAGGCAGAGGCTTGCTGCTGGTCACGAGGGGCGACCTCACCATTGATGATTTGAGTGCTTTTCTAGACATGAGGAGACGCAAGAAATTGGGCCCGTAAAACCTCCTGAAAATATCTATCTGAAGACCTGTTCTGCCAGTTTTCCCAGAACACAGAGGGCCTCACTCCTGATCTCCACCCTGGACTCCTTTCAGGGGGTGTTGAAGGTCAGCGGCTGCAGAGGTTTATGACTTAGTCCTTGTAGAAGCAGATGGCAAGTGCCAGTCTGTAGTTTGCACTACCTTCAGAAAGCAAATATCACCACACCACCAGCAGCAATACTCCCAAAGAAACAGCAACCACACCTGGAGATGGAGTCTTACGGAGAGGACATTTCCTTCTTTACCCCCTTCTCTTCCTTCAACCTTTTTCTAAATAAACAATGTTAACTACTTCTATTAAATTTCAAATATTTGCACGCCTGTGCATGCCCCTTACCTAAGAAGATTTCTTTTGTCTCAACTGGGAAAGGAGAGCTATTGCTACTGGGATTTAGGTTTGGGGATTTGTATACACTGCCTTGATTACTTTACAGAATTCCACGGAGAGCACAGAAGCTATCTGAGAGCATCGTGGCTGCCTGAATAAATATATGCCTCACGTGAAACTCAAATATGTGCTTAGTGGGTGGTGTTACTCGGTGTTACCTACATGCATTCAGAGTAGGTAACACAATGATGACATTCGTAGAGAAATGTGGCTTAGCAGAGCCTCAATGAAATTGTCTGGAAACATACTCCTTTAAAGTGGCCTGCTCTGTGGTAACCATTGCATTTGCATTTATTAACCAAATGTAAACAAGAGAAGATATAAAGGAAAGGAAAATGAGAAACAGGTCTACCATCACGAAATGAGAGTATTTAGAACACTGCCATCATCTCTTGGCAGACATATCTTGTTGGCTTCATTTGGGAGCAGATTGCTTTGATTTTTTCCCCCATTCCAAAATTTGGGTGCCAGGCTCTATAACCAGCACATTAATGCCAATGTTTGTTAACTGACCAGAAAACAAGAAAAAAAAGTCACATTCTAGTAAACTATACCTGTGTTTTTAGAACAGCTCTCATCTCTAACCCATACTTGGAAAGACTTCATAAGGGTCTGTAGGAAAGTTTCTGTAATGGAAGATTCCAGAATATGCAGGTATACTGTCTAGCGTCTTTCCTCACCTGCTCTGCATCCAATAATACTGACTCCCTTTTCCATGTTTAAAGAACCCTTTAAAAATTCCTCTCTTATTGCATAGGTTATGTTGTGTCATAATCATCTGTTTAGACGTCTGTCTCAGCTCCTCAATCACAAGTGACGTGAGAAAGCCATCTCTGGCTCTGTTGCCTCCAGCACAAAACAGTCTAATAAATGCTAACTAAGGAAATGAGTGATTCCACGGCAAAGGAATAACAAAACCAGGCTTACATATTTAAGTCTAGCCAGGCTCTCTAAAAGCAATGAAAACAAACCATCTTACTCAACGTGTAAAATGGACAACATCAATAGCATATGTTAATTCTTATCAGACATAAAATTCAGTTAACACTTCAGTGCAAGATCCACAGAGTGTGAGTGTTCATTAAACACTACCAATTGATTTGCCTTTGCACTTGCACGTGAAGGAGTTCTGAGTAAAGTCTTCTAGAGGTAACCCTGATGGGGCTGGCTCAAGTGAGCCTATTTGGTGCCAGGGTTAGTCTTTTTTATTCGCCGTAAAGAATCCTCTCTCATCAGAAGCAACAGGAAGAAATATCGATTGGTTCCAAAGATTGTTTTCAACAGGTTTACTGAAGATTTGGAGGGAAAACAGAGATCGTTAACATGCACACACTGCATCAATCAGCTTAATTTATTGATGCTTGACAAATTCCATATATCTGCCCCTCTGCAGTCACTCCTCTACCCACTGCTCTCCAGGATTCCTAGCACTTCCTCTGACCTTCCATCAGCCCAATGGCCTTGTCCTCTGCACACAAGCACCTTCCAGACGCCTCGCACACAGATACCCCCAAACGTGCAGCACTACAACAGGGTACTGTTGTAGTACTACTGTTGTAGTACTACTGTTGTACCCTGTTGTACCCTGTACCAGCTTCCCTCTTGTTTGACAGAACAACAGAGGACAGGTCATCTTTCAAATAAATAAAAATACCATCATCTCATTACGTCGAAACTTTCTCATGAAGTAGCAGCTAGTTAAATAAAGTTGATGACAGTTAGAAAGTAATTCACTTCTGGTATTTGGAGATTCTAAACAAAAAATAGTTGTTAAAGTTAACCCTTAACAAATTCTAGATATTCTGAAAGGGATTGATACCTGTTATTTAAGAGCTTTTTCTAATGCTAATAATCTCGTTATTCCTGTCCCAGATTTAGAGGACTAAGACCTCTTCTCTAATAGGATCTAGAATAGCTAGTGTCACAGGAAGAGATGGGGTATGTGTACCAATTAATGAACTTATTCAACTCAATTCCTTTCTTGAGGACAGTGGTAGGTGCAAAAAATGTGATCCAATATTCACTGATAGTAATCTTGAGTGGTAAAAACATGTGTACCTGTCTCGCTTTCCTTTATGTTTTTCTTCATTTAAATCTTTTTTCAAAATTATTTTCATAACCATTATGGGGTAAATCAAAGATCCCTTCCACTAACACATCGTTTTCTCCTGTGACATGCAGTCACTTTCTTCCTTCGACTTTCTAGACACTTCACTGCCAATCCTCTCTTTCCTTCCCCTGTCCCTCATCTGTAAGAGGTTCTCCAGGCCAATTCTTGAAAATCCCACAATGAGGGGACCACCTGCAGGAATCAGGTGCCTGCAGGAGGTGAGCAGAGCTGGAAGGCAAGAGCAGAGCATTGAAAGCAGTTCAGTTATTTACCTAACATGAGTGCGCTTACCTAAAGAGATGCTGTTGCCAAAGCAGGGGAATAATTGACACAAGCTGGAAATGTCTGTTATCAAGAGTAATTATAGCACAAAGCATTAGGAGATAAGGGTTAGAAGCAGTAAAAATCAGAAAGCATGGAATGGCAACCTTCAATAGGAAAACTCTTATTACAAAAGTAATCTCTCTAAGTGCACCCTGAGTCTTGGAAGCGAATGACGCCAGAATCTGCAGACTCCTCAGAACTAACAAGGAGTTAGGGCGAGCCTCTTCCCCATGCAACTGAACAGAAGAAAATCCTGTCTCTGACAGTGGGCGATGCAAAGCCTACCAGCATATCCTAATTTCAGGGCAATCTGTCATTATCTTATGAATAAAATGTGTAAGGAAATTAAATATCTTGACATCAAATTCATGTGATACTGATAGTTTCCTGTCTGTATCACAGGTAGTTGTAGGCAGGTAGTTGTAACACTGTGAGCAGAGAAATGGGGGCAGGGGCCAGGTGGCAGGAAATCATGCATCTTGTAAACAGCGGGGGTCCACGGGCAGACAGAGAAAAAAGCAGGCACCTCCAGCCTGACAGGAAACCGCACGTTTTGGGTGATAAGTGTCCTGAAGGCAAAGAAAGGTGGGGAAAGGCGGGAATCTCCTGCTTCTGAAGGTAACCTGTTGCTCATCATGCTCTCATTACAATAAAATTAGCCTTGCAGATAAGAAGTACCCATCATGCACTGAAGCCATGACACTTCTGATCGAAGCTAAATAAAAACAAAAATCCCGCGCTTCCCTGGTGGCGCAGTGGTTGAGAATCTGCCTACCAATGCAGAGGGCACGGGTTCGAGCCCTGGTCTGGGAGGATCCCACATGCCCTGGAGCAACTAGGCCCGTGAGTCACAACTACTGAGCCTGCGCGTCTGGAGCCTGTGCTCCGCAACAAGAGAGGCCGCGAAGAGTGGCCCCCGCTCGCCGCGACTAGAGAAAGCCCTCGCCCAGCAACGAAGACCTAACACAGCAAAAATAAAATAAATTAATTAATAAACTCCTACCCCCAACATCTAAAAAAAACCAAAAAAACCCCCCAAATCTCTCCTCCCTTTGGGAAGATAGAACTGGGTTGAAAATCAGGGAATACGACCCCGCAACCCCTCATTTTATACATGCTACTGAGGGAAATTACCTTTTTTCTTTTATGGAAACAGTCATAGCAAAAACTTCACCACACTGTTAAACAGGAAAGAAGACTGTTCAAGACTATTGCAATAAGAGAGAGAGATTAGAGCTCCGTGTAAACTGCTGTAAACCAGGGGCTGGAGAGTTTTTGCCTTACTTTCTCAAATCTTCATGTCAGGAGGTGGTTTTATAGCTTGGAGCAAAGCACCTAAGGAAGTGAGTTCCTCCCCTCCCAGGGTCCTGGGTGATAGCTGCTATCTGATGCCCATAATACCAGCACTATCTGTTATGATTACACTTCAAAGGGATGGCCCCCAGGTCCTTGAGGAAGACATTCCTGAGGTGTAATTCAGGCAAGAGGCCAGGGAAGGATTTATAGATCTTTCAAAGGGGCAGAGAAAGAATTTGCAATTACAAGTTTTCTCAAGTAAATGCGCTAAGAAAAGGGAGGTGGGGGGGATCTTAGAGTTAAGCCACCTCAGTCAGTATTTACAGGGCTTCTTTGACTCTCTCTATTCAAAGAGGATAATTCATGCACTATTTAAAAGAATGGTCATTAGAGTAATGTCAACCCTACAGCTATGCCTCCTCTTGATAAAAGTTTTAAGATTATTGTCAGTGAAATCCCATTTGGAATCCATTGTCTTCAAATTAATGAAAAAGAAACATGTTTGTTTTCTAAAAGAACTACTTACTCTGCAAAACTGTGCAAAAACCCTACAGTGGCATCTGTTATGATTTTGAAATGTTCCGAGTGTGAGTGGTTTAGTGCTGAAAAGAATTTAATTATACTAAATAGCTTAGAATAAAGTAAGTGAGTTTTATTTGGATATATCTTCATTCAGTGGTTCAAGGTATTCATAAAATGTCTGAAATGTACGTTCAGTTTGGATGGGTGAAAATGTTCCTTTTCCCCTTCTTCAGGAGATACTGTAGTTCCATCTCAACAAGTCTTTTAAGCTCCTGTTGGATTAAAAAATTGAGTAAGGCTAACGCTTGCTCTTAAATTCACACTAATAAAGTAGATCATGCAAGTCACCAAGCCACTCTAATACAAGGTAGATTGAAATTCGTGCCTTAAAATAATGTAAACTGCCATGGCATTACCAAAAAAAGGAAAAATTAAGTCCTATTAAGTAAGTCTCTTCTAGTTCACAAGTCAAGGATTAGGAGGCTGCAGGTAACATAAACTCCTGAATTTCTTTCAACAAAAAGGATGAAACACCAGCCAAAGTAAATGGATTTCATGGGACCCAAGGCCAACTCTCTGGAGAAACTGGATAATAAAAACACCAAAATTACTCTCTGTGTCTCTCTGGATTGGCATGGTCTCTTGTTCCTCCTTCTCTCCCTTTATTTTTCTCTTTCTCTTCAGAGTGGTTATATCTCCTTTGGCAGGCACCAGGCTAAGCATGGCTGGCCCCAATCCTAGTTCGCATCACTTTTCAGTTCAAGAGCTAATAAAGAATGACCTATGTCTTGGAGACCCAAATCCAAACACCCTGAAGGGTCACACCTAAGGGCCCAGCTTGGGCCAGGAGTCTATCCTAGTCAACAGATAGCTGGAGGTTAAGGATACTGAGGTGCAATGAGGTTCACTTAGTGAGGGGGTAAAGTGCTCCTAGATGAGGGAAACATGAGTTAGGACATTAATGCAAAATATGCCTAAGACAATGAGAGATGCTAGACCGGAAGTAGTCTGGTCTAGCGTATGTCTATGTCAATAGACATATTCTATGTGCTTGTCGCTTAGCAGGGCTGAGGTCCTAAACTTGGCACACACTGAAAAACCACTGTGGACAAAATTATCTTTGAAATGTCTTTAAAAACCCTAAATTCTTCCATAAATGTGTTTTTTGGGGTTTGTTTGTTGTTGTTGTTTTTTGTATATGACCCTGGTATCCTATGGAATGCATTGGTTGCAAATAACCTCGACTCCATTGGCTTACACAAGGACGAAAACTTGTCATCTCACAAACAAATGGTCCACGGTTTGTAAACTCAGTTGTCCAATGTCACTACAGCCCCAAAGTGCTTTTGGTATTTCCCTTCTGCCATCCTTAGCAAGTCTGACTCTACCAAACTTCACTCGGGAGCCACGCTGGGCAAAGCTGGACACATACAGAAGCAGGGTTCTCTCAACCTAAAAGAGGAGGAAATGAATAAAACTCACAAGACTCTTGGCTCCAGGCATGTTTAGTTTAGGTCTGATTTATAGAAAAGAAAAGAGTAAAAATAGACCTTAGACTTCACCAGGTCCAGTGAATTCCAAGCTTAGCAGTTGTGTGTGTATGTCTATTGACATCCTGTGACCTGGTGATATTCTTTCTGAATATTCTGGAAAATCCTAGAATATTCTTTGGGAACTTACTGTCCAGGCTGCAAAGTGACACTCTCAGGCCCAAGTGATGCTTTAAAAAGTGAAGTAAAACTGCTATTTTATTCCAAAGGTAAATGTCATGAATAAACTTAGGCAGCTTGTGAAGAATCCATGTGGATAGGATGGGAGAAGTATTTTCACTCACCCAGTCATTTTGGTATTCGTCCCACAGGGGTTCGTGTTTCCCTGATGCCCTGTAGGGGGACTCCCCAGTGAAGGCTGAGGGTTACATGTCATCCTCTTCTCTAAGACATCAACAGGGTCACAGTCTGGATACTTGACAATAGCCACACTGTTTTGCATCTATTTGCCCTAAATCCCCACTAAGTTCTGAGAAACACTGCACTGTTCTGTAGAAATTTGTGTTCAGGTAGCAAAAAAGTTTTATCTTAAATTCTTACCCACATGTCTTACTGCAGATTTGCTTCTTTTAAAAGTAAATGTTTGTCGTGCTCAGTTATAACCTTCCTGAAAACAGGTCTTTGATACTCACAGCATTAAGTTCAAGGCCAGGGTCACACTGATCAGAAAGTGTTCAGTGAATGAAAGAACACATTTCTTCACCCAGCCCTGCACCTTTACCCAAGCCACAACACTCTGTCAGTTGCTTTATGAATTAGTAAATGTCCTTAACAGAACATACGACTCCCTTGTAAAATGATGCACAGTGACAGATACATGTATCAAAGGGTTAATATTAGAACGAAACAAAATATACAGTCGGTCCTCAAGGAGAGCAGGACTCCCCAGACCCTAAGTGTGGGCTATGTGCAAGGACTTCCTCCCAAACAATGCATCTGGGAAAGGGGACAGAAAGAGTAACTTTTCAGTGGAGACACTTGACAGACGCTACCTCAGCTAGGTGATCAAGGTCAACAGCAAGAGTGAAAAGTCACTTTGATAGCACGTCCCTTTATATGACGTGATATTTATGGCACCTTACCTCCGTGATCCTCCTCCCAAAACACAGCCCCAATCTAATCATGACAGAAACACCAGCAAATTCCACTGAGAAATGTTCTACAAATATTATACCTGACCAGGACTCCTCGCAACTGTCAAGGTCATCAGAAACACAGGACGTCTGAGAAACCGTCAGAGCCAGGAGGAGCCTACGGAGACATGATGACTACATGTCATGTGGTGTTCTGTATGGGACCCAGGAACAGAAAAAAGGAACTTGGGTAAAAAGTATGGAAAATGAACCAAGTAAGGACTTTATTTAATAACAATGTATCACTATTAGTTCACTAATTGTAACAGATGTACAAATATACTAATGTAAGAAGTTAATAATAGGGGAAACTGGATGTAAGGTATGTGGGAGCTATCTGTACTATTGCAACTTTTCTGTAAATCTAAAACAGTTTTACAAATAAAGTTTATTTTTAAAAATTGAAATTTATCAATAGGAATTTGTCATTTTTGTAGAGGTATTGAGATGGGTCACTTGAGGACACATATGGATCAGCACAGCAGACACACTTACCCAGGATCTTTACCTCACACGAGTCTGGAGTGGAGAGGGAAGAAGAGAAAGGCAATTGCCAAACGATGTCCTTTCAATAGATGATCACACACCCTGCCCCCGCCGTAGAGGAATGGATCAATATCTGTGACCCGGCAAAGAGAGAACGCATGCCTTCCTCGTGGGGGAGAGTGAGGAAAGGGAGGACAGGAATGTCAACCTAGTGGAGGCCACGGCGCACAGCGTCAGAGGAGACCCACCCACCGCAGCTGCCCTCCGTGGGAAGGAGGGGCTTGGTAGGAAGACCGCTAGCCCTGATTTAAGACCTGGCAGAACCGACCCAAACGTCCCAGGAACTTTTATCTTCTCCCAGAGTTTTGTCTCCTCAGAACTAATAAAGACAACCTTTTCTTTCTTTTTTTTTTTTTTTTTTTGTGTGTGTGTGTGTGTGTGTGTTACGCGGGCCTCTCACTGTTGTGGCCTCTCCCATTGCGGAGCATAGGCCCCGGACGCGCAGGCTCAGTGGCCATGGCTCACGGGCCCAGCCGCTCCGCGGCACGTGGGATCTTCCCGGACCGGGGCACGAACCCACGTTCCCTGCATCGGCAGGCGGACTCTCAACCACTGCGCCACCAGGGAAGCCCCAACCTTTTCCTGAATGAAAAAAAAAAAATATATATATATATATATATATTATAGAACTGTTCTTCCCAAATAAATTTTTAAAAAATTTTAAATCAGTTCTGCCCCCAACAAACCAACAAATAAACAAAAACAAATGAGATAAAGGGTAAGGTTGCTCAGAGCTGGCTCAACTATCATGTGTGCTGGTTATAGAAAGTTGACATTCTAATTTTTTACCTACAGACTTTGCAGACATTGAAAGGAAAGACTGAAAGACTTGGCTAAGGAGACTGAAAGGAAAATGCACAGTGTAAGGCAGTGATCCCCCAACTTTTTGGCACCAGGGACCGGTTTCCTGGAAGACAATTTTTGCACGGACAGGGTGGAGGGTGGGGGAATGGTTCAGGTGGTGATGCGAGCCATGGGAAGCGGCAGATGAAGCTTCGCTCACTCATCCGCTGCTCACCTCCTGCTGTGCGGCCTGGTTCCTAACAGGCTGTGGACCAGTACTGGTTTGTGGCCCAGGGGTTGGGGACCTCTGGTGTAAGGGTTGTGAGTTTAGGCTTCATTCAGGGACATTGCTGAGGACTAGAGTCTGGGAGACAGCCTCTCATTTGCTATGGGGGAAATGCTCTGAAGACATAGGGGGAACTCCAGTTTATATATGATTTTGGCTGGGGATACATGCAGTCAAACACCCACCTGCCAATGCAGGGGACATGGGGTTGAGCTCTGGTCCGGGAAGATCCCACATGCCGCGGAGCAACTAAGCCTGTGTGCTGCAACTACTGAGCCTGCTCTAGAGCCCGCGAGCCACAACTATTGAGCCCACACACGCCACAACTACTGAAGCCTGTGCACCTAGAACCTGTGCTCCACAAGAAGAGAAGCCACCACATTGCGAAACCCATGCACTGCAATGAAAAGTAGCTCCCAGTCGCCACGACTAGAGAAACCCTGCACGCAGCAACAAAGACCCAATGCAGCCGAAAATAAATTAAAAAAAAAAAACAAAACATACAAGTCAGTAAAGGATTACTGGTAGTCACAAGGAACAGATATCTCAGGGTAATGACTTTAGTGACTTTCTATGTATGGGAAGATGCAAAGATGTGAGTTCATTAAAGATCTAAGGAGCCTGCTTGTTCACAGCATGGAGCATCCTGTTATTGTCTGTATTTCCTTTCTGAGTGCACTGTTGGTCATGACTGCACTGAGTTATGACTTAATCCTTGTCGGGCTCGGTAGTGAGCAGCCCTTTACTCTTCTTTGATTACAGCTGCCTAATCCAGATGCCTGATTTTCCCTGAGGAATCCTCTCATACAGAAACCTGTTTAACTTTGCTTGACCCAGCCTTTTTCAACATTAGTTGAACAGAGAATCTATCTCTCTGGTTACCTCACAATGATAGAATATATGCAAATCCCCTTAAATTAAAAGTTGTAAGAAAACTAGAGTTGGGTCATGGCAGTAAATCAATGAGCATATATATTTTACTCTGCAGATAATTCCCAGTAAATAAACAGGTATTATGTCTCCCTGACTGCCCTGTTATGTTCTGACTAAAAATTCCCAGCCTGGATTTGCAACAACTTGAAGAGGAGGAGAGGTCTGTCTCCCTACTAGGAGCCTTCTTCCTTAAGAGGGGAAGATTTGCAGTGTGTATGTGTGTGTGTGGTTATCTACCTACCACTTTAACGGTTGGGGATCGCTTGCTCTTTGCGGTTATCTTTGTCACTGCTGCTTCCAATTATTCACTGATCCTTTGTTTTTACGATTTTTTTTTTTTTTTTTTTTTTTTTTTTGCGGTACGCGGGCCTCTCACTGTCGTGGCCTCTCCCGTTGCGGAGCACAGGCTCCGGACGCGCAGGCTCAGCGGCCGTGGCTCACGGGCCCAGCCGCTCCGCGGCACGTGGGATCTTCCCGGACCGGGGCACGAACCCGTGTCCCCTGCATCGGCAGGCGGATTCTCAACCACTGCGCCACC
This sequence comes from Kogia breviceps, assembly GCF_026419965.1. NCBI lineage: Eukaryota > Metazoa > Chordata > Mammalia > Artiodactyla > Physeteridae > Kogia > Kogia breviceps. The sequence goes on from NC_081322.1 coordinate 10,209,756, forward strand.
AGGGAAGCCCTGATCCTTTGTTTTTAACTGTCTGCCCTTGCTGGTCCTTTCTGCATCTTTTCCCACAGTGTCAGATATAGAGGTGAGCGGACAGACATGGCCCTGCTCCTGCCCTCTATAAGTTCTCATGGCTAACCAGGCAAGATTCCTCATTTATAAAAGTTATTTTAAGCGAGTTCTAAAACTTTAGGTTGTAAAGGATCAATATATATTCTCATTTGTCATTCACTCACTTGACAAATCTTTTCTTGAGGACATACGGTATGCCAGGCCCCACAGTTCTGAAAATACAGTGATGAATCCAAGTCCAAGCACTCATCCTTGTGCGGGAGACAGAAGGAAGTAAATAAGTGTTGGGGACCTTAAATGCCATAAGGAAGCAAGGTAGAGTGGATAGAAATTGATAAGGAGGGGGCTAGTTTATATAGTGATATCAGGGAGGACACATGGATAAAGCGACATTTGAACATAGACAAGAAGGCAATAAAGGAGCTGGCCATGCAAAAACTGCGGGGAGAAATAAAAAGACTGGGGCCGGCAGGAGGGCACAGCAGGTGCAAACAGTGGGGGAAGAGAGGGGAGCGCTCAGGAGATAAGGGCAGGAAGCCTGTTGGCAGAGCAGAGGCAAATCATGCTGTTTTTCACCTGCAGTAAAAACTGGATTTCACTTTGATGCAAAATGGGAAGCCATTTTAGAAATTATTATAAAAATCCTATATTGGAGGAAATGACATTAATTTCTCTGATTTAATCATTTTTCTCTTGCATAAAAATACCAAGGTACAACCACCAGCAAGTTTACAATGACACAATATACTCATCAAAATTAAATTCTGAAGAATGTTTCCTCTTGTTCAATATTCTCCCTTTATCTTAGCAGCACCAAAATACAACTACCTTCTCCAAGTGTTATGATATTTTGCCCCAGATTTTAACCCCCCCAAAAGACGACATTATCCTGTCTCCAGCAATGACTTCAAACGTAGCCACTTCTGGCTAATTTTTTTTTTTTTTTTTTTTTATGATTAACCATTCAAAAAGTGTGTATCCTTTCTCTTACATTTTTTTTTTTTTTTTTTTTTTTTTGTGGTACGCGGGCCTCTCACTGCTGTGGCCTCTCCCGTTGCGGAGCACAGGCTCCGGACGCGCAGGCGCAGCGGCCATGGCTCACGGGCCCAGCCGCTCCGCGGCACGTGGGATCCTCCCGGACCGGGGCACGAACCCGCGTCCCCTGCATCGGCAGGCAGATTCTCAACCACTGCGCCACCAGGGAAGCCCTTTTCTCTTATATTTTTATTTCAGATCTCAGATCCTCAAATACTTAGGTTCATACTGCCTAACCTGCTCAAGTTTCGTATTTCCCGGAATTGCTGTGGTCCAAGAGTCTTCCTTCCTTACAATAGTACTTTTCTTCACCGAGTTATCTTTTCCATCTTCAACAATGACTTGTCCTTGGCTAATGGAAATTCTGAAAGAAATCCGCAGCATTTCAAAGTAACCTTTTCCCATCAGCCAAGGTTGGTTACCTGCCAAGAAACCCTTGGGGAAACCAAGTTACTTATTAAATCTTGATAAAGATTGGAGAGGTCTAGAAGTTGCTTGCTTCTGTTGGGCGGCATAAAAATGTAGCAATTATATTGTGTATCCCAAATTCATTACCAATTATGGGCATATCAGATATTTTGTTTTGGAATGTGCTATGTGTCAATTCACAGAAAAAGAATTCCAAGCCCTGCCACCAAATTCTTTCTTCGTGTCACTTGAAAATGAGGCACTAAAATAATTACAACCCCTATATATATCCAGGGGATATATGTATGGATAGATCACAAGCCATACATTTTATATAGAAACTGAGAGTTTCAAAAGCTTAAAGCAGTTAAGTAAATAGTTGCTTAAATTCTCAGCCAAAACCATCATTTTGATTGGAGAAAGACCACATAGTAAGTTTAATCTGTGACCTTAACTTAAAGGAAGCCATCTGTTGTCAGTTTAAAGTAGCATAAAAGGACATTTTTTGTGTGAACAGACAAGCCCAGATTGCTTATTTGAAATAGATAGATTTCTAATCTTTCTTTAAAAATTTCTTGAAGTTTCATTCTTAATTAGTAACAAAGATGCATAAAATATATCTGTGACAATTTCCAATTATCTTTTGGCTTTTGAAAACTGATTTTAGATAGATAGATAGATAGATAGATAGACAGATAGATAGATAGAAAGAGAGAGAGAGAGAGAGACTCCTTGAGGGTCTTTTCTATGCTGTCCACCTTTTATCCTCTTAAAACAGGCTTTCTCCCAAGTCGATATTTAATATTTACATTGAAATATGGTAGTTGATATTAATGTCTAAAGGAATCTCAATGCATGGCTTAAAGAAAGAGTTTTAGCCAAGGTTGCAATAAAAGAGCATAAAAGGGGATAATGAAGAAAATACAGCAATGTCGTTTCTTCATTCAATTATTCAAAGACACTCTTTGCTGCACTTTACTGGTGCTCTGCTAGGCCCATTGGGAGGTGGAATAAACCACAGGGTTCTGGATTTCAAGTAGCTTCTCAACAATTAAAGATATAAGGTGTACATGTGAGGTGTACTAGACTCAAAGTCGGAATTGAAAGGTATATTGAGTGACAACTGAAACATCTGGGACTTAAGGGGAGGTAGAGATGGTTTCCAGTTGAGAATGTTCTAGAGGCTGCTTGTAAATAGACTGATGTTAATTAGCATAGCTAAGTTAATAATTACCTCAATGGACTGAAGGGAAAATAGAGTGACAGTGATCAAAACTGATTTTCTGGATCCTGTCAGAATCTTAGTGTCAGGAGAACTATAACAGAAAGCCCATGACTAAAAGACACCTTGCTTGGGTGGCTATGATTTGCCAATTAATCAATCTGACAATCTGATCAATGTGATCCCTAAGAGTTTTATACTAGTTTTACTTAGACATTGTTATAGATTGTCAATCTTCTTCATTTTTAAAGAAGCTTTTTATTTCTAAATTATGCAACCTTCTTGCCAAAAATTTTGCAACATTCAGGTTGCTCAGTCATGGCTACAAAATGTCTAGCATGAAATATAAGGGTGTGCAATAAAATATTTAGCTAGACATTTAAAACCCTAGTTAATATTTAACAGGAAACATATAATAAAACTGATGCTAATGAATGTGACTCATGATAACCTTTAGATTTGTAAAAAAATGAAATTAATGATGGTTTTAAAACATGAAACAATCATTTCAAAGGAAGAAAATTAGGTGGTTTTTTTTTAATTTTTGAATTTTATTTTATTTATTTTTTTATACAGCAGGTTCTTATTAGTCATCCATTTTATCCATATTAGTGTATACATGTCAATCCCAATCTCCCAATTCATCACGTCACCACCACCCACCCTACCACTTTCCCCCCTTGGTGTCCATACATTTGTTCTCTACATCTGTGTCTCTATTCCTGCCCTGCAAACCGGTTCATCTGTACCATTTTTCTAGATTCCACATATGTGTGTTAATATATGATATTTGTTTTTCTCTTTCTGACTTACTTCACTCTGTATGACAGTCTCTAGGTCCATCCACGTCTCCATAAATGACCCAATTTCATTCCTTTTTAGGGCTGAGTAACATTCCATTGTATACATGTACCACCCTTTCTTTATTCATTCATCTGTCAATGGGGATTTAGGTTGCTTCCATCACTTGGCTATTGTAAATAGTGCTGCAATGGACATTAGGGTGCATGACTCTTTGAATTACGGTTTTCTCTGGTTATATGCTAAGTAGTGGGATTGCTGGGTCGTATGGTAGTTCTATTTTTAGTTTTTTAAGGAACTTCCATACTGTTCTCCATAGTGGCTGTATCAATTTACATTCCCACCACCAGTGCAAAAGGGTTTCCCTTTTCTCCACACCCTCTCCAACATTTCTTGTTTGTAGACTTTCTGATGATGCCCATTCTAAGTAGTGTGAGGTGATACCTCATTGTAGTTTTGATTTGCATTTCTCTAATAATTAGTGATGTTGAGCAGTTTTTCATGTGCTTCTTGGCCATCTGTATGTCTTCTTTGGAGAAAGGTCTATTTAGGTCTTCTGTCCATTTTTGTATTGGGTTGTTTGTTTTTTTAATATTCAGCTGCATGAGCTGTTTATATATTTTGAAGATCAATCCTTTGTCCATTGATTTATTTTTAAATATTTTCTCCCATTCTGAGGGTTATCTTTTCGTCTTGTTTGTAGTTTCCTTTCCTGTGCAAAAGCTTTTAAGTTTTATTAGGTCCCATTTGTTTATTTTTGTTTTTATTTCCATTACTCTAGGAGGTGGGTCAAAAAAGATCTTGTTGTGATTTACGTCAAAGAGCGTTCTTCCTATGTTTTCCTCTAAGAGTTTTATAGTGTCCAGTCTTACAGTTAGGTCTCTAATCCATTTTGAGTTTATTTTTGTGTATGGTGTTAGGGAGTGTTCTAATTTCATTCTGTTACGTGTAGCTGTACAGTTTTCCCAGCACCGCTTATTGAAGACACTGTCTTTTCTCCATTGTATATCCTTGCCTACTTTGTCATAGATTAGTTGACCATAGGTGAGTGGGTTTATCTCTGGACTTTCTAACCTGTTGCATTGATCTGTATTTCTGTTTTTGTGCCAGTACCATATTGTCTTGATTACTGTAGCTTTGTAGTATAGTCTGAAGTCAGGGAGTCTGTTTCCTCCAGCTCCGTTTTTCTTTCTCAAGACTGCTTTGGCTATTTGGGGTCTTTAGTGTCTCCATACAAATTTTAAGACTTTTTGTTCTAGTTCTGTAAAAAATGCTACTGATAATTTGATAGGGATTGCACTGAATCTGTAGATTGCTTTGGGTAGTATAGTCATTTTCACAATATTGATTCTTTCAATCCAAGAACATGGTATATCTCTCCATCTGTTTGTATCATCTTTAATCTCTTTCATCACTGTCTTATAGTTTTCTACATACAGGTCTTTTGTCTCCTTAGGTAGGTTTATTCCTAGATACTTCATTCTTTTTGTTGCAGTGGTAAATGGGAGTGTTTCCTTAATTTCTCTTTCAGATTTTTCATCATTAGTATATAGGAATGCAAGAGATTTCTGTGCATTAATTTTGTATCCTGCAACTTTACCAAATTCATTGATTAGCTCTAGTAGTTTTCTGGTGGCATCTTTAGGATTCTCTATGTATAGTGTAATGTCAGCTGCAAACAATGACGGTTTTACTTCTTCTTTTCCAGTTTGTATTCCTTTTCCTTCTTTCTCTACTCTGATTGCTGTGGCTAAGTCCAAAACTATGTTGAATAATAGTGGCAAGAGTGAACATCCTTGTCTTGTTCCTGATCTTAGAGGAAATGCTTTCACATTTTCACCATTGAGAATGATGTTTGGGGCTTCCCTGGTGGTGCAGTGGTTGGGAGTCTGCCAGCCAATGCAGGGGACACGGGTTTGTGCCCTGGTCCGGGAAGATCCCACATGCCGCAGAGCGTCTGGGCCTGTGAGCCATGGCCGCTGAGCTTGTGCGTCCAGAGCCTGTGCTCTGCAACGGGGAGAGGCCACAACAGTGAGAAGCCCAGGAAGCGCAAAAAAATAAATAAATAAATAAAAGAATGATGTTTGCTGTGGGTTTGTTGTATATGGCCTTTATTATGTTGAGGTAGGTTCCCTCTGTGCCCACTTTCTGGAGAGTTTTTATCATAAATGGGTGTTGAATTTTGCAAAAGCTTTTTCTGCATCTATTGAGATGATCATATGGTTTTCCTTCTTCAGTTTGTTAATATGGTTTATCACATTGATTGATTTGCATATATTGAGGAATCCTTGCACCCCTGGGATAATTCCCACTTGATCATGGTGTATGATCCTTTTAATGTGTTGTTGGATTCTGTTTGCTAGTATTTTGTTAAGGATTTTTGCATCTATATTCATCAGTGATATTGGTCTGTAATTTTCACTTTTTGTAGTATCTTTGGTTTTGGTATCAGGGTGATGGTGGCCTAATAGCATGAGATTGGGAGTGTTCCTTCCTCTGCAATTTTTTGGAAGAGTTTGGGAAGGATGGGTTTTAGCTCTACTCTAAATGTTTGATAGAATTCACCTGTGAAGCCTTCTGGTCCTGGACTTTTGTCTGTTGGAAAAATTTTAATCACACTTTCAATTTCGTTACTTGTGATTGGTCTGTTCATATTTTCTATTTCTTCCTGGTTCAGTCTTGGAAGGTTATACCTGTCTAAGAATTTGTCCATTTCTTCCAGGTTGTCCATTTTATTGGCATATAGTTGCTTGTAGTAGTCTCTTAGGATGCTTTGTATTTCTGCGGTGCCTGTTGTAACTTCTCCTTTTTCATTTCTAATTTTATTGATTTGAGTCCTCTCCCTCTTTTTTCTTGATGAGTCTGGCTAATGGTTTATCAATTTAGTTTATCCTCTCAAAGAACCAGCTTTTAGTTTTATTGATCTTTGCTATTGATTTCTTTGTTTCTATTACACTTATTTCTGCTCTGAACTTTATGATTTCTTTCCTTCTACTAATTTTGGGTTTTGTTTGTGCTTCTTTCTCTAGTTTCTTTAGATGTAAGATTAGATTGTTTAGATTTTTCTTGTTTCTTGAGGTAGGCTTGTATTGTTGTAAACTTCCCTCTTAGAACTGCTTCTGCTGCATCCCATAGGTTTCTGATCATTGTGTTTTCATTATCATTTTTCTCTAGGTATTTTTTTAATTCCCTTTGATTTCTTCAGTGATCTCTTGGTTATTTAGTAATGTATTGTTTAGCCTCCATGTGTTTGTGTTTTGTACGTTTTTTTCCCAGTAATTGATTTCTAATCTCACAGCGTTGCAGTCAGAAAAGATGCTTGATCTGATTTCAATTGTCTTAAATTTACTGAGGCTTGATTTGTGACCCAAGATGTGATCTACCCTGGAGAATGTTCTATGTGCACTTGACAAGAAAGTGTAATCTGCTGTTTTTGCATGGAAAGTCTTATAAATATCAATTAAATCTATCTGGTCTATGGTGTCATTTAAAGCTTGTGTTTCCTTATTAATTTTGTCTGGATGATCTGTCCATTGGTGTAATTGAGGTGTTAGTGTCCCCCACTATTATTGTGTTACTGTCAATTTTCTCTTTTATAGCTGTTAGCAGTTGCCTTATGTATTGAGTTGCTCCTATGTTGGGTGCATATATATTTATGATTCTTATATCTTCTTCTTGGAATGATCCCTTGATCATTATGTAGTGTCCTTCCTTGTCTCTTGTAAACATTTTTTATTTTAAAATCTATTTTATCTGATATGAGTATTGCTACCCCAGCTTTCTTTTGATTTCCATTTGCATGGAATATCTTTTTCCATCCCCTCACTTTCAGTTTGTATGTGTCCCTATGTCTGAAGTGGGTCTCTTGTAGACAAAATATATATGGATCCTGTTGTTGTGTCCATTCAGCAAGCCTGTGTCTTTTGGTTAGAGCATTTAATTCATTCATGTTTAAGGTAATTATCGATATGTATGTTCCTATTACCATTTTCTTAATTGTTAATTGGGTTTGTTTTTGTAGGTCCTTTTCTTCTCTTGTATTTCCCACTTAGAGAAATTCCTTTAGCATTTGTTGTAGAGCTGGTTTGGTGGTGCTGAATTCTCTTAGCTTTTGCTTGTCTGTAAAGCTTTTGATTTTTCCATTGAAACTGAATGAGATCCTTGTTAGGTAGAGTAATCTTGGTTGTAGTTTCTTCCCTTTCATCATTTTAAATATATCATGCCACTCCCTTCTGCTTGTAGAATTTCTGCTGAGAAATCAGCTCTTAACCTTATGGGAGTTCCCTTGTATATTATTTGTCATTTTTCCCTTGGTGCTTTCAATAATTTTTCTTTGTGTTTAATTTTTGTCAATTTGATTACTATGTGTCTTGGCATGTTTCTCCTTGGGTTTATCCTGCCTGGGACTCTCTGTGCTTCCTGGACTTGGGTGGCTATTTTCTTTCCCATATTAGGGAAGTTTTTGACTATAATCTCTTCAAATATTTTCTCGGGCCCTTTCTCTCTCTCTTCTCCTTCTGGGACCCCTATAATGCAAATGGTGTTGCATTTAATGTCGTCCCAGAGGTTTCTTAGGCTGTTTTCATTTCTTTTATTCTTTTTTCTTTATTCTGTTCCACAGCAGTGACTTCCAACATTCTGTCTTCCAGGTCACTTATCCATTCTTCTGCCTCAGTTATTCTGCTATTGATTCCTTCTAGTGTATTTTTCATTTCAGTTATTGTATTTGTTCATCTATGTTTGTTTGTTCTTTAATTCTTCCAGGTTTTTCTTGAACATTTCTTGCATCCTCTCAATCTTTGTCTCTATTCTTTTTCCGAGGTCCTGTATCATCTTCACTATCATCATTCTGAATTCCTTTTCTTGAAGGTTGCCTATCTCCACTTCTTTTAGTTGTTTTACTGAGGTTTTATCTTGTTCCTTCATCTGCTACAAAGCTCTCTGCCTTTTCATTTTGTCTATCTTTCTGTGAATGTGGTTTTTGTTCCACAAGTTGCAGGATTGTAGTTCTTCTTGCTTCTGCTATCTGCCCTATGGTGGTCGAGGCTATCTAAGAGGCCTTTGCATGTTTCCTGAAGGGAGGGACTGGTGGTGGGTAGAGCTGGCTGTTGCTCTGGTGGGCAGAGCTCAGTAAACTTTAATCTGCTTCTCTGCTGATGGGTGGGGCTGTATTCCCTTCCTATTGGTTGTTTGGCCTGAGGTGGAGCCTACCCAGCTCTTTGGTGGGCTAGTGGCAGACTCTGGGAGGACTCACAACAAGGAGTACTTCCCAGAACTTCTGCTGCCAGTGTCCTTGTCCTCATGGTGAGCCACAGCCACCCCTCACCTTTGCAGGAGACCCTCCAACACTAGCAGGTAGGTGTGGTTCAGTGTCCCCTGGGGTCACTGCTCCTTCCCCTGGGTTTTCATGCACACACTGCTTTGTGTGTGCCCTCCAAGAGTGGAGTCTCTGTTTCCCCCAGTCCTGTCAAAGTCCTGCAATCCAATCCTGCTAGACTTCAAAGTCTGATTCTCTAGGAATTCTTCCTCCCGTTGCCAGACCCCCCAGGTTGGGAAGCCTGACATGGGGCTCAGAACCTTCACTCCAGTGGGTGGACTTCTGTGCTATAAGTGTTCTCCAGTTTGTGAGTCACCCACCCAGCAGTTATCGGATTTGATTTTATTCTGATTGTGCCCCTCCTACCATCTCCTTGTGGCTTCTCCTTTGTCTTTGGATGTGGGGTATCTTTTTTGGTGAATTCCAGTGTCTTCCTGTCGATGATTGTTCAGCACTTAGTTGTGATTCCAGTGCTCTCACAAGAGGGAGTGAGCACATGTCCTTGTACTCTGCCATCTTGAACCAATCCCTCCAGAAAATTAGTTTTGTGTGACCATATGCTACAAATTCTGAATAGAGTTAGAAACCATCATGGAGCACCAAGATTATAGAGACAAAAATTCTTCTTGGATTTGACTCATATATCAAACACTTGGCGATTCCCCACTGCCTAAGGGTGATCTCCTCCCCACAATTCTCAGCATGGGATACGAGCCCTTCAACTCTCCTATCCCTACCTCTTTTCTAGTGCCCAACTATTCTACCACCCATTTTAGCAAAAGGTGACTTGCTCTTCTGGAAAACCACCATGGGTTTTCCCTCATCATGACCTTTGCAGATGGAGTAGACACACTTCTCCACATCTCTGAATGGAGCAAACACCTCAAGGCCCAGCTGACCCCTACTTCTGCATGAAGCAAAATAGTCTCAGCTATTACAGGCTTCAACTTGACTAGGTATTATGCAAACACACTCTACAATTCCTGAGGAGCACTGGGGATACTGTGGACAACATCTCAAACCAAAGAGCCCTTAAAAGACTCAGCTGCCAGGTGTGCAATGATTCCCCAGGATAGTGGACAAGAGGGAAAGGAAGAAAATGGGGACCATGCAGGATAAGGAAGATCAGAGAAAATGAGCTAGCTCAGTCTGTGTGTGTGTGTGTGTGTCTGTCTGTCTGTCTGTGTCTGTGTGTGTGGATGGGGGCATGGAGAGGGAAAAACAAGAGTGCAAGGGGTTACCAGGAATCCCATTCAGGAGTGTTGCAAATTCAGACTTGGTTCCTATAGAGTTCAATGTTTTCCTATGTTTGCATGTTCTTGGGGTTTGTTGTTGTTGTTGTTGTTGTTGTTGTATTTTAGCTTTATTGAGATATAATTCACCTATCACACAATTCACCCACTTAAAGCATACAATTCAGTGGTTTTAGTATATTCACAGACATGTGGAACCATTTCCACCATCAAGTTTAAAATATTTTCATCATTTCAAAAAGAAATTCCTTATGCTTTAGCCATAACCTCCCCACTGTAACCCCATCCCAACAGCCCTAAAGCACTAATCTGCTTCCTCTCTCTGTAGATTGCCTTTTAAAGACATTCATATGAACAAAACTCTGTACTCTTTGGTCTTGTGTGCTTGGCTTCTTTCACTTAGCATTATGCTTTCAAGGTTCATTCATGTTTTACCAGGGTCAATATCTCAGCAGGTGGATCATCCATTGGAAGTGACAAGCAAGAAACCAGTCCCTACAAAGGGTCCACCCTCTCACAGCAACTTTGTGAGAATTAAGCAAGGTGTGAGGAGCAGATCTCGCTGTCCAGGGAGGACTTCAACAGTAGAAAGTATAAACAAAGCCCAAGCCTAGTTATGTAGCCCAGGCCAGTAAAGATGGAGGTGCAAGTGTCTCTCCTGACCTCCAAACAGGAGGAATCTGATAACAAAGCAAGCTGTAGACCCAGCTCAATTACTGTAGTCCCTTCCTTCCTCCTTGTTTTCACATGATGCACAATAATACCAGTTACCAACAGCACAAAGATCAGGAACAATGAAATAGGCTGTTTTGGTTATTATAATCTACCAATATTATTATCATCATGAGAAATAGAATCACCTCAGCACAAGACTTTTTAATGAGGCAACAATACTTTGTCCAATTTGGAAAAGATGTATACATTTTGTATAGCATCTGTTTATTGTTTATATATTACTGAGCTTTCATAACACTTTGTCCTTACCAAAAAGAGACACACAAACTTCTTAACTGAAAATTTGAAATAACGATAACTTTTGACCTACCAGATTCCCACTGATCTTTAAAAGACAGAATACTTACATTGTTCAGGATTTTTTGATTAGTTTACTGTTAACTTGAAAATTTGAAAATCATTCATAAAAATGAGAGTTCCAAATTCATAATACTTTTATTTACTATAAAGTGTTAAAAACTAAAGTCAGTAGCAATTGTTTGATTAATCTAAATAGAACTTTGTATTCTTTAATTCAAAGCTTTAATTCAAAGCTTTCAGTTATATAATTCAACAACCTATATCTTTTCTCTACTGTGGAGGAATGAGATGTGGAGGGGTCTCACATCCAGGCAGTTCATGTTAGTCTTTTCACTAATATACTATTTTAGGTAAAATTTTTTAATTTGACAATTTTTAAAGACATTATATGACTGAGTTTATTATTATTTTAATGAAAGTTTTGTGATATAATCAACATGTCATAAAGTTCACCCCTTTATCTTGCCCATTTTAATGGTTTTTAGTATGTTCACAAAGTTGTACAACCCTCACCACTGTGTAATTCCAGAAAATTTTCATCACCCCAAGATGAAACCTCATTTCAGTCAGCAGTCATCCACATCTTCCACTACCCTTAGTCCTAGCATCCACTAATCTACTCTCTGCCTCTATTGATTTGCCCCTTCTAGACATTTAATACGAAAGGAATTGTATAATATGTGGCCTTTTATTTCATGGTTCATCCACATTTTACCTTGTATCAATACTTCACTTATTTTCATGACCAAATAATATTCCTTTATATGGACATACCACATTTGTCTATCCATTCATTACTTGTTGGACCTTTGGGTTGTTAACACATTTGGCTCTCATGAATAGTACTACTATAAATATTGTGTACAAGTTTTTGTGTGAGTGTATGTTTTAAATTCTCTAGGGTATATATTTAGGAATGCAGTTGCTGGGTCTGTGTTTCACTTTTTGAAGGACTGCCAAACTATTTTTCTAAGTGGCTCCACCATTTTACATTCCCACCAACAATATTAAAGAATTCCAATTTTTCATAGGCACATGAAAACTTGCTCAACATTGCTAATTATTAGAGAAACACAAATCAAACCTACAATGAGGTACCACTTTACAGCAGTCAGAATGGCCATTATTAGAAAGTCTACAAATAAGAAAAGCTAGAGAGGGTGTGGAGAAAAGGGAACTCACCTACACTGTTGGGAATGTAAATTGGTACAGCCACTATGGAGAACAGCCTGGAGGTTCCTTTAAAAACGAAAATTAGAGTTGTCATATGATCCTGTAATCCCACTCTTGGACATATATCCAGAAAAAACTATAATTTGAAAAAATACATGCCCCACAATGTTCATTGCAGCACTATTTACAATAGCCAAGACATGGAAGCAACCTAAAAGTCCATTGACAGAGGAATGGGTAAAGAAGACATGGTACATATATACAATGGGATATTACTCATCCATAAAAAAGAATGAAATAATGCCATTTGCAGTAACATGGATGGACCTAGAAATTATCATACTTTGTGAAGTGAGTCAGACAAAGACAAATACCATATGATATCACTTACATGTGGAATCTAAAAATGATGCAAATGAACTTATTTACAAAATGGAAATGGACTCACAGATACAGAAAACAAACTTATGGTTACCAAAGGGGAAAGTGGGAGGAGAGATAAATTAGGAGTTTGGGATTAACAGATATACACTACTATATATAAAATAGATAAACAACAAGGACCTACTGTATAGCACAGGGAACTATATCCGATATCTTATAATAAACTATAATGTAAAAAAACAAGAGTTCCAATTTATCCACATCCTGTCAATACTTCTTATTGACATCTTTTTATTATAGCTATGCTAGTGGGTGTGCAGTGGTATTTCATTGTGGTTTTGATTTGCTTTTCCCTAAAAACTAGTGATGTTAAGAATCTTTGCATGTGTTTATTAGCCATTTGTATATCTTCTTTGAAGAAATTTCTATTCAAAACTCTTGCCCATTTTTTAGTTGGGTTATTAATTTTTTTTAACCATTGAGTTGTAAGAGTTCTTTATGTATTTTGGGTACCAGTCCCCCATCAGACATATGATTTGCAAATATTTTCTCTCATGTGGGTTTTCTTTTCAATTACTTGATGGTATCCTTTGAATCACAAATGTTTTAATTTTAATATATTTCAATATATCTATTTTTTCATTTGTTAGTGATGCTCTTGGTATTATCCATGAAATCATTGCCTAATCCAAGGTCATAAGATTTCTTTCTATGCTTTCTTCAAATGACTTATAGTTTTATCTGATACATTTTGAGTTAATTTCTTTTCATGATGTGAGGTAGGAGTCCTAATTCATTGTTTTGCATATGTATACCCTGTTGTTCCAGCACCATTTGTTGAAAAGACTATTCTTTTCTCATTAAATTATCTTGACACCCTTGTTGGAAATCAATTGATTGTAAATGTAAGCATTCATTTCTGTATCCTAAAATCTGTTCTATTGAGCTAGTACCACACTGGCTTGATTACTGTAGCTCTGTAATAAGTTTCAAAATTGGAAATGTGAGTCCTCCAACTTTGTTATTTTTCAATATTGCTTTGACTATTCTGGGTCCTTTTCATAGCTATATGAATTTTTAAAGTTACAGCCGAAATTTAGGAGCTTTTTTTACATTCTTTGTGATTTCCTATGTAGATAATATGCTATCTGCAAATAGGGATAGTTTTATTTATTTTTTTTCTGAGTTGTATGTCTTCTATTAAATTTTCTTAATTTATTGCACTGGCCATATCTGCTAGTATTATGTTGAATAAGTTTGCAACATGAACATCTTGCCTTCTTCTTGATTGTAGAGAGAAAACATCCAGTCTTTGATGGTTAAATAGATGTTAACTGTAGGGTTTTGTAGATGTTCTTTATCAAGTTGAAATTCTCCTCTATGCCTATTTTATTGAGAGTTTTGTCAAAAATGTGTGTTGGATTTTGTCAAATGCTTTTGCTGCATTGATTCATATGATCATGTGATTTTTCTTCTTTAGCCTGTTAATATGGTAGATAACATTGATTGATCTATCCTTTGACAGTGGAACAATCTTGCATAACTGTGATAAACCTCTCTTGTTTATGGTAAATAACTCTTACTGCATACTATATTATTAATATTATATACTATATATTATATATTGCTGAATTCTATTTGTTAATATTTAAGAACTTTTACCTCTATTCATGAAGGATATTTATCTTTAGTTTTCCTTTTTTGTAACGTGTCTGTCTGGTTTTGATATCAGGGTAATGCTAGTTTCATAACATGAATTAAGGATATGCCCCTTTCTCTTATATTTTCTGAAACAGGTTGTGTAGAACTGGTGTTAATTCCTTTGTAAACATTGATAGAAACTATCAGTGGAACTATCTGGGCCTGGAGTTTTCTCTACTGGGAGTTTTTAAATTAGAAATTGAATTTCATCATATTACAGAATTATTATTTTTAATATTTTTATTTTATATATTATTATTATTAAATGTATGTATATGTTCTTAACTTTTAAAACTTTTTTTTTTTTTTTTACACGGGCCTCTCACTGTTGTGGCCTCTCCCGTTGCAGAGCATGGGCTCCGGATGCGCAGACTCAGCAGCCATGGCTCACGGGCCCAGCCGCTCCGCGGCATGTGGGATCTTCCCGGACCGGGGCACGAACCCGTGTCCCCTGCATCGGAAGGAGGACTCTCAACCACTGCGCCACGAGGGAAGCCCTCTCAAGATTGCTTTGGCTATTTGGGGTCTTTTGTTTTTCCATACTGATTGTACATTTTTTTGTTCTAATTCTGTGAAGAATGCCATTGGTAGTTTGATAGGGATTGCATTGAATCTGTGGATTGCTTTGGGTAGTATAGTCATTTCACAATATTGATTCTTCCAATCCAAGAACATGGTATATTTCTCCATTTGTTTATGTCATCTTTGATTTCTTTCATCAGTGTTTTATAGATTTCTGAGTACCAGTCTTTTGCCCAATCTCCAAAATATACAAACAGCTCATGGAGCTCAATATCAAAAAAACAAACAATCCAGTTAAAAAATGGGCAGAAGACCTAGATAGACATTTCACCAAGGAAGACATACAGATGGCCAAGAGGCAGATGAAAAGATGCTCAACATCACTAATTATTAGAGAAATGCAAATCAAAACTACAATGATGTATTACCTCAAGCCTGTCAGAATGGCCATCATCAAAAAATCTACAAACAGTAAATGCTGGAGAGGGTGTGGAGAAAAGGGAACCCTCCTACACTGTTGGTGAGAATGTAAATTCATACAGCCACTATGGGAAACAGTATGGAGACTCCTTAAAAAACTAAATATAGAACTACTATATGACCCAGCAATCCCACTACTGGACCTACACCCTGAGAAAACCATAATCAAAAACAGACATGTACCACTGTGTTCATTGCAGCACTATTTACAATAGCCAGGACAAGGAACCAACCTAAATGTCCATCAACAGATGAATGGATAAAGAAGTTGTGGCACATATATACAATGGAATATTACTCAGCCCTAAAAAGAAACAAAACTGACTTATTTGTAGTGAGGTGGATGGACATAGAGCCTGTCATACAGAGTGAAGTAAGTCAGAAAGAGGAAAACAAACACCGTATGCTAACACATATATATGGAATCTAAAAAAAAGAGTGGTACTGATGAACCTAGTTGCAGGGCAGGAATAAAGAGGTAGACATAGAGAATGGACTTGATGACATGGGGTGGGAGTGCGAAGATGGCGCGAAGGGAGAGTAGCATCAACATGTATATACTACCAAATGTAAAATAGATAGCTAGTGGGAAGCAGCAGCATAGCACAGGGAGTTCAGCTCGATGCTTTGTGACCACCTAGAGGGGTGGGATAGGGAGGGTGGGAGGGAGGCTCCAGAGGGAGGGGATATGAGGACATGTGTATGCATATGGCTGATTCACTTTGTTGTGCAACAGAAACTAACACAGTATTGTGAAGCAATTATACTCCAATAAAGATCTATTAATAAATAAACATATGAAATGGGGGAAAATAGTACTCTTGTAAAGGAAAGGACATTGTGAATTAGGTGAATGAACAGACTTCCTATGAATGTGTGAGAATCACTTGGTCTGTTCCTGCTCTTATCTTTGCTCTGGGTGTCTACACTGCATGCTATTGAGGACCATAGAGTCTGGCAGTGCACACACTGAAAACCCAGACTTTCTCTGTAGTTCAGCCACTTCTATTTGATATTTTGTATAAGATCATACAGTGGCCCTCCACTTTTTAAATCACTTAAGTTAAACCTATGACAGGACACAGTAATATTGCCAGTGAATTAGGCATCATGAAATGACTGTGTTTACATGCTAAGTCCAGGTTCCCCTGATCTTTTTCATTAAACAAATCCTACTCTTTACCCTTTCTCTAACTAACTCCACAAGGAAAAAAAAATATAAAAAAGAAGAACATATCTGAGGCCAAACTAAAGCAAATTGTTTTCCAATGTTTGTCTCATTTTAAGTAGATATTGGACTCCTCCCAAGGACACCAGCTTCCCCCCTTGCGTCTGGTATCCCAGGACATGCCAGTCTACAGACTGGCTCAGGGCTTCAGTTTATGCTATAAACCACTGCATGTGATCCAATTGGCATAGGCAGTTCACTTCATTTGAAGCAAATTCTTTTTTAAAAAACTTTTATTGGATGCAGTTGATTTAAAATGTTGTGTTACTTTCAGGTGTCCAGCAAAGTGATTCAGTTATACATACATGTATATATTCTTTTACACTATTTTCCACTATATTTTATTATAAGATATTGACTATAGTGCCCTGTGCTATACAGCAGGTCCTTGTTGGTTACCTATTTTATATATAGTAGTGTGTATATGTTAATCCCAAGCTCTTAATTTATCTCTCTCCACCTTTCCCTTTTGGTAACAGAAGTTTGTTTTCTATGTCTGTGACTCTGTTTCTGTTTTGTAAATAAGTTCATTTGCATCATATTTTAGATTCTACATATAAGGGATATCATATGATATTCATCTTTCTCTGACTTACTTCACTTAGTATGATGATATCTAGGTCCATCCATATTGCTGCAAATGGCATTATTTCATTTTTTTAATGGCTGAGTAATATTCCATTGTGTGTACACGCTACGTGAAGCAAAATCTTTCAAAAGCTTGAGCTTGTAACATTGTTTATTGAGGCCCCATTTTTTGATAAACAGTGTTTCTATTTACCTTGGAGAAATGGGGCTCCACAATGACTTTGCAGTAGAAGTTCAATAAGTACTTGAAGTTGAACTGATTCCACATTAATTATTCCTTTGCAGGAAAAGTGGTCATCCAGAAAGCCTTCACCTCTCTGAACCAAGGAAGGTAAGACTCTAGATATTTCCAGAGAACCTAAATCAACCTTTGTCTGGTTCTTTGTGTTCAGTATTTATTACTGCCTCGTATGTGTTGCTGGGCAAGACAGGTTCCCAAGGAGGCCATAGTCCAATCAGAGAAGATTCAAGTAAACAAAATCATCTCTCTGCAGGATGTCTGCTGAGAATGGTCAGGATGGAAGACTAGAGCAACTGAGAAGGAACACAATATTTGGGAGAAAATGAAGGCGATCAGTCAGGGGGGACTTCTGAGAGGAGGTGACTTTTAAGTTACTGAGTTTGGGGAGGTAGATGTGGAGTAAAGGTAAACTGAGTGAGGGAGGAAGTGCCTGACAGAACAGGAGTGCATGCAGCACCTTAGAGACCTGGGCAAGGAAGGGTTGCCAAGGGACTCTTGATAACTCAGCTTAGGTAGAATAAGGAGACCGCGGGGGTGGGGGTGGGGGGGAGGGGGGAGGGGGGAGGGGGGAGGAGTAGCGAAAGGTAATAACTTAATTTGCTACGTTAGGGAGTTTGGGATTAAGCCTTCAGGTGATGGAAAATCGTAAAGTTTTGTGAGCAGACCTGATCTGATTGCAGTCTGAGGAGAGCCCTAAATCCTTCCCAGCCTGGAACAGTTGACAAGAGAGGCCTGAAAGCCACTGGGCCAGTGGGAAAGCAGAGCAGTGTAGAGCTTTACTGTGGCGTCTTCACAGTCAGCCTAAGGAACTTGGGTCATGTTAGAATCTCTAGTTGAATGTAAACACCAGTCCTCTTTCCTAGCACCATCATCCAGGGTCCAAACCATGGATCTCCACACTTCCCTCTACTGTATTGACCTCTAATATGAGGTAGGACACTCCCACAGATCCACCGAAGTGCCATGAGGTCTGTGGCAAAGTGCCTCCTGGAGAAAGAGCCTGAGTGATGCCCCAGACGGTCTGGAATCAAAGCTTGGCTTTGTCAGCTTTAGCTGTGTGGCCTTGGGAAACCACTTAAACTCTCTGAGCCTTGGTTTTCTCATCTTAAAGATAGAAAACAAAAGAGCCATCTGGGAAAGCTGTAAGACTTAAAGACCATTTATCTGAGGCCCCTAGCATGGAGGGAGCCCTCACTGGGCAACGTGTGCAATTCACCTTCTCACTCCCATTTGCAGGATGCTCCAGAGAAGCAGCTGCCTTGTCCCTGGATGAATGTGGTTCTGGCTCCCTGATTGTGGTCCTGATCAGAGCCCCTTCCGGGGAACAGAGACCACGGAATGGAGACTGTCTGAAGCCCTGACTCTCCCGGCTGAGCTTTCAGAAATTTCAAAGAAAGCAAGCAAGCAGAGTGGTTTAGGAGAAGGGAAGCTGGCACTTCTCTCCTATTTTCACATGACTCTAACAACGCAGCCCACACCATTTCTGAGGGTAGTGAGGATGTGATCCATAGTTTAAGCAGAAAAACCTGCTCAGAGAAGAAATGGGGGAAATCTACCCTGAGCAGAGAGCTCGGGGAGCTTGGGGCAGAAGGTACGGAGACAGAGACAGAGGGACTTCTATGTAATTGGTCCCCAATGCACATTCACTGAGGACTTTTTCTTCCTTCCGTCCCTAAAGGCAAGAAAATCAGAAAAATCTTTCCCTCTGTCTCTACAGCTGGCATTTTTGCAGTGATCATTAGTAGAACATGTTGGCAGTGGAAAATAGCTTCTGCTTTGCCAGAACTGGCAGTCATTTGTGCCAAAAACAAACAGGAATAGAAATAATAACACCAATATTGTAGGTACCGTACCAGGAGTGAGAGCCAGTTCTTCTGGGCCTACAGCTTCCATAAGTCCATCGCAGCATCCTTACATGGCCTGACCTCTGGGCATCATTACACATGTGTGACCGGAGAACAGAGGGGGCAGGGCAGGAGGCACAAATCTGTGACCAAATGCAAGCCGCCAGCAGACTCAGCAGCCCAGGACTGTCTCTTCCCGAGGGGTTAACCTACTATAATTGCAGGAAAAGCTTGAAAATTAAGCCCACTTTAACGGAAGTATTAATTGTTAGAAAACTTCCTGAAAGCAGTTTAGAGAATTGGGCTATTTTATCAATAGCCTTTGAAAAAATGTCATATGTTTGATTCAGAATGTCATTTCTAAGAATATACCTTGACATAGTCATTTAAAATACACACATAGATGTTTTAAGTACAAAAATGCATATTATACAGAGCTTTTAATAAAAAAGTAAACATTTTGAATAAATAGCAATAAACTGTTAATTTAATAAATTGACATTATCCGTATTGAATATATTCAACTATTAAAGGAGATTTATGGGACTTCATGTGAAAATATTTATTGTTTAAATTTTCTCTTTTTCTCAGTTCAAAGAAAAGAGATCCACTCAAGCTATCCAGTAAGGGGGACTTTTCCCCTTTTCTCAGGACACATGTGAAGTGAAACTAACGTGGAATTTAAAAAAGTCATTAGGAACAGAAGTGACTTTTGCAAAAGAGAGAGAGAAAATCAATAATACAATCAGGAAGATGGTTAATGGCACAGCACTAGAAAATTGGGAGAAATGCCTGCTGTCTTTACGATTTCACACTGTATTGTTCCAGGAGTATTAACCACTGCAGTTAAACAAGGGGAAAAAAGCAGGAAGAGTAAATATTGTAAAGTAGGAAACACAATTATTATTATTTTAAAATGATATAATTTTATATTTGAAAATTACAGGACATCAGTTCTAGAAAGTAACAAGGCAATAAGAAGATTTAGGAAATTAAAAAAATTATCAGAATGTATAATAAAAAATCAGAGAAGATGAAGTATCTAAGAATAAACATTTGAGGAACGCGCAAGAAGTCAGGTGGCATGGGTGCCTGTATCCTGACCACAGAGGAGTGAGTGAGGGCTCTGGAAGCCATGATTTGATCTATTTTTCCTCCATTCTTAAAGTAGTGAAAAATCTCTGAAGAGTTTCAAAAGGAGATCTGAAGATGATATTCTCCCTCTGAAAGGGTATGCTAGCTGTCAACAAGGAAGTCGTTTTGAGGTAAGCCGCTTAGCTATGGAGAGAGAAGGTTTAGGTGTGGACTCATTAGAATAGTGTCAGTAGTAAGTAGTAAGTAGTAAGTGTCAGTAGTAAGAAATCCAGACAAGAGATACTAGTAGTTTAGACTAGGGTCGTGGTAGTGGGGACAGGAAAAACTGTACTAACCTCGTGATGTTTAGGAAATACAATTAATAGGGCTCCGTAATGAATGGGGTACAGGATTGAGTGGGACAAGCTGCCCGGCTGACTTCTGGCTTTATGAGTCACACAGATGTGTAGATGGGGATGTCCCTTATGTGAGAGAGAAAACACTGAAAGAGGGCATACCTTGTTCTATTGCACTTCACTTTATTATACTTCCCAGATATTGCAGTTTTTACAAATTGAAGATCTGTGGCAACCCCACATTGTCTGATAATGGTTAGCATTTTATAGCAATAAAGTATTTTTAATTAAATTATGTACATTGTATTTTTAGACACAATGCTATTGCACACTCAATGGACTACAATATAGTGTAAACATAATTTTCATATGCACTGAGAAACCAAAAAATTCTCGTGACTTAATTTATTGCAATTTTTACCTTATGGCAGTGGTTTTGAACTGAATCTGCAATATCTCCAATGTATTGTAATTCAAATAATTCAAATAGCGTAACTCAAAACTCAAAAACTTATTTTCGCAAAATGATTTCTCTAACATGAGTTTCAATAGCCTATTTGGAAACTCAGAAAACTGGTGAATCACTTTTTTAGTTCTCTCCTTTACTCTCTTAAGACATGGGATGGCTCAATATTCTGTAATAACCTAAATGGGAAAAGAATTTGAAAAAGAATGGATACTTGTATGGGTATAACTGAATCACTTTGCTGTACATCTGTAACTAACACATCACTGTTAATCAACTATATTCCAATATAAAATAAAAATTTAAAAAAGAAACACACAGAACATTCATAAAAGGTTGCTTATGACATAGAACTAAAACGTCTATCTGCTAAACTTAAAATAATGTCTCAAAAAAATTACAAAAATCTGAAATCATACCTGTCACATTTTGTAATCACAAATCAATAATCTTTGATTAATAAGTTGAAAAATATTGGATTAAAATAATATCAATAATACTGAAGTAGAAATCAATAATAAAAATAAAATTTTTTTTAAAAGACATGGGATGACATCGTCTGATGGAGGATTGTCAAAAGGCCATTAAAAGTACATTTAATTAAAAATTAAATTACATTAAATATACATGTATTAAATATGCATTAAATATACATCAAAATTACTTTTAAAATACATTTAATATGAATTAAAATACATTTTAGGTGTATCAAAATATTACCATGAGAAATATAAAACTTCTATTTGAGGAAATTATAAGCAGTTACCTAACGATGTCCTCCTCTGGAGAAGTACCCTGAGAGTTAGTAAGAAAAGCAAATTTTATTTTCCTTAAGCATCATTTGAATGTTCTGCATGAGTTTGTATTTCTGACATAGTAAAAAGAGAGAAAATAAATTGTTGGCAGGCAGGTGGAACAACAGAGAGTTGGTAGCAAGAAGAAACTGGAGTCTAGGAATTTATTGCCATTGTTTAATTTTAATAAGTATGTAAACATGTCTGCATTCTAATGAGGAGGCTATCAAGAGGTGAAATATTAGAATGAAAGAAAATTATTAAGTAATTTTTAAAATCATGTAATGAAATAAACCAAGATAAAAAGATATTATTTTGTGCCTGGATATTGGGATCTAGTACAATTTTGAAGTCTTAAATAAAATGATAGGAATTTTAAAAATTTACTCTAGTGAACGAAGCTTTATTTTATATTCAGAAAACTAAGGACAGTGAACTTGATTTTACAAAAGAAACAAAAGGATGTTGGTCAATGGGGCGCAGTTCTCTGGGCATGAGCTGGGATGCCGGAGTCTTGTCGACATGGGTACCACTCTGTCCTGACTCCTCCTTCCCACTCGGAACTTGACTGATGTAAGAATTTTACACTGCATGAATCTGGACAGCTAACAGTTTGCAAAATCATGTTTAAATGAAGGATAAGCATTAAAAGATAATGAGGGTTTCCAGTTCCAGATAAGATAGAATAGAAACTTTCCACCCAACTCCTCTCTGCTTCTCACGCCTAAAAACTCTGGATGAAATACATGAAGCAAACATCAGAATATTCTGACAGGTGAAAAGAGGGAGTAGCTTTTCTAGGGACCTTGGGACTCAAGGAATGAGCTGGCAAGTTCTGGGGTTTTTCCTGCCTCCTAGATTTCTCATCCTGGGCAATGGAAAACTTTGTAAGCTTGAAAGAATAGTGCAGACAAAAACTGAAAACAAACAAACAAAAAATAAAATAAGCCTGGTTTCTTTAGCCAGAGGAACTGGAAGGGAGGGGCTGCGTGGAGCATCGCCTTTTGGACAACACCGGACACATGCCAGGAAAACTGCCTGTCCCCACCCTGTCTTCTGTGGCAGCTGAAGTCAGGACTATGTGAGCAGAGCTCTGATTACTACCACAACCTGGCAGTCAGGATATGGTTCCCCATCCTGGCGGGCAGGTGTCTGTGAGACCGTGAGTGTGTGCAGAGCCTGACAGTCATCCATCTCTGGGCAAAGCAAGGCAGCATCTTTCTCCCTCCTGAAGGTGGGTGTCTTCAGAGGCTGTGTGTATGAGTAGAACCCAACCAATATCCTTAGTTTGGTATGATCAATTAACATCATCTAAATACAATAAAAATAACTTCTTATACCAAGGACCAGGAAAATCTCAAGTTGAATGAGAAAAGACAACCAAAAGAGACAACACCATAGGGGCATAGATATTAGAATTATCTGACCAGGATTTTTTAAAAAGCCAATATCATAAAAAATGTTTAAATGAGCAGTTATGAACACTCTTGAAAGAAATGAAAATCATAGAAGTGCTCAACAAAGGAACAGAAGATATAAAGAAGAACCAAATGGAAATTTTAGAGCTGAAAATATAATAACAGAAAGAAAAAATATAATAAAGCTTTCCATTTCCAAATTGGTGGAATAACCTGACCAATGCTCCCACCAAGAACAATTAGAAAATTTAGACAAAAACACAAAAACATCTATTTGAAGGCATCAGTGAAATACCAAAGGAGTTAGGACCTGAGAAACTAAAATTTCAGAGAGAAGAGAAACACATTGAGGTAAACATTGTATTTTGTAGCACTTTTCCACTTGAGATATTTACTGATTTTTAAGCTGAGAAAGGAACAGCAGAAAGAGACTACTAGCATGTAGGTACTTGAGATGAGCTTTTGAAAGTCTCCCAAGGCTGGGGAAGCAAACTTGGAGTTCAGGACTGTGATGACAGGCAAGACTGCAGGGTGGTTATCCCAGAGAGAAACAAAACACGTGAAGGGGAGCCCAGGACTCTGCACCACGTTCCCCGTGAAGAAATGCGTGGTCTCCCAAGCAGCATAGGGACTGCAGTCTAAGATTCCAAGACGAAAGTAATATGTAAGTGTCTGGAAAGATGACCAAAGATCTTGGAAAAAAACAAAAAAACTCAACAGACAAAAATTAGAGTTCAGAGCCCACCAAGGAAGAGATGCCCCTCCTCCTCATAAACAGCCATGATTTCCAGGTAAGAGCCAGAAAGGACAGCATCATAGGAATAAGAATACACCTGAGATAGAGTAGATCTCACAGAACTGGACCAATTCCAATCCAGGTTGTTGTTTTCTAACTGCCTGTAAGAAAGCAAAGGAAATCCTCTCAGGGGATTAAAACAGTGACAAAATACCCCTAATATTGTTCATACATATTAGTCAACCTTCAATCAAATATCTTTAGGAGTGCCAAGACACAAGACAAAATAATTAAAAGCCAAGATAAAAGAAAAGCAATAATATATGTCCAGCTAGTCAAGATATTGAACCTAAGTGACAGGGACTTTAAGGTAACAATTTAAAAGTTCAGAAAAATAGTTGAAACGATGGAGAATTTTATCCTAATATTGGACTCTATTACATAATCAAATCAAATCTATAAAAAATATTAAAATTAGTCAAATGCAAGAACTGATTTTTAGAAACAATTAAATAGATTTAATGACAGTTTAGATACAGCAGAAGAGAGGAATAACAAGCCATAAGACAGGTCAATAGAAAATGTCCAGATTAAAGGAAAGTAAAAAATATTGAAAATACAAAAAACAGCTTGAGAAACATGTGAGACACATACTTTTAGCATATGTACAATTGAAATCCCAGAAGAACAGGAGACAGAGAATCACAGCAGAAGCAATATATAAAGAGATAATGACCAAAAATAATTTCAAAATGATGGAGTATATCCAGCTGAAGAGTCAAGAATCTCTACAACTCCAAAGATGGATAGACTGATAGATAGATAGACAGATGAAAGACAGATGCATATATTCATACATACTTACATATATACATACATAGATATCACACATGGGTGCACAGGTACATTATAATTAAACTACTGAAAGTCAAAGACAAAAAAGGATCTTTAAAGCAGCCACCGAAAATGCCATACTATCTTCCAATGAGCAACAATAATATTGAAACTAACTTCTCAACAGCAATGATACAAGCCAGAAGATAGAATTATATCTTTAAAGGGATAAAAGTAAATAACTGTTTGCAAAAAATGTTCTTAAAAATAAAAGCAAAACTGAGAAGAAGTGAGAAAGTTCTTCTACAATGGAACTCCTCTAAAACAAAGACAAAAATCAGTTCTTCATGCAAAAGAGAAATGGACCCAAGTGAAAGCTTGGTTCAGTGTAGGAGGGAACTCAAAACAATGGAGAAGTTAAATGTGTGAGTGAGTCTAAATCAATGTATCGTCTGTGTAACAATGTCAGTAACATCTGTGTGATTAAACTATATGTGGAATAAGAATACATGACAAACAGCCCAAAAGGTGGGACAGGGTTAGAAAGAGTTAAAATGATCTAAAATTTTTACATTGTGTAGAAAGCAATAAAAATAATAATTATAAACTTAGATAAATATTATAGTCTAGCCTCAGTATAAATAATGGAAATATGACTAAATACTAAAAGAGAAAAAATAGAAAAATCCAAAATCATAGTTGAAGGATTTAACGCATCTCTCTCAGTAATGATGAAACAGGCAAATCCAAAAGATATAGAAAACTTGAACAACAAAATTAGAAAATTTGTTTTAATTGAGATATTTAGAACACTGTCTTCAACACTG
Source organism: Kogia breviceps (assembly GCF_026419965.1). Classification (NCBI taxonomy): domain Eukaryota; kingdom Metazoa; phylum Chordata; class Mammalia; order Artiodactyla; family Physeteridae; genus Kogia; species Kogia breviceps. The sequence continues at coordinate 10,235,562 of NC_081322.1, forward strand.
GCATTTTTCTTAAACATGCATAGTTATTGACTCCAGAATTAACTGTATATTTGAACCATAGAACAAGTTTCAAAAAAATGTCAAAGAATTGACAATGTTACTCATAAGGTCCTGGTCAATGCAATAAGGTTGGGAAAAAAATTGTTAACTCTAAGAATTAAAAAAAAAAAAAAATCTTTCTTATTCCCAGACATTTTGTATATGTAAAAAATTCAAAAGAATCTACAAACTATTTTAATTTGCAAGAGAATTTAGCAACATGGCTAGATATTAAATTATTTCTATCTTTACATACCAGCAACATTTAGAAAATGAAATTAAACCAACAAGATAATGTGAACATATAAAATTAACTGATAAAAGAGAAGGAAGAGATAAAGGAAAAAATCTTATATAATTAGATGTTGAGAAAAATGGATAAAATATAATATGAAAACAAAAGTAGCATACACAGAACAAATGAAGATATAAAACTTTCTTTAATAAAATAAATATATTCTCAGTGAAACTAAGAAAAAAATCAAATGATAGCAAACTTAAGTTCTGCCAAGGACTAATACCATTTGCTTGCTTTAAATATATTTTTCTATAGTCTTTTATCCTTTATTGGTTTCGTGTTTTCTTTGACTTTAATTTTTTTTCGCAGTGTGTTATTCTGCTCTCATTTTTTCTAGTTTTAGCCTCTTAAATTCTCAATTTAAGTTTTATTGATTTAAATGTTTTAAAGTTTTCTGTTTTGCCTTAAAATGTATGCAAACATTTTATCCCACAGCCTCATATAGTTGTTTATTATGTGATATTATATAATAACCTAAATATGTATCCTTAGATTAATGGATTTATCATTTAATTGATGTTTAGCTTTCTCCTCTGAAAGTAAAGTTGATGCTCTACCAGATTTCCCCCTGAAATCTCAAAAACCCGGGATATACCTGTAGCTGAGCTTGTGGAGCTGGGCCTTATCTGATCCCCCATTTTTTTTTTTTTTTTTTTTTTTTTTTTTTTTGCGTTACGCGGGCCTCTCACTGTGCGGGCCTCTCACTGTTGTGGCCTCTCCCTTCGCGGAGCGCAGGCTCCGGACGCGCAGGCTCAGCGGCCATGGCTCACGGGCCCAGCCGCTCCGCGGCACGTGGGATCTTCCCGGACCGGGGCACGAACCTGCGTCCCCTGCATCGGCAGGCGGACTCTCAACCACTGCGCCACCAGGGAAGCCCCCTGATCCCCCATTTTGGAAGTTGGTTGGGAGACGTGTAAGCCCAAGGATGCTAGAATTTGGTAAGACAAGTCTGATGACAACAGTCAAGTTGACTTGGATACTTACTCCAGAAAAGGGACGCGCCTGTGGACACTTCCTGGACGCGATAAAGAACGCCAAGGCGCAGAGGTGAGGTGCTTCCGGGGATAGGCTGATACAATTGTATCAGAGATGGTTATGGGTCTCGTGAGGGTAGAAGACAGTGAGGATTACAAGCGTCACCTTTTTAGCACTGGTCATTCCATGTTTCTTCTTCCTCCTCCGATTGTCCCTTTCACTCAACCTTCTAAACTCATCTACTCTTTCATCCTGGACACCCGCCCCTGTATGACTCCCCACATTTTCCCACAATATCTTGCCTCCAAGTTGTCAATGCTGTTGTCCTGGTGTTTGCATTATAAGGAGACTTGACCTACTACAAACTTTGATCCTGAAAGTAAACCTCCAAGGGGATACATGCGTGACATCCTGGATCATATGATTCGGCCAGTGATGGCAGCTGGGTGAACCAGTGTGCTCCAGAATACACTTGGGGGAAATGACCTTGCTCCTTATTTAAGGAATAAAGAAGTGGAAATCACTCTGGGAGATGATGCACTGTTTAATGTAGGACTGGTGTTACCTGTGCGTTCCATCAGCCCATTTCTTCATTTACCTTCTGTGTAAGCTGTGTAGAGAAAACAAACATGTGATAGTGAAGCTCTTACATGCACTGGAGTAATGTATTAGTAAGACATAAAAATAAAATGCATTTGTGATTATGAAAAATTTCATTTTTATTTTATAATGTATTTCCTTATGAGAGCTCTAGAAGTCATTTAGAAAGACACGTCTATTTTTTTTATAAGCTTCTCTCTGGAGTCACTGTACTGTGCTCTGCTGTTTTGATACAGGAAATGAAAGTTTTCATTGTGAAAGGAAGCTTGATGTTCTATAACCCACAAGCCATGACAGAATGTTCTAGAAAGTGTGTCATGTCCTTTTTAAACCTTTTTTGATAGTTAATCAATTTCCTCCAACTTACAAGTATCACACAAATACAATCTTTTCCAAAGAACATACACCGAGAAAGAACAGCAATTTGTATAAAATTCATTTTCATGTCCAAATGTGTGCATCTCTCAAAAGTAAGTAAAAGGGGTCCAGAATTCTAAATTTTTGTGAATTTTTGAAATTTTTATTTTTGATTTGTATTTACTCATTATTTGGGAAAGGAGCTCTAAAATACTGAAGACAGTCAGTTCTAACAAACTACACAATCAATAGCAATCTTTAACTCATCTCATTTTCTTTGCTAAGTACAAATAAAGAAATTTCCTTAAAGAAACTAATATATGAATCAATTTTCATGTAATTATTGTGGAATCCAAAATACTAAAGTCACTTTAGGACAGCCCTTGAGCCAAAGAACTCTCCCTTTAAGTAGAGAAATTGGGCTATCATTAGTCAACTGTGACAGTTCCTAGGGTTCCAGAAGTTTGCTGTGTCCAGTTCATAGTGGAGACCCCCTTCACCACAAAGAGATACGGCAATCAAGAGGCTTACTAATCTTTTGATATTGCCTTCTCTTAACTCCAAGTGTCTGTGTCAATCTTTTCAAATTTTATTTACTGTACAAATCTCTTGAATTTTCCCTCTGCTTAGTTGTAGTTTCAATCCAAAGCTACAGATTTAAGGCCACTCCTGCCACTTCAAATGTAGATTTCTACAGAAAGCAGATCTCAGATAATAATCATTGCAAAAATCCAAATATTATTCCATAACAGCTTATGGAAAAACCCGAACGAACTCTTTGGTCAACCCCATACTATGGCTATGTCTTCTTCCTTGAAAAATTAAATACTTGAATTTAACTAGCTGAAACTGCCATGACTAATACATTTTTGACTATACAACTTGTACTGATTTTCCTTTCCCTAAATTACATCAACAAAACTGAAGAAGTAAATATGAGTTATGGGGAGAAGGCAGGAGTTTTAAAAACTCACTTTATTGCGCTGCACCATAATTCACCCAGAAGAGAAGTTTGCTTATTTTACACTTCACAAAGCAGAAAAAAAGCATCAGACACCCCATATTATCTGACTCAGTAGTTTTTGGGTGGAGTGGAGCCCAGGAATATTTATTCAACAAGCTCTTCTAGTGATTCTTATTCTAACAAAGTTTAAGATTATTTAAAGGTAATACTCCTTTGTATATATGTGCCACATCTTCTTTATCCATTCATCTGTCTATGGACACTTAGGTTGCTTCCATGTCCTGGCTTTTGTAAACAGACCTGCAATGGCATGGACTTATATATACCACCACATGTAAAATAGATAGCTCGTGGGAAGCAGCCGCATAGCACAGGGAGATCAGCTCCGTGCTTTGTGACCACCTAGAGGGGTGGGATAGGGAGGGTCGGAGGGAGACACAAGAGGGAGGGGATATGGGGATATATGTATATGTATAGCTGATTCACTTTGTTATAAAGCAGAAACTAACACACCATTGTAAAGCAATTATACTCCAATAAAGATGTTAAAAAAAAGAATAATTAAAGGGGTCAGAATGGCTGGAGATAGCAGAATTTTTAAAACATCCGTTTTGAATGAACATGCCTTTTTCCTTAAAAATCTTACACCTGCATTTTTCTTTTGGCCATATCTTCAAAGAAAAGATATTTTTTGAGGCCTCTGATGTCACAGAGCAAGTAAAGAGAGAAGTCTCTTGGAACGCTGCTGTATCCTTGGAGTCTATCATTCATAACAGCCAGGCAGGCAAAGTAGAGCTATAATTATCCTTGAGGCACAACTTGGAGAAATAGTTCACCAATCTTTCTTCTTTTGGATTATTTTCAAGAATATCACTTTTTGTAATAAAGTAACTATTATCACTCAGAAAGATGTTCCATACTCTCTGCAGAAATTCAGTCTTAGCCCTAAAGTTCCAGATTGATCTTCACTCTTGCCTACTTGTCTGAATCCTGGAAACACTGATCAATGGAATACAATTTGCCATCCCAACTATAGTAGTACAATTTCCTTGTAGGACTTTAAATCCAAGGTATATCTATATTCTTCATTTTATGCATGAAAACTGTAAGAGAAATAAACATTTGTCCATAATTTCAACTACTTCTGCCCCTCTAGTTTTCAAGCATTGGCTGGATTCTCAATCCTCTATTGTTTTAGAATCCTAGGGTTCTCTTTAACAAACAGAAATCTATTCAGATAAAAACCTTCAATCATGTGGCCCAAATGTACAGATGCTATGTAAACTTAGTGACCACCCCCCCATCTTTCAACCTTGATCACTCACTGCCTCATGCCTTGGGTTTCCGTATCTTTTCATGAATTCTCCTTTGTTGGTTATTTTCAGAAACACATTTTTAATCCCCCATTCTGAATTATACAGTTAATTACCTTTTATAATGATGATTTTCTTGTTGAATACTAATTGTTTTCCGTCATTTGATGGCTTACCCTTACCTTGGGAACTTGAAACACATGTCTAGAATCTGAAGTCTCAAAATCTTCAGATGTTATTCATGTAAACAAAATAACGTGAGAAAATTGCATTGTGTTCTATTCCTGTAGTTTGTTGCTATTCATTGGTACTGTCATTGTTTCATTCATGAATATATGAATTAGATTGATCTTTGTTTCATAGGATAAACTAGACTAAAGATAATTAAATAAAATACCTCTGGTCTTCTGCTCTTTAATCCTCCCTTCACCCAATAGCCAGAGTCCCCTATAAATGCAGATGTAACCATGACATTCCCTTTAATGACTCCCTCATTGGGTTCTTATGTAAAGCCTGAACACCTTGACATGACATACAAGACCCTTCATATCTTGGTCATATTTGTCTCTGCTCCTTACCTTGTGGTTATGCTTTAGCAAGACATACACTTGATTGTAGTCAAATCAAACACACACACACACACACACACACACACACACACACACACACACACACACACACAGTGTCCTGCCCCTTTGTCTACAGTCTACAGTTATGTTGGTCCCACTGGCTGAAATGTTTCTTCAACCTGTAAGACACATCTCAAACCATGTTCTAGAAGGTCCTTCTTTTTTTTTTTTTTTTTTTGTTTTTTTGTTTTGTTTTGTTTTTTGTGGTACGCGGGCCTCTCACTGTCGTGGCCTCTCCCGTTGCGGAGCACAGGCTCCGGACGCGCAGGCTCAGCAGCCATGGCTCATGGGCCCAGCCGCTCCGCGGCATGTGGGATCCTCCCGGACCGGGGCACGAACCTGTGACCCCTGCATCAGCAGGCGGATTCTCAACCACTGCGCCACCAGGGAAGCCCTAGAAGGTCCTTCTTGATCCCACTTCTAGTTTGAATTAGACAATGCATCTTGTGCTCCCATAAATCAGTGTCTATTTTCTATCCGTGCATTTAACTCCACTGGGTTCTCATTTTCTATAAGGACGTCTTCTTGCCCAATATGAGTGAACTCCTGGAAGACAGGGACTCTGCTTTATTTGCATTTTAGTCTTCTGGCTGGTATCCATAGATGCTCATAAATGCTTGTTGAATGAATGAATGAATGAATTTTAAAAATCAGTCACTGTTGTAACCTATTGGAGGAAAAGTACTTAAATAAAACAGTTCCCCTGTTGGTAAATAAGCACATATACTTGATATTCAACGGACGCAAAGAATTTTTGTAAGATTCCTTTCATAATGAGTGATTCTTTTAGTCATCCATTCTTTTTTTATTTTTAAATGCTTAATTATAAAATAATGAATAAAATATTCTGTCCTCTTTTTTTCAGAGGTAGCATGGAGGTTGGGGGGAACACAGAGCATGTGAATTAATGCTGGAACACCTGACTGATGTCTAATCTTTTCGTGTCCTGGCTGTGAATCTGGTTAAGGCTTCTTAGCCCTCAGTCTTAGTTTCTACGAGTAAAGTGATTACCCAAAACTACTCATGAGATGTCATTGCAGATCAGATGAGATAGCTGTGTGAGAAGATGAATAAGAAGTACTTTTTTTCTTCTTTGCTAAATAAATCTCTCAGTGCTATATGGCCCCACGTCGGTATGGAGTTACATTTAAAGAAACAGTCCGACAACCAAAATAATTAAATTTCTTTAAAACAGTCATCCGTGCTCCTCGCTGAACGTGAATTTATAATCCACAACTTCTTAAAATTCGTTCTTCCATCCCCATTCTTTCGCACTCGTCTTTTATTTGTATCTGTCCCAAAGCTTCTCTCCTCACACCTCATTCTCAATGCTCCACGAAAGCTCCACCCCCACCCAGAAAGTGCAGGCTTTCTTTTCATTCCCATCTCTCCATCAACATCTTCTCTCAGAGGAGCAGGAAAAAGCCTAGCCCATGAATAGTCAGACACTTTTAGTTGTAGTTCCTTCTTTACATATGTGATGCTCAGAGCTCTAGAGAAGATGAGTGTTTTTGCCCACGCAGAGATGGTGGCTCTCAGGATTCTCTGTGAACCAGCATCGCCTTGATGGCATTAAATTGTCACATCCCAGCTCTCAGCACGGGACCAAGCTCAGGCATCCCTGCTGCTAATTCATTCATTCACTCATTCACTCAATGCTCGTAGACACCAATTCTGTGCCAGGCACTACGCTAGCAATGAAAGTCCTGGCCTATGATTTCAAGGACTTCATAGTGGAAGAAAGATACGTGAAAAGAATGTTTACATCACTGTCTCATAAGTAAAATAATTCAAATAATTAACCTCCATTGTTCTCCTTTGTGCTGATCAGTGTGCAAAGACCTGGTGATGTAACAGTGGACAGTATGGACACTAAAGATATAAACTCAGTACAAGGAACGTGTGGGGTGGAGATGTAGTTTAGGAGACCAGGTAGACATCCCTGAAGAAATGATAGTTAAGATTTTATCTGAAGAATGACTGGGATTTTGCCAGATCTGAGGCAAAAACTTGGCATGGGTGAAGGCCTAGAGGCTACATAGAGTTTGCACAAAGCAAAAGCTAATAAAAATATATTATCTCAGAAGCCTACACTGATTGTGGCAATAGGGAAGACTGGAGAGGTATGAATGCATGAATTTCATCCTCTTGATTCAGGGTGGATCACAGACTACTTTGTATGTTTTTTAAAAATTTATTTGATTGAACCATAGCATATTTACAATGTTATGTTAATTTCTGCTGTACAGAGTGATTTCATTATAAATATATATACATCCTTTTTTGTATTCTTTTCCATTATGATTTATCCCAGGAGATTGGATATAGTTCCCTGTGCTCTACAGTAGAACCTTGTTGTTTATCCATTCTGTATATAATAGTTTGCATCTGCTCACCCCAATCTCCCAGTCTATCCCTCCCCCACACCTCCCCCCCCTTGGCAACCACAAGTCTGTTCTCTGTGACCACGGACTACTTTGAATGCTAGGGGACCAGTGCAGAGGTGACTTCTCTGGTCCAGAGAGAGGCCGGTAGTGTAGACTATAGTGGTGGCCATCAAGATGGGAGAAGATTGATGTATAGAGAGAGTTACAGAGATATAGAGAGCATAGAGTTACAGGTACATAGAGAGTTATGGGGATAGAATGTATAGCACTTAAAATTGATTGGATGAAGGATATGGGGGAGAAAGTGGGGTTTCCGGCTCAGAAGAAGACCAAGAGTGACCTGGGGACACAGACTCCTCCCATCTTGTGGCCCCACCAATTTCAATACATGGCTTCTCAGGTCAGAAGGGCCAGAAAGAGGGAAGTTTTGCAGCAGAGACTTTTCTGTGAAGCACACATAGAAGGAGCATTGACCCTTCCATACATGTGCAATTGGCCATCAAATCAAAAGGCCAAGAGCTCAACTGAAAGGAGCTAGGCAAGTGTTTGGCGGGCACCAAGGGAGACGGAGAGAAGCTTGAAAGTTGGTGAGCTTCATCATTTCCTGCTCAGCACGTGATCATGATCAGCTTTGGCGGGAAGGGAGCAGAAAGGGGAGAACAGAGAGGACAAACACTCAACCTGAGCCTTGAAAGATTCACGGGGAAATCAGGGGCAGCCTTCTAGGCGTCAGGAAGAGAGTATGTCAAGGGCACAGCTTAGCGGACGTATGTGTATCAGTGATGGGGGCAGATGTGGTCCAGAGGGTGCTGGTCGGAAGTATTATCCAAAATAGGAAGAAAAGCTACTTTCCTAAAGGGTGGTCAGCACATCATCTCAACAGTCTTTCCAGACAAGTCGGCAATCCACCTCCAACATTTGCTCTAGGTGCAAACAGTAGAAAAATAGGGAAGAAAGAAAACCTTGTATTTATTTTGTTCGTTTCTCCTCCTTTCGCCCGTGCCTGTTATATTCTACTGCCTTCAGGAGTTTAACACATAGAAATGCTACTCACAGACTTTGTGGTTACGTTTTATTTACTTATTGCTTGTCTGTGTCCTTCCCTAATTTTAGTTTTTAATCCTCAATGAGGAGTAAACTTCATCTCTGAGTCTCAGGAAACTTTGTTGCCACTTTCCTATCAGAATTCCATAAAAAATATCATCTTACTGAAATGTGAGTTGCTATTATAACTTTTCAATATTTTTTCCTAAATAATTTTAAAACATTTATGTAGGTGGAGAACCTGTAAAGGGCACATCGTTTCGTTAAAAAGTGACAACAACAAAATGTGCTCTGTGGTGCTAATAGGGGTAATTGGAAGTGTAATTATTCCAGAGAATTTTGGACTTTGTCACTGCACTGCATATTTATTAAAATACCTGCCAATCTCTCTCCAAAGATGTCAAAATCAATGGCAGAAATAATGCTTGTAGCACAGGGAGATCAGCTAGGTGTTTTGTGACCACCTAGAGGGGTGGGATAGGGAGGGTGGGAGGGAGGGAGACACAAGAGGGAGGAGATATGGGGACATATGTATATGTATAACTGATTCATTTTGTTGTAAAGCAGAAACTAACACACCATTGTAAAGCAGTTACACTCCAATAAAGATGTTAAAAATAAATAAATAATGCTTGATGAATTGATTTGAGAAGTTGTATATTTTAAAATTAACATGTGACCCAGTACATGCCATAATTTTATTTACAGATTTTATATATTTCAACTATTTCCAGGACACATTGAATTGACTATAATTAAAAGTTATTAGCTATACATTTTTGTTGTTTTGTTTTGATTTTTAAATTTTATAACCATGGTTGATTTACAATGTTGTGTTAGTTTCAGGTGTACAACAAAGTGATTCAGTTATACACACACACATATATATACATTCTTTTTCAGATTCTATTCTCTTCTTCAACAATACATTTAAAAAATCCATTTCTATGATATTTTCTATTGTATGGCTTTGAGATTACAGACAGTTAGACCTTAATATTCCTGTTTCCAAACTGGAAGGTTAAATAACGTTTTAATTTAAACAGATTCAGTAGATGAGTTTCAAACAAATGCAATGTATGGAAAATTTTTTTTACATTCGTTCTCCAGGAGTAGAAGACTTTAAATAAAGAAATTAAATGGAAGAATCGCGAACAGACACAAAAATTTACCATGGTAAAAAGAGTTCCAGACTATCACCCCTACAGGTAAATAATCTCAATTACTCTGCTGCTGTTTTCCATATCACTTGAAAATCCTCCTTCCTAACCTTCCATCCACAGAGACAGAAAAGCTACACTGCCTCAAGGTGTATCTATTTGCGGTAGCTCTGGAGGAAACACAAAAATTCAGCAATAATTCCAAGTATTAGACGCTGCCAAAGAAGACAGAGCGCCACCTAGTGAGTCCCTCGAGGAATCTCTCCTACAGTCAGTCATTCAATCAACGTACTTTGATGGGGCACCTTCTCTGCGCTGCCTGCTGCGATGCTAATGTGTCAGCACATTGAAGTCCTCCCGCCAGGTTTCCCACTGCCTGGTCCTGTGTCTGCGATGTCCAGGCCATATCCCCACACCTGCTAAAATTCTGCTCAGTCTCCAAGACACTCTTTAAATGGTGCCCCCTCATAAGATTTCCAAATGCCCCTCTTGTCACCAGAGTTGCTTTCTGTGTGCCCCGTGCTTCCGTGACAATATCTATTGTCTTCCTCTCTCAGATATGTGTGTATGTTATCTATTCAGTTACTATATTTTTACGTGTGGGAGATCCCACTCGACTATAGTTTTAGGAGCAGAAACAATGTCTGCCATGTGATAAACACTCGATAACAAAAAAGGATCCTGTTTCTTTTGAAATACTATTAACCTTTACCCTGCCTGAGCGATGCAGCTTGTAGAATACGTTTTGATATTATCGAGGGTGTTGATGGCCACTGCTGTTGTATCTTTTCATTGGCAGTAGGCTACCTGACTCTCAGAAAATCACCCACCTCCCTTGGCTTCGAGATGAAAATGCCATCCACTCTGATTACTTTATAAAACTAAAAATAGACTCCCAAGATACTCAGTGAATGTTCCTTAATGAATTAATAAATTGATGATTTTAAGAGCTCTGTCAGTGCAATGAGAGGCGACCAGAAGATGGTCACTTCCAGCCCTAGAGATGCTCTGGTAAGAAGCTCCACACTCCCTGCCCCGCAGTGAACCCCGCAAACACCCTACCTCAGAGCTATGCCATGGTGTAGAGAAAGCTCCCTGACAGGCGGGCGGGTCCCAGTGTTGAGAAGGAAGCATGATCCTCAGATGGAAAGGAAAGTCTCAACAGGCACGGAACAGAATTAAGAACGTAGGTGAGAAAGCAAACGTACTCTTAATCGGAGTTGAGCCAAAAATGTAGGTTAGAGGAGGAAAGCATCAGCAAAAAGGAAAACAGTTTAATCCTGTCCCAAAGGCCTTCACGGCCAGAATCTGTCTCCTATGAAGAGCAGCCCGGCCTTCAGAGCAGAGACGGGGCAAGTGTGACAACTGGATATCAGTGGGTCTCCAACTTGTCTGAGACGAGGATTCTCTCAACCGAGTTCTAGCCACACATATCTGAGCCCTGTTCTCCACCAGCCCTCAGCCTTGGCCTATGAAGCCTTGCACAAAACACTAACCTGTTTCTAACCGTTCAAGCTGCATCCCTAGGATGACCCAAGCTCCCCTTAAAGCGCCTGCCTGAGAAAACTCAAGGCCGCCGGGGGAATTTTGTTCCAGCCCAACCTGAAGACGGCGCCTGGCTCCAAGCCTCTGTGGGTGGGCAGGAGCCTAACTTCCAGAAGTTCCCATCAACCAACCCGGATGGGTTTCCTAGGGACCAGCCCCTATCCCTTTATTCTCCTGTACGGGCACCTCTGCACAGGTGAGCTCAGTTCAGGCTGGACTCTTTTCCCCATTGCAGTTGCGCATTCCTGATTAACCTCTGCCCTTACTTTAGTGTCCAGCTTTGTTTATCTTTGACAGCCGTACACATTTTGAAAAATCCCAATATCCAGACCACACCCCATATCCATTAACTCAGAATCCCTGGGGTTGGGACGTGGGTTTCAGAACTTTTTAAAAGCACCTGTGTGATTATAATCACCCACCAAGGTGCTTGTGTGACAGACGTGCAGAATAAAATTCCTGTGTCATCTCTGAAGGAAACCAAGCAACCAGGCTAACGGCCAACCAGCAGCCTCCAGGCCGTGGGCAAGAGGAGGGCGGATGCAGCCAGAGGCCTAACATCACGTTGGTCCAGGATGAGGCCAGGGATGCTGGGTGATGGCAGAGGGCCCAGGCCCGAACAACCAAAGCAAGACTAGAAGCAGGGAGATGCAAGCATGGCCTGGGCTCTCCATGGAACCAGCAACCAAGGCCCAGCTGTGGGTCAGAACCAGGAGACAGGTCGTGTGGGATCACAGACCTGCTCGGAGATGAAAGCAGAGCCATCAGCGGAAGCGTCACTTTAAAGTCGTAATGATTGTATATTATGCAGTTCCTGTGCCTTGGTGAGTTCTTGCTGAAAGAAATCTACAGTCGGAAGGTCTGCTTATTTGTTTCTTTTGTTTTTACGTCAGACCTCTGTGTGGAGGAGTGGAAGGCTAGACTAACAGATTCATTTTGGGTAGTTGAAGGACTATTTAAAGAAACTTTTGAGTTACAAATATGCAAAATAATGTCCGTAATTGTAAAGTTTAATAAATGGAAACAAAAACATTTCTTGGAATCCCTTTTATCTTTATGATTCTTATTTTCAAAAGACTATTTTAAAACATGGATTTGAGATTGACTTTAATATCCCAAAATAATATCTAAATATTTATAATTAATTTTGTTTATGGTAATTTTTATTCTACAGCATATAACTCATTTAGAACATGAAGCTGCTTTAAAAAATACGTGCATAAGCAATTCCCATGAAGCAAAATAAATATGCATGGAAGATTATAAAAACTGAGAGATGATATATAATTTTGCAAAACAGACTGTGGCGTTTTCTGTCAAAACTGCTCTAAATTTACAAACAAACATGGGGAATATCTTAGCAAGAGCTGCTGTCACCTTTTAATACCTTCTTGCATCTGTTTGGAAATCTCTAGTTGAAACATCTTTTTTTGGGAATCTCTAGTCAGAACATCTTTTTCTTTTCTCTGTCAGGAGAGAACAATCAGCAATATCTTTATTTAATACAAAAGGAAAACAATAATAAAATTAATAAAATCCTATTAAACTACACCACAATGAAGGGAAACGATCTAAAAATACTTACAACCGTATGGATGAATTTCACAATAAATGAGAGCGGTCAAACACAAAAGAGAGCACACTGTGTGGATCCATTTATCAGAAAAATAAGCAAAACTTATTTCTGCTGTCAAACATCTGGGTAGCATTTAGCCTCGAGAGTGGGGACAAGGTGAGGGCACTCAAGGGTGCTGGAAACAATCTGTTTCTTCATCTGGGTTTGGTCAATTTGTGAAAATTCACTGTGATGTAAACTGCTGGTAGGTTCATCTTTCTGTGCATATGACATGTTTTGATATTTTTTTTTCTTTTCCATTGTGGTTTATCACAGGATGTTGAATATAGTTCCCTGTGCTGTACAGTAGGGCCTTGTTGTTTATCCATCCTCTATAATAGTTTGCACCAGCTAATCCCAAACTCCCATTCCAACCCTCCCCTAAACCCCTCCCCTTTGGCAACCATAAGTCTGTCCTCTAGGTCTGCGAGTCTGTTTCTGTTTCATAGATAAGTTCATTTGTGTCCTGTTTTATTTATTTATTTATTTATTTATTTTTGTGGTACGCGGGCCTCTCACTGCCGTGGCCTCTCCCGTTGCGGAGCACAGGCTCCGGACGCACAGGCTCAGCGGCCATGGCTCACGGGCCCAGCCGCTCCGCGGCATGTGGGATCTTCCTGGACCGGGGCACGAAGCCGTGTCCCCTGCATCGGCAGGCGGACTCGCAACCACTGCGCCACCAGGGAAGCCCTGTGTTCTGTTTTAGATTCCGCATATAACGGATATCATATGGTATTTGTCTTTCTCTGTCTGACTTACTTCACTTAGTATGATAATCTCTAGGGCCATCCATGTTGCTGCAAATATTTCATTCTTTTTTATGTCTGGGTAATATTCCACTGTATATATGGACCACATCTTCTTTACCCATTCATCTGTCAATGGACATTTAGGTTGCTTCCATGTCTTGGCTATTGTGAGTATTGCTATGAACATTGGGGTGTGTGTATCTTTTCGAATTAGAGTTTTTCCAGTTATATGCCCAGCAGTGGGATTGTTGGATCATATGGTAGCTCTATTTTTAGTTTTTTGAGAACCCTCCATACAGTTTTCCATAGTGGCTGCACCACTTTACTAAAATGTTATTTTTTAAAAACCCACCAGAAGTGCCTCCACATGTCCATTTTTCAACATAATGGGCTAAACCAGAAGCATGTGGAAGGCAGGTTAAGCATTTTGGATCTGGAGTTCTGGTGGCCTGTGTCTGAGCCATGCCTCTGTCGGTTACTGGCTGCGTGGCCTTTGGAAATGACCCAGTCTGTCCAGAACCCAGGAGCCTCATGGATAAAATGGGGATGATCAAAGCCCCTCGCCAGCGAGTTATTGGTAAGCATCAGTCAGGTGATGATTGTAAGAGTGAAGTTTGCAGCACACGGCTCCATAAATGTGAGCTGCAGCTGGATTGTACATTTCTTGTACTTATAGGAAACATTAAAACAGTTCCTAACATCCACTAGGATTGTAATTGCATATCTTTTCGTGGTTTCTATTCTAATCACCCCTCCCTCAACACTAAAATAAACTCAGTAAAGTCAGGGAGGCTGCCTCTTCATGGAAGTAGAGAGTTCAAATGATTAAAGGTGTCAGGCAGGTAACATGAATATGAGTCCCCAGGTGATAGTGAGGGAGTTGTGGGCCTGGAGCACAGCCCCTCAGAGGCCTGCAAATGAGGTGTAAATATATGTAGACACTCCGGCACCCAGACAGAACACCTCTGCACAGGAGGATTCAGTCCCTGGCCTTCTGACCCCCACCTTGGAAACCACACTCTATCGTGGCCATGCAGTCAGGAGTTACATGCTAGCTTTGCCTCTTTCTAGCTCTTTCACCTTGGGCAACTTATTTACCTTTCCAAGCCTCGTGGTCTTAATTTGTGAAATGGAATTTATGATATCTTACACGCTGCATCATGAAGATTAAATGGAATTGCTCTGCCCATGCCTGGCACACGGCTAGGTCAGGTCATCTTCTCCACCTCCCAGCCCCTTGACGGAGGAGATTTGCTCCAACTTGGTCTTTGGGGTCACCAGTGACCTTTCTGTGAGCAGGCTTCGTGGAATGCAGGAAAGAAAGAAGCAGCACAGGGGAGGAAGGAGGTTAGATTGTGGAGCTTTTCTCTGAAGACGCTGGATTATCTCAGAAAGGAGAGCAGGGTGTAGAACCGTCAGAGCAAAAGGGGTGGGGAGAGAGGGCTCATAGAGACCTATCATTTGAGAGTCTTAATGTATTCTGCCTCAAAAGGGGCTGAAATGAAGTACAGGGGAGGGGGAAGCAGACACAAGGCCGATTGTGTTTCGGAAAAACCCTCCAGCCACGCAGGAGAGAGGGTGGTGGAATTTTGTTTGGTTTCTGGTTTGTTGTTGGGTTGATTTATTCATTTTTTACAATGTCCCTTCAAAGTTTGTGAAGAGGTATCCGGGTGGTAAGAAAGTGACTGAGACTGGAAGGAAACAAAAAAAAAAGAGGAGAGAATCAAATCAGAGGCAATGACTTCTGCTGAGGTCTGAGTCCACAAAGAGAGGAGAGAATATAGAGAGACATAAATGTGTATGTATGTATGTGTGTGTGTGTGTGATCTTATTTCATGTGGAAGAAAGAAATTTAGGCATTGGTGATCTTTATGTCCCTGGGAGGTGAAAACCCACGTGACCTTTCCAGAAACGTTAGGAGTAGAAGTGGACCCTTAAGAGGAGGGGGAAGAGTCCCTATGAGAAAAGGATGCTTCAGTGCCTTAGGGGGTGAGCCAACCAGCGGTGAGCAGTGCATTCACCCCAAATAAGGGCAGGCGCCCCTCTGCAGTGGGAGAGCCCTGGGCACAGTTCCCGCTGGGCCTCTCGACAGGACTCTTCACCAGCACAGATCTGGGGAGACAAATGGCGAGCACGGGGGCACACAGGGGAGGGGGTAGCTGTGGGGCTAGCCATGTAGCCAAGTCCAGCCAGGATGGAAGATGGACGTGGGAACTAGAAAAGGGCACGCTTAGCAGACAGACGGCAGGGTGTGGGCAGGGAACAGAATTTCCATATTCCAGGATTTGACCTGGAGTAGATTTATGGGTAAGAAAGTAGTAATCAATTAGCAAGTAAAAGGGAGGTGTTATTTTTAGGAAAAGTGAGTCTTTGACATAAATGAACTTATCTGCGAAATGGAAAGAGACTCACAGACATAGAGAACAGAACTGTGCTTGCCAAGGGGAAGGGAGGGGGAAGGAGGGGGAGGGAGGGGGAAAGGATTGGGAGGCTGGGGTGGGCAGATGCAAACTATTGTATATAGGATGGATAAACAACAAGGTCCTACTGTAGAGCCCAGGGAACTCTATTCAATACCCTGGGATAAACCATACTGGAAAAGAATATTAAAAAAGACTGTATATATGTGTATAACTGAGTCACTTTGCTGTACAGCAGAATTTAACACAACATTGTAAATCAACTATACTTCAATAAAATCAATTTTAAAAAAGGAAAAAAAAAGAAAAGTGAGTCTTCTAGAGGTGAGTAGTTTAGGGCAAACTCTTTACTCTGGAGAAAAATAAAGCTGTAAAAGGGGGATCGGGAACCCGGGGGTAGCACGGGAGGGGGGCTGTTTTATAGCTGCCGGTCATGGAAGGTCTTGCTGATGAGGTGACATTTGAAAAGAGGGCAGAGGAGGCCGTGGAGTTATCTGGAGGGAGAATGTTCCAGCTACAGGGAGTCAGGAAGTGCCCTGGCCCTCAGCTGAGCATGGGCTCTGTTTGCTCAAGCACAGCTGAGACTTCAGGGGCTGCCAGAACAGAATAAAAAAAAGGCGGAAGCAGAAGGAGATGAGGCCAGGGAAATAGCAGGGCTCTGGAGAACAGTAATCACAGAACTTAGAAGCTGGATTCACAGCCACGCGGTCGTGGCATAAGGCTGTGGTTTTTCACATTGGTAGACTCCTAAAAATATATGTATAACTGATTCACCTTGTTATAAAGCAGAAACTAACACACCATTGTAAAGCAATTATACTCCAATAAAGATGTTTTAAAAAAAAAGTACATGTTCTTAGCTCCCACACCTTCGGGATTCTGGCTCAGTGGGTCTGGAGTGGGTCCCAAGAATCTGCATCATTTTTTAGGTCCGTTAAGTGATTCCAATGCAATTGGTCTGTGGTCTGTAATTTGGAAACACTTAGTAAAAAAAAAAAAAAAAAAAAAAAAAAAAGGCATTGTATTAAATAACCTCATGGCCTCCGTCACAACTATAACTCATCTGGACTTTTGACAACTAATGTGTTTTAACAGTGTGAAAATATTTTATTATTATCTCTAAATTGTGTGTTAACTACCTTGATGTCCGTAATATTTATAATTAACATTTTAAAAAAATCTTTCTGGTTGTTTTGTGAAGACCAGATAGTGTGTGTGTATATCTGTGTATGTGTGTATCTGTGTGTGTGTGTGTGTGCTGGGTGGGAGAGGAAGGGAAAAAGCAGAGACCACATAAGAGGTGATTATAATAATCCAGGTGAGAGGTAGTAATAATGAAAGTGGTCAGAGTGTCAATACGTTTTGAAGGTTTGGCCAGAATGATTCCTTGATGGATCCTATGTTGGATGTGATGAAAACAGAAGTCAGGGCAAGGTCTATGGCTTGTGGCCTGGACAACTGGAAGAATGGAATTACCAACTGCAAGGGCAGGAAACACTGGAGAAGCGGGAGGACTGGAGTCCAGGATTTGGTTTTAACCAGGTAAGTCTGAGATCGCTGTTAGACACGCAAGTGTACTGACTAATCACATCTGTCACTGAATACACGGGTCTGGAGTTCAGGGGAGAGTTCTGGGCTGGAGATAAAAAATTAGAAGTTATGGGCACACAGACATCCCAAGCCCAAGTCTAGGTGAGGTTGACTTGGGTGCAAGGGTAGATGTTAAAGCAAAGAAGTCCATGAATGGAGCCATGGGATACCACAATATTGAGAGGTTGGGGGGAATTAGAAGAACCAACAATGCAGTGTAAGAACAAGGTAAAAAGGAAAACTCAGAAAGCAGTATTTCGGAAGGCAAGTGAAGATGTTTCAAGGAGGAGGAAGAGCTCCACTGTCTCAAATGCAACTCATGGGTCAAGGCCGTGGGTAACTGAGAATTGAGCATTGACTGTTGCAATGCAGAGGTCAACAGGGGCCTCCACAAAAGCTAGTTCTGTGCAGGGGAATTTTAGGTCAAGAGAGCTTGCTGTTGTTTTTTTCTTTAAGAGGGGAGATATTGCCACGAATATTTGCCAGATTGTGGGAATAATTAAATTAAAAACTTTTAAATTGATTACTCAGAACAAAATTATGTTCTTGAAGAAGGCAAAGGTAGGATGTTTTGTGTAAGTAGAGGCATCGGCTATAAGTAGGAGCGGAGCCAGCTCTTTACTGGAAGGTAGCAGAGTATATAGCCTGTGATGCTGTAGGTCAGCAGTGTGGAATCTCTGGAAGTTTTCTCTGATGGCTTCTATTTTCTCTGTGAAATATGAACTAAATTTAATGACTAAACATGGAGTAGGGAGAGAAGTTGGAGAGTTCAGGAGAGAGAAATTAGTACCAGCACAACTGGTATAGACGATGTTAGCAAAATTCATCCAGATTTTTAGAATAAGGTGTATCTAATTTTCTTACATTTTACAAAGAGGGGTTTCTGGTTTTGTTCATGACATGTTTCTATATCATGTTTTGTCTGTAACATTTGTTTTAAAATATGTGTATTGCTGGGTAAGAACCGGTGGAAAGAGGCATTGAAAATACAGAAAAAACAAACAAACAAAAACTGATGCATTGATCCAAGGAGGCCGGAAAGGGAATGAGAGGGTTTGGGATTTGGGACACAAGTGCGTGGATTAGTCTTGGGCGAGGGGGAGGGGTGTGAAGACCGACGCAAGCGCAGATGGGTGTCTAGGGAGTGGCTCCCGTTGGAGGAATCGCTTTGCTCCGGGGAAACCCCTGCCGCTCCGAGTGATGAGGTCCCTGCGGGCAGAGCGGACACGTCAAAGGAAACGGCTGAGGAGCCGCTGTGGAGACGGGACTGATGTTGGACAGGCGTGTGCCCACATCCCCCAAGTGCGTGCAGCACCGAGCGGGGCGCGGATCGTGTCCGTCTGGGGTTCAGCAGCCCCGTGGCTGAGTGAGTTTCTCCAGCCTTGCCCTGATGTTGAAGGACACGTCTGTGCATGTGCGGAGGGCCACCCACGCCTGAACAAGAAGCGCCCGAGAAGGGAAAATGTGGCTCCCCCTGTGGAGCACCAAATACACGGATCATCGCTCACTCACGCGCCGAGAGGTTACTGAGCATCTTCTCTGTGCCGTGAGCAAGGACCAGGGCCTGCAGAGATGGTGCAGCTCTGGGGGCTGGGAAGGAAGACAGGAGTTGCATGTTTGTCATATTCAGGTTGCCACAATCACCGTAGATACCCTTACATCATTTGTTTGGCATTAAGATAATCAGATCAATAAATTTGCTGAGGTGCTAAATATAACCGCCATCCTTGCATTGGGTTCCGATCTTACCTATGTCTGTTTTCAGGGTTTGCCTTTTCTATCAATCATCATTCGTGAGATATACTGAATGAACATCCTCTCATCTGCAGAGAAGTTGTGGTGTGACAACGTGATTCCTAGTAGGGACCTGAAAGCTAACAGCGTTTTGTGGCTTAGGAAGCTTTGGAAGACAGAAGGTCAGGAGCAGCCTCTGTAGAAAGGATGCTGCGGTGCTGGACAGCTCCGCAGTTAACCGACCTCTGGACTCCAGGCCAATCATTCCACCCCTTCAAACCTCGGCTTATTCGTTTTTGAATGCAAGACAGAAAAATGAGAATAAATGGGTTGAATCGTGATCTCCAAAATGTCTCCTAGCCATAACACCGAGAAGAATTCGTTCTGAACATAAAGGTACACGGTAAGTAGCGGAGGTTTATAGTCTGTGTTCTTAGATTTCTGTGCTACATGTGAAGCCACAGTTATTTCCCCAAGAAATTACTAGAAAAAGCAAAATAAGCAGAAAGAAACATGCCCTAAAGTGAATAACTTAAAATAAATGCAACAAAGGTCAAGATTTTTAGGAAAGAAGAGGAAAAAATATAGTAACATATATTATCAAGATATATTATTGAAGGAAAGAGTTACATATGTTTTACATGTCAAGAACAAGACCGCTAAGTAAATAAGCGATAGAAGGATATTAGGAAAAATAAAAAACAGTAGAAGGATGTTAACAATTAGGAATTGACAATATCAATAGCAAAAACCACTTGCAGTTTATTGGGACCTGCTACGCTCTATAAGAGCAAACCAGAGTTTCTTGAGTGTTGCTGTCATAAATCTAAACAGGTTTTGCAACAGTTATGTTTTTTTTCTGATTTTCAAAATAATTTATATAATTTTTAAAATTATACAAAATGTAATATCAAAATTAAACAAAATGTAGACATAACACTCCTAACTCCATTCACTCCAGAAATGAAAATATTATGATTTTTACTTTTGCAAAAACCTTTTGAATGTCAATAATTTTTATAAAGATAAAACTGAAATAATACATAGCAATACAATAGTATGTGCTGCTCTAAACATCTTAAACTGTTTATATTAAAAATATTATTTTAAACATTTCTATTTCCTAAATATTTTTGTGAACATTATTTTTTTATACATGGTTAGTAAATAATTATCTAAACGTAAATATATTTTTGCCTTTCTGGTTATGTAAACCCATCCCACTACAAAGAGTTTGCATCAAATGGCATGAA
Organism: Kogia breviceps; assembly: GCF_026419965.1. Classification (NCBI taxonomy): domain Eukaryota; kingdom Metazoa; phylum Chordata; class Mammalia; order Artiodactyla; family Physeteridae; genus Kogia; species Kogia breviceps. Next base: position 10,256,234 of record NC_081322.1, read on the forward strand.
CCAGTTTTACCTTTATATATATATTTAAATGTTTTCATTCAAACTTTATTGAGGAATAATTGACAAAATGTAACTGTGTTTATTTAAGGTGTACAAAGTGATGATTTGATATACGTATGAATTGTGGAATGATTACCAAGATCAGGATAATTAGCACATACATCACCTCACATAGTTAACTTTTCTGCGTGTACATGGTGAGTTCTCAGGAAGACTTACTCTCAGGAACTTTCAAGTATATACTGCCCTATTATTAACTATAGTCACCATGCTGCGTATCAGATCTTCAGGACTTATGCTTCTTATAACTGAACATTTCTATTTTTTGACTCCCTGTTTCCTCCTCCCCCCAGCCCCTGGCAATCACCATTCTACTCTTTATTTCTATGAAATCTGCTTTTTTATTTTATATTTTATTTTGTTTACATTCCACATATAAGTGATATCATAGAGTATTTCTCTTTCTCTCTCAGGCTTATTTCACTTAGCAAAAGGCCACCCAGTCTCACCCATATTGTCACAAATGGCAAGGTTTCCTTCTTTTGTACGCCTGAATACTATTCCATTGTATACATATATACACAGTATCTTCTTTATCCGTTCATCCCTCAAAGGACATTTAGGTTGTTTCCATGGCTTGGTTATTGTGAATAATGTGGCAATGAACATGGGAATGCAGTTATCTCTTCAAGATACTGATTTTATTTCCTTTGGGTATATACTCGTTAGTGGGATTGCTTGGTCATATGTTAGTCCTATTTGCAATTTTTTGGAGGAAACTCCATACTGTTTTCCCCAATGGCTGCACCAATTTACATTCTCACCAACAGTGTAAGAGGTATCCCATTTCTCTACATTCTCACCAATATTTGTCTCTCTTGTCTTTTTAATGACAGCCAACCTAACATATATGAGGTGACACCTCATTGTGCTTTTGATTTAATTTCCCTCATGATCAGAGATGCTGAGCACCTTTTTATGTACTGTTGGTCGTTTGTATGTCTTCTTTGAAAACATGTCTATTCAGGTCTTTTGCCCATTTTTGAATTGGATTACTTGCTTTTTTGCTATTGAGTTGTATGAGTTCTTGATCTATTTTGGACATTCACCCCTTATCAGTTACATGGTTTGTAAATATTTTCCCCTATTCTGTAGGTTGCCTTTTCAATTGATTGATTATTTCCTTTGCTGTACAAAAGCTCTTTAGTTGGATGTATCTCACTTGTTTATTTTACTTTTGTTGCATGTGCTTTTTGTGTCTTACCCAAGAAATCATTGCCAAGACCAATGTCAAGGAGCTTTTTCCCTATATGTTCTTCTAGGAGTGTTATGGTTTCAGGTCTATGCTTAAGCTGTTAATATATTTCAAGTTAATTTTCATGAACGACGGAAGATAGAAGTCCGGTTTCATTTGCATATGTTGATTTATATTCTGCAACTTCACAGAATTTGTTTATTAGTTCTACCAGTTTTTTTTTGTGGAGTGTTTAGAGCTTTCTGTATATAAGATCATGTTATCTGCAGAGATAGTTTTACATGTTCCTTTCTGATTTGGGTGCTTTTTAATATCTTTTTCTTGCCTTATTTCTGTGGCTAGGGCTTCCAGCCCTGTGTTGAACAGAAGTGGCAATAGTGGGCATCTTTGCCTTGTTCCTGGTCTTGGAGGAAAGGCTTTTAGCTTTTCACTAAGTATGATGTTGGTTGTGAACTTGTCATATGTGGACTTTATTATTTTCAATGTACATATCTTCTATAACAAATTTGTTGAGAATTTTTATTTTGAAAGGATGCTGAATTTCATCAAATACTTTTTCTGCATCTATTTAAATGGTCATATGATTTTTATCCCTCATTCTATTAATGTGGTTGATTTGCATATGTTGAAATTTCCCTGTATCCCAGAGATAAATCCCACTTAATCATGGTGTACAATCCTTTTAATATGCTCTTCAATTCTGTTTGTTAGTATTTTGCTAAGGATACTTGCATCTATGTTCATCAGGGATCTGGGCTTGTAATTTTCCTTCCTTGTAGTGTCCTTGTTGAGCTTCAGTATCAGTATAGTTCACTGTTTCTATCATGAAACATGAATTACTGAATCATGAATTACTTCATGATTCAGTCCAGGTAAATTGTTTTTTTCTAGGAGTTTATCCATTTCTTTTAAGTTATCTAATTTGTCAGCATATAATTATTCGTTGTAGTCTCATGATCCTTTGTGTTTCTGTGGGATCAATTGTAATGTCTCCTCTTTCATTACAATTTTATTTGTCATCTCTCTTTTTTCTTAGTCTAGCTAAAGCTTCAATTTTCTTTATCTTTAAAAAAACAACTTTTAGTTTCTTTAATCTTTTCTCTTGTTTTTCTAGTTCCTATTTCATGCATTTCTGCTATGATCTTTATTATTTCCTTCCTTCTACTAACTTTAGGGTTAATTTTTTTTTTTCTAGTCCATTGAGCTTTAAGGTTAGGTTGTTTGAGATCTTTCTTGTTTCTCTCTAGTGTAGACACTTGTCACTAGAACTTTTCCCATAGTACCGCTTGCCGCATCCCATAAGTTTTGGTATGTTGTTTCAATTTTCCTTTGTCTCAAGATTTTTTTTCGGGGGGGGGGGCCCACATCATTTGGCATACAAGATCATAGTTCTCTGACCAGGTATCAAACCCGTGCCCCCTTCAGTGAAAGCACAGAGTCTTAACTGCTGGACCACCAGGGAAGTTCCCTCAAGATATTTTTAAATTTTCCTTTGTTTTCACCTTTGATCCATTTGTTTGGAAACATGTTGTTTAATTTCCACATATTTATAGGTTTTCCTACTTTCCTCCTGTTACTGATTTCTAGTTTCATACAACTGGAGTAAAAGAAAAAGAAAACGCTATACGATTTCAGTCTTCTTACATTTGCAAAGACTTGTTTTGTGACCTAACGTGATCTATCCTGGAGAATGATCCCTGTGCACTTTAGAAGAATGTTTATTCTGCTGCCATTGATTGGAATGTTCTGTATATGACTTTAAGGTTCATTGGTCTAAAATGTTGTTCAAGTCCCTTATTTCCTTGTTGATTTTCTTTCTGAATGATCTATCCATTGTTGAAAGCAGGGTTTTAAAGTTCACTACTATCATTACTGTCAGTTTCTGCCTTCATATCTGTTAATAATTGTTTAATATATTTAGGTGCTCTAATATTGTGAGCATATATACTTATAATTGTTATATCATTTTAAAGAATAGATCCCTTTATATCAATTATATAGTGGCCTCTCTTTCTCTTGTAATAGCTTTGACATGAAGTCTATTTTCTCTGACATAAGCATAGCTACACCTGCTCTCTTCTGGTTGGCATTTGCATGGGATTATTTTTTTCCATCCCATCACCTTCAGCCTGTGAGTGTTCTTAAAGCTTAAGTGTCTTGTAGGTAGCACAGAGTTGGGTTTTGCTTTCTAATCTATTCAGCCACTCTTCTTTTAATTGGAGGATTTAAACCATTTATATTTAGAATAATTATTGACAGGTAAGGAGTTGTTATTTTCATTTTGTTCATTGTTTTCTGATTTTTTTTGCAGTTCCTCTCTTCCTTTCTTGCTGTCTTTCTTTGAGAATTGATTCTTTTTGCACTGTCAGCTTTGATACTTTTCTCTATCATCTTTGTGTCCATATAGGTTTTTGCTTTGTCATTACTATGAGGCTTTCATAATATGTATTATAGTTATAACAGTCTATATTAAGCTGATTATTTAAGTTCAAGTTCTACACATTTACTTGCTGGGGGGCGGGGAGAAAGAGAGAGAAAGAAGAGGGAGAGAGATAAGTTGATGGGGGGGGGGGGGCGGAGGGCAGCACCACTACTGTTTGCCTCCTAGACTAGCCTCCTGTGTTTTTCTCAGCCATAATACTCATCATCAATCTCACTTTGTGGAAACTGTTATTCATCCATAAATAACTACAATATAAGAATCTTATTTTTTCCTCCAGTTTTATTGAGATAAGGATTCTATTTGAATCATTTGTAGTGGCTAAAATGTAGAAAAAGCAGGAACACCTTGCTTTACATAAATGAAATAAAAATCATCATAATAAAAAATAACTAATCTTAATTTGTTACCCAGAAATACAAACACAAATGCAAATCTATTAAAATCCTGGAGAATAATTTTAAAAACAACTTTTATTTGCTTTACTTTCAAAGCCCAGGGGTTATATACTGTGCTTCACGCAGACAGCTTAAAAAAAAAAAAATCACTTTAGGTATATGTGTATCTCCTCAAAATTTCATACTTTAGGCAACTACAAAAATCCCTTTCCTTCCTCCAGGGCCCTTCACTGCCTTTGTGCTCCCTCTTCAGCCCTGCCCTCCACCTCACATCTACTTGGGACCCTCCCTTCATGCTCGGCCCTGAGTCTGGTTTCTGGTCTCCAGTGCTGAGGGTCTTTCCTTACAGGAAACAGCTCTCTGGAATTCTGGTGAAGAACTCTTCCACTTTGTGAAACAGAACTGTTAGTTCAGGATCTAACTTTCCTGCTAGAGTAGAAGCTCCACGTGAGTCAGCAAGTTGTTTATTCGTGATTCTATATCCATTATCTAACAGTGCAGAGAACATAGTCAAACTCAAGAAATATTTGTGGAATGAATGACTGTCTAGACTTTCCTAGTGTACAATGGGAGAGGAGCTGTGAAAGGAATATGGCCAGGATAGAACAGGAAAATGATAGAAGGCAAGCAAAGGGGAAGGCAAGAGGCAGAGAAGAGTATTCAAAACATAAACAGCACCCTCAGTCACGCCAGAGAATCTCTATTTTCTGACCCATCCCTTTCTCGTAATCCTGGAGATCCATTTATCAGCTGTGCTGTGAAAAGTGGCAGGACCAGGAAGTGGTCCAGGTTCTCAGACCTAAGAAGCTGCTCCCTGCCAAGCTGCCAGGTCCCCGCCAATCTCTCACTAACTGCTCTTGCCGTTGTCTGCTGATACGTTCCTGCAGAAAAAGATAATTGCAGATGTTGGTGAACATCCTGATAAAGAGTTTCCATCTGAAGTCATAGGAACTAAAAGGGCTTTGAAATAGAGAGCCCTTTAGAGATAAAGATGGCAGATGTCCAAGGCGTTTGTGTGTCATGAACAAATACTAAAGCTTTGTCCTTTATTGTGGTCTTTTGAATCTTATGTTCATGGGGAGAGGATTCTGAGTTTTTCTTGTCAGAAAACATATATAGGAAGAATTGGTGACATTAAACATCATCTAAATATCAGAAATTTATTTTAAAAATGTAGGACATGGAGAACAGACTTGTGGTAGCCAAGGGGGAGGGGGACGGGAGAGGGATGGATTGGGAGTTTGGGATTAGCAGATGCAAGCTATTATACACAGAATGGCTAGATAAGGTCCTACTGTATAGCACAGGGAACTATATTCAAAATCCTGTGATAAACCCTAATGGAAGAGAATATGAAAAAGAATGTGTATATATACACATAAATCTGAGTCACTTTGCTGTACAGTAGAAATTAACACAACATTGTAGATCAACTATATTTCAAAAAAATAAAATTTTTTAATGCAGGGAATTCTACTTTTCAGAAGGAAGGTTTCGTTTGTGGGTTTTTTTTTTTTTGGCTGTTTTAAGGAAAGAAAATACAACTTATTGTGTTTTGAGGTTTATTTTGCAAGTATAATCATCTGAATTTAGTTTTCAGTCAATTCAGCTTAATTTATATCTTAAAAGTCCTAAAATTGGCTTAGAAAAAGTCATCACTCCGGCGTATACCAAAATAGTAAAGACAAACAAATGTGGGAGAAAAGATAGGCACCAATACATTAAAAAAAAATCATATCCCTGTATAACCAACCACGAACACCAGTAAGAATTGGAACACAATGACCTATCAGAAGGCACAATTTAACGGAGTCGTATCCAGCTTGGGTGGTGGAAGGGGGCATCCCCTGCATTCCCAGCTGTCCACATTCCGGAATCAATTAATCGTAGTAGAGGTATTCTCCCAAGTCTAATACGCATCCTTTAACCAACTTCCCTGTGTGAGAAATATGCCCGCCCCCCTTTCACAACCACAGCACCTATTACCCCCACTCAGGCGGTGCCTATTATTATGTTCAAAAGAAACCTCATTTAATTAAATGAATATTAAAAAACACTTCTACCTAAATACGAATAACAAGAGGTGGCATATGAGGAAGGAAAGGAGGAAAAGCTACGGAATATACGAGAAAATCTCCTATATCATGTCAGTTTAACGCACCCAGAAATGATGGGTTACGTTTGAACATCTGAAGGAACTTCGTGGTTAAACCTCTACAGAAGGCAGCCCACAGACGTGTCCATGTGACCGCTGACCCCAAATCCTTCCTAGATATCACGATACCTCATACAAATTCTCAGAGACACAGGTATATTCTCTAAGCTTAGACAACCTCAGATATTAGTGCGATGACCACTCACCTGACTGCCTGGGGAAAGTATGGCCTTGGGGTATGTTACATTGTGTCACGGCCAGCTCCCGGTCACATGTGGGCTTGCATTAGGATCAGCCTCTTGGGACATGAAACAGTTGATTATAATGCATAACAGACTACAGGTTTCCCAAGTGAAGTTCACACAACATGACTGCTATTACAAAACCTAAGAAAATCACTTTGGTAAGTAATATGCCTACGGAATAAATAACTATTGGAAAAATACATCTGGGTTTATTAACTGAGCTACTAGAGTAATATATTATGGCACCTTAGGAATATAAATTTATTTAAAAACCAACAAACACACAAACCATTGCAGCGGGCTGAACGGTAGCCTCAGGAAAAAGTACATCTATGTCCTAATCCCTGGAGTGCGTGAAGAGTTCCTTATTTGGGACAAAGGGTCTTTGCAGATGTGATCAAGTTAAGGATCTTGAGATGAGGAGATAATTTTGGATTATCCAGGTGGGCCCTAGATCCAATGACAAGTGTCCTTACAAGCGACATGAAGAGGAAACATCAGCCAACGGAAGAAGGCACTACGAAGACAGAGGCAGTGATGCAGCTCCAAGCCCAGGAACGCAGACGGCCACCAGAATCTGGGAGAGGCAAAGAGCAATTCTCTCTTCCGGCTCCCAGAGGAAGTGCAGTCCTGCAAGATTTTGAGCTTCTGATCTACACAACTGTGAGAGAATAAATTTCTACATCCCTAGGAACCTAGCCCAGCCATTTAGATGATTCTGTCATTTAAATTTATACAAGCATTGAATTCCAGCTGTGGAGAAAACCCTGGACCGATCCTTAGGATTTTGGCTTCTTATAAAGTTTCCATCCAGAATTAACTGTGTGACCCTGAGCAGGCATCCTAGCTTTCCTGTTAATGTCTTTATGTGCAGTTACACTAGAGTCACTGAGAGCTTCCTTCCAGCTCTCAAATCTACATTTTTACATTAATACAAATCTACGTTAATAAGTGACAGAGTAGAAAACGGAGCAAGGAGAAGCATAGCTAGCATTGTGTAAACACAGAGTCTCACACACCCAAAGCTCTCAAATATACACACATTCTCTTTTTTTAACTTTTTGTTTTACATTAGAGTATAGTTGATTAACAATGTTGTGTTAGATTCAGGTGTACAGCAAAGTGATTCAGTTGTACGTATACTTGTATCTATTCTTTTTCAAATTCTTTTCCCATGTAGGTTGTTACATACTATTGAACAGAGCACACACACGTTCTTATAAACAAAGTTTAGGATTTGTGGTAGGAGGAGAGAGGGAAGAAGAAACAAGATTGGCTATCATCGCTCTCATTTATTATGGCAAATGTTCCACGTTATCCTTATGATAAACTTGCTGTCGTAGCAGTCTGGGTCCAAAGAGGAGAGAGAAAAACCACAGACGGTGGTTTAAACAGGGGAAGTTAATAGAATAATTAAACTAAGATTGAGGAAAACAACTGTAATGTAAGAAGAAAGCCTGTATAGAATCCCAGGGCTGAGGGAGAGTCCATAAGGAAGGACAAATGTGAAAGGGGGTCAGACCCCACTGGAAAAGGTATGGTTCAGCCACAGGACAGCAGAGAAGTTTCCTGATTTGGCCCGGCTGGAGAGGGTCTGGAGTTGCTGGGCAAACAGCAGGCACCCTCCAGAGTGCAGGCGGGGAGCCCAGAATCAGTAAACCATGAGCTAGGTATGCAGGGGGGTCTGGGCGCCAGCTGGAGCAGAGGCCTTCAGAGCACAAGGGCCGCCACAGAGTTTGCAGAAGGAAAAACCACCTGTTTATGTGACATTCTAGCCATGACAGCTGCATGCAGGCTGCATGAAGCTCTGGGTTCCCTGTTGAAAGGGCTGCAGAAAGAGCTGCACAATCACTGAGGGACTGCGGCCTGGGTCTGTGACTTCCGCCAAGTGGTCTGACATCTTCACTGCCCATCTCACTATCCCTCACCAGAAACTGCAGGAGGCCTCTTCTCCCTCAGGGTTTTTTCAGACCCTCTATTAAGAAAACTTCACATTGTGCTTAATTTGAAAGAGAAATGCTCAAAGGAATTCCATTATTACAGAATACATTGAAGGGTGCATTTGGAACTGAGAGGAAATAAATCGATAACTGACACACTTGCATGGTAATGCTCAGCTATTGTATAATCACACATGTGGACACCAAGGCTGAGAGGTGATACAGCCACTAAATTGCAGGGCAGAAAATTTTGTCCAGAGCCATACATGATTGCTAATTCCTGAAACTAGGCTCTGAGCACACCCCAAAAGCAGTATGATGAAAATTACCCACTTAAAGTCTCTTGTAGATGGCTCCATATTTTGAGTCCGTTATTATAGTTACTATGATCATATGATAAAACGTCATCTGCTAAGAATTTTTCTGCACACTTTTTTTAAAAAATAAAAAACCAAATGACAAGACCAGGTCATACTAAATGTCTTCTTTCTTTGTTAAGTGGCCCCCTCCTCTTAGCAAAGGCACCATGGATTTCTTCACAGGATTCATCACACTCCGATGTAATTAACTGCTGTCTATGTGTTTCTCACACTGTAGAGGCTGAGCCTTACACATTCTTCTTTGTAGCTAGACCAGTGCCCTGGCTCATGAGAGAGGCTTAATAATAGAGAATTGAATTCAATCAAAGAGGACAGATTCATTTCAGAGATTCCTGCTAACAAGTCATTTTTAGGCTATAACCCAGTATTAAGAGTTGATCAAGCAGTTAAAGGAACACACCAGTCAGTCCCTGGAGACCCTTGATGGCATAGAAGGTCTACTTCATGGATCAGATCAGTGAATTTTAGGATCAGAGAGTGAATTTCCAAAGCCGTGTCCTGGAGGGAGGCCCAACATACCTGGAAACAGTCCAGTCCAAACAAGAACTAGTCCAAACAAGAACAATAATCAAAGGCAAGGTGGCAAGCACCCAAAGGGGAAAATCTGGGCATCTGTAGTTGAAGGACTTGAAGTCTGGAAACAAGAAGAGCTAATGTTACTGAGCCCAAGCCCATACTGCTTGCCACAAGACAGGCCAATAAATCAAGAGGCAAGTTGTTGGGACAAGGGATAGCAACTTGATTCGGAAAGCCAGCAGACCAAGAAGATGGTGGACTCATGTCCCAAAGAACCATCTTGGCTGAGTTAGAATTCAGGTTTCTTTTATACTGAAAGGGGAGGGAGTAAAGTCAAACATTTGCTGGTTCCCATCAGCCTTCAGAGCAGATGTGTTAATATCTTCCTTCTTGCAGTTATTCACAGGTGGGCCTGGTCAGGATGTTTCCTGTGAGCTAAACAAAGGTATTTTAGCTGAATGCTCATTACCTGGGAGGTAGGGTTCCCAGAGGTGGACCATTGTGTACACTTTAAGCTTATAGGCAACATCCCTTTTGTGATTAACTTGTAATGGAATACAAAAACTCTTCCCTATTTCATTATTACTGAAGAAAGTTGTGATCAGGTTAGTGGATTAATCCCAGAGTGACACATCTCTGACATCTTTTTAATGACCTCTTAGTGTACGTTTGTGGAGTTAAACTGAGTTGATTTAAAGGGTCTGAACTGGTACAGTCAGCACATTCTCCAACATTATACAATCTGCTAACTGTCTCGAAGACTCTCACTCTGGGGTCTAAAGTTATTTCTTTGTTTAGGTTTGAATCCACCTAAAACTCAGCGGACCACCCCACAGTCTTCGGCAAGGTGCTGACCGAAAGCACATCCTCAGCCCTATAGCAAGTACTTCTTGCATCAAGTAACTTCCCAACACTACAAGGTATTTTCACTTTTATTTTAACTAAGTTATAACTACAAATCAGTATATTTTAGTGTACAACCAAACGACTTGATACATGTACATTTTGCCAAATGATCACCACAATAAGTTCAGCTAACATCTATCAACACACATAGCTACACATTTTTTTCCTGTGATGAGAACTTTTAAGGTGTACACTCTCAGCCATGTTCAAATATACAATACAGTATTGTCAACTGTAGTCACCATGCTGTACATTACATCTCGAAAACTTATTTATCTCATAACTGGAAGTTTGTACCTTTGACCCCCTTTGCCAATTTCCTGCACACATCCCACCCACCGACCTCTGGCGACCAGCAAGCTGTTCTCTGTACCCACAAGTTCTGTTTTTTTGTGTTTTTTTAGATTCCACATAGAAATGAAACCATATAGTATTTGTCTTTCTCTGTCTGACTTATTTCACTGAGCATAATGCCCTCAAGGTCCACCTATGTTATAAATGGTGGGATTTCCTTCTTTTTCATAGCAGAATAATCTTCCATTGAATACATATACCACATTTTCTTTATGCATTCATCCATCGATTGATCTGTAGGTTGTTTCCATGTGTTAGCTGCTGTAAACAGGGCTGCAATGAACATGGGGGTGCAGATAATCTGTTTGAGTTAAGGGTTACTGTTTCCTTTGGATAAGTACCCAGAGGTGGAATTGCTGGATCATGTGGTAGTTCTATTTTTAATTTTTTGAGGAAGCTCCTTGCTGTTCTCCATCATGGCTGCACTAATTTACACTCCCACCAACAGTGCCCAAGGATTCCCTTTTCTCCACACCATCCCCAACACTCATTATTTCTTGTCTTTTTCATCACATCCATTCTGACAAGTGTGAGATGATATCTCTTTGTGATTTTGATTTGCATTTCCCTGATGATTAGTGATATTGAGCATCTTTTTTATGTATCTGTTGGTCAGTTTCATGTCTTCTTGGGAAAAAATGTCTGTTCAGATCCTCTGCCCATTTTTTAATCTGATTGTTTGAGTTTTCCCTACTGAGTTGTATGAGTTCTTATATATTTTGGATTTTAACACCTTGTTTTTTCATCTTGGTCTCCTCTTCTCATTTGCCCACTTCCTTGAAGAAAGAGGCCTTTCCTGTCCCTACTCTGTCTTCTTCAGAGACTAAAGTTCTAATTTCCATGGGCCCACCCATATTACTTACACTGAGATTTCCCAAAGATCTCTTCTTCCTGGATCTGGAATTTTTCTCTATTTGCTGCCAAATCTCCTTTCTACCTGCAAGTCACCTATTGCATTCTGTTGGATTCTTGGTTGTCAAACCCCCACTAGTCAGGACCTTTCCTACTGGCACTACTGGAACCTTCTCTTGACTATATGCCAGGCTTTGCTCAGGAATATGTCTGTGCCCAGTCTCCTAGATGCCAATTATCCTTTATCTGATCAATGTATTGACAGCTGAGCTGCATTTCACTACATTGGCCACATTTACAATAGTATACAGTGATTATTGATATTCAACACTTTGACCTGGATATACCACCAGAATCACAGATATATGAGAAATACTAAAGTACATTGAATTTTCTCTATTACCAGGTAAATATATAAAGTATTAGAAAGATATACAACACAAGGCATGAAATAAGATATATCAAATATTAATTTAACCATCAATCTAATTTATCATAACATGTATTACACCCAAATATTTTCAGTTATCAATTATAACTCCATTCAAACAAATGTGTACATGGTTGTATGTACATAAACATACATATCACGATGATTTTTATTCCAAATGCAGTTAATAGTCTTCCACACCTGCTGGTCCTGAGATTTGTTTTTTGGCTCATTCCTCCTCACAAAACATTGATGTATGGACAACAGAATTTTGGAACATCAGTTTTTGCAGTGGGAAGATATAATGAGGATCTGGAAGAGAGCCCTGTTCTGTTCACAGGGCTCACAGAACATTTGAATGATTCCAGATTTGGTTTTGAGTACAAGGAAGTGTCTCATAATTTATTATAACCACCAAAAGTTTTCAAAGTTTTATCTTATTTTTGGCATATATAACATCTGAATACCTGGACTTTTTCTTCCAATCAAGGCAGGTAACCAGAGCCAGATTTACTCTCCATCCTTAGATAACTGAAGAAAAAAAAAAAACCAGTCTCAGTATATGTAAAGTAACAGCTTTTACACACTGAACAACAGACAGAACAGGAAACAGACAAGGTGAGCCCCGGGGATTGTCCAGCTCTCTGCTGCAGGCAGCAGACTGTTTCAGGCCACAGCGGCCCTCCTGAGCAAGGAGACAGAGGTGGGGTTTCTAGAAGGCACAGGTGGCAGGGTCTGCAGGCAAAATCCTGGATAGGAGGGAGAAATGTACAAACATTTGTACATTGTTTGTACGTTTTCTCCCAGTACATATACTGGGAGAAATACAGATACACACACACACACACAGAGTTCGGCCGAGGTTTCCCTTTGAATTCTCAGCTGGGTGCTGATGGGAAACCAGGAAGCAGGGAGAGAGCCACCAGCCAGGAGCAGGAGAACTGAGCTCATACAGAGCAGAAAATAGTTCATAGTCCCACCAGCCAGAGTAGAAAAACAATCACAATACAGAAGGCCTCAGGTCAAATATTTAGAAGAGCACGGCCTCAGCAGTTGGGAATATTTTCCCTACATTTAAAGGCTACTCTGATCTCACTTAACTAAGCTTAAAAAGAACAACTTAAACTCTTTCCAAGTAACTTAACTGCAGCCCAGAGTAAAGGTCAAGAATATTTAAAAGAAAACAAAAATGTTGGCACTCAACAACGTAAAATTCCTGTGTAGCATCCACTTAAAAATTAAAAATATGCAAAGAAGTGGGAAAATATGACCCATAATGAAGGAAAAGAAAATTGATCAGTAGAAATAGCCACCAAAATGGCACAAATGACAGAATTTGTAGAAAAAGAACATTAAAGCAGTTATAACTATATGCCATATGGCCAAAATCTGAATAACTTAATTACTCTTGGCAATAATACTGCTCATTGAATGTTAAGTTTCAGCTATACGTACAACAAGATCATGCTGATTTTGTTGTTGTTCTTGTTACAGAAAATTTTGGAAAGGGTAGCACCTAAACAGAAGGGTTATATATGTTAGTTATTCTTTTTCCTTTCTTTTATAAGAATACGCCCTTCTGTACTGGGTTCACTAGAAAGTTGGCAAAGCATTTCTGTCTGTCACAAAAAAAAACCATTGTATTTCTCTTTGGTATTATTTCATTGATTGGTGGAACTCTTGTGTCAAAGCACATTGGGATCATTGGGAAAAATTAAAAGCATGAATTATTCAAAATGACCATTGGTGTAGTGGGAGTTCATTAAGAGCCAAGGTGTAAGTGGAAAACAGATCATCAGAAGTCGGATTCTACTGCCATACTTCGCAAACAGGAAGCAAGTTCATGGTCGTGGTGTGCGTTCACAAAAACGATGGCTTATCCTGAATTACAGCCAGGACCAATGATCCTCAAGGGGAGTAAGACGCATGTTTAAGCAACAAATTACACTTACTCCTGTGTGACCTCAGGCACTAAGCCTCAGCTTCCTCTTCTGTAAAATGGGGATAAAAATAGTTGTACCTACTTCACAGGTCTTTGGTTAAGACTGGAATGAGATAATTTATGGACACTTAACATAGAAGCACTTTATAAATAATAGCTATTTTTACCTATTCAAATATATTTACCTGAATTTCATCATAGGAACAGCCCCCTCCCTCCACAGGACTTCTTATAACCAGTCCTTGAACAACACGGGCACACAAGGCACACATACGAAACCTGAATTCCCGTCTCCGCTTTACCTAAACTTTCCTTTTCTAAAATCTCCTTTGTGTCACCACGTGATTAATGTATCCATTCTTTAAGGTTCATCACAAGTCCCACCTTTATCATTAAACCACTACTGCTCTAAATCCTTATTATAATTCTTCTTTGAAATTCATGAGTGATTGTATTCTCTAGTAAAACAACTTATGTACGTCGATTTTTAATTTTAAAAAATGTGTTTTTTTTTTCCTGCATCTTATCTTGTCTTCCCAACTATGTTTTATGTTTGTTTGGTTAGTTGTTTGGAGTTTTTTTACAGATAATTCTTTGTCCCATATGGTAGATACTACACTGCTGGATGCAGCAAGTCATTGTTGACTTATGATTAAAGACAAAAATTCAAAAGGCATGGAAAATATTCAGGGAGTTTATATGGCAAGAAATTGTTTGGAGGAGTTAAGAAGAAACAGGTGGCAATTTGACCTGGGTGACCCACGTAAGAAGAAAGGATCAAGGAATGAATATATAGTGCATTTGGGGTTTCTCTTCTACTTCTGAAGTTTGCAAATGAAGCGTAGTAATTTTTCACAGTACGTGGTTTTTATCATTCAGCTTTAATCCTGATACACTCATACCCTCCACTCATCAAAGATACCTGTTCAAGCAGTTCCCTTATTGCCTGGCCCCAGGAGTACATTTAAAGGCTATAATTAGTAAGCAGTGTCAACCACCAAAATCTAAAACTAAAACAAAACAAGAAAAACACCCCCAAAACCCTGGATTAAGAGATAAAGTGAAGGAAAAAGTTATCCTTTGAAATCTAACAAAAATCAACAAATGATGGATCATATCAGCTTCTCAACAGTAACTAACAATGGGAAAGATTTCACCATCTTTTTTGTGAAGAAAACAAGAAACCCCTACACGCACTCGAGAAGACGACGGTGTTTCTTTAATACAGCATACGTGATTACAGGTCTAGTGTTACAGAAAGCTGTGGCCAAGTCAGTCACAATGTAATGTAGCCATCTGAGATAAGGATATGTTAAAATAAGCCCACAAGATTGCACAAATTCTAAAACCAGGAAACCACAAAGCAGTGAATGATTAGATTTTTTTCAGTTTTCTCCAGAAGAGGAAGTTTCTTCTCACCCTCAAGGATCAATATGTGTCACTGAGGTGGAGATATTTGCAGATTGAAAAAAAGAGTGGGGAATCCACTAGTCTAGGCTGTTGAAAATGCCCCTGAAGAATGGTGATGACCAGTCAGTAATCTGATCCCTGATTTGATTTCCTAAATGGATTTAACCAACAAGACTGGGATCGGAGGCACTGTGAGCCTGTGGTCAGTTGGCTATTGTGCAAGATTTCGAGTTTGGTGTATATTTATAATAAGATATGTGGTTGAAAACGAGCTGCTTATGAGTCTGGGGATTATGTGTCAACCTGAGACTCATTTCACCTGTGGAAGAAGCGGTGAAATTGTGTCCTGAACATTAGAGCTTGGGTGCAGCCCCAGAACCTAAAGTGACCTGTCAGGATATGACCAGCCCAAAGGATCCAGCCTCCACCCACAGGACCAGCCTCCACTCACAGGATCCAGCCTCCACCCACAGGACCAGCCTCCAGTCACAGGACCCAGCCTCCACTCACAGGATCCAGCCTCTACTCACAGGACCCAGCCTCCACTCACAGGACCAGCCTCCACTCACAGGACCCAGCCTCCAGTCACAGGACCCAGCATCCACTCACAGGACCAGCCTCCACTCACAGGACCCAGCCTCCACTCACAGGACCAGCCTCCACTCACATGACCAGCCTCCACTCACAGGACCCAGCCTCCACTCACAGGACCAGCCTCCACTCACATGACCAGCCTCCACTCACAGGATCCAGCCTCCACTCACAGGACCCAGCCTCCAGTCACAGGACCAGCCTCCACTCACAGGACCCAGCCTCCACTCACAGGATCCAGCCTCCACTCACAGGACCCAGCCTCCACTCACAGGACCCAGCCTCCACTCACGGGAGCCAGCCTCCAGCCTGGCAACCACCATCCTTTTTTTTGCTTCCTAGCTCTTGAAATACAATACTGCCCGATTTAGAGAGACCACTTGTAAAAAGAGCTAGAAAGAAGGACAAGGTTCTCAGACTCACAGAGCTCCCTCTGTCTTCTCAGGCTCCAGTGATGCTGAGTGTATGACCTGCTTTGTTCCCTGAATCACGATGTCTGTCATTCCTCTCCTTGTGCCAGGAATGCCCTTTCCCTCCTCACAGTTTGAATGCCTTACAGTCACCAACTCCAGGAGGTTTGCTTTGACCTAGTTTCCCACCCCCCCACACACCGGATTAGGAACTTTTATCTGGTGCTCCTTTAGAAACAGGCTTGCAACTGTATCTCCACATTGCTTTGAAATTATCCGTTTATTGGTTGGCTAATTACAATGCTCCTTAAGTGAAACTTAGCCCTTATTCATCTTTACGTTCCTAGCACCTTGCATTATGCTTAATAGCCAGGAAAAAAAATGCCCTGCTAATTCAATCATATTTCCCACTAGAACTCAACCTTCATAACATTTGCACAAAATGACAGTTCCCGACATGGAGTGATTCTTGGGTCAGCAAATGGTTATATTTCCCAGTAAATACATTTTAAAATGCATATTTTGTAGGATACTTGTATATATGTCACTTTCTATGCACCAGGAGCTATTCCAAGAGCTTTATAAATATTAACTTGAATTATCTTCATATCAAACTTCTGAAAGAGGTGGTATCACTACCTCACTTAGAGTTGGGGAAACAGAGATATAGTGAAGTTATGTAACTTGGCTGAAGATGGCTCAGCCAGTAAGGGAAAAAAGCAGGATTTGAATCCAGGCAGCCTGGCACAGAGCCCAGAGCCTTCCCTGCTGGCCTAATGGATTTGCCAGTAAGTCTTTATCCACAGAATGAGTGGCCATGCTTGTATGAAGAAGCCTGGATGTATAAGTCATTTCCTCTCTTTCCCCCTTGCCTTGCTTTCTTAAACGGATGTCTTTTAAATCTCATACTTTAGACAAGCATTTTATTGAATTACTTTCCTCTAAGGAGGCTGGCCTATTTTACAAAAAGGAAAAATGAAAAACAAAACCAGGAGCTCAATAATCCTCATGAAATCCATTGAGGAATGTACATTGTAAGAAAAGGAAATATTTTTAAATGGGTATTTAGCGGATTTTTATCCCCTTAAGATAAGACTGAATAATGATTTCATTCTGCCCTGGGATTGGGAAAGAAATGCTCTTGTAAGTCTTGGAAAGGAAGCAAAAGGATATAAGGGCTCTTCATGAAAACCTTCTATTTCCATTTTTTTTTGAAGTTCAAATTCTGTGATGATTAGCCGCAGCTGACCTTGACTTTCCACACTGCTTCAGGAGACATATGTTATCATAGAGATCAGAAATCAAATGGATTAGGCTCTCTCTTCAGCTCAACACTTAAATTGCAGCTGGAAGAAGCCATCTTTAGGACAGTCAGCCCCCAAAACATTTCTTCAGAGGTTTCTTTGCCAGAGGGAATGGGGCTTCTTTGCTGGCAGTGCAATCGAGTCATAAAGGAGAAAAACATTGAGACGAAGCTGCCAGGACTAATTAAAAGCTCTGTAATAAAATGAATGTCATCAATTAAATTGTTTTGTTCGTAAATGGATGATTATGAGTTAAAGGAAAGATGCTTTGCCAGTGTTTAGAAAACTGATCAAGAAGACTCCTCAAGAAATTAACTTGGAAATTCCTGTCTTTAGCAAGCCAATATGTAAGGTGCAAATTGCATGCCCTTATGTTGCCTATTGGAAATAAGAAAATTTTCATTATGAAAGAAGATTGAGAGGGACTTACGTTTTGCAAAGTTAAGTTATCAGGGACCAGATTTATCTTCCAATCAGAAGAAAACCTAAATACACAAAATGTTTTTCAAAGGACTAGACCTCAGGCAACAAAATACAGTGACCATCAAGACACAAGAAGTAAATAAGATGAACTTATACTGCCCCAGTTTACTTCTGGGAGGGGTAAACCAGGTAGAGACAGCAGACTCTCTACGTTGGGGAGACCAGGCCAGTTAATTCTCTGGAAAGAATACTGGAAAGCAGAGAGATACACAAATAATTCTAGATATTTGCAAAGGGCCCACTATAGTATTCAGCTGCATACTGTTCAGTGCATTAATGTGAGGAAATTACTCTAGTCTAGAGTAAGAACTACCCAAAAGGATTGAAGGGAATAGTACTTGTGGCTCACATCATACCCAAAATCATATTTTCTCATAGCAGCCAGACTGGACATTCTCAGAACTCACAGGGCATCATGTAGAGTACTCAGACGGATCTTAGTTCTTCAGTGATGAATGACTAGCCTTGGACTAAACATGCTCTTGTTCCACATAACAAATCTAAAAAGGAAGGCGGGGCTTCCCCGGCGGCGCAGGGTTTGAGAGTCCGCCTGCCGATGCAGGGGACGTGAGTTCGTGCCCCGGTCCAGGAGGATCCCACGTGCCGCGGAGCGGCTGGGCCCGTGAGCCGTGGCCGCTGAGCCTGCGCGTCCGGAGCCTGTGCTCCACAGCGGGAGAGGCCACAGCAGTGAGAGGCCCGCATACTGCAAAAATAATAATAATAATAATAAAATAAAAAGGAAGGCCAGAGAGGATCAAACCCTTTGCAAGTAACTGGGTCACAGAATAAACATAAATAATATGTATAGGAATACAAAAATATCCGCCACCAACAAGACAAAATTCACAATGCTCGAGAACCAATAAAAAATTTCTAGTCACGGAAAGAAGCAAGAAAATAGGATCTATGAGGAGAAAAAAAATCTACTAATCAAAACTGATCTAAAACTGATATAGATGTTAAAATTGTCATGCAAGAGCACTAAAACAGTCCTAACAGCTATAGTCCAGATATTTAAAAGATAAGAAGAAACATGGAAAATATTTTTAAAAGACCCAAATCAAACTTCTAGAGAACAAAAATACAATGTGTGAGACTCATAATGCACTAGATGGGGATTAATGACAGGTTGAACATTGTAAAGAAAAGATCAGTGATCTTGAAGACATAGCAATGGAAACTAACCAAAATGAAACAGAAAAAATATAATGCAAAAAAAAATCAGAGTATCAGTGAGTATGGGGTGATTTCAACCCAAATCCTGAATGGAAAAAAAGCAGAGAGAAAAGAGAAGTTATTTGAAGAAATAATGTCTAAAATGATTCCAAATTTGTTGAAAACTATAAACCCACATATCCAAGAAGTACAATAAACTCCAAGCACAAGAAACATAAAGAAAACTACACCAAGGCTTACATCATAATCAAATTGCCCAAAGCCAGTGATAAAAGGAAATCTCAAAAGCAACCAGAGAATAAACATATTACCTGCAGCATAGTAAATGTAAGAATGACATCAATTTCTCATCAGAAAAAAATGCAAGTGAGAAGAGAGCAGAGCAACATCTTTAAAATACTAAAAGGCAATAAAAAGCAACAGATAACCTAGAATTCTATGCCCAGAACTCAACAGGAAGACAAAATAAAGTCCTATTCAGACATACAAAAGGTAAAAGTATCTGTCGTCAGTTTCTATCTTAAGAAATTAGAAAGAGAAGATCAAGTTAAGCCCAACATAGGCAGACTAAAGGTGATAAAAATTTACAGTGAAAAATAATTAAACAAAAAACAGAAAAGCAATAGAGAAGAGCAATGATATCAAAAGCTAGATGTTTGAGAAAATCACTAAAATTAATAAACCTCTAGCCAGACTGATGGAGAAAAAACCCAGTGAATACAATTACCAATATCAAGATCAATAAAGGGATAGTAACTATAGACTCTATAGATATTGCAAGGATAGTATATGAACATTAATATATGAATAACAAACAATTTTATGCCAATGAAATCTACAACTTAGACGGAATTGATGAATTTCCTTGAATGATACAAACTCCCAATGCTCAACCAAGAAGAAAAAGATAACATGAGCAATCGCATTCCTTTTAAAGTAATTGAACTTGTAGTATAAAACTTTTCCACAATGAAAACTCCAGACCCAAATGGCTTACCAGTGTATTGACAATTTTTAAGAAGAAATAATACCAATTCTAACCAACTCTTTCAAGAAAATTGAAGAGGAGGGAATACTTCCCAACTCATACTATATCCTGCTACCAAAACCAAACAGTTATAAGCAAAGATAACTATAGACCAGTGTCCTTCATAACCATAGATTGAAATTTTCTATCAAAATTTTCTAAAAAGCATAATACATCATAACGAAGTGGTATATCCTGAGTGTAAAGTTCACTTAACATTCAAAAATTGATCAATGTAATTCACCATATTAACAAACAAGGAATAAAAAAGACCACAATGATCATTTCAGTAGATGCAGAGAAGGCATTTGACAAAATTACAGTCATTCCTGATAAAAAACTCTTGACAAATGGGCTAGAAGGGAATTCTCTCTGTCTGATAAAGACATCAACGAAAAGCCTATAGTTAACATCACATTATATTTAATGTGAAAGAGTTAGTGCTTTTCTCTTAAATTAAGAATGAGACAGGGGCCTCTGCTCTCATTACTTTTATTCAACATTTAACTGTAGGTTTTAGCCAGTGCAATAAGGAAATACAAAAATGTAAGGCATCCACACTGGAAAGGGAGAATTAAAATTTCTTATTCATAGGCATGATCATCAATGTAGAAAATCTGATGAAATCTCAAAGAAAGCTATTAAAACTAACAAGTTTACCTAAATTTCAGGATTCAACCTGAATATATAAAAACCAATTATATTTAGGTATTTTAGCAACATACTATCAGAAATTGATATTTTAAAAATCATGCCATTCACAATAGTATCTTAAAAATAAGAAATTGTTAGGGATTAAATTTGACAAGAGATGCGAAAGATTGGTACACTGAAACTACGAAATATTGATGAGAGAAATTAAAGAACTAAATACATGTAGAATATACCATGTTCATTAACCAGAAGACTCAATATGAAGAAAGCAATTATCCCCAAAAAGGTTTATAAATTCAACATAATCCCTATCAAAAGGCCCAGAAAACTTGTTATAAATGGACACGTTGATACTAAAATTTGTATGGAAATGCAAAGGACATAGAATAGCCAAAGCAAACTTGACAAAGAACAATATAGGAGGACTTCCATTCCCTGATTTCAAACATTGTATATGGCTACAGTTAACAAGCAGTGTGCTGTTAGCATAAAGAAATAGATTAAATTATTTATGGACAACTGATTTTAACAAAAGTGCAAAAGCATGAATGGAGAAAGCATAGATTTTGTTTTCACAAATGGTGCTGGAACAATTGGATTTCCATATGAAAAGAAAAAAAGAAAAATGAAAAGATACTTCATATTTTATGCCAAAATTAACTCAAAATGGAGGACAGACCTAAATGTAAAACCTAAAACTATAAAATAACTTAAAAGAAAACACAAGAAATCATTGATACCTGGAGTCAGGCAAAAATTTATTAAAGAAAACAACAGAAGCACAATCCCTAAAACTAAAAGTGATAAATTGGACTTCATCAAAATTAAAAATTCCTGCTCATCAAAAGCAACAATTTTTTAACTTCTGTTAAAAAATTAAAGGACAAGCCACAGCTTGGAAGAAAATATTATCAATTAATATATCAGATAAAGGGGCTTCCCTGGTGGCGCAGTGGTTGAGAGTCCGCCTGCCAATGCAGGGGACACGGGTTCGTGCCCCGGTCCGGGAAGATCCCACATGCCGCGGAGCGGCTGGGCCCGTGAGCCATGGCCGCTGAGCCTGCGCGTCCGGAGCCTGTGCTCCGCAACGGGAGAGGCCACAACAGTGAGAGGCCTGCGTACTGCAAAAAAAATAAATTAAAAAATAAAAAAATATATATATATATATCAGATAAAGAATTTGTATTCAGAATATATAAATAAGTCCTTCAGTTCAATAATAAGAGCATAAACAGCCCAATTAAAAAATGGGCAAAAGAGTCGAATAAGTATTTTGCCAAAGAAAATATACAAAAGGGCAATAAGTATTGAAAAGATGATCAATATCATTTGTTATTAGGAAAATGAAAATTAAAACACAATTAGATGCAATTACACATCAACCAGGATTGATATAACCAAAAAGACCAACAAGGGCAAGTGTTGGTAAAACTAGGACCCTTGTGTCTTGCTGGTGGGAATATTATCAGGTACAGCCACTTTGAAAAACAATAGGTCAGTTTCTTAAATATTAAACCTAAACATACCATACATTTCAATAATTATATTCTTAGATAATAACCTACCTGAAAGAAATGTCCACAAAAAGGCTTGTGCAGGAATGTTCCTAGCACCATTGTTCATAATAGTCAAAAACTGGACACAATCCAAATGTCCATAGAGTGAGAGCTATACCAACAAAATGTGAATATCTATACTATGGAGTATTATCCAGCAATAAAAAGGAATGAAATACTAATACATGCTGTAACGCAGGTGATCCTCTAGCCAGGGTCTCAAGGCTAGACTGTAGGATTCCATGTTATCTGAAATTTCCAATCAGAATCCACCTATAAAAACAGTAAGCAAATCACTGGTTCCCTCGGCCTTGGGTTTGGAATAATGAGTGGTTACAAATAGATTTAAGGGATCTCCTTCGACAGTGGAAGCTTCTAAAACTAGATTTGGATTATGGATGCACAATTCTATAACTTTACTAAGAATCATTTAATTATCACTAAGAAGGATCTTATTATATATAAATTATAATAAGGGTGTTTACTAAAAGACTGTATGAATATCTATTCTCACATTCCTTCCAGATTGCCTTAAGCAAACTGATAACAAAAGTAAATGTAATGACTTTATATTAATGATATTTTCAGTAAGAAATTTTATAAAGAAATAGCCAATCTGGGCTTTTTTTTTTTTTTTTTTAGTTTGTATAACTATATAAACTACTGCTTTTCTTTTCCAGAAAACAAAACTGTAAGCAAGCAAAAAATTTGCAAGACAAATTATTCATCTTCAGCAGTTTTACACCAGCATATATTTGTCAAACTCTTTAGAAGCTATCAAAATCCTACAGTGTAGATAGATGAAGCATTTTGGCTCACCTCAAAAGAAACTTAAGGCAGCATTGAGTCTCAAAAGTCAACTAATCTCAGAATTGGAAGAAAACTTTGTCCTTAATGGCAATTCACTGATGTCTACATTCCCCCCTTGACCACCCCCAAGAGCTCATCAGATCTCTGCTGGAGGACTTTTCATAGAAGCAGAGAACTTGTTGTGCCCAAGAGGGAAAATTTCATCTTTGCAAAGCACTGACAGCCAGAAAAACAAACCATGGACTTTCTGTAGCTTCCATCCACAACATGAAGATGATAGGAGGGAAGAGAGGTACACCAGTCTCTAGATGCCCTGGCCTCTATACTTCACACATGTGCACCACACAAATAGTGTATATAAAATGCATGGATGGAAACAATCCACATCTTAGAGTCCTGAATCTCCTTTGGATACAGGTTCCTTGAGAGGAGGGACAAAGTTCATCATGTTCACCAGGTATCCATAGAGCCCATCAGTGTGCCTGGGAATTTAGGAACTCAATCAATAATTTCCAACTAAACTTATAATTTTATAACACGAACAAGCATCTGTAAATCTCCAGAACAATTTTCCCACATGTCTATTCCATAAACATTTGTTTTATGCTGTTATTTTGCAGAAATTAATATCTTTTTTGTTATGTGTGATTTATTTTTTAAAAATACGGGAAAGTATTAGAATAGGTTGTTAGGAACAAGGTGAGGAAGTTAGCAATTTTACTGATGTGACTAAAAATGACCCTGGAACTTACCACATGATGGAAAGTGAACTTTGTTTTATAGCTACTTTTAGTATTAGAAAATACTATTGTGACAATGTTTATCACCAAGTTATTAGAAGGCATAAATCATGAGGATTTTTTAAAATATTGGAGTATAGTTGAGATACAATGTTGTGTTATTTCAGGTGTACAGCAAATTGATTCAGTTATACATATACATATATCTATTCTTTCTCAGATTCTTTTCCCATATAGGTTATTAAGGAATGTTAAGTAGAGTTCCCTGTGCTATACAGTTGGTCCTTGTTGATTACCTATTTTATATATATATATATGTATATATATGTCTGTATATGTTAATCCCAAACTCCTAATTTATCCCTCCCCACTACCTTTCCCCTTTGGTAACCATAAGTTTGTTGACTATGTCTGTGAGTCTGTTTCTGCCCTGTAAACAAGTTCATTGGTATCATTTTTTTACATTCCACGTATACATGATATCATGTGATGTTTGTCTTTCTCTGTCTGACTTATTTCACTTAGTAGATAATCTCTAGGTTCATCTATGTTGCTGCAAATGACATTATTTCATTCTTTTTATGGCTAAGTAGTATTCCATTTTGTGTACATACCACATCTTCTTTATCCATTCATCTGTCAATGGACATTAGGATGCTTCCATGTCTTGGCTACTGTAAATAGTGCTGCTATGATAATTGGGGTGCATGTATCTTTTCAAATTATGATTTTCTCCAGATATATGCCAAGGAGTGGGATTGCTGGATCATGTGGTAGCTCTATTTTTAGATTTTAAAGGAACCTCCATACTGCTCTCCATAATGGTTGTACCAATTTACATTCCCACCAACAGTGTAGGATGATTCCCTTTTCTTCACACCCTCTCCAGCATTTATTGTTTGTAGACTTTTTGATATGGCCATTCTGACTGGTGTGAGGTGATACCTCACTGTAGATTTGGTTTGCATTCTCTAATAATTAGCAATGTTGATCATCTTTTCATGTGCTTTTTGTCCATCTGTATGTCTTCTTTGGAGAAATGTCTATTTAGATATTCTGCCCATTTTTTGATTGAGTTATTTGTTTTTTTGATATTGAGCTGCATGAGCTCTTTGTATATTTTGGAGATTAATCCCTTGTCATTCGCATTGGTTGCAAATATTTTCTCCCATTCTGTAGGTCGTATTTTCATTTTGTTTATGGTTTCCTTTGTTGTATAAAAGTTTTAAGTTTCATTAGGTCTTATTTGTTAATTTTTGTTTTTATTTTCATTATTCTAGGAAGTGGAGCAAAAAGATATTGCTGAAGTTTATGTCGAAGAGTGTTCTGCCTATGTTTTCCTCTTGGAGTTTTATAGTATCTGGTCTGACATTTAGGTTTTAATCCATTTTGAGTTTATTTTGAGTGTATGGTATTAGAGACTGTTCTAATTTCATTCTTTTACATGTAGCTGTCCAGTTTTCCCAGGACCACTCATTGAAGAAACTGTCTCTTCTCCATTGTATATTCTTGCCTCCTTTGTCATATTAATTGACCATAGGTGCATGGGTTAATCTCTGGACTTTCTATCCTGTTCTTTTAGATTTTTTTGTTCTAGATCTGCTAAAAATGCCATTGGTAATTTGACAGGGATTCCATTGAATCTATAGATAGCCTTGGGTAGTATAGTCATTTGGACAATATTGATTCTTCCAATCTAAGAACATGGTGTATCTTTCCATCTGTTTGTGTCATCTTCAATTTCTTTCATCAGCAACTTATAGTTTTTAAAGTACAGGTCTTTTGCCTCCTTAGGTAGGTTTATT
Organism: Kogia breviceps; assembly: GCF_026419965.1. NCBI lineage: Eukaryota > Metazoa > Chordata > Mammalia > Artiodactyla > Physeteridae > Kogia > Kogia breviceps. The sequence goes on from NC_081322.1 coordinate 10,282,013, forward strand.
CCTAGGTTTTTGTTTTTTTTTTTTGGTTTTGGTTTGTTTTTTAATGTGATGGTAAATTGATGAGCTCTAGTAGTTTTCTGGTAGCACTTTAGGATTTTCTATGTATCGTATCATGTTATCTCCAAACAGTGACAGTTTTACTTCTTCTTTTCCAATTTGGATTCCTTTTATTTATTTTTCTTCTCTGATTGCCGTGGCTAGGACTTAGAAAACTATGTTGAATAAAAGAGGTTAGAGTGGACATCCTTGTCTTGTTCCTGATCTTAGAGGAAATGTTTTCAGTTTTTCACCATTGAGTATGATGTTAGCTGTAGATTTAGCTGTAGGTATATGGCCTACCTATGTTGAGGTAGGTTCCCTCTGTTCCCACTTTCTGGAGAGGTTTTATGACAAATGGGTGTTGAATTTAGTCAAAAGCTTTTTCTGCATCTATCGAGATAATCAAATGGTTTTTATTCTTCAATTTTATAATGTGGTGTGTCACATTGATTGCCTTATGGATATTGAAAAATCCTTTCATCCCTGGGATAAGTCCCACCTGATCATGGTGTATGATCCTTTTAATGTATTGCTGGATTTTATTTGCTAGTACTTTGTTGAGGATATTTGTGTCTATGTTCATCAATGATATTGGTCTGTAATTTTCTTATTTTGTGGTATCCTTGCCTGCTTTTGGTATCAGGGTGATGGTGGCCTCATAGAAAGAGTTTGGGAGTGTTCCTTCCTCTGTAGTGTTTTAGAATAGTTTGAGAAGGATAAGTGTTAACTCTTCTCTAAATGTTTGATAGAATTCGCCTGTGAAGCCATCTGGTCCTGGACTTTTGTTTGTTGGGAGTTTTTTAATCACACTTTCAATTTCAGTACTGGTAATTGGTCTGTTCGTATTTTCTATTTCTTCCTAGTTCAGTCTTGGAAGATTGTACGTTTCTAAGAATCTGTCCATCTCTTCTAGGTTGTCCATTTTATTGGCATAGCGTTGCTTGTAGTAGTCTCCTTTGTACTTCTGTGGTGTCTGAACTGTACAGTGATAACAATAGTCATAGGAATCACCAACCTATGCTCCTGGGAGTGCTCTCTGAATTATTAAAGTAATTATAAGGCAATAATACCTGTTACTGTTCCATATAGAGAAGCAACATTTGTCATAAATAAAAACACCCAATTTTAGAAGTCAGAAGTCCCACATTCTTAAATGAAAAACCATAGGCAGTTCTTTCACAACAGAAGTAATTCTTTCAACTTAAAGACAATTGCTGAAACTAAAAGTTACTTTGCTGCATGGTACATCTTCTTCAAAAGCATTAAGTCCAGTCTGGATCACTCTTTTACACTTTGATTGGATGGTTTAGTAAAGAATATATTCTGTATAATCATGCAAAAACTTCACTTTGCTTGTCTCTGACCACAGCATTATAAATCCTGTCACAAATGCACCAAAAGACAATTGTGAAGATCAAACAAGATAGTGGACATGAAGATGACTGGGAAGCTCTGAAGTGCTGAACGAAAGTGAGAGAAAAACCTTGTGTTAAATTGCTGGAAATGCGCTTATACATGTTTATTAAATTACGTAAGATAATTCTTTGATGACCAAAATATTCAATTCCCTGTGAATAGCAGACTTGCTCTATTTTTTCATGCCTTCAGTTTTACAAATGACTGTCATTATTCAATGGGACAAAGCACATGCTTTATATACTAGAATGAATACTTTATACCAATAAAGTACAGAGAATTATTTCCTTGTAATAAACACTTAATAAATATATTTACTTGAAGAGATGGTCTCCAACATCCTTAAATGATCATTTGGGAGGAAATTCTTTCTAGGACAACTTTTGCAAATGATCTATATGTTCATTCATTGTCATTTAAAATATAGCATGCGTAATTCTTAAATGATTTTTGAATCTTGAACACTTTTGGGAATCTCAAAAAGTAAGAAAATCTGTATCTAGTAAAAAGTATATATGCACACATATTTGAAATTCTGCAATTCTGCTTACAATATCAGGAGATTCACAGACTCCATGCAGCCTAAGAATTGACCTATAGTCTACAGACCCCAAGTTAGGAATCCCTGCTTTAAAATTTTATGAAAATTCTTAATTAACACAATTAGAGGCCATAGAATAAATTAAGCCCCTCCACATATGGGGGGTGGGGGTGGGTGTTTAAACAGGACTTCTGTACATTTGCAAATTTGCATCTCTTATTCTGGCTGGAAGGGTTTATCCAGCAAACAAACAAACACAAAGTCATTATTCAATATGAGATAGCATTTGTAAACAGTAATGAGGTAGAAAATTAATTAAATGTGGCTGAAAATTATAAATTAGTTAATGTTACCTCAGAATTCTGTTAGTTAATAGATGCTGCAGGACGGGGTGGGGATGGGGAATCTTTCTGAAGCCCTTTACCTTTTGCAAAAGTATCGCTGGAATTCAAATCAGCAGCCATACAAGAGTTCCGGGTACTCAGGTCAAAGCCGGTCTTTCCTTTCTTTGGAAATTAACAATAGTACCAAGTAATCTGCATAATTCCTATAAATCGTGTGATGTGCTGTCAATGAAATCTAAGTAAGTTTATTAATGTATCTAAGGACCCCAGTTCTTTCTGCCACGCCCTGCTGGGAATTTGACTCTCTCCTACAATGGTACTAATTAAAATCTTGCCTACAGACATACAAATTCAGTGTGCACTAGATTATTTTCCATGAAAGGAAAACCGTAATTTTAACAAGAAAAAGTGTGTTAATTCTCAACCATTTCTATACAAATATAATCACCAGCATAAGTGAGACCTCCCCCTGGATTAATCAGGTAACTAAGCCACATATACCTGTTTGTTTTTGCTTTCTATTTCAGAAAAAAAAATACTCTATGGAAAACAGGTTAAGTTCTTTACCCGAATCAATCTCTTTTATAGTTCTCTGCAGCTGAAATATTTCACAATTAACTACGATCAGATTTTTTCTTTCATTTGGAAAGAGCTTTTATACATGGTCCACTTAGAAAATTCCTTTTGAGCTTAAAATTGATATGTGCTTATATTATAACAGATTGTGTAATCACTGGATCTAAAACACTCAACGGCCTGCTGTGTTTAGGAATTAATATTCATATCCCACAGGTAGGCTCCTTGTCAGGTTTTTCTAGGGAATTAGTCTTTATTTCTATCCTTCCTTACCCAAAAAACAAAACAAAACAAAAACCAAAAAAACCCAGATTTTTCCTGAAACTAAATTTGTTTGAAGATTTTTTTTCCTCAGACACCCGCAAGGCCAGAATATATTGTTTTAATCCTAAAACACTGAACACTGATACAAAAAAATCTAACACTTAGATGTTAGGAAGTACTCTGCTTTCTGTCTTTAGAAAAACCTTCAATTTTAGTAAAACCTTCAGGTTTAGTAAAAATAGTAAGTTGAACAAAGAATTTGGCAGCCAAGGAGATTTGACGTCTAGATTTTCTGCGGTACGCGGGCCTCTCACCGCTGTGGCCTCTCCCGTTGCGGAGCACAGGCTCCGGACGCGCAGGCTCAGCGGCCACGGCTCACGGGCCCAGCCGCTCCGCGGCACGTGGGATCTTCCCGGACCAGGGCACGAACCCGTGTCCCCTGCATCGGCAGGCGGACTCTCAACCACTGCACCACCAGGGAAGCCTAGATATTTTGTTAAATATTTTAAAATTTGTAGTAGAAACATTCTTTCTCATCCCTCGCATTGCCACACCATTGCCTTATGTCAAATCAACAACTTTGATACTATTTCAAAAGTGCTACAGAGTGAGACATGTTTTAAGAGCAAGAAGCAGACTTTGCTAAGTGGAAGGGTATCTCTTTCCTCCAGCCACGGATTAAGACTGAGCCTGGCCTCCCAAAAGTGCGATACATGTTTCAGTGCCACCAGGAGATTGGAGGGAAGTGGCAAAAGGCAAAGTGTCTCTCAAGCCCCACCTGGAGCTTAAGTAGACCGTTGTGAAAGCCCAGCAAAACCTAGGAAAGTGTCCAGAAACACCTATTTGGTACCATCCTTTCCCCCCACTCATCTGGTTGGTCTTGCCTTCCCAACTTCAGGAAAATCCAGCTTTGAGGTCATCTGTGCCCACAGCGCCACAAAGTCTGCACAACAAATGCTGGCAAAGGACGGGAAATGTGCCTGTGATGTCTGCAAAGGGGGGTGACCCACCTGCTCTGCTCTGTTCATCTCTGCATCTCTGGGCTCCGGCACCCCACCTTCTTTATCACAGACGCTCAGTCAACCCTGGTGAGGACATAGATGAATATTGACTGAAGACACCTTGGAAATATCCATCCTCTGCAGGGGATTGTGGGTTTTAACACGTGTCGGAGAGGCAAGCTGAAGTGATAGAGACTAGGGGGTGGACTTCGATGACCAGTCAGCCTGGTGGGAGATGCACAGGTGTCCCAGGAGACCACCAAAGGCCTAGGATCACCCCATGAACGTACCTCTCGGGAGGTTCTGCCCTTTCGGGATGGGTGCCCGCTGGATGTCTTCCGGTCCTCCGTTAAGGGATGGAAGAACCCCTGGCCCTGACTCCGTCATGTTCTCCCTCAGGTCACAGAAAGAGCTAGAAGGGTGTTGTGGACCGAATGTCTAAGTCCCCTCAAAGTTCCTATGCTGAAGCCAGCCCCCCAGTGTGATGGTATGAGGAGGAGGGGGCTTTGGGAGGCGAGTAGGTCATGAGGGTGGGGCCCTCCAGAGTGGGATCAGTGCCCGTACCAAAGAGGCCGCCCCGCAGAGCTCCCTGGCCCCCTTCCCCGGGAGAGGTTATAGCGAGAAGAGGGCCATCTATGAACCAGTGAGTGGACTCAGCAGAACCTGACCATGCAGGGACCTCCATCTTCCCAGCCTCCAGAACTGTGAGAACTAGATGTTTATTGTTTAAGCCACCCAGTCTATGGCATTTTTGTTATAGCAGCCTGAACAGACTAAGACATGGCAATGCCCGGAAGGTGGGCTGGGAGCAGACAGTGGACACAGGAGAGAGTGCCTGGGGAATTTGAATGTTTGAAGACAAGAGAGAAGAAGCTGGCCTCTTCAAGATTTTTATGCTCTAGGAAACCTGGGAAGGTGTCCTTGCTTGATCACAGGCACCAGCGGTGGACCAGGGAGGGGAGGGCCGAGCCCTAGGCTGGCTTCAGAGATGGAAGCAGCTCCTTAGAATGCCACGTTCCCTGAAGGGGAGACTCCCCCCTTGGCCACCCCCAAAGGTGGGCAGGCACTGGACACCTGCAAATTTCTCTTTAGCAGGACAGGAAGCCCTTCCTTGCAACGTCTCACCCTGGCACTCCATCTCCTGCGTGTGTACTTTCATCTCCAGGCACACCCCACTTACGCCCTGCTCCCTCATTATATTTCAGCACTTTGTGTCGTTATGATTTCGCTAATTAGCTAGATTGCTAGGACGCTGAACCAAATCAAATCGTCAACCTTTTTCACTGGTGTGCCCCATCTGTCATAGTTACACAGTTTTAAAGCGTTACTCACCAACCCCAGAGACCTGGCGATGGAGAAGAGCGCATGTCCCTCTAGAAAGGTGTGCGCCTGTGCTTGTTTCTACCTCTCGGCGGCGTTCCCATGATCGTGACTCACAGAAGTGATGAGGAAATATGTGAATTAACAAGGTGACAGTTCCCGAGCCCTGCTCCTAGTATGATTCATGCGGCAAACTACGGTCGGGGGAAAGGGGGTGGAGAGGCCAAATGAGAAACAGTAATAATTTCCACGGCGTGGGAACTGTTACATTTTTGACACTAAGTCAGACACACGAGTACGAGAAAGGCGGATGCCCCATATGCCCTCAGAGAGGCCGCAGTGTTTTTTGAGGATTTTTGAGCACCTGGGATTATAGGACACTATAAAGAAGGCGCTGAGGGGTAGGTGCTTGTTGAAGTTCGGACACAGGTTATTGACTTAGGAGTGCTGACATTGGCACAGTCATTGCTGCAGTTTGAAAGAGAAGATTACTGAATCCTAATGGTAAACGGAGGGGCCTGGGGCAGGGTCTTGGAAGTGGGTTAGAATTCTGCGGAACTGGACTCCGGTGGCGAGGGGGACGGGCCCTCGGTACCCTCTGCATGGGGCTCCGTGGTCCGCGGGGGCAGGTCCGACTCCCCCGGACTCGGGCATCCACGTGGACTCACGCTTTTCCTCTCCTGCTCCTCAAGCCGCCACAGGGAACGCCTGACTGGGAACCCCGGGCCTGCTCCCCCCGCGGCTGGGCCGAGCTAGAGCGCAGGTGCCTCCGTGAACTTGGCGGGAAGGAAGGATGCGCGCCTGGGTCCCCACCGCGTGTGCGGTGCGCAGAGCGCAGAGGATGCCCCCCGGTCCACATGTGCGCCCCGCCTGCAAGTTGGCGGCTACTTGAGTTGCTGTGGGCGCCGTCACTCTGCGCGGTCACCGTGTGTTTCAATTGCTGTTTGCTGCTAAATAGAGCCCTTTGGAAAGAGGTCACCAGATTTTCCCTATTTGTTTCTTTTTATTGGTTTGTTTGTTGTTAAATATAGCTGACTCACTATGCTGTACACCTGAAACTAACTCAACTTTGTAAATCAACTATACATGTATATATATATGGCTCATTACATATGAAAATAAATTTTGGTCATCCCTAGCATTGAGAGGAAATAACTTGAAAGACTTGAAGATGCGTGGCCCACAATACATATTTTATTGTCTATTGTTTCTTAACACCTTGAATACAGTGTAAAGATCTACACTTATTGTATGAAAATGCACCATATTGAAAGATAAAGACAACACAAGAACTGCACAAAAGTTCTTGACATCATGATTGCTGTCCAAAAGCGGCAAGAAGAGCTCTTGAGCAATGGCAGGTTATGGGACTGTAGCAGTTTGCAATGCACAAATGTTTCTAAAACTCTCCTGGAATTCCTGCCTGGTTGGTTTAGCACCCAGACTGCCCACTGTGTTTTCCTGTGATCAGCCCAGCTTAGAGCTTGAGAATCCTGTCATCAAGATCACTGAGCTCACTGGTGGCTTCACACAAGACAACCGACAGGAAACCCAGCATAAAGAGAAGACAGACTCTCCGGCCTTTCCATACTGAACCTCATGAATGTGAAAACTTATTTATTATCAATTTTAAGGGGAAAGTTATTTTTTCTGTGGAGCTGAGCACCAAAAAAACACTGAGTTATGCCCAAACTATACCAATTCCATTAAAATGGAATAACTTTAATAATAATTTCAGCCGCCAGTCGAGTTATTAGGATGCTAGGAAATAAGGCAGTTCCCTTCAAGAACTGCTTTATAACAGTGCGGCTGACTGGGTTCCTTCAGTTTTCCCAGCATCGAGGTCTATGCTCACAGAAAAGCACAGAGGAGATACTCATCATTTATGGACTAGAACATGTAATTATTTTAAGTTAAGATTGAAAGAATGTAAACAAAGCAAGCCAGAGTATTCAGAGAGGAAAAGTTAAGTCAACAGATGCCAGTGTTGCAGCTGGAAGATGTCCCCTTGAGGGCTCTTCCTGGCAGTGTTAGTAGAGAGGGTAGCCTGCAAAATCTAAATCAGCCCCTGGATTAACAAAGACATGCCTCATACATCGAAGTAGGGCTATTAAAATCAAAGTCTTCCTCATGTTCAGCACTCTACACGTGGGTAGGACTATCTCAAGATTGGTTGTACAAACGAGTTCTCAATATTGTGATCTGGTGTAGAGGCTATAGGAGTTCCAAAGTCCGTCAGGTCTCCACTAAGAAGCATCTCTGTGACTTGGACCTCCTAGTACCTTCTTGATGCCTCAGATTCCTCTCTTGGAGACTGGAGGAACAGAGAAGATTCCAAAGCCTGTCCATATCTGAGATTCTATCTTTCTGCACATGTGCACTGGGGCAGTGGAAGGCTGGGACAGAAGCCTCACTAGATGGGTGGGGGACCAGCTAGGAAACAGTAGACAGGCTCTGACAAAAAGTGAACGGTAGAAAAGGTGAGAAGCCCTGTTTTTTTTTTTTTTTTTTTTTCCGGGCCTCTCACCGCTGTGGCCTCTCCCGTTGCGGAGCACAGGCTCCGGACGCGCAGGCTCAGCGGCCATGGCTCACGGGCCCAGCCGCTCCGCGGCACGTGGGATCCTCCCGGACCGGGGCACGAACCCGTGTCCCCTGCATCGGCAGGCGGACTCTCAACCACTGCGCCACCAGGGAAGCCCCGCCGTGTTTTTAAGGCACGAATTGATTCAGCATAAGTCACAAAAAAGAGAAGTTTGAGGTAGTTAGTACGGAAACCATGCTTTCATATCCATTCAACGAATTGAGTAAGTGTCTCCTCACCTGGCCAGGTGCATGGAACACACAGTAGGATAAAAACAGATGGATTCCCTGCTCTCACTTTTCTGATAGCGTAATAGATACAGACATTGTAACTTGTAACGTAATTACGAGTAACGCCTGTATCTATTGCAGATACAGGTAGACAGTTATGGGTGATGTTTATGGCTCTATGATTCATTCTTTGTGTTTTCTAAGTTATCTACAATGAATAGGGATTGGTTTTATAATGAGAATATATGTTTACAAAAAATCATAAAACATCAGATTTTTTTCTTTATCAGGGTGATTTTACATAATTACTTTATGAAAGGAAAGACTGCTTCACAGATGAGCAAACCGGGGCTCAGGTTAAATGACTTATTAAGGTCATAGAACTGTAATGAATAAAACTAAAAGAAAGACACAGTGCCATGCACATAACTACATCTTATTAGACCTTTGGTTCTTTTTAAACAGGGGAGCTAGGCTTAAAACCTAAGTTCTTTAAATCTCCAAATCCCAGGCCCTTTCCATCACCAGACGGTGACTGTTAATAACCCCAATATGTGATCTTGAGGATCAAGGTAAGAACTGCAATATATTCAGTCATAAAAAATAAAATGAAAGAAACTGACATAAGGAAATCCTCTCCAAAAATTTGAGTCTCACTTCCTTGATTTCACTCTCCTATATCACTCTTCCTTTTAATTTAAAATTTTTTTTCCTTTTAATTTTTTTCTATTTCCATTAAAGATATATCCTTAAAATACTATTTAGGAAGGACATAAAGGAAAAACTTACATATTTGTTCTACGCTAAAAGACTACTGCTGATAACGTGGAATAATTCATTTTACTTTTTTCCCTAGAGTTAGGTTTTTAAGTTATTATTATAATTATACTGAATACCCAATTATAAGTTTTTAGTGGATTTCTGCTGTAATTACCCAATTATTATGAAAAATTGAGTCAACAATAAGAAAACAGCCTGAAACTAAAAAGTCAATAAATATGTCATAGAAGCAAACTTAGCTCAACATTTCCTTAGGTGTGTACCATAAAACACTAGATCCACGAATTGTTCATTAAGAAAAAAATTTAGTGGTAAAATAAATTTAGGCGACACTTCATATTCTCATCCCGCTTTGGAGATTCACAATGTACTTTACAAAAATCTGAGAGCGGCAAAAAGTGTTCAAGAAAAGGAAAAATTTGTTTAAACTTTATTTCGCTCATTTCCTAAATGTATTTGTACGGAACTTTTTTTTTTCAAAATATTTTACACTTGTTAATGTCCTCTGGAATAGGAACACACTTAGGGATACACTGTGTTTGCTTCTTCCCCAGAGCTGTTTCCAGCGCTGGCTGTTCTTAGGCAGGGCTGCGATGGCCTTGCAGTGCTCAACAGGGAGAGACATGGGAAGACAAGGACCTTCCAGGGGGCTGGGCCAGAGCGGGAGGGAAAGGGGCTTGGAAACGGCATCGACGGATGTGGCGATCAGCATTCAGGCCTCCCCATGTCCTCAAAGTCTTTGTTTAACATGACATTTCAAGATCCTACACTTTCCCCATCACAGGTGTCAGCCATGGAAGAAGTCTGCAGAAACCACTAGTGGAAAGTGAACCACGGGCACTGTTGATAAGTCTTCCTTTTTACCTGCTTCCTTCTTCACCTTGAAGCCTCGAAAGCACTCCGGTTTAGTTTCACACCACCCCGCCCTCACGTTCAAGCACAAAGGTCTTGCAGCTGGACTAGCCCTTATGTCCTTCCTGTCCCCTCTCCTCCCACCTTCTCTCTCATTCACTTCATAACTCTTTTGGGGGGCACCTACTCTGTTCTCAGGAGACATTCGCCAGAGCTGTGGTCTCTGTCCTGGAGCAGCCTGCCTCCACTGAGGTCTCACCGAGACCACTGGATTAGGTCTCCTTGCCTCCAGGCCCTGTACTCCAGTGCGTCTTTTGAACTTACCGTGATAACCCATTCGGATTTTTAAAAGTTGGCCACTATAAGATGAAAACAATCAGCCATACAGAAATACTAGCATTGTGTCCCACATCTGATCAAAAGACCAGGAACGGCTGCCCAAAGTGTCTGTATACCGTTATGTTGAACTATCTGAAATTGTCGCTATTCCTACAAAGATGACAATTTCACGTGGCTCCACACAATAAGATGAAGTCTCTGCTTTTCAATTTGTTGGTCACCATATTATATAAAAATCTGGTGAGATGGATTTTCTCCAAATCTGAAAGGCATGTTAGGGATGGTCAGACTTGGACCGTGAGGCCTGCATAAAATCCACTTTTTGAGCCCAAATCCAAAGTCATCAGGCAAACTCTGCAGCTGCTGGCAGTGATCAAAGATCCAGACGCTTCTCATGCAGGCAACTCTACACGGTTTGCTCCATGTACGTCAAACCCAGTAAGTCTCCTGAGTGTTCCAGATTCTTTTTTATATTCTATTTCCTCGTTGGGTTATTGTGAGAATTAAAAGACAAAGAAGGAATAATCTATGTAAAGTGGGTGGAAAATTACATTTGCCATTAGCAATAGGCCTGACAACTTCTCACTTTTTGTGTGTGTTTTCTTGTTTTTCTGCGGCACGCGGGCCTCTCACTGCTCCGGCCTCTCCCGTTGCGGAGCACAGGCTCCGGACGCGCAGGCTCAGTAGTTGTGGCTCACGGGCCCAGCCGCTCTGCGGCATGTGGGATCCTCCCAGACCGGGGCACGAACCCGCGTCCCCTGCATCGGCAGGCGGACTCTCAACCACTGCGCCACCAGGGAAGCCCAACTTCTCACTTTTTCTGAGACACCTTCATTTCCAACCCTCTGGGAAGTAACCCCTCCCCTGCTTACTGTTCTCCTAGCATTTCCTTTGTACCTCAAATAAATCACATATCAGAGCCTGTCTTGAGTTAGAATTATTTATGCATGTGTCTATTTTCTCCCATGGATTATGGACCCCTTCTGAGCAGGGATCATATTTTATTCATGTGTCTCACCCCCATTGGGCAGGGATCTTACACTGTGAAAGCAATTTGCCAGTCAGAAAGCACAATCATGGATGGTGACTTCCATCAAGCATATTCTGAATTGTGTTTCATTCTTTGTAAGTGAAGTTCAGGACCACTCCTCTCCTGGAGCAATGTTCATGACGTTAGAAGTTAGGAAATTCTTCTTTCCACGAAAGGCTTGCCTGGATGGCAGAGAAGTGGAGCTCGGATGCATCTTTGTACTGCTCTCCCTGGAACAATTCCAGTTTCCTAAAGATGAAATTGCCTTTTTGCCTTAGCCATGGTGTAAACAAATACAATCACCTTTCCTTTCATTTTGCCTTTTATGGTTTCTTAGACAAAGGCATGAATGCATAAAACTTCCAATTATCTAAGGAACTGGGGCAGTGAAGAGTTAAGGAAATATTCAAGAAAATGCAAGTCTTTAGCTTCTTTTTCAGCGTTTTGGGAAGTTATTAAGAAGGGCAAGCCATAGAAGGCTTTTCCTGTGAATGGGATCCACACTCCGTCCAAGCCTTCCGTTCACGATTAGGGAAAACAAAATCCAGAGAAGTGATGAAACATGCTTAAAACTTGTGTGGTAGGAGGGAATGTTTCTGTCCTGAGAGGGATTTAGGGCAACTATATCCCAACCACATTTAGGTCAATTTGAGATGCTTTCAGAAGCTTCTAAATTTAGGCATCATACCTCACTAATTCCAAGAGTTCTCTGGTCCTACTGGTCAAAAAGCTGACGGAAGGAGTAGCCAGGATAAACAGGAGAGTAAAATAGCAGCTTTAAGTGCTGCTCTATGCAATGCTGTTCTTGGTGGTGTCCAGACAGCCAAGAAGAGACTGCTGAGGAGAGTGTCACGCTGACACGCAAGTTTTTGAGACCATCGTACGCTCTTTTAGGCCTTAGCGAAATCGTCTTCGCTGTCTTTTGGAACTTGGAGCTCATAGGACCAACTGCAAGGTGCCAGGCAACCTTGACTCGCCTGACATGGAGCCAGAGGAGCCACAGGGACGAAAACATCATTTTCTGTCCTTGCTCTTCACCACGCGTATTTGCTCACCACGTCAGCTGCGCAGGGCTCAAAGCTCCTTCATCACGCTCCTTTCTCCATGTCATCACCTCCCCATTCGGATCTTTCACCCCCATCCTTGTGCCACACTTTCCCTCTTGTTTCGGCTACCAGCCTCCTGTCCCTCCCTCCCTGGATCTGGCCACATCCAGATGAATTTCAACCCTACCTGTTCCAAATTGCAAAGGGGCAAAGCAAAACGCCTTGACCTCCATCCCTAAATCACGAACGGCAGAAAATCACACGTGTGAAAATTAAGTACAAATTTACGTGACGCTTTCTCAGAGGCGGTAGAGGGCTGTGAGAGAGAAGGCTCTGGAGGTAAACCGTGGTTCAGATCTTGGCTCTATCACTCCATCACTTCACCTCTGTGTGCCTCAGCTACCCAGCTTCAAAGTGAGGTACCAACTACGTCAGCTAGGAAAGTGGTTTGGCTGAATACGTAAGAGCGGAAATAACAGCCCCTTAAATGAAATGGAAATTGGCTTCTCTCTGGTGGAGGAGTGCAGGGTTGATAAGGGGGGCTCCATGATCTGTGGGATTAGCTCCTGTGTTTGCTCTGTAGCTCTTCTCAATCTGTGTCCTCCATCCTGTGGACCGTGATGGCTACCCCAGCTTCCACCATGATGTTCACACTCTAGCCAGCAGGAATAAGAGGAGAAGGAGCATGCCCTCATTTCCTATAAAAGTGTGACCCAGAAATTCTCCCGCATCACTTCCCCTCATATCTCGTTGACCAGAATCCAGTGAATAGTCACATCTGGTTTCAGAGGGTGCCATATGCCTTGCAAAAACTTCTATTACTGTGTCAAAACAGGAGACTAGAAATTGAAGGGAAACCCAGTTAACTAGGCCACACCAATGCCATAGCATTCTAGAGATTAAATTAAAACAATACCTAGTGCCATAGTAAATCCTTGATGGTCATTGGCTATTAACACAATTACAATATTAACAGTTAGTTATTATGGCTGTTTCTTGTCCCTGTTTTTATACTATATGTTCACAGGCTGTGAGAATCATGTGAAGTATTTAGACCCTTTAATTTTAAAAATAGCCATTCATTTATTAATATGAAATGCATGTTAATTTTTAAAAACTAAAGTAAATCCAAGTGAAAAGAAAAAAAATACGACTCACCCGTCAAACCTTTCAATTATAACAAGCTGCATAATTATAATACGAACAGTTTTGAGCAATAGAATTTTTGTTATTTTCCAGAAAATCTATATGTATACATCAAAGTATTAACTACTTTGAAATAAGAAAACTGGAATCCAGAAAAACCAATGTTTGCTTTGGCATACGTTTGAAAGGAACTGAATTCCTTAACAAAGAGAGTTGACAATTATAGAGGTATTTTCTTCACAAAAGATCAAAAGATTCAGTTTGTTAGCCCAGTACCTCTTTAATCCAGGAATATAACCAGCAGAGTTCACTAATGCCTCTGGGTACTTCTCAGAGGATAAAGACCCCCTGATGGAAATGTGGAAACAGAAGGAACATAAATGAAGGCAATCTTTTAATGCAAAAAGTGGCAAAACATTGGACAGATTAGATTTGCATAAAGTAGAGCTTTTCTTGTAGACCAAATCCTTAGGTTAAAGGGTTCACAGCTCTTTGGGAGAGTGCAGGAGGCTGATTTTTCTACCCAGTGGTTGAACATATATTTTTGTGTTGTGGAGCTTTACTGCATCTTGGAGACGTAGGTAGAACAGGGTACTGGTTTTAGAGCCAGATCATCTGGGTTGAAATCCTAACTTTACTTACTGGCTATATGACCTTGAACATTTTTTGCTACGTTGGGTCTTTGTTGCTGAAGGAGGGCTTTCTCTAGTTGCGAGCAGGGGCTACTCTTTCTTTGCGGTGCGTGGGCTTCTCATTGCAGTGGCTTCTCTTGTTGCGGAGCACGGGCTCTAGGCACGCCGGCTTCAGTAGTTGTGGCATGCGGGCTCAACTGTTGTGGCACACAGGCTTAGTTGCTCCGCAGCATGTAGGATCTTCTGGGACCAGGGGTCAAACCCGTGTCCCCTACATTGGCAGGTGGATTCTTAACCACTGTGCCACCAGGGAAGCCCTGTTTGTTTCTTTTTGAGGTATAACTGACCTACTACACTTTGTTAGTTCCTGGTACACAGCATAGTGTATAGACATTTCTATACATTACAAAAATGGTCACCACAATAAATCTAGTTACCATCTGTCACCATACAAAGATATTACCTAGTTATCTGATATATTCCCCACACTGTACATAGATTTTATATATATATATATATGATTATTTTAAGTTGATAATCTCTTAAGTTCAAACGTGTTTTAACAACCCTGAATTTTTACTACCCACCCCATGTTTACTGTTTTTGGCATCATGTTTTACATCTTTTCTGTACGTCCCTTAACTACTTACTGTGGATATAGATGATTTTTGTCTTTTAACCTTCCTAATAGCTTTGTGCATGGTTGATTTATTAACTTTACTATATATTTGCCTTTACCAATGAGTTTTTTCCTTTCATAATTTTCTAGATTCTAGTTGTGACCTTTTTTTTTTTCACTTGGAGAAGTTCCTTTAGCATTTGTTGGAAAGCTGGTTTGGTGATGCTGAATTCTTTTTGCTTTTGCTTGTCTGTAAAACTTTTGATTTCTCCGTCAAATTTGAACAAGAGACTTACTGGGTAGAGTATTCTTGGTTGTAGGTTTTTCGCTTTCATCACTTTAAATATCATGCCATTTCCTTCTGGCCTGTAGAGTTTCTGCTGAAAAATCAGCTGATAGCCTTAGGGAAGTTCCCTTGTACATACTGTGGTGCTCTTCCCTTGCTGCTTTTAGTATCCTCTCTGTATCTTTAATTTTGGCCATTTTGAGTACAATGTGTCTTGGTGCGATCCTCTTTGTGTTGATTCTGTTTGGGACTCTTTGATTCCTGAACCTGGACGTCTGTTTCCTTTGCCAGGTTAGGAAGTTTTCAGCTATTATGTCTTCAAATATGTTCTCTGCCCCTTTCTCTCTTCTCCTTCTAGGACTCCTATAATGTGAATATTAGTTTGCTTGATGTTGTCCCAGAGATGTCTTAAACTGTCCTCATTTTTTAATATTCTTTTTTCTTTTTTCTGTACAGTTTCAGTGATTTCCAGTCCTCTGTATCATCTAATCTACTATTAATTCCTTCTAGAGTATTTTTTCATTTCAGCTATTGTATTCTTCATCTCTGCTTGGTTGTTCTTTATATTTTCTAACTCTTTGTTAAGAACTTATAACTTCTCACTCTGTTCCTCCATTCTTCTCACAAGTTCTTTGAACATCTTTATGATCATTACCTTAAACTCTTTATTGGGTAGATTGTTTATCTCTACTTCACTTAGTTCTTCTGGGGCTTTTTCTTGTTCATTTGTTTGGAAGATATTCCTCTGCCACCTCATTTTGCCTAATTTGCTGTTTATATTTATATGTATCTGGTAGGTTGGTACATTTCCCGAGAAATGTACCTTGGAGAGATGTTCTTTTGTAGAAGATGCCCCATGTCTCTTCACTCTGGTCACCAGAATTATATGCTCCTGGGGTACCCCCTATGTGGGCTGTGTGGTTCCTTCTGTTGTGGCAAGGTCAACACCTGTGGGTGGTCTGGTTGGTGTGGCTGGCCTCTGGTTGGTTTCCAGGCCCCGCCTTGTGCAGAGGCTGCTGGCCACTGGTTGGAAGGGCCAGGTCATGAGGCTGCTGGATGCAGGGCCCCAGAGGTCCTGTGGCTAGTGCTGACCCACTGGTGGGCAGAGCTGTGTTCTGGAGTAGGTGGTTGTAGGGCTGGAGGTCCTGGATCTAGGGTCAGCCTGCTGGTGGGTGAGCCCAGTTCCTGACAAGGCTGGCTGTGGGGTCCAAGGTGTCTCAGAGCTAGTACTGACCTGCTGGTAGGTGGGGCTGGAGTCCAAGGGTCCCAGGGCTATGTAAGCTCACTGCTGGGTGAAGCCAATTCCTGGGTCTCTGGTGACAGGGCCCTGGGGGTTCTGGGGCTGGTGCCAGCCTGCTGGTGGGTAGGCTGCATCTTGGTTGGGAGACTGCAGGGCTGTGGTGGTCCTGGGGCTGGAGGCCACCTACTTGTGGGCAGGGCCAGGGCCCAGGGAAAGAGGCTCGCTCCTAGCACATAATCTATATCACTCTCCACTTCAATTTCTTAAAATGGACATTTTTAAAAATAATGAAATCACTATTTTAAGGACCCTCTTCAAACCTGGTTGCTGCTCCTCTGTCCCACCTATACATGAATTCTAGATGTGCCACTGGAAGGAGGCTTGAAAAGTTCTTACAAGGAGCAGGGCTGAGAGGCATGTAGAGGGGGCCAGGTGCCCAGGGGAGGGTGTGTTCTCCATAAGACTTCTTAATGATGGCATGACCATCAACTGCTTAGTGATGGCATGGCCATCAAGTCTGCCTTCCCTGCCATTTTCTGAGACACACAGTGACCTTAGGACAAATCCTGCTTTTTGGCCCAAGCTAGCTCAAGTCAGATTTCTATAGTTTGCAGTTAAATATAGAGCTAATACCTCTATTTCTTATCCTAGATTTCTGTGGGGAAGTCAACTGGATTGACTCGTGATATGCAATTCAAATGTGAATATATATGTATACAGATATATAGAGCCCCAAACAGGCTGCCTGAGAAATCTAGGAAAGCATTTGGTAATGTTGAAGACCCAGATCTTAACTTTAACTGCCTAGCTGATGCCTTACATGAAATACCAGTGAAAAAAGGTGGAGGTGCTGAGCTGTAAACCTGCAGAATATATCAGTGTGTGTAGCTAAAAGTAGTCATGGGTAACTACAGCCCCTTTTCTTGCCTAATAACCAGTTTCTTTTCATCCAGTCCACTAACACATTAGTTATACTCACTGGTGTTACACAGTGAAACACAAAATAAAGATAACACATCAAGACTATCTACAAAATTTTATTGTCTATTTACAGAAGAAGAAAAGCATACATATCATTAAAACAAATAACACGCTTTTTCTCAAAAAACTGTCATGGACTCCAATGATATTCAAATAGGGTAACATAATTGTTGGTAGACAATCTTCCATGAATATGGTAAAGAGCTCTGGCATCTGTGGTAAAGGATGCTTGAATAGCCACCCTAAAGACAGAGCACCTCCAGAGCCTGTAGGGTTTGTCTCCCTGGAGCCTTTGTTCACATTAAGGGGGGGATGGAGCTAGTGAGTCCAGAAGGCCCCTCCCCAGGGAGGGTTGGTCTACATACAGAGCGAAGGCCTCTCTCCTCTCCCCTTTCCCCCTCCCCCACCCCTCACTCTGCAAGTAGAGCCATAGCTCGAGATCTGCCCTGTTTCCAGACTTCACACTGTATCCCAGATCGCCCAAGACAGTCCTGGTTTACACCTGTTATACAGAATGATTATGAATATACTTCATTTCATTCTTAAAAATGTCCCCCTTTGGAAGGTAAATAATGATCCATCCCACAAGATTTCAAGAGCTATTCTCAAGGAAGTACAGTATTATCCGATTTTTAAATGTTTTTGATATTTGGTGATTCATCCCTTTAATTTGCCAACTCTAGTTACTCTGGTTGCATTGCCATTGAAATAGTCAAACTGCCCCTTGAGCCTTCTCCCCTCAATTCTCCTAGAACTCGACACCCATGCTGGAGCACACCTCACCTTCTGCTTTGTTATAGAGCATGTTTAGGGACACTTTGTGTCCCCTGCATTTGTCCACAATCTTTCTCTTCATGTTTCAGTGTCCACTGACATTCCTAGTCTAGAATTAAACAAATGAGTGAAATAGCTTTTGGATAAAGCCAATGATTATCCCCAAATTTATCTGCTTAAAGATTCCGACTGTTTCCAGGTTAATAGGAATATGGTTTGCCTATGCCCACGTCGTACAAGCAACAGCACTCGTGTTGCAATTTAAACAGAGTTGATATTGGTTTTCCTCTACAAGTGGAAGATTGAGACCCAACATTAAATCGTTTATCCCAGGTTAATGGTAAAGGGAAAACAAAACCACAAAACGTAGCCAGCCACTGGTTTTCCTGTTGGGTGCTCTAGCCTCATTATGAAGCAGAGCAGGACCCTCTATGGTCTTTGGTCCCCGTGTCCTCAGCCTGCCTTTTGTCTGTGAAACAACTTTAGCCAAAGAATAAGTTTAATCAGAGAAATGAGAAAATGCAGAAACAAAGGAAAACAGTCAAAGGAGACCAAATAATAATAGTTTAGTCATTAAGCAAAGTCAAGAACTTTTAGTTTCTCCTCAAGGGCTATAGAGAATATTCTGAGCCATATCCTGGGAGCTGTCTTGTAGATACTGGAAGCCCCACTGGGTGGAAGAAGTTAACTACATGATGACCAGAGTGTAACCATGACAGAAGCTGCCACAATTCTGAGAACTGGCCTCAAAGAAATGGGAACAAACTGACCCTGGAACTAAAGAGTAACTGTACTTAAAACAATCAAGATGACGCTGGTCAGACCACCGATGACCAATTTCAAGGTGATGGTCAGAGCTGACTGTGCTGTTTCTGCATGTGGCCCCCTCCCTCCGCCTATAAAAGCTCTTGCCCAGTGATTGTCAGTGAGGGGAGTCAGCCTTTGGACGGGAGTCTGCCCTCCCCACATCCCTGGTTTCTGGCATCCAAAATAAAGCAAACTTCCCTTTCCATCAAACTTGTCTCTTTATTGGCTTTGGAGCAGCGAGCAGCCAGACCTCCACTTTTGGTTACAAGTATGACTGTGTGTTTCCAAGTTGCATGTTTGCTTTGCTCCTGTATTTTATTCATTATAAGGTGGGTTTCTGATATATTGGTCCTGCCATCAGTCTAAAACTACAACATTAATAATAATTGATGCCATGTTTTATTTCCAAAAGATAGAAGAAATAAAGCTGAAAGAGATAGAGCTAAAAAAAAGTGCAGAGGTAAGACAGCTGGAGACTTTTGGTAAAATTCAATCACAAACTAAAAAAAAAAAAAAAAAAAAAAAAAAAAAGAGTAAATATATCACTGCTGATGCATATTATATATCCTAGAACTAGGTAGACAGATGGATCCAGCATGAGAAATTTTTGCCTACCCTAGAATGAGAATGCATTTAATTATATTACAAAATTTTCTACCACTGGCTTCAAATTACAAAACTAATATACATTAAAGTCAATTTAATTTAATTTAAATGAGAAATTTCTACAATTAGAAAAGAGTCTGGATTAACGCTCTTAAATTACAAAAATAATATTTTCCCTTTGCCATTTCATTACCAAACAAAATAATTTAAGCTCATCCCAGACAACCATAGAGCGTCCAGTGCCCCCCTTATATTTATGGGGGAAGCTACCTATTGGTAATGATTTATCTATCTTCTTTAACTCCTACCTTTAATTCAATTCTTAACCACCATCACCTCTTACCCCTTACTTCCCCTACCCTCCATCTTGATCCCTGGAATCTATTTTCCTTGAAGTGGCAATCCTGTTCCTTGTCCTTCATTGGTCTTGAATTCTGTAGGCTCTTGCCTACTGCTATCTGCGGGACGCTATGTCTCCTCCAAAGATCCTTCCCCCAACTTTTCATGTCCTAATCTAAGCTGCCAACCAGCCATATGAACCTCATCGGAAAATTCTGCATCTTATCACTTTTTCCTCCAGAGTAATTTCCTCTCTCTCTGTCTCAACTTCTCCCACCCAAATTCGTCATATGGTCTTTTATGTTATTATTTTTATGTTAAAAGAAAATATAAGTTGTCTTCCCAACAAGAAGGGCAATTATGTTCAGGGGTAATATTCCAACGTTTTAGCAGAAAAAAATGACAAAGTCACCAAGCTACCAGAACTGACTGCAGCGAGGCTGCAACTCTGAATGACAACCCAGCAGGAAGCGATTCCTCTGACCTCTTAAAACAGTGATTTGCAAACCTGTTGCATATTGGAATCACCTGGGGAACTTTTCAGACCCACCGGTGACTGGCACCAGCCCCAGTCCAATTCAACCAGAATCTCCGATGGTGGGTGCAGGTGTTGCTATGTCTTAGAGCCTTTGCAGCTGATGCGTTAACGTGCAGAGAGGGTAACAGCCGCCAGCTTGGATGACTGAGATGAGCAGCCATTGCTGTCACTGCTCAAACTGTAGCCAGTTTTTATTTTGGGCGGACAGGGGCTGCATTGGGTCTTAGCTGCAGCGCACGGGATCTCCGTTGAGGCACGTGGGATCTTTTTGTTGCGGCAAGGGCTTCTCTCTAGTTGTGGCGCACTGGCTCCAGAGCACGTGGGCTCTGTAGTTTTGCAGCACGCGGCGTCTCTCATTGAGGCGTGCGAGCTCATTAGTTGTGGTGCGTGGGCTTAGCTGCCCCTGTGGCATGTGGGATCTTATCTTAGTTCCCCGACCAGGGATCGAACCCGCGTCGCCTGCAGTGGAAAGAGGATTCTTTACCACTGGACCACCAGGGAAGTCTCATGTAGCCAGTTTTTGAAATGGATGGTTTTTCTCAGGCCCAAAGGGGTGATGTGAATTTAGCAAATTCTACACAAGAATCAGTGGCTAAGTAGAAACTCTGTCTTGACCCTCTGACTCCCAGGGAAATCTTCTTGCCACTGTACCAGACTCCTACTGGACACACTCAGCCTTCCTGTGTATTACAACCACATCTTGCATGCATCTTGTCCTTGTTGCATGTTTCTGTGTAGATCTCATGGACCTACTTTCCGGAGTGTTCATCAAAGGCAGTTCCTGAGGATGACGGCCCTACAGCCCTATTTAAGACTCACCATGCAATGTCTTTCAATAAGGAGACAGTCGTCATTACAAGCTGACAGAAACCAAAGAACAAAGGAGAGGGGAAACCCTCTGTGACTCTGATCTCATTGCAGGATCCAGGTGGTGTCTTGTACCAGGAGGATTCTGTGGGGATAGAGGTGAGCAGTATTTACAGCATCTGTGCAAGGGGGTAGCTGAACTGGTAACACGGATTCAGAATGAGTAGAGAATAGCCTTGTTCAGTTTATTCCCTTATTGTATGGGTGAAGCCAAACTCATGCAGTGGGCTGGGTTGCAGAGCTAGAATTAGAAATCATGTAGCCTGGTCATCACTGGAATGCTACACCAACTCCATTGTGATGCAGGGGGAGTGTGCCTTACAGTGTTCCTTACGAAGGAAGGGAGAGAGAGAGAGAAAGAGAGACAGAGACAGAGAGACAGAGAGATAGCTCCTGTATTCACTGTACTTAATCCATCAAGGTTGTTTGGCCCTGATACCTGAATTCAAATTCAGGCAGTCTACCTCACTACAAATAACTCAATTTCATTTCTTTTTATGGCTGAGTAATATTCCTTTGTATATATGTGGCACATCTTCTTTATCCATTCATCTGTTGATGGACACCTAGAGTCTGTCATACAGAGTGAAGTAAGTCAGAAAGAGAAAAACAAATACCGTGTGTTAACACATATATATGGAATCTAAGGAAAAAAAAAAAAGGTCATGAAGAACCTAGGGTTTAAGACAGGAATAAAGACACAGACCTACTACAGCATGGACTTGAGGATATGGGGAGGGGAAAGGGTAAGCTGTGACAAAGTGAGAGAGTGGCATGGACATATATACACTACCATACGTAGAATAGCTAGCTGGTGGGAAGCAGCCGCATAGCACAGGGAGATCAGCTCGGTGCTTTGTGACCACCTAGAGGGGTGGGATAGGGAGGGTGGCAGGGAGATGCAAGAGGGAGGGGATATGGGGATATATGTATACGTATAGCTGATTCACTTTGTTATACAGCATAAACTAACACACCATTGTAAAGCAATTATACTCCAATAAAGATGTTAAAATTAAAAAAAAATTTCAGGCAGTCTAAAATAAGAACTCAGACTTTTTCAATCTTATGGTAAACTGCCTCCCCAAAGGTATTTAATAATTCTAATAAATAATCTATATATTGCCTTTCAATCTGTCCATTTCATGTAAATATATAATAATATCAATTTGGTGCAATGTACTGTCACCGGCCTATCAGGGTTGGAAATATAATCCTTCCATGATACTATTTAGATCATAGAGACTGTGAGATAAGATTAGGGTAAAAGGGGTTTCTGGTTGCTTTCTCCTCTTTTCCCAGAGATATGGGGAAAATTATTATGTGCAAAATGCCTTAGGGTCTTCAAAGGAGAGCTGCCGTAACACTATAAATGTATAACTGTTTTGTACGTGAAAAAAGAACAGGAATTCTAGGAGCACTAATAACTAAAACAATTCTGAATTTTGAGGATAGAAACCTGCACTCTAATTCCTCCAAATCAGGCTTGGATATTAAAAAATACAACCCAATTATAAAATGTTTCATTACAGCAATCGAGAAATCTCGTTTGCCACTCACCTAGCGGCGTGCAGAGCTTTCCTCTGTCTATAAAACAGAGATCTTGTAACCCACGAGCAGGAATGTGAACAGCCCCTGCTGTGATATTCAATTTACAGGGAAAAAAAAGAAAGAAAGGAAATCCAAACCGCAGCCTTGGCCTGGCAGTGTGTGGCTCAGACACGCTACATTTTAACCAGCCTAAAATATTAAATGTTTAGGCTCAGGGGATCTGTGATCGTTTAGACCCAGCTGTAATATCAGTTTAACAATCAGGAAAAAAATAACTTTCCATTTCGGAAGCAAAATTAAACTGTCATTAAACAACGTAATTGACTGAGTTATAACTTTGAGCTATGACTCAAAAAGAGGTGAGTACGATCTCATTGTCTCAAATTGTCAGTAATTACAGTCATCATTTAATGTAATTTATCTAGCCACCATTAAATAACCCAAGAATGGGAAAGCCGAATAAACTGTATAAATGTAATTTATTGATGCACAGTATTTTACGTAACTCTATGTGTACATATAAATAACCCCCATTAATCCAGACAGTGGAGAGTGGATTTATACAGACACTGAATGTTGTTGAAATTGTTCAGACATAAGATCTCTGTTGGGATTAACAATGCAGCATTAAAGTGATTTGAGTGCTGAAAGGGGGGAAAGGAGGACCCCCAACATCTTAGAGATCTTTCTAGGTTAGATTTTTATAACGGGATTACTATTTTGAAATTAAAGCGTTCCTTGTAGAGTGTATTTGGGAGGCAGACTGGCATGGGTGTTAAGCTGCAGCTAAATGGTTTGAATCCTAGTTCTGCCACGTACCTCGCTGGGAGGTTATGTTTAATGAAATGCCGCCTTTAATGAACCAAAGGGGGAAAGCACTCGCCACTGAGTCTGCACAAGAAAATCTTGATCAGATACTTTCTGCATTTAATGTCCTTATCCAGACTCTGACTCGAGGAGACACTGATTCATCGAATAACAGAACCCAAAAGTATCCTGATACTCAGCCATGGATTCCACAAATGAGCCCGTCCCTGGTCCAAAGCTGTCCTGAAGCAAGGCTGCCTGTGGGGTAGAAAGGCAAGATTTGGGGTCCACAAAGGCTGGGAGAACTGTGCAATTTTGACAAGTCATTGAACATCTCTGAGCTTCGTCAGCCTTTATTGGTAAAGTGGAGATAATGCCGACTCAGGATTGTTGGAAGGATTCAATTAAATGAAAGAATATTTCAATACATGGTAACTTTTATTGAGAGGTAAGGTAATGATATTGGCATCATTTTTAAAACATGCTGTCTAACAAAGAGAAAATGTTTTAACAGTAGTCATTGAGCATAACCAGGGTATTGAAATTCAGATGATCAATTATTCTGAGCTGAACGCGGCATCACCTCTTAGCCTATTCTAGGGTCATTCAGTGGTTGCTAGATGTGAACTACGTTACCCTTCATCTCTGCAGGTCCAAATTCAAAAAATAAATAATTTGCTCAAGCCATACAGCTAGATAGCACCCCAAGTGTATCAGTCACGGTGTCCAGAGAAACAGAACCAGTAGGAGATATACAGATATGTAAATACATATGTGTGTAAGAGACTTATTGTAAGGTGTGGTTTCAAGTGATTATGGAGGCTGAGAAGTCCCAGGACCTGCCCTCTGTGAGCTGGGGACCCCGGGAGGTGCTGGTGTAGTTTGAAGGCCTGAAAGCCCAAGAGCCAATGGTGTAGGTTCCAGCCCAAGTCTGAAGGCCTGAAATACAGGAGAGCCAGGAGTGAAGTTGGATGCTCATACAGTTAGGGGAATTCAACCTTCCTCTGCCTTCTTTGTTCTACTCAGGCCCTCCCTAGCTGGGATGAGGCCCAGCCACGCTGAGAGAGCAGTGTGCTTCCCTCAGTCTGCGATTCAAATGCTAATCTCTCCCAGAAACACGCTCACCCAGCAACTCTGTTAACCAGCTAGCTGTTCAGGCCCCGGTCTGGTCAGGCTGACACATAGAACTACCCATCACACCACCCATCACACCGATGTCTTGGCTCCTGTCAGCGATCGTGCTATTGTAAAAGTGGCTTTTTTGTACTCCTGTTCTTTTTGGTTCTCCTTATTTTTTCCAAGAGCAGAACAATTTTTTTTTTTTTTTCCAAATGAAATATTACTTGGACTCACAGAAAAAGTGGGAAGGGATCTTTAGCCCCTTCACCAGCCCTCCCAGACCCCACACGCCTGAGACTCCTTTGGGGGACCCCTAAGGCTCTGTGGAATCCGGATTGAAAAACACGCTGTTCCACAGCAATGCACTGTCTCCACAGCCTATTGGGGAAGGGGAATTAAAGAACTGAACATTCTTATGCACTTTTGAAAGTAATAAATCTATTTGGACATTATACTAAATTTAGCAAGTCTTCTATTATGAATTATTAAAGGAATGTCAGAGTCATGTATTAAACTTATGAAAAGGCTTTTTCTTCAAGGAGATTATATGATAAAATATGATAAAATGTGACAAAAATCTAATTTAGAAGTGAGTACGCTTTTTCATGTGACTTTCTAGTCCTTTTAATATCTTTTATGCTACTCTGTTTCTTCTGAAAAAAATGCCAATTAGACTATGAGAATATGAGAATAGATGTATACATGTGTGTATACATGTTGCTCTTGTGTATGTATAAAAGAGCCAGCAATAAAGAAAAAGGCTAATTCTGAGCCTTGTCATTTATTTCCTCACTTGAATCTTGACTACACCCAGGTCTCCAATGCCCATGGCTAAGAATGAGGTCCTTTTATGTTAATAGTCAATCCTGCTTGCTGTTTCTTACCTGCTCAGCACGGACTTCCCAGCCTCTTGCAGACCTGCGCTCGTGAGCTTCTGGACGCGCAGTACGCAGTACGCATGCTCAGGGGCCCACCTGAGTGTCACCTGTCATTGGCTTCTGCCCCTCAGCCCTCCCAGCCTCACCTCAGCTTCCTCTGCTTCCAAGAAGAGCAGAGCCCTTCCAGTTCACCTTTGGCTGAGAAGCATCCTCCTCGACTGAATTGCATTTGCACCCTTGTCAAACAAATGTGTGTTGTCCCCGTGTGTGCGGATCAATTTCCAGGTTCTCCATTCTCTTCCAGTATTCGACTCGCCCACCTTCATGTCCACACCACGGTGGCTTGGGTACTGTCACTCTATAAGCGGTCTTAAAATCTGGTAATTTTAGTCCTCCAACTTTGTGCCTCTTTTTCAAAGTTGTTTGGTCTGTTCTCGAGCCTTCACATTTCCATGCAAATTTTAGAGCCGGTTTTTCAGTTTCTACAACAACAAACAACCACAAAGCACCGTTTGGGCATTTTGTTTGGGATTGAATTGAATCTATTGATCAGTTTGAGAGAGTCGCCATCTTGACTACACCGAGTTATTTGGACCCTTGATACATTCTACTTCTCCATTTATTTGGCTCTTGAATTTCTCTCAGTTAGGTTTTGTAGTTTTCAGTGAATAAGTCTTGGGCATCTTTTGTCAAATTTATCCCCTGGTGTTAAGTATTTTTGATGCTATTATAAGTGTTTCTGTTTAATTTCAATTTGTGATTGTTCATCGTTAGTATATAAAAATACAATTGCTTTTTAAAAATCGGTCTTTGGGGCTTCCCTGGTGGCGCAGTGGTTGAGAGTCCGCCTGCCGATGCAGGGGACGCGGGTTCGTGCCCCGGTCCGGGAAGATCCCACGTGCCGCGGAGTGGCTGGGCCCGTGAGCCGTGGCCGCTGAGCCTGCGCGTCCGGAGCCTGTGCTCCGCAGCGGGAGAGGCCACAGCAGTGAGAGGCCCGCGTACCGCAAAAAAAAAAAAAAAAACCAAAATAAAAATCGGTCTTTTATCCTGCAACCTTATTTTGTCCTATTAACGTTTTTGTAGATTTCACCTATCCGTTTTTGCTTCATATATGTTAAAGCTCTGTTATTAAATGTTATTAAATGCATAAACATTGAGGCTCATTAAGTCCTCTTGATCAATTGCCTCTTTATCATTATGAAATGACCTTCTTTATCCATGGTAATATCTACTGCTCTGAAATCTAGTTTTTCTGCTACTAATATACCCAGTCCAGCTCTCTTTTTGATTAGCGTTCATATGGTATATGCTTTCCAAGCTTTTATTTTTAACCTCTTTATGTCTTTATGTTTAAAGTGTTTTCTGTAGGCAGCCCTGAGTTGAGTCTTGATTTGCTATCCAATCTAATCATCTCTGACTTAATTGAACTTTCAGGTAATCTACATTAAATGTGATTTCTAATATGATTAGATTTAAATCTATCTATCTTACTATTCATTTTATATTTGTTCCCTCTGTTCCTTGCTCTATTTTCCTGTTTTCCTGTCTTTTTAAAATTAATTGGATATTTTAGATGAGTCCATTGCATCTTGTTTGTTGGCTTATGAGAGCTCACTCTTTGGCTATTTCAGCGGTGGCTGAGGGTTAATAGTACACATCTTTATCATATTTGCCGTCTACTTTCAAATTATAACACTTTAGTACAATATTAGTGTGAAAACCTTGCAGTAGTAGGCTGTGGTTTCTCCCATCCTGCTTTCCTGCTACTATTGTAATCATCTTACATTTGAAGATGCTATAAATTCCACACTACATTACTGTCATTTTTGTTTAAACAATCAATAGGTATTTAGAGAGATTTTTTTTTTTTTTTTTTTTTTTTTTTTTTTTTTTTTTTTTTTTTTTTTTTGTGGTACGCGGGCCTCTCACTGTTGTGGCCTCTCCCGTTGCGGAGCACAGGCTCCGGACGCGCAGGCTCAGCGTCCATGGCTCACGGGCCCAGCCGCTCCGCGGCACGTGGGATCTTCCCGGACCGGGGCACGAACCCGTGTCTCCTGCATCGGCAGGCGGATTCTCAACCACTGCGCCACCAGGGAAGCCCTAGAGAGATTTTTAAAATAAGAAAAATAATCATATTCTCTCCTGTGTAGTTACCACTATCAATACTCCTGTTTCTTTGTGTAAATCACTATTTCAACCTGGCATCCTTTTCCCTTTGCATGAAAGATTTTCTTTAGTATTTCCTGTAGTGAAGATAGAACTGCTTGTGTTGGATTTTTTTAGCTTATTTGTGTCTTTAAAAGTTTCTATTTCACTTCTTTCGTGAAAGGTATTTTCACTAGTTATAATTTTGAGTTAATTTTTTTCTTTTAATACTTGAAACTGTTGTTCTCGCTTGCATTGATTATAAAAAGAAATCTACTATTATCCTTATTTTTATTCCCTCTTAAATTATGTGTCCTTTCTCTCATTGATTTAGTATTTTATCTTAGCACTAGTTTTTCGCAATTTGTTAATGATGTGTGCCTTCATATAATTTTCTTTGTGTTTTTTGTGCTTGGAACTTACTGAACTTTTCGAATACATAGGTTTATGGTTTTCACCAAATTTGGAAACTTTTGGCCATTATTTCTTTAATTATTATTTTTCACCTCTCCTCCCTGAAAGAATTTCTACTGCACACAAACTAGGCCACTTAATATTTCCCTACAAGTCATCAATACTCTGTTCATTTTCCTTTGATGTTCTTTTCTCTGTGCATTTCTCCTTGGATAATTGCTACTGCTTTGACTTCAAGTTTACCAGCCTTTCCTTCTGCAACGTCTGATCTGTCATTAGTTCCATCCAGTGTTCTTTTCATCTCACACTTTGTGGTTTTCACCTCTAGAATTTCAATTTGGATCTTTCTGATATTTTCCATGTATTCACTTAGCTTTTTGAATATGTGAAATACAACCATAGTAATTATTCAATACCCTCCTCTGCTAATTCTATTGTCTGTGTCAGTTCTTCATCAGTTTCAATTGACTAACTATTCTCCTCCGTATGGACCATAATTTCCTGCTTCTTTGTACACATTGTACATTTTTTTAACTGGCTATCAGACATCGTGAGTTTTACCTTGTCGAGTACTAGATATTTTTGTATTACTAAAAATATTCTTGACTTTTATTCTAGGATGCAGTAAAATTACTTGCAAGCAATTAGACCATTGCAAGTCTTGCTTTCAAGATTTTTTTAGGTAGTCCAAACTGGAAAAAAATGTTACCTTGTCACTAATTCCAGATGACATGATATTATATACAGAGAACCCTAAAGACTGTCTTAAAAACTTAGAACTAATCAACAAATTCAGTAAATTTGCAATATACAAAATCAATATACAAAAAAGGTATTGTTTTTGTATACATTAATAACAATCAGAAAGAGAAATTAAGAAAACCATCCCATTTACAATTTCATAAAGAAGAATAAAATACCTAGGAATAAACTTATCCAAGGAGGTGATGGACCTATACACTGAAAACTATAAGACATTGAAGAAATGCATTGAAGAAGACACAAATAAATGGAAAGATATTCCATGCTGATGGATTGGAAGAATTAATATTGTTAAAATTTTCATACTATCCAAAGCAATATTCAGATTCAATGAAATCTGTATAAAAAATTCTAATGGCATTTTTCACAGAAATACAAAAAAATCCTAAAATTTGTATGGAACCACAAAAATCCTGAACAGCCAAAGCAATCTTGAGAAAGAAGTCATCACACCTCCTGATTTCATTCTTTATTACAAAGTTATACTCATTAAAACAGTATGATGATATTGGCATAAAAACAGACACATAGATCAATGGAATAGAGCGGAGAGCCAGGAAAAAAATCCACACATATAGAGTCAATTAATTTACAACAAAAGAGACAAGAATACGCAATGGGGAAAGGATAGTCTCTTCAATAAATGATGCTGGGAAAATTGGAGAGATACATGCAAAAGAATGAAACTGGCCCACTAGCTTACACACACAAAAAAATTCATTCAAAATGGATTAAGGACTTGAACATAAGACCTGAAACCATGAAACTCGTAGAAGAAGACATAGGCAGTAAACCCCTCGACATAGGTCTTGGTGATGACTTTTTTAATCTGACACCAAAAACAAAAGCAAGAAAAGCAAAAATAAACAAGTGGGACTACATAAAACTAAAAAGCTTCTGCACTGCAAAGAAAACCATCAACAAAATGAAAAGGTAACCTACTGAATGGGAGAAAATATTTGCAAATCGTATATGTGACAAGGAGCTAATACCAAAACACATAAAGAACTCATACAACCCAACAGCAAAAACTCATACAACCCAATAGCAAAAAAAACAAACAATCCGATTTTAAAATAGGTAGAATCCCTGAATAGACATTTTTCCAAAGAAGACATACAGATGGCCAACAGGTAAATGAAAAGAGCCTCAACATCATTAATCATCAGGGAAATGCAAATCCAAACTGCAGTGAGATATGACCTCACACCTGTTACAATGGCTGCTATAGAAAGGGTAAGAAATCCTTTCAGGAAGCTCTTTTCTGGGCCTGGAGCAGTTTGGATACATTGATCAGGACTCTCCTAAATATTCAAAGGACACCTTCTGCAGCTCTTTACTGTTCTTTCTCAGTACAGACACGTCCGATGTTCTGTCCATCGAACTCTAGACTCCTTCTCCTGGACCCTCAGCACTGGCCTCTCAACCCAGGGAGTTCACTGGACTCTCCTCCCTGCACTGCAGCCTGGAGACCCTCTTAAAGCCCTAATACAGGGCAGTTATATGGACCACTGTTTTCATTTGCTCCCTCTCTCAGGGATCAATATGTGTCATTGAGCAATGTCCAATGCTTTGGAAACCATTGTTTCATACATTTGGTGCAGTTGTTTTTTTGGTTTTGTTTTGTTTGTTTGTTTGTTTCAGGCCAGAAGGTAAATCCAGTCCCTGTTACTATAAGCTCCATGAAAAGTTTAACTTCCTCCTGATTTTTTAAAATTGGAAATCTGGCTCCTTTAGATGCATTGGAGAAAAAAAAAATGCCAAACAGAAAGGCAAACCTGAACAAGGTCTACCTTGGAGAATCCAAGGGCAGTATGAAGATAGCGGGGGTAGGTGAGTATATGAGGAGAGAGTATGTTATGAGTGGTTCTGGATTCACGAAACACAGTTTTTTCCTCTTAAATCATCACACAACACAGCACGAACAGCCTCACATGGTTTCAGCACCTGTTATATAAGGCTGACCTGCCTTAAAAGTGTGAACCAACCTTTATTTAGAATGAATTGTTGATCCTTTGACCTTTTATAAATTCTTAGCTTCAAAATGTCAAAAAGCTTCAAAAGTTTAATCAAAATGATGTCATTCCTTTTCATAGTCAGATTCTGCACACGGCCTTTTAATAGTGGCTATGATTACTACACCTAATGGTTTTCACTCTCATTAACGTGCTTATATTTCTCATAAAGTATAAAGTAAAGAGACCAAAAATGATCATACATCGGTTAAATGTACCACAATGTCACATCTAAACAAATAACCAAATTATTTTGGAATTGATGTCAGAAAACGATGTATGGGCCCACAAGAAAATCTGTCCAATTGTTTTGTCTGTTCTTTCCTGCCTACACTCTTTGCTTCTTTCTTTTTTAAAATTTTTATTGGAGTAGAGTTGCTTTACAATGTTGTGTCAGTTTCTACTGTACAGCAAAGCGAATCAGTTATACGTATATATATATACATATATCCCCTCTTTTTTGGATTTCCTTCCCATTTAGGTCACCACAGAGCACTGAGTAGAGTTCCCTGTGCTATACAGTAGGTTCTCATTAGTTATCTATTTTACACATAGTAGTGTATACAGGTCAATCCCAATCTCCCAATTTAACCCACCCCCCTTTCCCCCACTGGGTGTCCATACATTTGTACTCTATGTCTATGTCTATGTCTGCTTTGTAAATAGGTTCCTCTGTACCATTTCTCTAGATTCCACATATATGCATTAATATATGATATTTGTTTTTCTCTTTTTGACTTACTTCACTCCGTATGACAGTCTCTATTTCCATCCACGTCCCTGCAAATGGCACAATTTCATTCCTTCTTATGGCTGAGTAATATTCCATTGTATATATGTGCCACAGCTTCTTTATTTACACTGGCTATTGTAAACAGTGCTGCAGTGAATATTGGGGTGCATGTGTCTTTGGGAACTATGGTTTTCTCCAGATATTTGTTCTAAATGTTGCCCTGCAAAGCTTGAGCAAGCAGCAGAACCCAAGGAAGGGTATCCTGGTATTCACCTCGAACAGCTGTGCCAGGTAGGTGCCAGAGGCCACAGGGGCTCAGTGAACTGGGCCAGTGAAACCCATCATCAAGAATTAAGATGACTCCAAATGATTTGTGTTCTAGTTGCCTAATGCAGTGATGTCAGTGGTAACATAGGAATAAATTCCTGAGCACCAAAAATATGAATCATCAAACTTAAGTAGCACAAAGATAAGGAATCACCCTATGCAGTAGAAATTCAAGAACCCAGGGCACTACAGAAATAGTACTAAAGGTCTTACCCAGACCTTTGCAGCTCAACAATCACAGACAAGTTTTCAATAAATTACACCTAAGCCACAAAAAGTGACCATTAAGGCTTACCAAGTACCTGGCACTGTCGTCACAACCTGACATATGTCTCATTCTAGCCTCACAGCAGCTATGGAACTGCAAGGAAGTGTGTGCACTGCGGTCCACGTTTCACAAATGAGGAAACTGAGGCCCCTAATACGTGGCAGAGCTGGTATTTGCATGCAAGGCTAATTCCATTTGGATTTTTCCTTCTTTTAATGTGTTCATTTTTGAATACACAATAGATTCACATGATACAGAACTGAAAAGGTTAAAAATGCCATAAAATCAAAGGTAAGCCCCCCTCCTACCTCTACACAGTTTCCCTCCCAAGGGGCAGCTAATTTATTACTTTGTAAACACTTCGAGAGATGTTTACCAGCTCCAGCAGTGAACCTGTCTCTTCTTTCAGTTCTGTTAGTTTTTGCTTCATGTATCGAAACCTTTTGACCGTCTGTCGTTAGGATCATATTAGAGGATGGACTCATGTATCATTAAGTAAAGCTCGTCTTTATCACTAATACTCGTCCTTGTTCTGAAATCTACTTTGTATGATATAATATAGCTCTTCCCTCTTTCTTTTGATTAGTATCAGCTTGGTTTACATTCCTCCCTTTCTTTGCTTTTAGCTTACCTGAGTCTTTATGTTTATAATACATTTCTTGCCTGCCACCTCAATTCTCTGATGCGGCCAAGAAAGGCACTTACGTTCAGTTGTTCACGCTTCTTGTTTAAGGTTGGAAACAATGACTTCCAAGCTGTTTACAGGTCAGAGCTGAATCCAGAAGTTTTTCTCAGCCCAATCATTTTTTAAGATAATTCTCTCTTAGAGACAATGAACATACATTTTGATAAACAGACATTTTTACCTTTCTGTTGATTAGAGCAGTAGTATATGCATTAAATTCACTTGGGTTATATGCATTGTTTCAAAGCATGATAAAAAGGAGAAAAAATAGGATTTGGCTCTATATATCATTTTAAGATTGGACTTACATTTGTCTCAAGACTGTTCTTACTAACTATGCTGACACTACTACCATATAGTAATTAGTACTACTATACTTACTGACTATACTAACTCTGTGAGAGCACTAAAATCCAAGAAGCCTAAGTTAAACATTTCGACCTGTAGTCTACTCTTTTTTTTTTTTTTTGGAAAAGAAAACGCCTAAGATTAACTTGGAAAAAAAGCTGCAGACAGTCTTAAAGTGACCTTAACTGCTTCCTTGACCACGATTTTCCTTGGATCTGCATCCTCTTATAGTTTGGTAGCATAATATTTTTGTTCTTAAAAAATGCAATGTTATAATTTAATAAAGAGAAACGACCTATACATTTTATAGAAAAGTTCCTGAATCTAACCATCCCCCCTTCCCCGATGGGAAATCATAAATAGTGACTATTTCCAGCGACAGAGAGGATCTAAACAATTGAGGTAACAGTAAAGCATCTTTTAGGATATTCTCTTGCTCCCTTTTAAGTGATAACTTGGATCTCTTAGAGTAGGTAGGGTTCCTAACCATCAAAAAACAGTCTCTGAAATCTACAGACCTGACATAGTTCATGGGAGTTTTGTACAACTATCAAATTTCATTCATAAATGTAGATTTGTGATACCTTTTGCTTACATCATATAGTTGGAAAAAATATCGTGCCTAAGCTGTGACAATTCCTGCCCTTAAGAGCATTTTTGATTGAACTTTTAAAATTGAATATAGCGTATTATTTCAGTCATATATTGCTGATTATCTTAATGTTATATATTGCTAAAATATAATGACTTAAACTACAGCTGTTTATTTCTCCTTAAGATCCTGTGGGCAGACTAGTGGACTCTTCTGCTGTCTGGTCTGACCTTACCTGGGGGAGGCCTTCAGCTGTGGGAACCTGGATGCCTCAACCGTGAGAGGTGGGGTTACTGGGCCATGATTACCACGTGATTACCACCCTCCATCCCCGGCAACATGTGTGCTGATGTCCCACTGGCCAGAAGTCATACAGCCAATGGGAAGGGGAATTTATAAGTGTCTGGACCCTGGGAGACTTGATTCTTTGGAGGCCATGGCTGTAAAAATATCCTACTCCTTTTGGTTCCATGTGCACATATTTCCCAAGAACCCCAAAACCTCACCTAATCACTGCACAAAGCTCAAAGTCCAGGATCTAGTAGTAAAATTAAATCTAATAAAGATCTAGTAATATGGATCTAGTAATCTGCACCAGATCCTGATGCAAATGAGGCTTCAGAAGTGAGTTTCTCAACTGCAACTCTTTGGGGGTAGCTCCTCCTAAAAATGGATCCGTGAATTAAATAGTTACTTTAGTTTTGCCCCATGCACCCAACATATATTGGTAAGATAAGGAAAAGATAACTTCAACTAGACACCCACATTCCAAAAAGAAATGAACAGAGACATGTAACTTCACTGGTCCATAACAATGATGCAGTCCTGCCAGGCACATGCTCTCCAGACCTACAACTCTAAGAACAGGGAATGTTCCTTATTCCTTGACAGAGAGAGGGTCTGTTTAGTGCTTCCCTGATCTTTTCTTTTCCTTAGCCCTCTCTCTGATTTTTAGCCATTTTCATATGGAGTGAATTTGCCTGGATCTAGTAG
Source organism: Kogia breviceps (assembly GCF_026419965.1). Classification (NCBI taxonomy): domain Eukaryota; kingdom Metazoa; phylum Chordata; class Mammalia; order Artiodactyla; family Physeteridae; genus Kogia; species Kogia breviceps. The sequence continues at coordinate 10,316,844 of NC_081322.1, forward strand.
CGCTTCTTTTGGAGAAGTTACCGTTGCTACATCCATAGATATTCCTGCCACCTTATCCTCTCTCTCCCCCCTTTTTGAAATGTCATTTATACACACATTCGATCATCTCACACTTGTGTTTTCACTTCCTTTTCAGGACTTGTGATTTCTTCGTGAACAGTAAGGGCTGGAGCCAACACACTCAGGTGAGCTGAGATAGAGCACAATACCCATCACCTGCTCCAGGTGAGTCTGTAGGCTCCGTGGACCATCTGTCTGGGAATAAAAGGCTGACTTTACCCTTGGGCAACAGCTAATGATATTCTGTGGTTGGAGAGAGAGAAATTAGATGGATATCAAACAAAATGCAAGGCTCTTTACTGGAAAAAGGAATGGGGAAAAAAGGATGAGACAGGGTGCTTTGGGAGGGGGATGTATCATGTGCAGAACCTGGGTTAAGAAGAACACTAGCACTCCTATTCTATATGTAATAGTTTGCATCAACTAGATCCTGCTGTAGAGCACAGGGAAGGAATATTATTCAATACCCTGTGATAAACCATAATGGAAAAGAATAGGAAAAAGTGTGTGTGTATATATATATATATATATATATAAAACTGAGTCGCTTTGCTGTGCAGCAGAGATTAACACAACATCATAAATCAACTATACTTTAATTTAAAAATAAATGAAAAAAAGTAGACAAATGTTAGCACTCCTGTGTTCAACCTCGGATCCTTAGTCCAGACCATGTTTTCTAGACAATTTAGTTCAGCACAGTGTCTTATCATCCCGTGCTTATCACTACCCAACTAGGAGAGAAAAGAAGAGAAGACAGATAAAGAAAGAGTGCATATGTGGCACTTCATCAGTCTTCAATAATTTAGGACTGGAAAACTTTCCTAAGATTTCCTGACTGACAGCTGCTCTGCAACACATGCCCCAAGAACATGCTGGATTTTCTGCCCAGCCCCTCTCCCCACAATGCATCATTTAAATGAGAGCTTTAGTGGTAAGGGGATGGAGTGAGTGTGGATAAGGCAGCTCTTGATACTTCCCAGGTACCACTCTCTTCTCATAAAAAGATGATGAGGCATCTTGTAGGAGCCAGATTTGGTAGGAAAGTAAATTGATTTTCTCCTTCACTTGAACGGAAACAAAGGAGTTCTCCTGCAGTCACCAAAGATATAAGACTTTCTTAGCACAGTGAAGATATTCAAGTCTGATGTTTTAAAACAGACAAGAAAATAAATGAGCATCCAAGAAAAAACAAATTTTGATATCTGGTATAGCCAAAAAGACACTGCACTTAGGTCTCCAAATCTCCCAGGTGAGTCACTTACTAGTTTTTGGCAAAATACTTAAGCACATTAAGCCTCAAACTGTACAACTGTAAAACAGACTGGGACATGGGTGCAGACTCTACCTCCATTACTATTTTGTTAGGATAGTAAAGATGAGATAATGCACATGAAAGCATTTTTTTTAAGCCTTCAGCATCGTGCTGATGTAAGACATTATTTTTGTACTGATACCTAGTAAGAGGAAAATAAAAAATTAACTCAAGACCACGCTGTATGGTTATCAGAAACACTGTACTTTACAATATTTGGTTATTTTAAGGATCTCCATTGCCATGGGCATGAACAATTAATCAGTCACTGGAAGGAAAAACATACCCCAAAAGTGCTCTGCCTAAGAAAAGCTGATAAAAGAGTCATGCCCTGTTTTCTTCTTAATCTTCCTGCACCATCTTCCCACCCTTCCCGGCTGCATACTTTGCATACTTAAGAGTTTTAGGCCATTGAGAATACACACACACACACACACACACACACACACACACACACACATATATGTATATATATACAGCTATTTATATATATGTGTATATATATATATATATATATACACATATATTTATATGTGTGTATATATATTATATATATATTTAATGGCATTGGTGTAACAGAAGTAGATGTCATTATCATTGTTGGTAAAAACCTAGCTTCAGGGCCAGAATCTGCAGTCAAACATGCAACCAGCCAAGTAAAGCTTGGTTTGCTCTGTGACAGAAAAGGCTGCTGAATCTTCATGGGAGTCAAGAACATTCTCTCCCTCAGGACTCTTCACTTCTGCTGATACACCTCACTGGTCTGATCATTCAGACAGAATCTTTAAAACAGGAGCAATAGGAAATCATTGATACAAGAACAGAACACATGAAGGCTACCATAAAAGAAACTTAATTTTGCAGCTATTTCACATTATTGCTAATACAGGCATGAAACAGACACACTCATTTCTTGCTTACTTGGCAATGTCCTATTTTCCTTAGCTATTCTTAAATAGCTAAGGAATCAGGACACCTTTTTACATCCTTCTCCTTCTTGATTCTAAAAATACTAGGCTGAGGTAAAGTGATAGTGATAATATAAAAATAGGTACCATTTATTGAGTGTCTGCTCTGGACCAGGCAGTTCACATGCATTTTCCTAGTACGTTATGACTCTCCGGGATGATTCCAGACTGATATCATAATTCTCACTTCCAGACCAGAAAAATAAGTCTCTGAAAGGTTAAGCAATTTGATCAGGTAACACAAGTAGCAAGAGGCAAAGCGGCAAAATGAGATCTTTTTAAAAAAATTTTTTTTTAAATTTTTTCAGATTCTTTTCCATTATAGGTTTTTTCAAGATATTGAATATAGTTCCCTGCGCTATACAGTAGGTCCTTGTTGCTTATCTATTTTATATATAGTAGTGTGTATCTTAATTCCAAATTTCTAATTTATCCTCCACCCCTTCCCCTTTGGTAATCATAAGTTTGTTTTCTGTGTCAGTGAGTCTGTTTGTTTTGTAAATAAGTTCATTCATATTATTTTCTTTAGATTCAACATATAACTGACATCATATGATTTTTGTCTTTCTCTGTCTGACTTACTTCACTTAGTATGATCATTTCTAGGTCCATCCATGTTGCTGCAAATGGCATTATTTCATTAAAAGACAACTTTTGGGGCTTCCCTGGTGGCGCAGTGGTTGAGAGTCCGCCCGCCGATGCAGGGGACACGGGTTCGTGCCCCGGTCCGGGAGGATCCCACGTGCCGCGGAGCGGCTGGGCCCGTGAGCCGTGGCCGCTGCGCCTGCGCGTCCGGAGTCTGTGCTCCGCAACGGGAGAGGCCACAGCAGTGAGAGGCCCGCGTGGCCTCTGTACTGCAAAAAAAAAAAAGAGTTATTGTTTAACATTCCTAGATTATGTTTTAAGTGTTTGATATAATTTGTAAAAAGTGTTTATTTTCAGTGTTTCTTTAAATTTAAAATAAAGCTCATATTTAAAATGTCTGTGTTGGGACCAGTGTGTGATTACTGCAGTTATCAATTACCTCACATTTTAAAGTCCTCTGAGAATGTTCTTACCTGCTTTATTTCATGTGTTTTCTAAGAATATTTTGGTTTCTTTGATAATCTCTAGAAAAACAAATTATAAAAAGTCTCTTTTATTACTACCTTTGCCACTTTCAAAATAACTGCTTTTTTCCCATGTGTGTACTAGTATTTACCATTTTTATGAAAGTATCCTTCTTATGCATAGTAAAAAAAAAAACAGAAGCACTGTTATAACAAGTTCAATAAAGACTTTAAAAAGAAAAAAGGTCCACATCAAAAAAAAAAATCTTTAAAGAAAAAGATCCCTGCCCAATATCATAGACTATAAGCATTAAACATAATAAATAAGTAAATCGTATAGTATGTTAGAAACCAAATAAAAAGGAAAACCCAAAACAAGGTATGAGGAATCTGGAGGGCCCTGGAGGAAAGGTATGGTGTGATTTGAATCTGAATGGTTGAGGAGTCCTCGTGGAGAAGTGGTATTTGAGTGGTGAATGGAAGGTGGTAAGGGAGTTTGCTGGTGGATATCTGGGGGGAACATTCCATGCAGAGCAACTGTCCAAAGATAGGAGCATTCTTGGCACATTTGAGGAATTTCAAGGAGGCCAGGTTGGCAGGAGTTAAGTGAACACAAAGGAAACTAAAAGGAGATAAAGTCAAAGGGAGATCACCGTAGGCCACCGTAAGGTCAGCTGGAACAATTTAAGAAATAATGGTGGCAGGGTCTGGATGGTAGTAATGAGGTTGTGAGATACTGTTTGCAAAGCATCTTGTTCATGGCAGGAACCAAACCCTGTGGTCATTATAAGGCACGTCCCTTTTATGATTCTCTGCTCATCAAACCAACTTCAGAATATGATTTAGTCTCCTATCATGTTTAATTCCAAGGAAGAATTTAAAAAATTAAAAAGCAAGAATCTAGTCATCTTGTCCACTTGGCAGTTACGGTTTTCACTATAAATGCACTGTTATTCCAGGTGTGTGCTTGAATCTTTCCGAGCCCTCATCTTGCCCGTACAACTCTGCGAGACCAATGAATCCTTAGTGGTCTGAGGGTTGAGCCAGGGAGGCCCACGCTGGTACGTAAATTATCCCCAAAAGTCAGCCATTTCTGCAGCCCTTTGAGTGGACGGTCTTTCCTGGGCATATCCTGACTTTGCCAAGTGTTTTTCTTTAATCGAATCACAATGAACATCTAGGATTGGGAGTTACCTGGAGATCTGGGGGAGTTCAGCAACTTTATCACTTTAATTCCAGTAAATTAGATTTAGAGACACAGATTGTGCCCTACAGTGTGAAAATCTGAGAAAATTCATTTTTTTTTCCATTTTTATGGCATCCAAAAGGAACATTCTGGATTATGGTTATATTAACATCAAAGAATGTTACTGTTTGTCGGACCCTTCCCGTGTAACAGGCACCATATTAGACGTTTACACTGTGTAATGTCCCAGTCTCAGCACAACCATTCACAGCACAGTTAGTTTAGCTGCACGGGTGGGACCCTGCCATCCTGGAGGTCCAGCGCCGGTGCCTGCACGAGGTCCATCAGCAGAAATACCCCTGTGAAGACAGGTCCCTCTATTGCTTTGGTCTATGCTGTTGTTTCCATTTATTTGCTTGTTTAATGGAAAGGAGAGGAGGTTGTTTCATTTTGTCTGGCTTTGTTTTGACTATATTTTTACCATCACACGAATGATGGCTCTTGTTTACTTTTAATTTTCTTTGTTTATTTGCTTACTGATCTCCTCTTCATCCTCAACCAGACCTCCCAGCACTAGGAGTAGGAAAGACACCGAAAGTAGCCACAGTTCCCAAAATATATACTGCAGAGCCCTGGGCTTGTAGGTACTCACCCCAAAAATGGCTCCTTGGCCAAAGTCTTATAGTAAAGAAGACATTTTTTTTTTTTTTTTTTTTTTTTTTTTTTTGTGGTACGCGGGCCTCTCACTGTCATGGCCTCTCCCGTTGCGGAGCACAGGCTCCGGACGCGCAGGCCCAGCGGCCATGGCTCACGGGCCCAGCCGCTCCGCGACACATGGGATCTTCCCGGACCGGGGCACGAACCCGTGACCCCTGCATCAGCAGGCGGATTAAGAAGACAGTTTTAATCATGTTTCATCTCACAGTTTCCAATATTATTTGCCCACACAGCCCTTTTATTGGAAAATAACTATTAAACCTCCAAGACTCGTTCTAAGGGGCAAACTTGGGGGTGAGGAGATGAGGAACAAGAAAAGTCATTTGCCTGCTTTCTCAGAGGGCTCAGGAAAGAAAAGTTAAAGGTTTTCCCATGAAAATAAGGTTATGGAAATAGAGAAGAAACAGGAGGCATTTCCTTGCTACGCGATTCAAATTGCTGAAAAATCTCTGCAATCCAAGGCAGAAAAGTGAGCAATGATGCTGTGCCTGTGAGATGACAGATCAAGCATTCAACTTAGAATATGAACTGAGAAGCCACTCCTGCACAATGCAGGGCTGCTTCAGGGACGCGCTGTGAAGTCCCATCTGCAGACCCACCCTGCAGCCCTCACTGAGCGCTGACCCGCACCTCCCACCCCAGGCCAGAGATAAATGAACATATGCAAGGGCAGCCAGCCTCCCCTCTCTGTTGCACAGCTTCAGGAAGACTGTGAAATTATCTTTCTCCAAGAAAGGAAGCTGCCTCCTATACCGTTTCTCACCCACCTGGACCAACAGTGGGCAGAGCATCTCTGCCCGTGAGGCCACCGCCTGGTTCCACCCCAGATCTGAGGCTTTGCTGGGGATGCCCCGCCAGCCACCGGTGAGAGCCAGCCCCACTTCAAACAAGCATAGTTCCTGTTTCCTGGTGTTGGAATTAAATCGGTGATCTAAGGTACTGATTTTATTAACTTAATGATTAAATTAGTTAATATCTAGAAGGATTTTTCTGTGCTCTGAAAGGAACACCGTCATCTTTTTTTTTTTTTTTTTTTTTTGCGGTACGCGGGCCTCTCACTGTTGCGGCCTCTCCCGTTGCGGAGCACAGGCTCCGGACGCACAGGCTCAGCCGCCATGGCTCACGGGCCCAGCCGCTCCGCGGCACGTGGGATCTTCCCGGACCGGGGCACGAACCTGTGTCCCCTGCATAGGCAGGCGGATTCTCAACCACGGCACCACCAGGGAGGCCCCGTCATCATTTTTATTTTATTTAATGTTCAAGACATTAAACTTACAACTAATTACCAAAACTATGAAAATTAAAATTTCTTGAACAGTTAAACATTGATTAAAGTCTGAATTAAAACTGCTTAAATGATTTAAACAATAATTGTAAATTTACTATGACTAATTCTTTTGAATTTTTAAAAATAAATTTATTTATTGGCTGTGTTGGGTCTTCATTGCTGTGCTCGGGGTTTCTCTAGTTGCGGCGAGCGACGGCTACTCTTCATTGCAGTATGCGGGCTTCTCATTGCGGTGGCTTCTCTTGTTGCGGAGCACGGGCTCTAGGCGCACGGGCTTCAGTAGTTGTGACACGCAGGCTCAGTAGTTGTGGCGCACGGGCTTAGTTGCTCCGTGGCATGTGGGATCTTCCTGGACCAGGGCTCGAATCTGCGTCCCCTGCATTGGCAGGCAGATTCTCAACAATTACGCCACCAGGGAAGTCAGGAATATTTTTTAACATTAACTAACTCCAATCAAATATTTAAATAACTCCATAAAGAACAAAATGTGTACAATTACAATGAGAATAATGCGCTTACAGGTATTTTGTAAAAAATAAGACCCAGGGTTTATCTTTTTGTCTGTATGTCTTCATTATTTTTTCTCATTATTGTTTATATACCTTCTTTTGTTATACTTAACCTGCTTCTTTCCTCTCACAATTAATGTCTCAGATTAGTTGAGGTTCTAGGATTTGGGTGACCAAGCAGTTGAATTTTGGCGGGAGTGAAGAATCTAGTTGCTTCTCTCAAAATAAGTTACATGTGAACTGGTAGTCATTTGTCTGAGCTGTTTGTTTGTTTGGCTTTTTACCCTTCATTATTTTCAGACACTAAGACCTTTAAATTCATGCTTTCACCTAGGTTTTTGAAACCTGGCATCTCACTCCGTTATGTATTTTTTTAACTCTTGCATGGCTGGTGCAGCCCGTCCTGTCACAAGTCTTGTCATGGGGAGTAGATAGATCTAGTCCTTTAAGATCTGGTGTTATGAGAACCTCACCTATGCTTTGTTATATCATAACAGAAGTACCATTGAGTTTTCACCTCCTCGAATACAAGCCATAGGGTTTGCCTTCTTCTTGATTCTTTCATGTCTTACCAGCTAGTTAATTCATTACCTTAGTACCCTCAATGTTTATTCTTTTCTACCTGGTTGTTTTGTGACACACTCCTTGTGATATGTAGGAAACCTCTCTACCTGGTTGTTCAGTGTACTTCCCAGCACCAGAAAGTCTTACTGGCTACCAACATCTCCCAAGAAAAAAAGTGCATGTCTATACTTGCTAAATATAAATTTAATAACAAAACTTATATGTCCATGCATAAATAGTCCTCTCCTTATTAAAATCAATAAAATAAACATATACCATCACATTTTTCTTTCTTTTCTATTAAAGTTACTGTGCCCTTTGTATTACCTTTTCTGGAATTTTCTAGGACTTAAAAAAAAAAAACCACTCATTTCCATTAATTCTGATCCAATTATCACAACTTGACCAAAAGGGGTTTCCTTATATTGCCCCTAGATTCTTTAGCACTACCCCCGACATCCTTGAAAACATCCCCTGCTTTCTAGCAGCAATAAGACGGTTTTTGTTCATTTTGGATTCTCCTTTGACCATGATATCAGATCAGCTACTCCCCTGGGAGCCCGGTGTTCCTCCGTGGACACAAGTACATGAGACCACGTCTGTGCATGGGAGTCCGTAGCCTTAGAGCGTCAGCCATGTGCACGTGCACTGCTGCTCCTTTTAGCCACTCATACGGAGCTGGAGAAGATATTCATTTCTTTTCTATTTATATTTTTCTTGCAGTTTCTTATTGAAGTATAGATGGTTTACAATGTCGTGTCAGTTTCAGGTGTGCAGTACAGTGATTCAGTTATATATATTTATATATAATTTTTCACATTCTTTTCCCTTGTAGGTTATTACAAAATATTGAGTAGAGTTCCCTGTGCGATACAGTAGGTCCTTGTTGGTTACCTATTTTATATATAGTAGTGTGTATCTGTTAATCCCAAACTCCTAACTTATCCCTCCCCTGCCACATTTCCCCTTTGGTAATCATAAGTTTGTTTTCTAAGTCTGTGGGTCTATTTCTGTTTTGTGAACGAGTTCATTTGTATCATTTTTTCAGATTCCACATATAAGCTATATCATATGATATTTGTCCTTCTCTGTCTAACTTACTTCACTTAGTATGATCATCTCTAGGTCCATCCATGTTTCTCCAAATGGCATTATTTCATTCTTTTTTATGGCTGAGTAGTATTCCATTGTGTGTATATATATATATATATATATATATATATATATATATATATATATACCACATCTCCTTTATTCATTCATCTGTCGATGGACATTAGGTTGCTTCCATGTCTTGGCTGTTGTGAATAGTGCTGCTATGAGCATAGGGGTGCATATATCTTTTTGAATTAGAGTTTTCTCCAGATATATGCCCAGTAGTGGGATTGATGGATCATAGGGTATTCTTCTTTAAGAACATAAGTTTACTTTGGTTTTCCCAGTAAGACCCATAAATTGTTGCTCCCTTACATTTCTTAAAGACCAACTTCAAACCACATTGACACACTCCAGATTCTTAACCCCCTGAGTAGTACGGGGGCTTCTGCCTGGGTCTGGCTCACATGCTCTCCGTGACTGGAGTTGCTGAGGTCCCACCGTGCCAAGACCATCCCTTGCCATCTAATTGTTTGCTCTCCATAGCACGTCATCTCTTCAAAATTAAGTCTGAAGTTTCCACTCATCCTTTCGTTTCTTCTACCCATTGAGCAGTGAAGATATCTTCATGGAAAAGTCAAGGATTTTCAGACATTTTCCTTTTAGCAGAATTATATTTCTGGCAGCTCGTTACATCTGTGTATCTCTTTTTCGTCTGTAAATAAAATTGCCTTCTCCGTGGCATGCTCTCTTAAGAATCAGACCCCTCCCCAAGTCACAAGGCTTCAGAGAGGTTCAGTAGGAGGTCCCCTTGTCCCCCCCTCCCAGTTCCTCAAGTGACATTTCAGCTTATGAACAGGAGCAGGAAGGTGGATCCATGGGCTAGACGCTTAGTAAATATATATTCTGAGAGGCGGCAGCTCTTCCCCGAATGGAATATTTTTTCCCGCCATATCAAGAGGCACTTAGTCCTTCGGCAAATCTTAGTCAGTGGCTGTTTTCTTGCCTAAGTAACTAGGATAAACCTGTCTCCTTCTCTGAGATGCCATCCAAGTGTCTCCTAGAACAAACCAACAACCCGGAGAGGTTAATATTATCCCTTATTATTGTCATTAGCTTTGGGAGGGTATATCACAAATTGCACCTGGCAGTTCCACATCATCTCAATTCATTCCAACGAAAACTACATGCAATAGTATCACTTTTATTCCATTTTCCAGACGAGAGGACACAAATGGCGCTGAATCAACCCTGCTTGGAAGTCCCAGGGCAGGGATTAGAACTCGCGGCTTTCCCAGAGTCTGGATTGTTAGCTACTAGCTCTGCTTCCTTATTCCTGTCCATCCTTGCTTGTACCCTCATTTTACATCTAGAGAATGTGCCCCCAAAACAGATTTTATACTCCATTAGCCTAATCATCACACAATTAAATTTAGATACCCTCCTAGCAACTGCCACCGTTCCTTATTTTTAAACTGTAATTTACAGCAGCCTGGAGACCACATGCTGTTTCCAAACTACGCCCATTAAGTGTATAGACTGTCCACACTCCACCTATCCTATCCTATTGTCCATCTGCAGCTTCCCTCCTGGACCCTTATCAGTGAAATCAATTACAGCCTCATGTCCTCACCTTTCACTTACTGTCAAACCCATTCTCACGCTGCACACGCGGGCTAATCGTGTGAATGTTTTCCCCCGTGTTACTGCGTTTGAACGGTTGCTGAGCCCTGTCACCTCTTGGCCAGCAGCTCACACAATCTTCCCACAGTGATGTGCTGGCCTCATTTGGGATGAACCCTTTGATGCTGCTCTGGGTGTATCTCTTCGTCTCTCCCCTCCAATTTTCCCTTCCCCAGCAACTTCAGGTGCAGATATGGCTCCAATGCTGATTTGTGCAGAGTCTGTGAATAGAAAATAGTGAAGTTGAAACTGTAGGAACTTCTATATATACATCAACTTCTTGGAAGACAGATATTTGTTAAGTACAAAAGGTGGGAAGGAAAAGAAGGGTACAGCAGAACTCGATGTATATATAACATATAACTTGTGTTCTCTTCGACCAATTCAGTCAGCATTTTGAAATGGTGCATGTTTAGACATTCAGTAAACTTTTGTAATAGATACCATTAAGAGGCTTTTGTGTCTCTCTTCTGTTTCTATCTTCTTCCCTAATGCAGGCTTTAAATTCTCATCTATAAAGTCAGTGTCAACTGCCACAATTATGAATATAAAAAAATAATGAAATATCAAAGTATGCCTCCTGAGTAGCAGGAATTTGAATGGTACTCTTAAAACATTCTAGAACACGTTAGATATTTCTAAATTTGGAAGAGGCCTAGAACAATCCCTTCATTTTTCACATAAGAAATTTAGGTGTTTGTTTATATGAAACAATGGAAAGAGCTTTTTTGTTAACAAGAGTATATCCAATTAATAATAGTAATTCTGGAATCCCTGACCAAATTTGGAAGCAAATATAAAGCTCCTAGGTTGAGAGTGGGAAAATGTGAAAATGCCAGGAGCAATTCCATTTCTGAAATAATACTAGCTCCATCTAGTGGCCAAAGTAATAATTTCCAGTTAATACCATCTGTGCTTATGATTAATGAATTGTGCTTTTGGGGGTTTTGTTTGTTTGTCTGTTTGTTTAATTGGAGTATAATTGCTTTACAATGTTGTGTTAGTTTCTGCTGTACAATGAAATGAATCAGCTATATGTGTACTTGTATCCCCTCCCTCTTGGACCTCCCTCCCTCCTCACCCTCCCTATCCCACCCCTCTAGGTGGTCACAGAGCACCGAGCTGATCTCCCTGTGCTTTATAGCAGGTTCCCACTAGCTAGTTATTTTACACCTTGTAGTGTATATATGTCAATCCGGATCTCCTAATTCATCTCACCCTCCCCTTCCCCCCTGTGTCCACATGTCCATTCTCTACATCTGTGTCTCTTTTCCGGCCCTGCAAACCGGTTCATCTGTACCATTATTCTAGATTCCACATATATGCGTTAATATATGATATTTGTTTTTTCTCTTTCTGGCTTACTTCACTCTGTATGATAGACTCTAGGTCCATCCACATCTCTACAAATGACCCAGTTTGATTCCTTTTTATGGCTGAGTAATATTCCATTGTATATATGTACTGCATCTTCTTTTTGGGTCTAAATATTTGAATAATTTAGACTACAAATGTAGTAAATGTCACCATTTCTGCCTGTGATTAGCCTCTTCCAAAGAGCATAATGATTCATAAATTGTTGTTTAAAGTGAAATTGGAAAAGAGGCAAAATCCAGTACAGAAAAAATAAGGTATTTCCTCAATTATCTTCCAAGAAAAGTTTGTGTTCATCTAAAAATCCATTGATATATTTATTATTAAAAACAGCAACAAAATTCATTACTATTGTTAACCAAGGCAACACAATTCGTGCCAATTTATTATTTAAAATACATTGCGAACCAAAATGTAAAACACATAAATTATTTATTAATTCTAAAAATCCATGGGGTTAGTGCTTTATTATCATTTTCCTGTTCTTTGGACTAATAAACTAAAGCATAGGGCTTCCCTGGTGGCGCAATGGTTGAGAGTCCACCTGCCGATGCAGGGGACGCGGGTTCGTGCACCGGTCCGGGAAGATCCCACGTGCCGCGGAGCGGCTGGGCCCGTGAGCCATGGCCGCTGAGCCTGTGCGTCCGGAGCCTGTGCTCCGCAGCGGGAGAGGCCACAACAGTGAGAGGCCCGCATACCAAGGGAAAAAAAAAAAAAAAAAAGAACTAAAGCATAATGAATAGATTGTTGTATTCGTATGGGGAGGGAAAGCCCATTTTGTGTTTACCTAGCGCAAGAGTTGTTACCTAGGATTCTGCGAAAACTTAGACATTTCAAGCTAAACTTTTTGTGTCTGTGTGTATTTGAGAAGAAGAAACCCAAACTTTCTTCAGATTCTCAAAGGAGTTTCTGGCACCTTAACTGCTTATGAAACCCAGAGCGCTAGTTACACAAGTGGGTTCAGTGAAAATTCATCAAGTTGTGTGCTTGAGTCATGTTATACTTTAAAAGAAATTTTACAGCTTTAGGAGCTATCGTTTTTGTGTTCCAAAACTTAAATAATAACCCCCCACCAAGTGCTGAGATAAATGTGTGGTAAAGGTTATTAAAGCCTTTTGAGGATCAAATTCTCGAATGGTAAAATATGAGGAACTTCCCTTGGGTTGTTGAGAAACCTACTATAAAAACTACTATAAGGGCTTCCCTGGTGGCGCAGTGGTTGAGAGCCCGCCTGCCGATACAGGCGACACGGGTTCGTGCCCCGGTCCGGGAAGATCCCACGTGCCGCGGAGCGGCTGGGCCCGTGAGCCATGGCCGCTGTGCCTGCGCGTCCGGAGCCTGTGCTCCGCAACGGGAGAGGCCGCAACAGTGAGAGGCCCGCCTACCGCAAAAAAAAAAACAAAAAAAAACCTACTATAAAATTAAAACTTTCTGACACTAGATCCCTGCTTCCCAAATCCACCCATGCTGCTTCTTACTACTTCTTCCTCCACAGCTGGTCAAGTGATGTTCAGAATCTTTAATGCACTGCCCGAGGAAGAGAATTAGATGCTTATTCTCACTCTCCCACAAGAAAGGAAAAGGAACTTGGACAAATAAAGAACATGAAAGATATGCATGCTTTAGGTTTATATTATAGCACCAAGCCTGTGCTGGTTATCTATTTCTTGTCTCTCACCTTCAGATTCCACTTGTTTTCCTGCTCTGTGAAAGTAAACCTGGGCCTTTGAAATATTTTTCCTCTGCCACTTGAGCTTGAAGCTTTGTGAGTAGAAGGTGCTAGGGAGACATTGCAGGAGGAAAAGAGTTTTGCTTCCTAGTTGCAAGATGCTCACCCAGCAGGGTTCTGCTGCTTCGGGGCTTCTCGGGTCCCAGGCTCATGCGGCGTCCAGCCCGGACAGTGCCTGGGGGTCGGCGCGCTCAGCGGCCAGCAGCTTCCTCCAGCCCCACCCCTATGGTACATGCACACACACACTCGGTGCTTTTGGAGCAGAGCGCCTGACTCATCAGGGGTCAGCTCCTGCTGATGGTGGTGTGTGGGGCACCCAGCAGCCAGCTGCCTCCTGGATGGCCCCGCGTGGGGTTCTGGGTGGAGGTCCCCCTCCGAGATGCTTCCCCGTGAACACCTCTCCCTGGCTCTCTGGAGGGTGGATAGCCAGCAAGTCCTGCCCATGGGACCCCACTGGGACATCCCTGCTACCCACGAGCCAGGGCAGTGAGCCCTTCCAACAGGGTCTGTGTCTGAGCCTGGGGTCTCCTCTTGGGGAGTTTCATCCCAGCCCCAGGGACCCTGACTGGCCCTTATGCCGCTATTCCTCTATTCTTCAGAGTTCTTTCCAGTTCTTAGTACCCCATCCCTTACATTCTAATCCCCTGGTGTAATTAATAATCCTTTGTGTTAAACTTACACGGGTCGGGCTTCCCTGGTGGCGCAGTGGTTAAGAATCCGCCTGCCAATGCAGGGGACACGGGTTCAAGCCCTGGTCCGGGAAGATGCCACATGCCGCGGAGTAACTAAGCCTGTACTCCACAACTACTGAGCCTGTGCTCTAGAGCCCGCGAGCCACAACTACTGAGCCCACGCGCCACAACTACTGAAGCCCGCGCGCCTAGAGCCCGTGCTCTGCAACAAGAGAAGCCCCCACGATGAGAAGCCCGCCCACCACAACGAAGAGTAGCCCCCGCTCGCCACAACTAGAGAAAGCCCGTGCGCAGCAACGAAGACCCGACACGGCCAAAAACAAACAAATAAATAAATAATTTTTTTTAAAAGGAAAACAAAAAACCCCAAAATTACACGGTTCAACTTACTGTGTGGTTGTCCTCTCCTCAGTGGACCCAGGCTGTTACAGCCTCAATCTCCACTCAGCTGAGATGTGCTAAAGGAATCTATCAATATGTGAAGAGAATAGTAGTTAGATTACATTAATTCTATAGAACCGTTAATCTGGTTAAACACAGATGGATGGCTTGCTACCTCTTCTTTACAAAGATTTCAAATACATGAAGCGTAGAGACAAACCCTTAATTGACAGGAGTTATGCAAATAGGACCAATTTTTGTATGTGTAATTCAGAGAAGCTTGTAAATCAGATGTTTGTACAATGGAGTAGCATTGAAAGGTGTGAAGATCACAGCTATGGAAAAATATCTGAGAATTCTTAACCAGTCAAATCACTCAAATAGGGTTCTTTTCCTTTAAAGTCCAGAGACATCTTAACAGCAAAAAGCGTGCGTGATATGGTGGATGGTAATTTGGGGATATCGTAGCAGTCATTTTCCACTGGTCCACCATTCCCTCTCTGCCTGTGGTTTGTGGGAGTCTGACCACCTAACCCCTCCATCCTCCTCCGCCCCCTCCAAGCCCCACCGGATGTATGACATGAGCCTGAGCATCAGCTCTCCCACCCTCTGACCACGCAGATTGGTACAAAATGGGCAAAGGACATAAATCTATCTAATGAGTGTGAACCTGAGAACTTGACTGGAATGTTTTGCAAAGAGAAGATCTCTGTCTGCTGGGTTTACCGAACAGCTAGGATGGAACCCTGGATGTGCTGATCACCATCTCAGCCAGTCCACAGGGGAAACCTGTCGAATAAAGAGGGAAATGGGAAAGCAGAGCCAGAAGACGCACAAAAAAAAAAGAGAGAGAGAGAGAGAGAGAGAGAGAGATTGCCGATGACATCATTTGACAATCTGGATCTGGCCTCCGGCTGCAGGTTATCTAAAGTTTTCAGAAACAGGAGATGATGAAAACAGGTCAGTATGAGCTGAGTTCTGTCCCTTGTGGTCAATATAGTCCTGACTGCTGCTGTTACTGCCAGTGCTTTGTCTACCGGAGGCCCTTCGGTCGGTCACAGGCGAGTGTGAGTGAGGTTCAGCCAGGTTTGTATTAAGCCCCTACTGTGTGCACAGCTCTCTGTGCTAGGGAAAGAGCATTGGAATGATGAAATCTGACAAGTGTTTCAGGGGCGGTTGGCCTCATTCCCAGAGCAGACACTTCTACCCTCAGTGTTCAGTAACAAAGTGTCACTGCTCTGGATCAGGCAAGCTTCCTTAGAATGTTTGGAAAAAACACTTGGCAAAAGGGCAAAACATACTTTTTAATGCTGCAATTCTTTTTTCTTTCTTTTTTTTTTTTTTGCAATCTCTGATCTATTTTTTTCTCACTCTTTTACCAGTTGATGATGGTGGAAATATTGAGATAGAAATAACCCACACAAATCCAGGCCAGACTTCAGGCAGACCTGAAGCAGTGAGAAGCTGAGGTATTCTGCCCTCTTGTCCCCTTCACGTACGTTTAAAGTTTGCAACCACTGTCTCTGTTTTTATTTTTTATTTTCAAGACTGCTTGTCACACGCCCCAGATCCGGGAGAGGTTTGTATAAAATCTAGAAGCAATTTTTAAAAGAAATACAAGATGTGACATAGTGACAAAACCCAGAAAATAGTGCGTTCTAACGGACCTGTCCCTCTTCCTCGGGGTCCTGCTTCTTCTTCTCCGGCTGGGGGGGGTGACAGCCTGAGGGCCTGGTGTCTGTCAATGTTTCTCACAACCGTGATATTTAAACACAGGCCTCTTTGTAGTGATTTTCTTCCAGCCTTTTCTGGAAATGCGCCAAAGAGACATTTAATACAAAAGGTCAAGTTTTCTCCCCTGCCTTCCATTTAAAGCAAAATATTTTTTCTTTATTTTATTTATGGAAGGGTTAAGTTCATTATTTTTATCATGCCGGACTAGGTTGCTTTATTACCATCCATAACTAGTGTCAGTTTTTTTTAGTTTAATCTGTTTTCAGATGTTGACATTTTCTCCTAGATGCTTATCCCTATTTGTTCAATTTCTTTTTTTTTTTCTTTTGTACTTAAAATTCAAAACTCAGTGCCAATCTTTTTTGAAACTCTGTACTTTTTTGTTCTGCTACGAATGTTTTTTAAGAGGGAAATATTCTTAGAGTGGTGGTGACACCACAGTCTGGGACTAAATTAATGCTATTTGCTATATAATCTCATCTTCTAAATGTATCGTTTTAAATAAATCTATCAAAAGATGGATTCATATGAAAGTATTCTAGAACACTACTCATTGTGTTACAATGTACCATGTGTCAGCAGTAAACTGTCAGCTCTAAGAAGTACAGTCTTCAAGAGATCTAATCATAAAGCAACATACATTGGGTGTTGTTTATTGGCACTTTGTCCTAGAAGTTAACATTTACTCTTTGTCTCAAAATGAACATTAGACATTACAAAACTAGAACCTGTTTTTCAAATATTCTAAAGTAAGATAACTTAATACCTGTCACTCAGAAGTGAACAGAACACATCTCATCTGTTCACAGTCTCTTCCCTCCGCAAAGGACCTCTTTGTTGACAGAGCAGGTGTGGCTACTTTGGGCAGGAACATCAAGATTTCTGTAATTCCTAAGGATGTACCATAGACTCAATGAATGCCTCCCCTCAAAGGCTGTAAAGGGAGAACTTAAGCAATATTTTCACCTGCTGGAAGTTTAAATGTTTGTAAATAGTTAAAAATGCAAATATGTAACAAAATTGAGTTATGGCTGTTCTACAGATACACATTATTATTTAGAGCATGTTAATTTTAATCCACATACTTTCTAATGCCAAAAGGATTTGAAAGTGATCACAATAAAATATATGCCTTTACAGCAAGGTCCTACTGTATAACACAGGGACTATATTCAATATCTTGTAATAAACTATAATGGAAAAGAATCTGAAAAAGAATAGATATACATATACGTATAACTGAATCAATTTGCTGTATGCCTGAAACATTGGAAATCAACTATACTTCAATAAAAATAAATAAATAAAATCCACTCATATCATAAATGAAAAAAATAAATAAAATAAAGCATATGTCATGAAAATTATCAGGATAAAACATCATAATCCAAGAAAGGAGATATTAACATAATTGTACCAGGACAAAAAAGGCTAAAAACAACTAGAATAAATTTTGCCAGGCAAGGCAAAAAAAACAAAGCATAATATATTGTATAATGATCAGCCAATGAAAGGAAGTATAATCATTCAAAAGACACAAACATTTTCCAAGCATTAATCTCTAAGATTGATTGCTCAAAGTCTACAGGAGGAAAAATTAAGTATATTACAATCTATAAAAGTTTTACAAAAATACCAAAAATCTATCCTATGACCAGCTTTTACTTAATATCAATGATAGCCAAGGAATAGATGTTAAGCCTTCCTCTTGTGAAAAAATGTTTTTGAAGCACTAACGTATATTTTTAGGTAAATGATATCAATTGGTGTGTAGGTCGTACATAGAAAAGAACAGGATAAAATGGTTTTCAAATTGTTCTGGGTGGAATTCTAGAAATTTCGTGCTGGGGCCTCCAGGCTGGGCTGGTTATGCTCCGGAGAACCCCCACATTCTTCCCACCCTCCCCCATTTCCACAAAAGCAGCTCCACCTTTATACGTGTAAGCCTTCTGCAGATGATCGCACCGGAGGCACAGTTTCCAAGCTAAACGGGGGCCATCAGGATGGGTACTCTAGGCCAATCAGGTTCTAGTTCAGGTAGCCTTTATGCAGCGTGTTTATTCAACATCACTTACTGATTCTTACGACAACCCAGGGAGGGGGTCCTTATTATATCTCTTTTACTGACAACAGGAAACTAAGACTTTGAAAAAAGGCATTTTATGAGTGAAGAAGAGGTGAGGTTGCTGGAAGGCCAGGTCATTGGGATTTTTGAAGTCATCAGGGAGAGTGACAGGCATGGTTCTGGAGAGTGGCAGCCTTCAAGAAATGAGGAGAATGGCATTGACAGTGAGGAGTGGGCAGTAGAATATGTGGGGAAATTCAGTACTGGAGATTTCTAGGAAAGAGAGAGGTTCAGTGAGGAGCAAGAAGGACATCTGTTCTCCCTCCCAGATCAGGGCCATGAGAAGGATGGAAGAAAACACGTCCTGGGGGGCCAACCAGGTGTGAGGACAAGATTAAAGAAACGTTCAGGAAGTGGGTTGGGGCCATGGATTTGTACGGATGACTAACCACAAGGTCCAGGGGCATATGGAAGGAGGGGGAGGTGGAACATGAAGTCAGAAGTGGGAGGGGCAGAGCCATGGGAGCTTCTGCCCGTGGTTGACATAAACAGACATACGGGCCATGGTGAGATTTTCTTGATGGGCCCATCAACGGGGTGGGTTTTTAGAAAGGTAAGTTTTCTTAAAGGAGAGCCCATATAAATAGGGCTTCCACTTGACCCTTGCTGTTAGGGACATGGACTCTAGAGAGGCGTGAGCTTGCACTGAGTGCCTGGGTTCACCCTTAAATTCTGCAAATGGGGCACCAAACTTGCAGAAGATCCATCTCACCCTACGGTTCTGCACCCACTCCAGTGTGTGGGCTTTGCCCCACACCAGCAAGCAATTATCCGACACCAGCAGGATGACTCAGTCCTGAGGCTATCCACCTGGGAACACCATCAGGTCCCACAGGTTAAGAGCTGAAAGACTGCCCGGCCCCTGCTTCCAATGCCAATCTCAAGTGCAGGTTGTCACCTGTGCTCCCGACCAACCCAGCTATAGATTGGAGGTTCTGAGGACCCCTTTCTTTGGGGGTGAGTAATTTGCCAGAGCAGCTCACAGAACTCAGGGAAATATTTTACTTACTAGATTACTGGAACAGCCAGGTGGAACAGATGCACAGAGCAGGGTGTGGTAAAAGGGCACAAAGCTTCCATGCCCTCTCCGAATCTCCATGTGTTCACCAACCTAGAAGCTCTCCAAACCCTGTCCTTTTGAATTTTTATGTAGGCACATCACATAGGCACAATTGATTAGGTCATTGGCTATTATTGGCCATGATTCAACCTCCACCCAGAGGTTGGGGTGGGTGATGACTGAAAGGTCCAATCCTCCAGTCACATGGTTGGTTTTCCTGGCAACCAGTCCCCATCTTTAGATACTTCTGAAAAGTCACTTCATTGACATAAGCTCAGCTGTAGTTGAAAGGGGTTTGTTATAAATATCACGACACCTTGATTTCTCTTATCACTTAGGAAATCCCAAGGGTTTTAGGACCTCGGTGCTAGAAGTGAGGATGAAGACCAGATAGATATTTCATGTTATAGGTCACAATATCACACACCCCAAGGATGGGGGGAGCTCCCGTTTGACCCTTTCTAGTAGAGAAACGGAGGCCAGATGGAGGTGTCCTTACTCGGAGCATGATGAGCGGTGGGTTCCTCTTAACATCTGCCAGGGCAAGCAGTTTTTGAGCTTATAAGTTAGAGCTCTAGCTGGCAAGACAGGCCTGTTTCAAAAACTCTCTGGAAGCAGATTCCTACTGGTCCAGTTTGAGTTTGGATCTAATGGTCTGTGACCAGGGCCTGTGTGATCCTGTTGCATAAAATGGCTTCCAAGAGTCCAGGGATGTGACAGAGAGAGACAAATGAGGGCATCCCTGTGTGCTGCTGCGCAGACCCCAACAGATGTCCTCTGGGAGTCTGATCAAAAAGAGAGTTTAAAAAGACTTTTAGATTTCAGGGCTGAGATCTGTCAACAATAAGTGACAGAAATAGGTAATGTTAAATGACCATGTTTACCTACACATGTGCCCAGCTTTCTGCCTGCTGCTACTTGATTGGGAGATTTTTTTTCTGACCAAATGCTCAGACTCTCACCCTTCCACATCATCCAGAAAGGGATATTTTATTGCTAAAGAGAAATTTTGCCTTTTGCAATGCAGAATTAAGAGACGAGAGACTGGTGAGTGATCTAAATCTGCTGGAGAACTCGTAGCTTTTTGGGAAAAAAAATCTTTGGGAGTAGCCAGATGGGGTGGAGGTAAAGTAAATGGGAGAGGAAAACAGGATTTTAAGAAACATTTACGAGGACCACATACCATTTCATCAGTTTTAATGACCCAAAGAAAATAATTTCAACCGTTTGAAAATACTTTTGGCCAGTGGAATGTATTCCTTTCTCGTAACACCAAGCTCAGGCCAGACCAAAAGAATGGAGGCTCAGTGTTGGGCTCCTTTAAAAAGGGATCTTGTGCTGTGACCACTGGAAGTCAAGGCAGAGACATCTTATTTCAGATGGAGATAAAGATGCAGAGTTCGAATGAGAGGTCATGCTGGAGTAATAAATTTGGAATTTCTATAAATAGACTTAAAAGTAAACCTTGAGACTGAATTTGTTATGCACATACAGAGGGAAAAAACAAACTGTGAGAGACCACGCCTCATAAAAAACTCACAACTGAGAAGCACAGAATGAAGGAGAAAACATAAAAAGTAAAAATATCAAGAACTAGGAGGATTACGATGAGAGGTGTCAGAGGAAAATGTCCAGGAACAAGGAAGATGCCATATAACATGAGTTTCAAAGAACTCAAGAAGTTACCTGGTTCAGCCTCTTGCATGGAAAGCATCCACTGAAGCATCTTTGGTGCGTGTCCTTCTGGCTTCTGGGTGAACATTTCCTGTCACAGGATCTCCTCTCAAAGACAGTCCCTGCAATAGACTGACTCAATGGCGATGATATTGCCCCCAACAGGGGGGAAATTAATTCTCAAGGAGGAGCCATAAAATCGTACTCTTCTGGAATCTGTGGTATTAAAATGTCATTGTTGGGGGTGGGAGATGGTGGCCAATGATTAGGAAAAAAAAATGTCTCAGAAGTCTCCTTGATGCAAAATGGTTAAGAAACACAATTTGTACTAATCTGCAAGTTAAATCCTAGTGGCTTAAAGGAACAACATGTATGTGGCTACAAGTCCTTCATTGGAGAGTGAGGGATGTGATGGTATTCGTTTCAGGAGTGTCCAAGTTACACTTGGACACAGGCTGACAAGGCTACGCAATTTTGGGACTGGTGCCATTGTGGATCACTTCCTCAATTGGGAGATGGACTGGAGAATCGTGGGCATTTTCTCTCTCTGCCCAGAAGTCACAGCATCTCTTCTGCTCACATTTCACTGGCCAGAACAAGACACAGGCACTGTCTAAACTCAGAAGGACCAGGAGACACATCCAGGGAAGGAACTGACTATTTGGCCAGCATCACTATGTCTGCCACAGAGCTGTCTCTCCTTGTTTGGCATCTTTGAGTAACACATTGCCACTTTATTCCTTCTTCTACAAAAGAGAAAATTAATTATCTCTAAATTCCTCTCACCATTTCTGGCATGAGAAAATCAGCAACACATTTATCAAACTGTCTTTCCTCCTCAAGACTCTGCAATTTGTCAATGACTATTTAAAAGCATACAATGGGACTACAGTCCTTAGTGGGGGCTCGTGGCAGTGACTCCAGACCTAAGTATGAATTCTTCGATGCAGTCTATTTTTTTTTTTTTTTTTTATCTTGCCACATCATTCTGTGTGCAGATACTAAGCTCACAGTCAGCCAAAATCCTGGGCTATTTTTTAGTCTGCAGGAAAGCAAGAAAGTATTTTCTTGTTTGTTTGTTTTATCAAGGATTAGATACTGATGGATAAAATTAATCAATGTATTATCCAAACAATGCACTTCCAATAATAGATCTTTTTAATTTGTTTGTTTGCTCTTTTGTATAAGAGAAGTTGAAAATAAGGCTAGTAAAACAATGGCTATTTAAAACAAGTTATAATTTATGGTTCTTTAAAATATTAGTTATATAAGCATTGACCTGTGGTTTGGTGTTTGTTTTGCTGGGTTTTGTTGTAAGTGAAATACCTCATGGAGCTATTGAGGCTGACCCAAGCACAAGTGGCTAATCAAGGAGGTGAAACCTCAGTGGCTGAGGTTCTCAGCAGCTTTTATTCTCAAGACAGTGTCTCAAGTTTCCTCCTGATTTTAGTGACAATTATGATTGTACTTCCTGTCCTTTTTTATACCATTTCCCCACATTTCCCACAGAAATTAGAATTCACACAGTGAATCACTGTGAAAGACAGCCAGCTGATAAAAAAAATTACCTTCTAATTTTTTAGATCAAAAAATTCTTACATCCTAGAGATTATTATATTAAGTAAAGTAAGTCAGACAGAGAAAGACAAATATCATGTGCTATCACTTACATGTGGAATCTAAAAAATGATATAAATAAACTTATTTACAAACAAAAATAGACTCACAGACATAGAAAAAAGAGGGGTTATGTTTACCAGAGGGGATAGCGTTGGGGGGGTGGGGGAAGACAAATTAGGAGTTTGGGGTTAACATATATTCTACTATGTATAAAATAAACAACAAAGACCTACTGTGTAGCACAGGGAACTATATTCAATGTCATATATATATGTATGTAAAAAACTGAATCACTTTGCTGTACAGTTGAAGCTAACACAACACTGTAAGTTAACTATACTTCAATTTCAAAAATGGTTTAAAAATACTTAGGTGCAAGACACTGCAACTGTGAAAAATAAACTTTACAAATAAAAAATTTTCTCTTACAATAAAGTTTCTTACCTCCTTTTCAGCTTTCAAGGACCTTACATACAGAGAGCACAAGAGAGAGAGATAGGGAGAAGGAGAGAGAGAGAAAGGAAGGAAGAGAGGGAGGAAGGAAGGAAGGAAGAGAGGGAGGAAGGAAGGAAGGAAGGAAGGAAGGAAGGAAAGAAGGAAGGAAGGAAGGAAGGAAAGAAGAATAACCAAGACAAGCATCAAAAGATTTGCAGAGGAAACTAACAGACTTTACATGGACTAGAATCACAGAAAAGAATCCACAGAAGGAGAGCACCTTCAAGTTTGTCTGAAAGAAAGAATATTACTTGGAAAATTGTGTGATTGGGACAAGGCATTCCATATTTTTCCATGTGTGGGGTCTAGTATGAACAAAGGTGAAGTGGTAATGAGAGGAAGTTACATAACTAAGAGGACAAGGAGTAGGGAAACTTTACCCCAAACCAGAGTTTGTGCTGAAAGTCCTGACAGATAGATTTTGAAAGATGTGTGCGTCATGTTAGGCTGATGAGAGTTTAGACTTGGCATTGAAGAGCCACTGAAGGCTTTTGTGAGAGCAGCGATGCGATCAAAGTCAACTCTTATGACAAACATTGTGACAGCAGTATCTCAAATGGATTGGGTAGAGACAGGGTGGCAATAGAGATAGGAATTAGAAACCAAATGCATTTATCCTGTGTGACATGGCTAGAGGCTGCACCAGGGACTACAACAGTAGTGAGAACACAAAGAAACACTGGATAGAAGAAAGGTGACAAAGGGAGGAATAAAGGTCATACTTTATCAACTGACTGCAAGTAGGAAAAGAATAGAAAAGAGGCTTCCAGTCAACATGGCAGAGTAAGATGCTGAGCAAAATATCCTCCCCCATTTTAACCACTAAAAACTACGCCACAGCCACAAAATCAAATCCATAGCTGGGCTGAACCAAAAGTCAGAGTGGTAACAAGGAAGTGAATCTGAAGGATTAAGAAAGAATCAGGATGGATGGTAACACTTGCCCTGGGAAGGTCACTGGAAGCTGGGACTGAACTCGTGAGATGCAGCCTAGAATCAGGAAGGGCTGCTCTGGAGGTGAAACGACATGAGAAAGCCTGCACCCACCAGCCCTGGAAGGCATCAAGGCAGCTTGCCAACCTCCTAGAGCCATGGGTAGAAAATATTTAACTGTGAGAAATACAAAACACAGGCCTGTGATGCACACACGTGTAGTCTGAGTTAAAGCAACCCATGTGGTATAGAAACTGCTTTCTGAGAAATTGGCTTTAAAACTGAGGCCAGTGAAAATCCACAAGTCCCCTTCAGAGGCAAACACAAATCATTCTCTACATTTTCTCATACAGCTTATGGCAGAAATTACAACTCACACAGTGAAAAGGATCACTCTGAAAGATAGTCAGTGCTGAAAAAAACAAACAATGAGAATTTGTACTCATGAAGCACAAGGTAATAGATTTTTTAAAAAGAGGCAGAGTCAACGATGATTGGACAATCAAACTTGAGCGGCTAGAAAAATGGCTAAAATTCCTATAGAAGTATTACTCATCTTCCTTACACCAGAGAAAGAGGCCTCAGGGCAACCCAGGCTGTGGAGAGCAGGAAGGAAACCAAGAAAGTGGAGAGCCAGAGAAGCAAGATCCCAAATCCTGCACTTAAGTTCTTCTCCAGTCTCTGGCTGATCTCTGAACTACACATTCAGAAGACAAACAGAAAATAGCTTGCAACTCAGACTGAACTAATATCTGAGCTGTCAACTACTATAGACATGAAAATGTGCTGCTGGAGCCTAGCCATGTCAGTTTCCTGCCAAAACAGAAAATTTAACACTCTGTGACGAAATATAACAGAATTCAGAGTCTACACAATGTGATATTCACAGTAGCCATGATACAATCCAAATTTATTCAGCATAGAGAGTCAAGAAACTGTGACTCCTTGCCAAGGAAAAAAACAATCAAGAAATGCTTGTTAAAGCATTTAGCTTGTTAAAGACAAAGAAACATATGCTCATAAGGAAAAATAGAAAAATTAAAAACAGAATTAGAAAGAGTAAAAAAAAAGGATCTAAATGAAAATTTTAAGAACAAAAAATAAAATATCTGAAATTTAAAATGTAAATGAAGATCTTAATAGTATAATGGAAATACCAGTAGAAAGAGTTGGTGAACTTGAAGATAGATCAATAATAATCAATTAGAAAAAGGAAAGGCAGAGAAAGAGGAAGAGGAAGGAGAAGGAAAGAAGGAGAAGAAGAAGAAGAAGAAGAAGAAGAAGAAGAAGAAGAAGAAGAAGAAGAAGAAGAAGAAGGAGGAGGAGGAGGAGGAGGAGGAGGAGGAGGAGGAGGAGGAGGAGGAGGAGGAGGAGGAGGAGGAGGAGGAGGAGGAGGAGGAGGAGGAGGAGGAGGAGGAGGAGGAGGAGGAGGAGGAGAAGGAGAAGAAGAAGAAGGAGAAGAAGAAGGAGGAGGAGGAGGAGGAGGAGGGGAAAGGGAAGAAGAAGGGGAAGGGGAAGGAGAAAGGGAAGGAGAAGAGGAAGGGGAATAGGAAGGAGAAGGGGAAGGGGAAGAAGAAGAGGAAGTGGAAGGAGAAGAGGAAGTGGAAGGAGAAGGGGAAGGGGAAGAAGAAGAGGAAGGGGAAAGAGAAGAGGAAGGGGAAGGGGAAGGAGAAGAGGAAGGGGAAGGATAAGAGGAAGGGGAAGGGGAAGGAGAAGAGGAAGGGGAAGGATAAGAGGAAGGGGAAGGAGAAGAGGAAGGGGAAGGGGAAGAAGAAGTGGAAGGGGAAGGAGAAGAGGAAGGGGAAGGAGAAGGGGAAGGGGAAGGGGAAGGAGAAGAGGAAGAGGAAGGGGAAAGGGAAGAAGAAGAAGGGGAAAGGGAAGGGAAGGGGAAGGAAAGGGGGAAGGGGAAGAAGAAGGGGAAGGGGATGAAGAAGGGGAAGGGGAAGGAGAAGGGGAAGAAGAAGAAGAAGGGGAAGGGGAAGAGGAAGAGGAAGGGGAAGGGGAAGAAGAAGTGGAAGGGGAAGGATAAGAGGAAGGGGAAGGGGAAGAAGAAGTGGAAGGGGAAGGAGAAGAGGAAGGGGAAGAAGAAGGGGAAGGGGAAGGAGAAGGGGAAGGGGAAGAAGAAGAGGAAGGAGAAGGGGAAGGAGGAGGAGGAGGAGAAAGAAGAGGGGGGGAAGTTATACTAAGCAAAAACAGAGCTTTAGGGATCTGCAGGATATTTTTTAAAGGTCTATAACTATATATGGGTTGTTGGAGTCCCAGAAGCAGAGGAGCTAGAGAATGGGGCTGAACAAAACATTTGTAGAAAGAATGCCTGATAGCATTTTTTTTAATTGGTGAAAATCATAAACTTACATATTCCAGAAGCTCAGTAAATTCCAAATAGGATTAGTTAGAAGAAAACCATACTAGTACACATCATGGTCAAACTGCTAAAAACCAAAGATAACAATAAAATATTGAAAATGGCCAGAGAATGACATTACATACAGGAAAAGAGTGATTCCAATGGCCACATGTTTCTCATCATGAATGTGTACAACTGTCAAAACAACGCAATGTGCACCCAATGAATGTATTTATTGAACATAAAAAAGTACAGTAAGAAACTGCTAAGAAATGATAAGAAAAAACAGAGTACCTTTAATTTGAGAACATGAATTATATGATCCAATTTTTCTAACATTTTAAAATTTATCTTTCTATTGTTTTATGCAGAGGTTTCTGAGTGATATGCCTCAAATGTGTGTGGTGATGATCTTACGGAGATGGAAGGCTGGAAATGAGGGTTTTTTTTTTTTTTACTTTTCTATATTGCTTACATTTCTTTTTATAATAGCCATATATCATTTTTAGTAAGTCAATAAATTTTTGAAAATGAATTGTTCATTTTAATGAAGAAACAAAAACATGACGGTAGAACAATTTTTTATAAGATTGACAGCAAATAGAAGCAAAAAATTATAATCATGAGGCGTATTCAAAGAGGGGAAGAGCTTTCACAAAAGGGAAGTATCTATAAATAGGTGAAACAGAGCTGTGGAGGAGCCCTGTGCATTTTCCTTACAGCCCTTTCCTTTTCCCCTAAACTCTGTGTTCCCAGATCGCAGCTACTCAAAATATGAAATAAATTCATGCTGACAGGCAAATAAGTACAAAGGTTTTCCATCAGCCTGTGTCAAATTTCCTCTTAGCTGAAGCCAGGGAGATCCAATGCCTTCTTCTAAAGAAGGGGTAGTGATGTTGCAAAATAGATAATCTGAGAATACAAAATATGGCATGAAATAGGTGCTCAGTAGATATAATTTGAGTAAACAAGTGAGTATATGAATAAAGACAGGATAGCTTTCCAGCATCGCTTAATTTATGCTCTACCAATAGCTGCACATGGCACACGTCTGGTCCACCTTTCAAGCCCTTTAAATTTGTGATGATTATTGACCAGATCAGTTTCTCTAATGATGGGTCCTTATAAAGTATCTCATTATACCATAGGTGAGATTTTATATTTCAGTGGTATCATGGCACTTGTGTGTATACTGAGGGACCTACAACACTATAACCATTAAGCTGGAAATTCTAAATCAGATTCTAGTTTCTCAGCAGTTTCTAAGACTGAATTATAACATCCAACAGTAGAAACTAGGCTCCCATGAAACACATCATGCACTAGGATAGTTTGCCTTTTGAAGTATCTAAACATCCCCTCATCAGGTTTTACTGTTTTATACATAAAACAGAAATATAAATCTGTGATAGGAAATTTAAAGACTGACATCTAAGAAATGATGAAAAGTTCAAAGAAATTTTTGAATATTATGTTTATAGTCATGAATATCTAGATATTTAAGTAAAAGAGGTGTTTTAACTGCATTTTTTTCCATTTTATCTAGGAACTGGTTATTCTTAAAAGTCCCTGTAGGCATGTATTTGTGAGTTTTCCCAAAATAATCTATTTCTGTGACAATTATTTTTGGCCAAAACTTGAAACAGTTGGTGCTGTTGCCATTAGCAACAAAAAGAATACATAACTCAAGCCGTATCCATTCGACAAATCTGACAAAATGATGGGTCACACTTATGACCCAGGAACCCTCATTTAAGTTTCAAAGCTGTGAAGACCAAACCAATTTGAGGCCATAGCCTGGCTACTATGGGGAACTAATGGTAAATTGTATGGGATGGATCTACCTCCAAGAGGAAAGAAAAAAAGTATGGTTCCGAATTGTCATAGTATCAAGAGATTTTTAGTTACATAACTAGAAAGTTAAAAATAAAAACAAAAACTTAGGCCTGGGTCCCATTCCTAGGTTTTCTGGTATGCGGTGTTCCTGGTCATGAGGATTTTTAAAGACTCTTAGATGGTTCTAATATACAGCCAAGTATGGGACTCCTGACCTGAGTGCCCTGAAATCTTCCTGCCCAACAGCTGACTCTTCTGGCATGAGCACAAAGGAAATCTGCTTTTTCTAATGGTTGTATGTAATTTTACCTTTATCCTGAGGTACTTGTTTTGCTAGCAAGAAAGAAAGGGTGACTCAAGTTTAGGGATAAACTGCAAGATTCTATAAGGGCTGGAAAGTAAGAAAGTCAAGGAAAAGTTTAAGAAATTATGTTTTTCGGGCTTCCCTGATGGCACAGTGGTTGAGAATCTGCCTGCCAATGCAGGGGACACGGGTTCGCGCCCTGGTCTGGGAAGATCCCACATGCCACGGAGCAGCTGGGCCCGTGAGCCAGAACTACTGAGCCTGCGCGTCTGGAGCCTGTGCTCCGCAACAAGAGAGGCCGCGATAGTGAGAGGCCCGCGCACCGCGATGAAGAGTGGCCCCCACTTGTCACAACTAGAGAAAGCCCTCGCACAGAAACAAAGACCCAACACAGCTAAAAATAAATAAGTAAATTAAAAAAAAAAAAGAAATTATGTTTTTCCTTACAAAGAGCACAAAGCATCAGCTTGACATGTACACCACTCATGTCTGAGCTAAAAAATTTAAACTCTACTATTTTAAATTGCAATAGTATGTTCCTGAAATCAAAATATGCATATGTGTATATGTGACAAATATGTATAAATGATAAATGATAAATACGTATCAGCTAACAGTCCTGTCCTCAAGAAATAACTCTTAGAATTATCCTCAGCGTTTTGAGAGGTAAATTTTCATTTTCCAATTTATATACAGATATATTTGTATTTAATATAACTGTAATGCACACACGGAATAAGTTTTGAAATGACCTAGAACTGTTATATTGCATTTTATCTTTATCACATTTTTCAAACATTCATTTATGTCCAAAGAATAACTTTTAAAATGTAACTATCGCCTAGATATTTTTTTAAAAATTTGTCAGCGCCAGGTCTTTTTGCGGCACGTGGGATCTTCTTTGCCGCGTGCGGGATCTTTGTTGCAGCACGCGGGATCTTTTAGTTGCGGCATGCGAACTCGTAGTTGCAGCATGCATGTGGGATCTAGTTCCCTGACCAGGGATTGAACCCCGGCCCCCTGCATTGGGAGCACAGGGTCTTAACCACCGGACCACCAGGGAAGTCCCCATCACCTAGATTTAACATACATTTTTTTTTTTTTTTTTTTTTTTTTTTTTTTTTGTGGTACACGGGCCTCTCACTGTTGTGGCCTCTCCCGTTGCGGAGCACAGGCTCCGGACGCGCAGGCTCAGCGGCCATGGCTCACGGGCCCAGCCGCTCCGCAGCACGTGGGATCCTCCCGGACCGGGGCACGAACCCGTGTCCCCTGCATCGGCAGGCGGACTCTCAACCACTGCGCCACCAGGGAAGCCCTTAACATACATTTTTACTTAATAAACTTTAGCTTTAGAGCAGTTTTAGGTTCACAGCAAATTGAGCAGAAAGTATAGAGTTCCCATAAACCCTTAAAATAAATATATCAACAAGCCCCACCAGAGTGGTATGTTTGTTACAACCAATGAAACGACACTGATGCATCACTGTCACCCAGTGTCCATAGTTCACATTAGAGTTCACTCTTAGCATTGTACATTCGTAAAATATTATTTTGCCATTCCATGCATACACACGTGCACACACACACACACACACACACCAAACACAGCAACCTATTTCTCTCACAATCTTTGTAGAGGTAAACAGCATTTTAAGGTTGATGGGTGTCCTTTCACCCCATGTTTTCAAAAATTTACTACATCTGTATATGTGTAGTAATACGTATTACGATTTCTTAAACTTACAGTTGCCTTTCTCAACTGAATGTATTTAAATTTGGCGTAAAGAAAATCATGTGACACACAGAATTTTGTAATTTGCTTTCTTTCACCTGACGTGTTTTCATGATAAATCCATGCTGATAAATGTAAATCTAGTTTATCGAGTTACACTGCCATGCAGTATTCAGTTCTCTGACTATATCAAGTTTTATTGATTTTTCTGCTGATGGATATTTACATTTTTGTGCTTTTTGCATTTATAAACAATACTACAAATAATAGCTATTTCTTGTGCATACATAGGCTCACGTGTCAGAATTTCACTAGGTTATGTATACCTAAAATGGAATTTTAAGGTTTTAAGGTATTCACATGTTCAGTTTTTCTGGGTATAGATAGGCAAATTGTTCTCCAATGTGATTATTCCAATTTATGCTCTCATTAACAGTTGGCATTTCTAAACTGTTGGCATTATTAAACTTTTAATTTTGGTCTTTGTGATACTTTGAAAAGTGAACCTTGTTTGGAATTGTGTATCTCTACAAGTTAAGCTGGACTTCTTTACATGTGATTACTAGCCATTCAAATGTCTTCTTCCAAAAACTGCCCTGTTAACCTTTGCTTGTTCTTCAGTTGTGTTTCATATATATATATAATATATATATATATATATATATACACACACACATACATATGCATAGTTTTATTGAAGTATAGTTAATTTACAATGTCATGTTAGTTTCAAGTGTACAGTAAAGTGACTCAGTTATGCACATATATACATTTCTATTATAGGTTATTACAAAATATAGAATATATTCCCCTCTGCTATACAGCGGGACCTGGTTGTTTATCTATTTTATATATAGTAATGTGTATCTGTTAATCCAAAATTCCTGATTTATCCCTCCCACCCAAGCACCCACCCCCCTCTATCCCCTTTGGTACCCATAAAGAAGATGCGGTGTGTATACACGATGGAATATTACTCAACCATAGAAAAGAATGAAATAATGTCATTAGCAGCAACATGGATGGACCTAGAGATGATCATACTAAGTGAAGTAAGTCAGACAGAGAAAGACAAATACTATATGATATCACTTATATTTGGAATCTAAAACACAATACAAATGAACTTGTTTACAAAACAGAAACAGACTCACAGACATTCAGCTGAGCTTTAAATCTTTTTCACATTGATTGTGGGAGTGCAGGACTTTATGTATTTTGGCTACTAATCTTTTGTCTGCTGCAAGTGTTTCAAATGTCTTCCTGGTTGATAGCTTGTTTTTTACTTGGTTTATGGTGTCTTATGACACAAAAATTTCAATTTTAATATGTCACATATATCAATCTTTTCCTCTACAGTTTCTTCTATTTGTGGTTGCATCTAGATTTATTTCTATGAGGTAGAAAGGTATTTATTTGGTAAAAATGACTGTAAACATTTTGAAGTTCTTAACAAAATGGTTAAATTATTCTCCAAAATCGTTGAAGAGTTAATACACCTATCATCAATGCAAGTGAATAACTGATTTACTATGTTCTTATGAGGGTTAAATTTATGTGTCAACTTGGCTAGGCCAGGACACACAGATAGTTGGCCAAACACATGTGGATGTCACGGGGAAGGTATTTTTTACATGCGATTAACATTTAAATCAGTAGGCTCTCAGTAAGTAGATTACTTTCCATAATATGGCTGGACCTCATCCAGTTACAGGTCTTAAGAAGAAGACGGGCCCCTCCCAAGGAAGAGGAGATTCTCCCAGCAGACGGTCTTCAGTCTCCTGCTGCAATGTCAGCTCTTCCCTGGGTCCCCAGCCTGACCACCCACCCTGCAGACTTTGGACTTGACAGCCTCCACCATCACATTGAACCAGTTCCTTAAAATAAATCTTTCTCTATACACACATCTCATTGGCCTGTGTCTCCCGAGAACTCTGGCTAATGCGCTTCTTTACACAAGTTTTATTTTTCAGGTAAATAAGAGAGATATATGTCTCAGTGTCATTCACAGTTAATCTGAGTTGTCAGGCTTTCTGATTCCAGGCTTCCATTAGGATAATTTTTTTTTTCATTTATTTCAAATGTAGTAGTCTCTCCTGCTCCTTTTATCACTATATTTGTCTTTGCCTTGACCTGGTTGGCATTTCATTTGGATGGGCATATTATGATACTATGTCCCTATTTATAGTTTTTGTACTTGGAAAATTTATTTCCACCTATCAAATCTCCTTATATTACTCTGAATTATCTTTTCTGTTTTTGTTTTTGCTTTTTAAAATATTGCTCTGAATCATCAAATCATTTGGCATATGCAAACTATTTGCTGGAGTACGTTTATGTTTTCTTATTTTCCAGCAATCGAATGGTGGTGTTTAAATAAAATAGTTATGACCCTGCAATCCCACTACTAGGCATATACCCTGAGAAAACCATAATTCAAAAAGAGTCATGTACCAAAATGTTTATTGCAGCTCTATTTATGATAGCCAGGACATGGAAGCAACCTAAGTGTCCATCAACAGATGAATGGATAAAGAAGATGTGGCAAATATACACAATGGAATATTACTCAGCCATAAAAAGAAATGAAACTGAGTTATTTGTAATGAGGTGGATAGACCTGGAGTCTGTCATACAGAGTGAAGTAAGTCAGAAGGAGAAAAACAAATACCGTATGCTAACACATATATATGGAATCTAAGAAAAAAAAATGTCATGAAGAGATTAGTGGTAGGACGGGAATAAAACACAGACCTACTAGAGCATGGACCTGAGGATATGGGGAGGGGGAAGGGTAAGATGTGATGAAGTGAGAGAGTGGCAGGGACACATACACACTACCAAATGTAAATTAGATAGCTAGTGGGAAGCTGCCGCATAGCACAGGAAGATCACCTGGGTGCTTTGTGACCACCTAGAGGGGTGGGATAGGGAGGGTGGGAGGGAGGGTGACGCAAGAGGGAAGAGATATGGGAACATATGTATAACTGATTCACTTTGTTGTAAAGGAGAAACTAACACACTATTGTAAAACAGTTATACCCAAATAAAGATGTTAAAAAATAAAATAAAATAAAATAAAATAAATAAAATTTACCATTAAAAAAATAATAATAAATAAATAAATAAAACAGTACCTTATGAAACAAAAAACAATTTCTTATTACTTAATTTAAACCGGTTGGATATTGTTTAAGGAGAAATTTGTACATCAATAAAGACAGTAATACATTTACTTTCAGATTTAGGAAACGTTTCCAAAAAAGTATTTTAAATAGTGACTTCTGTAACATTTAGTAGCCGCCTATAACTAGAAGAAGGTGTACAACAGAATCATTTCCAGATCTATGTAAACTACTCTACTTGAATTGAATGCTTTCTTTAAAATATAGTCTGAAAAGCATAAGGAACTTTCAGTAAACAATCTCAGGGACTGAAAATGGGAAACTTGCCATTGTTTCAGCTTCCACAGTAACCACACCAGCCTTATTCACATTCTACACCAATAGCCAAATGCCATTCAGGAGACAAAATAATTGCTGATAGCAACAGAAATATTTTTAAATTCCCCTCTTCTTTTTACTCACATCTGTTCAGTGTTTGGATGAATTTTCATCTTGTTTTAGAACATGTGCTTAACTGTGTATTAAGTAGCTGGGATCTGTGTGTGTGAATGAGCTGAGAACAGCTGACATGGAGTGAATCATGGGACTGAAACATAATACGGCCCCAGTGACCCACGATGGTCTTTGCCTTGAGGGATCAAGTGTAAGAGAATTCTTTATTAGTTTTCCAAACATAAACAGTCCACATATTTGTGTGCCTTATCGTTTTTGAATCGTGATGTTATTCTTAGAAATACATGCTGGCATTAAAAATAGGTACTTAATTCCTAAGCACAGGGCTTGATTGTATAAGAGTGAAAACTGCCTTTTGATTTTACTGTTTACAAGAACCAAATTTCCTAGGTGGGAAGAATGTAACAATTGAGAAATAAGCTGCTTTTTCCTGTTGTCTTCATGAAGCAGTAACTATAACTGATGCCCAGAAAATCTTAAGGTCCTCATAAAACACAAACATTTAAGAGAAAAGAGCTCCTCCATAATTTTACCCCTAAGCAAATTTCTTTCTCTGAAGGAAAGAAACTTCTCTCTCTGAAAACCAGTTTCTCCTTTAAGGACCCTGGTTGGACTCAGTCTCCCCTAGTCTACTCCCCCATAGACAATGTGCTTTGCAGCTCTTAGCAGGGACCTCTCCTGAATCACAAGTTCACACACCAGCCTGGTGTGTGCCAGCATCTGCTGTCTTTCTCCAGCAGAAAAGCTCTTATGAACTTGAGTGAGGGCATTAGACTCTTAAAGCTACAGAGTGCTGAATACTTTTTAAAGAAGTTCCCTATAGAGCGTGTCATTTCACAAGGATAGATTCAGTTATTATTTTGTCTTTTCTTTCTTTCTTTTTTTTTTTTTTTTTCAGGTAAAAAATTGAAACCAAGAGTTGTTTCTCAACCACGGGTCTCACAGCTCTGGTTTGCCCTTGGTTCCACTTTCCTTCAGACTGCAAACCCAACCCATAAGCAAGTCTTGTCAGCCTGTCTTCAGAATGTACCCCAAATCCATCCACTTCCACCATTACCACCCTAGCTCAAGTGGCGACTCTCTCCAGCACAACTGCATCAGACTCTAATTGGGTGCATCCCCACCTTGTGACCACCCAGTGTCCACACAGCAGCCAGAGATCTTTCTTTTTTTTGTGTGTGTGGTTTTTGTGGTATGCGGGCCTCTCACTGTTGTGGCCTCTCCCGTTGCGGGGCACAGGCTCCGGATGCGCAGGCTCAGCGGCCATGGCTCACAGGCCCAGCCGCTCCGCGGCACGTGGGATCCTCCCGGACCGGGGCACGAACCCGTATCCCCTGCATCGGCAGGCGGACTCTCAACCACTGCGCCACCAGGGAAGCCCCAGAGATCTTTCTAAAGAGTGAATCAGTTCCCCGGTCTCCTCCGTTAACAGATCTTCCAGGGCTTCCCGTGACCTTCAAGGTTTTTGGTGGCCTGGCCCTGCCTGTCTCTCTTACTTCATCTTCCTCATCCTTCCCCCGAATTCACGGGACTCTAGCCAAATTGGCTTTCCTTCTGTGCTTCAAACGTGCTCAGCTTTTTCCTGCCTCAGGGTCTTTGCTCCTACTGCAGCTTGTTTGGGGGTTTCTCTCCCTGTCCCAGACCTCTCCACGGTGGCGTCTTCATGAACAGTGATGCCTCAGCTCAAGTAAGACAAAAGCAAAGCAGTTCCTCCACCATCCCTCTATCAGACCGTCCTATTTATCTCTTCCAACACTCTACTTGAAATTATCCAATTTATTCACGTATGTGTTTATTTGATCACTCCCTCTATGTGTTACCAATTGCTGCATGATAAATCACCCCAAACTTAGCACCTTTACAACAGTGACAAACATTTAATGTCTCACACCGTTTTTATGAGTTAGGAATTTGGGGATGTCTTCACTGGGTGGCTCCAAGTCTCACGTGAGGTTGCAGTTGGATGTCAGCCAGGCTGCAGTCCTCTGACGGCCTGACTCAGGCTAGAAAACCTGATTTCAAAGCAGCTGACACACATGACCGGCAGGGTTTTGCTGGCTACCAGGCGGAAGTTCCAGTTCCTGTGTGGAGTGTCTCCCTAGGGCTGCTGGGAGTGTCTGAGGGCAAATGATCCAAGAGAGAGCGAGACAGAAACCACAGTGTGTCTTAGGACCTAGACTGAGAGGTAACACACAGTGGTCCGGCAATATCCTACGATTCCACAGGTCACCCCTATCCCGTGTGAGAACTGGACAAGGGCATGAATACCAGGAGGCAAAAGTCACTGGGGGCTCATCTGGAGAATGGCTGCCACGACCTGGATGTCACGGACTCTGTCCTGTGCAACAGTATCCCTGTGACTAGGAAAGCACCTGATACCCAACGAAATGTCTGATTAGCCGTAGACAAACTGGGGAGGGCAGACTTGTGTCTCAGTTTCTGAGTTTTGGCCCACGCACGTGTGTGTGTAAAAAAAAGTCCGAGGGCTTCCCTGGTGGCGCAGCGGTTGAGAGTCCGCCTGCCGATGCGGGGGACCCGGGTTCGTGCCCTGGTCCGGGAAGATCCCACGTGCCGCGGAGCGGCTGGGCCCGTGAGCCATGGCCGCTGAGCCTGCGCGTCCGGAGCCTGTGCTCCGCAACAGGAGAGGCCACAGCGGTGAGAGGCCTGCGTACCGCAAAAAAAAAAAAAAAAAAAAAAAAATCCTAATTGGAAGATAAGGTACCGGGTTCCTTCCAACTCTGTCCCTACTTGGTCACGTGACCTTGGATAACTCACCTAACCTCCATCATCTTTTTTTTTTTTTTTGCGGTTCGCGGGCCTCTCACTGTTGTGGCCTCTCCCGTTGCGGAGCACAGACTCCGGACGCGCAGGCTCAGCGGCCACGGCTCACGGGCCCAGCCGCTCCGCGCCATGTGGGATCTTCCCGGACCGGGGCACGAACCCGCGTCCCCTGCATTGGCAGGCGGACTCCCAACCACCGCGCCACCAGGGAAGCCCTCCATCATCTTTAATAGCTTTATCTATGAAATAGAAATAATATCTATGCTGACACATTCACGTATTTGTTGCAAACAGTAGGTAATAGAAACAATTCAGCTGGAGTTCAGGAAAGTGGCTCTAGATTCAACTCTTGTGGTTTTTTAATTATGTTACATTGGCCCCAACCTCCATTCCGTCTGTGATAGAACAAATAGGTTAAATTACATCATCTATAATGGTCTCCCAACCCTCAGAGTCTACAGTTTTTATGGCTAAAGCCACAGTGACATGTTAATTTGGAGGCACTTTAAGAACCAGTATTGTGTGGTTTCGCTAAGGAACACTATTATTATTGCCAAAAAAGCCAAAGTATAAGCATGCTGTCTCTGAAGAAGTTCTTCTGACGGAGGAGGTAGGGCCGGCTGGCGTGGGAATAGCACCCATGGTTAGAAAGGGCCCGGGGACCGTTGGAGGTGAGATTGGCCATGACTCGCAAACCTGACTTCAATTCTGCAGCTGCTATCACTACTCAGGCCCCGGTTCAGCTGCTAAAACCTTGCCTTTGGCCTCTGTGTTTCCTGACTTGAGGGCCCGGAGGGTTCAAGAAAGTGTGGGGAAAGCTTTTGCACCAGGGCCCAAGAGGGCACCCTTGTACCTTTCTCGAAATGAAGGGGAAACAGGCATAACTACAGGTCAGCCTTGATACACAGTATTGTGTGTCCTATAAGTGCACACTTTTATTCAGAAATTCCCTGCATATACTCGCAGATGTCCGCCAAGAACAAACTTGCCCCTTAAAATTGTAAGGCGTTTTCTAGCAGCCACCAAAACACGAAATGCTAAGACTCCTACGCCACAGGATTTCATGAAAACCCTCACCGCTTTTGTTTTTAAATTGTTGACCAGAAGTCAGCGGGAAGCGAGGCAGTAACACCGACCGCATTTGCACTGCAGTCATGTTAGTTTTCAAAATGGTATTGAGGAAACAAAGACTTGTAGGTTTTATTAAAGAAAACAATTTGTTGATTTGGCATGGAGACACGTTTAACTTTTTGATCTCTCACTGATTGCTTTTCTTACCAAAAACAGCTTCAATTTGAAGTATTCATAACCCATTCAATCCTAATAGTAGACAATACAATTACCAGCCTGTGTGTTTGTGTGTGTGTGTGTGTGAGTGTGTGTGCGCGCGCGCACGCTTGTACGTATGCGTGTGTATATACACATTGGCTTTGGTTTATATTGTAACAGAAAGAGAAATGCCTGAAGGAATTTTAATGTTCGTATCTTATAAGAATACCACATTTCCCATGCTTCTAAGAACTCAGAAACGTCTTTCATTTGTGTTTAGAATAAAATCTGGGATGTAAAATCCTGAAGGATATTGTAACTGATATAGCTGAACAAACATCTGCAGGGCAAGACCAAGTGTCATTGATTTGGTTGTGGAACTGAACGATTTAAAGTCAAGTATGAAGGTCTTAGTGGCTTATTTGCCAGCATTCTTACCAGCTAGTCAGTTTGTAATAAGCTTAACACATCCAAGCACGTTAGCACAGCTCTGAGCCTAGGACCCGAAAGAAAACATTGGGATTCAAAACCATACGAAACAATGCTACCAATTGCACCGCATTACACGGCCTAAGTGTTTGATGCTTAATCCCTCAAATCCACCTTGAACCACACACTGCAGCCATCAAGAGTGTAGAATGAAAATATCCGAGGGATTAAGGAGTCATTGCCATGAGAGGGAAACACATTTTCTCAGCTGTTCTGGTTTCAGTAAAGAGGAATTCTCCCTAAACCCTCCTGCCCTCTTTGCTTTCCTTTACTCCCGGGGAGGGGGGGAGGAGAGTAATTTATCAGGTTAGGAATTTAAAATAAATTTGGCATGCAGAGCTCAGTCCCACAGACTATGGGAGAGAGGTCCCTTCATCCTTCCATCCTACCTGGCGGGCCTCACAACTGGGAGACCCACCTGGCCCCAGCATTGCGAAGAGGGAGGGTAAGTCTCTCTGAGGGGCAGTTAATGGGACCATTTATCTCTCATGAAGTACAACCTTTAACTTTGCCAATTTGGGGGGTTTCCACCTGTCAATCTTTACCTTCCTTCCCAAGATCCCAACAGTTTCTAACAAACCACTGAATAACCTAATTAACAGAAAGGTCCTGGCAAGTTTCCACACACTTTCACATCCCCTACACCAAGCCCATACTTGCCCCTGTGTATCAGGTTTGAAACGTATGCGCTACAAAAGTACTTAAGGTTAAGACCAAAAAATGGCCCTGATACCACATTAAGTGGAAGGAGTAATGGAAAAGTTTTTATATTTTAAACATTGCAGTAAGTTCTATGGAGGTCAGTTTTTGTGCATATTCATGAGTATTTCTATTGGCTTTTTAAAATCTGTATTTTCATTTATGTTTTTAACCTTACATCTAAATTCTTACCTATTGGCTTTTATAAAAGATTTTTTATGTTTTACTTAGCTCTCTCCCTATCAACCACGGTAACTTTGGTATAAGATATTTAGCTCTTTTCTATAATTACTTGATTTTAGGCTGTTAAATGGAACCTTAGAAAAGAGGAGATAATTGTATTTAGCCCAAGAACCAATTCAGGGGAAAAAGCATCTATAGACAGCCAAATACTTGGTTTATGATCAGCGAAGGCATTTTCAGAGCTACGCATTATGTGTTTTATCCAGTCTCCATGGAGGGAGGAAGCCTGCTAGTGTTCCTTCCCTGTCTGTGCTTCTTTCACTTCTGCGCCCCTCGCTTTGAAATCCTGGTCAAAAGTTCCACTTCCCCAGTGACGGCCACTGACAGGAGCTCCCCCCCCCCCAGTGCACGGGGCAGAAGTCAGCCCAGGTTGCCGACGTCTCGGAGAGCTTCCTCAATTCAAGCACACAGGCAAGTCCACGAGAATGCCACAGTGCGACCTGAATCCTGTCTTCTGTCCCTGGGATTAGACTGCTGCCTTCACCTTGAAGCTCGGAGAATCCCATACACCTCATGGAGGGTGGATGCTCCTGGCATGACCTTGAAACTACAGAAATCCCTTATTTTCTACTACAGAAAAATGTTATGTCTCTAGCCACTTAAGTGTTTCTATGAAGGTCTACATTTATTAATAGGTTTACATTTTTAGCCTATACTCTGTCCACAGGCTAGTTAGAAGTGTGCAATCTCTTTTAGTACCTATACGTCTTGAATCCCTCTGTGTGTGTGTGTGTGTGTGTGTGTGTGTGTGTGTGTGTGTGTGTAAGGAATAGGTGTGAGCTGGGGATGCTCTAATTCATGCTTAGCTTAAATTCCTATATCAGAGACTGTTCAGCTTCTCCCATAACCCACCTGGGCGTCTACTCCTCTCATCACCCACCTGCGTGTCAGCTCCCCCCTTCACCCACCTGGGCGTCTAAAGGTACTTTCTCAGGCTTTACTTGAGAATCACGAGACATCATTTCCTTTCAAAGCTCTCCTGGTTTTGAGATCCTCAGGTAACAACAGCTCTCTTGTCCTACATGTTCAGGATATAACAAGGAAGGGCGATCTACTACTTTGTTAAATAGGCTTCCTCTGAAACTACTTAAGGATTCTGAAATTACAGCAGAGGAAAGCCTTATCATGACTTGCTTCACAGGGGAATGAGCCGGCTGTGGCAGGACCCAGCATGAACGGAACGGAGGGGAAATGGACAAACGGAAGACGCTCTCTGGATTCAGCAGGGAAAGTCGAAAGGAGGTGATGGAGACCCTTTGTCAGCATTAAACGACTTTTAACTTACTTGGACTCTGAGGGAGAACACGAAAGCAGTTCTCCATTTGGTTCACCGTGCCAAGATTTTCATTTCCTTCATGATTATTATTTGTTATGAAAGGAGTATTAACACAACATTATAGGAATTCCTAAACGTGAAGAACCCTGTTTCCCATTATCCTTACATACTGACACTCCATCCGTTCTCTTCCACCCTCAGACCAGATCCAGTGCCCGTTTAAAGCCCTCTGTGTTCGCTTTCACAGATTGAGCCCAGCAGAGCTTAGATGCTTTACCCTCTATTGCATACCCGGCATCTAGTGTAGAGCGTGGCACATAGTAGGTATTCACTACATGTTTTTGAATAAAAAAATGGATGAATGAATAAATATTCCTCTTAATTATTCATCCTTGAAACCCGCACGTCTTCCCGTCTCCCCAGTTTACAGCTACGGACGACAGCATTTAAACCATTAAACTGATTTTCGTTCTCTCTAAGCCTCTGCCTGCTCATACAGGAGATCCTGGGCCCTAAAAAGTTCCCCCTAAATATTTAGATTCCCAAGATCCTCCCTGGGCCCTGCTGGTCCAAAGGGCAGTTCTCTGTCGATCACACAAGCCCCAAGGCCCTTAATGCCACCCGGATGGAGAACAGTAGTCTCCTCCGCCCTCACCCGTCTCCCCTCTTTGCCCACAACCAGACCACTCGGGCTCTGCAAAGCCCAAAGATTAAGGGGCACACAGCCCACCGCCTCCCCACTGTAAACTCGTGTTGGCAGAGACCGGTCAACTGATGAGGCAAACGGTAAGAGCCGATCAGTGCAAACAGATTCCTAAAGGCAAGCGGTGTCTTCTTCCCCCTGCAGCTTTTACACCTTTGCGTTTAGGAAACCGGTTCACCCAGCGGGCTGGTCTTGAGAGGGACATGACACGTTGGAGGTTTTTGATGTCCTTTTATCCTATCGCTGTATTTAACCATAAACTGTGGCATTTTCTTTTCCGGTCCCTTCTTATCTTTGGAAGATCCCGTAGCTTCCTGGTCCCTTTCGGCTATTAGAAGAGTATCATTCAATCCTTCTCATTTTAAGTTCTGCTCTCATATTTCCCTTCCCCGAAGTTCAGCCTTGATCTTTAACCCGTGTGACCTCTGGTTCCTAAGAGGCACTGTCTGCTCTTTTCCTCCTCCCATCTTCTTCCTATGTGCTATCACGTAGGAAGAAGACATAGAAAAGTGCTGGGTGTCTGGCAAGCTGGCTGCCTGTTGATGGGAGAAGATAACCGTCCGATGGACCCCTTGGGGTCTCCACCAATACGATGACCTCTGAGTCGAGGCTGTGTGTGATTTTTTAGGGGCTCTGTTCAGCTTCTCCTTGACTGAGATCCCTTCAGGTAGGGGCAACCACATCCAAGGACCGCTGTCTCCAAACACCTCTCGGAGCGGGGCATCCTCTCATCCTCTTCAGACTGCTGCGTGAAGACCTGCGTATCTTCTCTGACTATACGTACATCCTTGCAGAACCTCGGGGTCCTTTGTGGGTGCTCTGACGGATCGGGAGCCTGTCTCCATTTTCTTCCGGCGTATCCAAAACCAGGGTTGCCACACGCTGCGTGATTCAGCTGCTCTGGTGGGACTTTCGCCTGATGAAACCACAGGTGAGAAGTAGCCTTAGTCTCCGTGCTCACGTCTGGCCCCCTAACTTTGGAGAACACACATCGACATCTCCTACGATCCCCCTCACCTTCTGTCCCAGGGGTCATGCCAGGATGGCGCTGCCAGCTTTGCAGCTCAGTAAGCGTTTAGACGAGAATGAGGTGGCTGGGGTCCCCTTCTTGCAGTTCAACCTCTGTCCCTCTACCTTTCTTGAAAGGAGAACTCGCTGTCTGTGAAAATGCTGTTGCCCCCTCGTGTCTCTGGGAGACCA
This sequence comes from Kogia breviceps, assembly GCF_026419965.1. Taxonomy (NCBI): domain Eukaryota; kingdom Metazoa; phylum Chordata; class Mammalia; order Artiodactyla; family Physeteridae; genus Kogia; species Kogia breviceps. The sequence goes on from NC_081322.1 coordinate 10,359,552, forward strand.
TGACGCAGAGGGAGACACAGGCATGTAGGTGGGCTTTATGGGACTCCACCTGACCCCTTTCCACTGACCTCAGTGGAAAGACAGTGGAGGTCATGTGTCACCTCCAGGTCTCCGCTCGCAGACCTACTAGAGAATGGACTTGAGGACACGGGGAGGGGGAAGGGTAAGCTGGGACGAAGTGAGAGAGTGGCATGGACATATATACACTACCAAAGGTAAGATAGATAGCTAGTGGGAAGCAGTCGCATAGCACAGGGAGATCAGCTCGGTGCTTTGTGACCTCCTAGAGGGGTGGGATAGGGAGGGTGGGAGGAAGATGCAAGAGGGAGGGGATATGGGGATATATGTATACGTATAGCTGATTCACTCTGTTCTACAGCAGAAACTAACACACCATTGTAAAGCAATTATACTTCAATAAATATGTAAAAAAAAAGATGCTGGTGGCTTCTTGCTTTCTCGTCCTCATTCCGTCAGTTCAATGCAGACGACTGTTGTGCCCGGAGAGATGGTCAGAGCACAGCATGCAAGGAGCTTTGGCTCCTAAACATCTGCACAGAGGAAAGCCACCCTCTGACCAGTAGCACTTGCACAGATTTTGTGTGCGATGCCAACCTCACATCCTGTTACAGTACCCCAAACTACCCAGCCTAACATCGAATGTGTCTGTGAGAGAAGGCAAAGAATTTTGAGGTGTTCACTGGAGATGACACGGCCAGATCTGCCACCTGTAAATGAGGTCTAGAGTTACCTTGATCCCATAGTTGAGGATTTTCTTTAAAATATGGATGACGAGCTGGCTTCCTTTTACTCAGCTTTGAGCCTTAATCTTTATCATCCTCGTAGCCATGATCACCATCCTCATAGCTGAACTTCATGGGCCAGAAACTGTGCTGATTCTCTTATAGGTATCAGCTCTTTTAACCCTCACAGCAACCACATTTCACAGATGAAGAAATTAAAGCACAAAGTTTATGGAATCCATGGAAGGTTATATACCAGGGGGTTAAAACTCCCAACACAGAAGAGGAAATTTTTACCTTCTTTATATCACACCCCTACACACACACACACACACACACACACACACACACACACACACACACACACATTGTTCAGCTCATTCTTTGACTCATTTTAGTTTTCAGTTTTACTCCAAATTTGGCGCAAGTGCTTGGGAATGGGAGCAAAAAGCTATAGAAGAAGCTGTGTTTGAAGAAAACACCAAATGGTAGTTGTGAAATATTGTGCTCAAAATAGAGCCCACCATCACCCCAGCCCTTGCCCTACCACCTCCATTCCCTCCTTCCCAAATTTTCTTCAGTGTCTCTACACAAAGTTTGGGCATCATGACTCTAATGTTTGTCTGGTAAACTTCCCAATGACAACTGCAACCCCTCCACCCCCCCCCCTTCTCCATATTTAGTGTGAGGCTTGGAGATTGGGATCAACCATGAAGACCTTGTGTTCAGCTATTTCCTCTCTGGGAAAGCTGTTCAAGTTCTCGTGGAAATGAAGTCCTCAGCAGCACCCACCTTTGAAAGTCCATCCAAACATGAAGAATATGCATTGATCAACCTTAATTCAGAACAGCCATACCACTGAATTCCCTACTCAGGGGCCATGGGTGGGATTTTTAACCTTAAAGGAAACGCCATGTTCTGCTCTTTCTTGTAGCATTATTTCTTGCTAATCTTCTCTGCTCCAACCTTGTCTTTCTAGTTTTTATTTTAATAGTTGCATGAGATTACATTACACAAATTAAAAAATAATTTATATAACTATTCTTTAGTTGATGAACATTTGGGATTTATTTATGTCCAGCTGCAGCTTATTTTCACTAAGGAAAAATTACTACCATGGTATCTTCATAAAGACAAATTATCAAAATGTAATTAATCCTAGCTCTCTAGGAAAAAAATACTACCTCTATGAAGTAATGATTTCCTGCAGTATCTCAGAGTATCAGCTAACAGCTTCCAGGCAGTATAACCAGGTCTGTAAACCTAGGTGTGCTATGTTAAAAGTTACCTACTTGTTAATAATGAACTTATTAAGAAGAATTTTCCAAGCTTTGTTCACTTGGAAACTCAGGACCCATGAAAAATCCAAGTGTGGAAATTGTTTAAGAATCCAAGTATTCACAGAATTTCACAATGGTTTTTGATGTTGGATTATTAACCTTGACTTTGAGAGAGAGGAGTTCTGATGATGGCTTGCCCACTCTATTGCTATCACCACCTAAGGGTGTTGACCTTCTCCCCTACCCCACTGCTGGGGTTTGGGGGTTGAATGACCAAGAAGGGCATTCAAAGGCACAAGGCCCCTGGGTCCCAGGCTAGAGCCTGAAAGGAGAAGCTCAGTCGTCCGTGGATCACAGTTTGGGAACGGTGCTCCATGGGTCCAAAAGTGACAGTGGGGAAAGCAAGGCTAAGCACCACGCCCCAGGAGAGAGAGGGAGAAAGCAGAAGAACATGGAACCATGAGACAGGGTAAGAATTCCAAAGAATGGGGTGCTACTCAGGACAGGACATTCAGAACCAGTATGAGAAGTTGATTGATTGATTGCTTTTTATCAGTGACTATTTTTATTAAACTCCACTATGTAAGAGAAGCCTGGGGAGAGCTGTTTGTGGGCCCCATCAAGCGTCCCTACGCTGAGGTAAGCAGGTCCGGCAGCTGAGGCTTCTAGAGCAGAGACTCCTAGAAGCACATGGGCTTTCAGTTTCCCTCTGCTTGAGACACTGCCTGGGAGCCGCAGGTTCCCAGTTTTTGTCCAGATGAGTTTGTTCCTGCCATGCTCTCAGACAGAAATCTGAGTCTCCGGGCCACGCCGCTTTGATACGAGGCCCCCGAGTGGCTTCGGAACAGGTCCTCTACCTCCGTTGAACTGACGGTCTAGTGCTGTGAAGTCAGCTCTGCCTCCGCCCACAGCTCGGTCTTTTCCTGCCACACTTTATTAGGAAGGTGAAACAGACTCTATGTACAGGACACATCGGTGTCAGGGTTGAGGGGCTCGCTGGAATTTCTACAAGGAGGCCCACGGCTGGAAGACGTGCTCTTGTCCACCTGGTGCCTGGAGAAGGGCCAGGTGCAGCCCACTATTCAATTCCTTCTTGCTTGTCTTTGATGGCCAGCCGGACGCACCCTTCCAGCAGGGAGAGCTCGCAGAAGAGGCCTGTGATGGCGTGGGTGAAGGATGGCATCCAGTGTGGTCAGCACACGGATGAGGGTCTTGTGCTGCAAGGCATGGGGGACTTTGTAGCCAGCAAACAGCACCTGGGGGCCCTTCAGCAGCTGCGATCTGATGATGTTTCCTAGCACGTGGTCTTCCTTGTTGGAGGTGAACAAACAGGCATCGGGTGCCTTGATCTTCTTCTCGCCCTCGAAGAGCAAGAACGACTCGAGGGCGGGAGAGGCATTCATCTTAGCATCGCAGCAGCCTCAGAAGCCGCAGCTGCCGCCGCCACGAGAAGTCGACTTGAAGCGTCTTCATCAGGACCGTGGCCTCGCGCTCGGTTAACACTTACAGGTGAGTGATGATCTATTTACATAACAACCTGAAAGTGATATAAGATCTCAAAGGTGCTTCCAAATGATCCAAAATAGTTCATCCAGTCGAGGACGCTAGTGTGTGTAAGATGTGTCTGAATGCTTTAAATGAAATTTCAATATGAGCAAAATGGAAAAGCTAAATATAAAAGCAAAAACAAAAGAATATGTAGAAGACTATTTGTACAATTTTGGTCATGGGAGAGACCTTAAGATAGGCAGGAGACTTAGAAAGAAACGCAGTTATATTTAACTGCATTTGAATATATATAGTTTATATATACATATATATGTATGTAAAACATATATAACATAAATATGTATATATATAAAACATATATATATGTTTTAAATATATATATTTTATAATATAGAGAGAATGTACATATACATTCTCTCTATGTTATATGGAGAGACTATGTATGTTCTATAGTCCCTAAAGAATACTATCTGTATTGTTGTTTTAGTTGGGTTGGGCTAGACCACAAGGACCAGATATTGACCAGCAAATCTCAGTAGTGTAAGCCAGTAAAGGCTTCCTTTTCATTCACATCCAGTCCGATGCCATCGGGAAGCTTCCCCCGCCCGTGTCAGCAGCAGCACCAGACTCCCCGGCCACTGCAGCAGGGAAGGGATAAGGCCGTGGGCAGCCTCGGCCCAAAGCCAGCCCTGTGCCTTCTGGCCCTAGCCTATCGCCAGAGTGGTCGTCTAGGCAAACTGAAGGCTGCTGCATAAGGCAAATTACACAGCTGGTTAATAGCAATTCTCATTTTCTAAAACACATAAGGGCATATAACTTTATTTTGCTCTTCTTTTCTTCTTAATTGTATGGAAGTAGAGTTGATTTACAATGTCAAGTTAGTTTCAGATGTACAGCACGGCGATTCAGTTATATATGTTCACATATATACGTACACACACATATGTATATGTTCTTTTGCAGATTCTTTTCCCTTATAGCCTATTACAAAATATTGAGTAGAGTTCCCTGTTCTATACAGTAGGTCCTTGTTATTTATCTATTTCATATATAGTAGTGTGTGTGTGTTAATCCCAACCTCTTAATTTATCCCTCCCCCCTTACCCCTTTGGTAGCCATAAGTTTGTTTTCTATATCTGTGGGTCTATTTCTATTTTTATATAAGTTCACTTGTATCATTTTTGTGTGTGGGTGGATTCCACATATAAGTGATATCACGTGCTATTTTGTCTTTCTCTGTAAGGACATATAGCATTAATATTGAATATGATTTCACTCTACCCTACACACAGTTCTGAAAGATACTTTGCTAAAATGTTTTAAGCCCAGACAGCTAGCATTAATGTTATTAGTAAGTATTATTCACCAGAAATCGCTTGAAGTCTATTATATTTATTCAATCAATTCATACCCTCAGCAGCTGGGAAGCCAGCATACTTCACTATAGTCGGATGTTTGTTTGTTTGGCTTATGTGATGACTTAAAATTTTCGTCTGATTTTTGTATAGTTTGCACTTCTGATTCACTAGTGAGGAAGAAAATATAGTTTATTTTCTTTGTTTTTTTTTTTCATTTATAACTTGCTTTTTCTTTTAGCAGTTATTCGTGTATTAGGAAGAGCAACTTGTTATGTCTTCTGATAATATTCTAATTGCATATATTTTTCCCAGTTCACTGTTTTGCTTAAGACATGTATCAAATACATACATGCATGCACATATATGAGTGTGTATATATGTATTTCTATAGAGAGACAGGTTAAATATAACTGTGTTTTCTAAGTTTCCTACCTACTACCTTAAAATCTTCCCCTTGACCAAAATTTTACAGATATTCTTCTACATATTTTTTATCTTTTTTTTTAGTTTTTATATTTTATTCATATTAAAATTTCATGTAAAGACAGAGTCAAGGAGGAACCTCTAGAAGCCAGTCACCCTTTTAATTTCCAGGATTTTCACCCACATTTTCATGTCACTCCTTGCCCGCAGGTCATTTCCTTCTAATCAAAATACATCTTCTAAGTGTTCCGTTGGTATATTTGGAAATAGCAAACCACTTTTCTCTTATAATAGTCCATACAAATTTTTCTTGAGTTCCCTCAAATAAATTTTAAAATTTTAATTCAACAAGCACTTACTGTCTACTGTTGTCTTCTCTGCGTCCAGTGTTGGGGAAACGTTGCCAGAGACGCAAAAAGGGGTTTATGTGACGCAGAGATTTCCTGCAGGCCCTTCCAGACTTGTCAGATGAGATGTGACACCTGAAACCAAGACTCCACAGAGTTTACAGAGTTAAGCTTTATATTAAGGGGCCAATTTTTCATCCTCTAATCATCATTTGGAATTTGGTGGTGGGAAGGCTAATGGCAAAAGAATGTCGTATGGGGGAAGGGATTGTCTTTTCTGTCCTCTTGTAGGAAAAATAAAATAAAATCTAATTTTCACTTCCTTTTTTTTTTTCAGTCTGTATGTGGTTTAGAGGAAGGAAGTGTTTAGGGGCAAAATCAGTTTCCTAAAGTTTTTAGAGCCAAAACACTTAGGAGACTGGCTTTTTCTTTTGCTAAAACAACAACTGCAAACGGATATTTATATAAAGAGTTCGGTCAAACCTAACAACTTAAGAGCTTATTTTTAGATTTCTGCTTGGCCAAGGGGGAAACATGATAAATGAACCTTATGTTCTTAAATGGGCAAGCAGTTGAACTCAAAATATTTGAGCAATCTGACAGAAGTCACCAAAGAACACAGCTTCCTTAGGCATTGTTAGAAGTCCCCAAACAATGACCCTATTACCACTGCTTTCTTTTCTTCCTTTTTTTTAAAACTTACTTTCAGTTTTACTACTCAGGATCTTTTTAATAGTTTTGAAGATACCAAAACAAAAGAATAAAGATTATGTAAACATAGAGATGTAAATAGAAAGTCCAGTAACTCTGGCTGAGCAGGCACAGGGCTATGCTCTCCACTATGGAGGCCACCAGCCACGCATGGCCCCCAACCAAGTGAAAGGTCCTAACGGAGATGTGCAGAAGTGATAACTCCTGAAGTGTGAAAAGAAGACTATTTTCTGTGATTACATATTGAAGTGTAACATCTTAAAGATGATTGGTTAACTTAAATATATGATTAACATTAACTGCACCTTTGGGGGAGGGAAGGATTGGGAGGTTGGGATTAGCAGACACAAACATATAGAATGGATAAACAATAAGGTCCTACTATAGAGTACAGGGAACTATATTCAATATCCTGTGATAAACCATAAGGGAAAAGAATATGAAAAAGAAGGTATATATACTGAATCACTTTGCTGTACAGCAGAAATTAACATAGCGGGACTTCCCTGGTGGCGCAGTGGTCAAGAATCCGCCTGCCAATGCAGGGGACACCAGTTCAAGCCCTGGTCCGGGAAGATCTCACATGCTGCAGAGCAACTAAGCCCGTGCGCCACAACTACTGAGCCTGCGCTCTAGAGCCCATGAGCCACAACTACTGAGCCCGTGCGCCACAACTGCTGAAGCCCACGCGCCTAGAGCCCATGCTCCACCACAGGAGAAGCCACCGCAATGAGACGCCCATGCACTGCAACGAAGAGTAGCCCCCTCTCGCCGCAACTAGAGAAAGCCTGTGCGCAGCAATGAAGATCCAACGCAGCCAAAAATTAATTAATTAATTAATTAATTAATTAATTAATTTTAAAAAGAAATTAACATAGCATTGTAAATCAACTATACTTCAATAAAATGAATTTTAAAAATTAATTGCACTGTTTCCTTTTTTTTTTTGAAATGTGACTACCAGAACATTTTAATTGCATATGTGACTCAAATTCTTTCTACTGTGTAGCCATGTAGTAGGACAGTGGAATTAAGAGTGGGGCTCTGAAGTAAACCTACCTGGATTTAAACCAGACCACAGATGCCCCAGCCGTATGACCAGGGTCAGGTTAGGTGGGCAATCTCTGCAAGTTGTCTGTTATGTAAATTGTGAATGATAAAATATTCCGTCTCTCATAGGGCTGAGTGAAGATTAACTGATCAGAGCCTGGTGCAAAGCAAGAGCTCACTAAAGCTCGGTTCTGTTATTCTGACTTCAGAATCCAGAAGAGTGAGAGAGATTTTTCTGCATGAAGAAACTCTCAAAAGGAATGGAAAAAATAAGTTAAAATCAGGAGTTTGCTGAAGTGATGCTTCCCCTTCCCCGTTCCCCACCCTCCTGCACAGCCAGTTTATTGTATTGAGAAGAAATCAAACCATCATTCTACAAATGGCACATATTCGGGATTGGCAGATTCTCTAATTAGGTATGTTTGACCCTCCATAGCTTGACCCAGTTCTCTGAGGAGGCCAAAGCAATTACACAAAACTGCAGATGTTTCCTTTCTATGGGTACATCTCATATACATATATACATGGATCTGACTTTAAAAAATTAAGAGCATGTATCTGATGCCCCTGAAATCATGGGTCGTACCCTGAAAACAGCAGTAACAGGTACTTCTGTTGAGCTCTTGCTATGTATTTAGCAACACCCCTCAGGGCTTTGCACATTTTTTTTTTCATTTAAATTTACACCACAGCTCACTGAAGTGGGTATTACTATTTTCTCCATCTTATGGTGAAAAGGTATCTCAAAAAGGTTAAGTAATTGCCCAAAGTCACATAGTCAGTGGTGGGCAAGGATTAATTCTCACCCAGGCCTACCTGTGGACAGATATTTCCAGGGGGTCTTTTTATTTCTCAGACAACTGTCAATAGGTCTGCGTAGCACAGATCACAGCCCTGTGGAGAAAAAGAAACGCCCTCAATCTATAGCAAAAATATCAGATTAGCGAAAAAGGAATACTTATTAGAGTCATCACATTGTTTCTGCCTGAGTATGACTTCAGAAATTATTTTCAAAATTTCCTGTAGTTCATTCAGCATGATGTCTTTGAGGGAAAGCCCAGACTTACTTATCTCTGCTGTCACACCATATAACCCAACACTGAGCACTGAGTGCCTACTTAATGATTGTTGAATGAATAAGTGTGTGATTACGTGTGCCACTAGCCAGGGCTTGTCATCTGAGCTGCAGAACACAAAAGTCTTTTGAGTGAGTATTATTCAATTTTCCCAAGTATGTACATAACAAATACCATTCTAAATCCACAGGAGAGAAGTTGACTCATTACATATAATGGATGCTTTAGGACATTAGGGCTTAATTCCCTCTGGGAACCCCGTGGAGAACCATACCCAGATTAAGCCATAGTCATTGAGGGTCACCTTAATTTCAGTCGGGGGTAACAAACTACAGCCTGGGATAAATGTGACTCATAGTCTGTTATTATAAGACCTCTGAGCTAAGAATGCTTTTACATATTTAATGTTTGTTTGGGTTTTTTTTAGTAAAGGAATATGCAACAGACCATATGTGCCCTGCAATGCCTAAAATACCTACTCTCTGACTCTTTGCAGAAAAATGTTGACCCCTGCCTGAGGTCAAAGTGGCTCTATATTCAAGTGGAGTAGGATTAACTTACCTGGAAATATTTAGGAAGCCCTCTAGGATCTGTGGTCCCCAAACCCTTCCCTACCAATCTATCTTCAGACGTAAAATTCTTATCTGCTTTCATTGGTACAGTGGCACCAAAACAACAGCCTGTCACCTTCATCCCCGACCAAAGGCCCCTGTAAAAAGGCATGTGTCCCCCAGCAGCTCGGCCTACAGGGTGATGTGATGCCTTGGGCTTTGAGTGACATGAGTTCCAATCTCAGCTCTTATTAGGTGTTGCTCGTTGGGTGAGAAAGTGAAGCATGTCAGTTAGTTTCCTCACTCACCAGCCATAAAGACAGTGGACTCCATCAATAATGCTTCTCAGTATACAGCATGTGTGTCGGTCACCTACTGCCGTGGAACAAATGACCCCCAAAAGTAGTGGTTTAAAAGAAAAACTGCAACAACACTTACTATGTCACCATTTTGTGGTTCAGGAATCCAGGCATGGCTTAGCTGAGTTCTCCAGCCCAGGGGCTCTCACGATGTCAGTGAATCTGCAGTTCAGTTGGGCTGAGACCTGACTCCAAGCTCTTCACGGGTTGTTGGCAGGATTCTGGTCCTTGGAAACTATTGGTGGCTGCTCTCAGTCCCCTCCCCAGGGCCTTCCCATAGAGCAGCTCACAGTGAGGTAGCTGGATTCATCACACTGAACAAGAGGGAGGAGGAAAACGCAGCAACACAGAAGCCACGGTCTCTTGTAAACTAATTTCAGAAGTGATATCGCGTTGCCTCTGTTGTGGTCTATTCCTCAGAAGCAAGTCTCTAAGTCCAGCCCAGGCTCAAGGGGAAGAGCTTACACCAGGGCACGACCATCAGTATGGAGCATGCCCTACATCACGACTGCCACGGGGCAGGGAAAACAAAGCGTGAAGCCAATTGGCCGGGTGGGACCGGAGAAAAGGCAAAGCCCAGTGGTGCCTCTCAGGAGGACACGTGCTGAGCATCACAGCTCTGAAATAAAACAGAAGTGAACACACTCTCTTGTTCTATGACTTACAAGCTGTGCATCCCTGGACAAGTGACTTTGTGTCTCTGAGCCTTTGTTTCCTCAGCTGTAAAATGACAATCGTAATACCTACCCTGCAGAGTAGATGTAAAGATTAGATTAGATATGAATAGAAAGCACCCAGCCCAGGACTTGGCATACGGTATATGGTCAATAGCAACAGTTGTTATTTTCCTTCTTACCTACTAGTCTATCAAACTAGCAGTCAATACTTTTCAGATCTCAAAGCTCTGGATGAAAATGACACCCAGGAAGGATGCTTCAGAGAAAACCACACTGCAATAAAAATCAGACCTTACATCAGTTTTGCACTTTGCACTTAAAGTGTTTTCACGTGTTTATTTTATTTGCTCGTCACAAGCCCTGTGTGGGCAGCTTGCAGCTTACCTAGACTCATATCTGTAAAATGGGAAAACCAGGAAACAGAAAGATTTACATGACTTACCCAGGATTGTGCAGTAAAACAGTATATAAAGAAAAGAGCCCTGAAAAGATGGGGAGGGGACCAGGGGTGTCTGGTGGTTCCAGGACTAAGGACACGCTGGTGCCAGGAGTCCCAGTGAGGCGGGGGGCCATGTCGTCAGGAATCCTGAGGGTCCCCCAAGCCAAACAACAGAGCAGACCAACGAGTCAGCAGCCAGGAAGCGAGCGGCAGTCAGGGCTTGCCCAGACCAGAGCTCAGAGCAAATTCGTAACAGAAAAAAAGGCAGTAAGGAAATAACCATGCAGCGAATGCAGAAGAGTGAGCCTGGCAAAGGCCAGGAGGTGAGGAATTGGGGGACCTGGATGGAGAACAAACAAAGGGGACTTGGCAGCCGAGGGAACCTCAAGTGTAGCTTTGATCGTCAAGCAGCAGCCAGGAGGGCGCTGGGACGGTGGCATCCCTGGGGTGATGGGCTTGGAGAGGTCATGACCGCAGGCTGGTGAGGGGGCGTGGAGGGGAGGGGGCGTGGGGGGGAGGGGGCGTGGGGGGGAGGGGGCGTGGGGGGGAGGGGGCGTGGGGGGAGGGGGCGTGGGGCAGGGGGCGTGGTGGGGAGGGGGCGTGGTGGGGAGGGGGCGTGGAGGGGAGGGGGCGTGGAGGGGAGGGGGCGTGGCGCGGAACTCTTTCTTGACGGTAAGCCGGTTCCGGAGCCCTACTCATCTGATGACGCCACCAGATCTGTATGTTAGAAAACTCAGCTGGCCTCAGAAAAAAGGATGGAATCAGGGGGGAAAGATTTCAAACAAAATAATTTATTCTGAGAGAAGGCTCTGAGAAAAGGCTGTACCAAACCAAAGCCCATCTAATTGTAGGCACATTTTTCCACTGGATGCTTCCTACCTCGTTCCACTGTTAACGCCTTGTTAGTGATTCCTGTCTATTTTCGGCTATTTTCTTTTTTTTTTTTTTTTTTTTTTTAATTTTTGTGGTACGTGGGCCTCTCACTGCTGTGGCCTCTCCCGTCGCAGAGCACAGGCTCCGGACGCGCAGGCTCAGCGGCCACGGCTCACGGGCCCAGCCGCTCCACGGCACGTGGGATCCTCCCGGACCGGGGCACGAACCCGCGCCCCCTGCATCAGCAGGCGGACTCTCAACCACTGCGCCACCAGGGAAGCTCTCGGCTATTTTCTTTAATGGGCACCCCGGATCGTGAATCCTCTTCTGGATGTGAGGAATTATGATTCACTTCACTTATTCACTAACTTCTAGAGACACATTGCGCTGGGGTTTGACGGCCACTGGATCTTTTTTTTGTTATTTAGAATGAGGTGTATGTTCTATTTCAGAAATGATAACGAAAGAGAGTTTGTTTTTATGGAAATAATGAACCGGAGAAGAATATTTTACCATTTGTTAGTGGCAGCTGCCAGTCTGCTTGGCAATGCATGGCAGCAGATACCTTTCTTGCTTTATAGAAATGACAAATGTAAATATGACTCCATTTTAAAATGCATTGGTAAGGGAAGGAGATACATATCACATGTCTCACAAGCACAAAAGAGGAGAAGAGGGCTATACCTGACTCTTTTTACACCGCCTCTGCAGGCTTCTTTTGCAGGAAGAAAGAGAAGGTATGGAAATAACCAAGTGACACGCGACAGCCAGCTCTCATTCATAGTGCTGAATACATAATTCTGTGGCATTAAAGAAAGGGGTGTGTGTGTGTGTGTGTCTGTTGGGAGAAATAGTGTCACTAAGTTCAGAAAACAAAAATAACATCATGGACCCATGATTTATGCCAGAGATGATCTCAATTTTTGTTTTTTCCCAATGAGTTTCTTAATTTCCAGAACTAAATACCAGCTCTTGATAATAGATGCTGAATAGTAATCATGAGTGCTGTTCACCAAGAATTTCTGGTTCTCTTTCCAAGCATGAGATAGGACAGTAGTTTCCTGTCCCCTTGAAGTTAAAAAAACACCCATGGCGGGATGGAGTGGGAGTTTGGGGTCAGCGGATGCAAACTAGTACATATAGAATGGATAAACAACAAGGTCCTACCGTATAGCACTATGGGAACTATATTCAATATCCTGTGATAAAGCATAATGGAAAAAAATATGAAAAAGAATGTATATATATATATATGTTTAACTGAATCACTTTACTGGACGGCAGAAATTAACACAACACTGTAAATTAACTATATCAATAAAAAATAAATTTTAAAAAAGCATCCATGTGACTCACTTTGGTCGATGAAGTGTAAAAAAGTGACCTGCATCATATATGAGGACAGGCTTTAAGGGGCAATGGCTCTGTTATCCTCCTGATGTGGCAGGAGGGTGGCCACTCCCTCAGTCAGGGTCCCTGAGCGACCACCAGGGGCCCATCGTCAAGCAGGTGGATGTACAGCATGAGCAAAAAATGAATAAGAATGTTTTGTGGCAAAACTGGTCTGTCCTGAACAGTACTGACATTGATACCCTGACGTGGAGTGCTACCATAGCCAATAAGCCTAAAATATACGGCAGTGGCCAAGGGCTGGACGGGTGACAGTGAACCAACTACTACTGGAGACCAGAACAATAGTCATCCACGTAATAGGGGTGTTTTACCAAAACATTTGGTAAAACTGTTGCCTGTGATAACATAGCAGGAGAAAATGTAGCTCTAGAGAAAAAGATTAGAAAGCAGTGTTAGTGGCACGTATTGATTACCAACTGGCTGTGTTTCACGAGGCACCGTAGAAAGCGATATAACCTCGAAAAGAATCAAGCAGTTTGCAAACACCCAGAAACAGGCAGGGTCCAGAAATCTGGGAAGCCTAAGGGCTAGAAGAGGCAACTTCCTCTCTCCAGCAGATGAAACGTGAAGCTGAAGGCTTTGATGCACAAAAGCCGATTGGGATCCTGCTTTGTGATAGGAGTGTATCAAGAGCGCTGGATTGCGTTCCCCGCAAATGTATAGGTTAAAGTCCCAACCCCCAGAACCTCAGAACACAGCCCTAGTTTGAGATGGAGCTTTCAAATGGTGATTAGGCTAAAACGAGGCCATGAGGTTGGGGCCCCAGTAAAACTGGTGTCCTTATAAGAGGGAGACACAGAGGCCGAGGGCCCCGGGGGAAGAGGCCGGGTAGGAAGAGAAGGCGGCCTCTGTGAGCCAAGGAGAGAGGCCGCAAGAGAAGCACATCTGCCAGCACCTTGATCTGGGACTTCCAGCCTCCACACTGAGGAGAAATAAAGCTCTGTTCTTCAAGCCCCCCAGTCTGAGATGTGTTGTCAGTGCAGCCTCAGCAAATTAACACAAAGCGAGTGGCTCACACTCTGCTGAATGAAATAAGGTGTTTAGACAAAAAAGCTGCAAATGTTTTCGATTGCACCAGCTATTATCGCGGAGCCCGAAGTTCTAAGAGGCGTCACCTACAAATTGGCACTTGCCATCTACCTCTACAAGGATGAAATCATGAGCCACTGCAGCCGCTGACCTTCAACACCCCCTGAAAGGAGTTCAAGGTGGGGATCAGGAATGAGGCCCTCTGTGCTTTGGGAAAACTGACAGAACAGGCCTTCAGATAGTTAGATATTTTCAGGAGAAGATTTTATGGGCCCGATTCTTGCACCTCCTTGTATCTAGCAAGGCACTAAAATCCTTCATGGGGACGTCTGCGCCTCATGACTAGCAGTAACCTTCACGAGACTAGCAGAAACCTCTGCAAAAAAATATGTGTTGGATTGTACGTACGCCCCCTTCACCAAAGTCACATTTATACTGACCTTCCCCCCCTACCTCTTTGGAGCAGTTTCTCAGAGCTAGCTGAAATGTCTCCCGGGTTATAGCCCTCATTTGGCCCCAAATAAAACTTAACTCACAGCTCTCACGTGCATTTTTTTTGTTTTTCAGTCAATATAGTGAAGAGAAAGAGAGAGCCGTGGGGATAAGAAAGCAGAGAAATAAGGCACATCTAAGAAATATGTCAAGAAAAGAACGGTGGGTGAGGATACGTGCAGCCGTTTGGAATCCAATAAGTAAGACGCTGTATTAGTCGGTAAGGCAAGAAGCAGACAACAGACACAAAGTCTATAACCGGAGGGAAGGGAGTCAGGACATGGCTGACAGCGATGTGTCGGAGTGAAGGTATGAGTTAAGGATGACCAGGTTCTCAGGGACCAGTAGCAACAGGAAACTTCCGCCAACCAGGCCCCAAAGGACCGAGGGAGGGTGCAGCTGGCAGGATCTTGCTGGGGTCTGAAGTCGCGAGGAAAGTGTACAAGACAGAACATGGGACCCCAGAGCTAGGAGCCCCTGCAAGGCTGCCAGCAAGGTTAGGGAAGGGAGCTTCAGGGTGGGGTAATTACCCCAACCTCTCTCAAATCCTGCCCTCCAACTTGCTACCTGTGTGCTACGGTCTCAAGGTTTATGCCCTCTCCCCCAAAATTCGTATATTGAAATCCTAACCCCCAAAGGCGTGGTGTCTTTGGGAAGTGCTTAAGCTATGAGATTAGTGCCTTAGAAAAGAGGCTGCACAGAGTGCCCTGGCCTCTTCTGCCGTGTAAGGACACAAGGAGAAGCCGGGGACCTGAGAGCTATCACCCGGCCCCCTGGCTCCCTGATCTCCGACTTCCCACATCCAGACCTGTGAGCCATGTATTTCTGTGTTTGGAAGCTACCCGTTCTGTGCCGTTCTGAACAGAGTAAGACACTGTGCTTCCCAATGAGCAAATCGACAAAGGACCAGAGGGTCAGAGAGTTTGGGTGATGCAGCCCTAGAGGGCAACTCCAGGGCCTAAAACGAGGCAGGGAAGGGAGCATATTTGTTGGGGCAAACAGAGAATACCCAACACAGAAACTTGACTAAATCTGTCAGAGAGACGTGTGGACAGCAAGAAAGAACAGCCTTGAATGAAGAAGCGAGTGTCTGCGACATAAAGGGACCTTGAGCCCCCATTCTTCTAAGGGCCGGAAGTAGAAAGCTGCTCGTCGCTTCCTCCTTGGAGACTTTGGGCTCATCAAGCAAGCCCTGCTGCCCCCCACCCAGGGCATCGCTTCTGCCGTCAGCTTCTAATAGTTTCTACGGGTCAGGGACCACCTTGCATCTCCTCTTCTCTCCTTCCTCACGGCCAGGGCCGACCTCAGTGCTGTTCTGCATCTCTTTGCATTTCTCTGACCGGTGACGTGACTCGCTCTCCGCGATCAGATGAGAGCGGAGTGACACGTGTCCCTTCCAGTGGAGAAGACTCAGCTCACTCCTGCCCTTCCTTTCCCTCTGGTCCAGCCACTGGCAAGTTCCAAACGGTACGTCCTCCACCTGATTCGGCCCCCGAGGCCCTACAACCAGCAGAAATGACGAACGTGTGTCACGAGCAAGAAATCAGTTTCAATCACGTCAAGTCACTGAGACGTGCGGGGTCGTGTGTTTTAAGCCCACCCTAACTCGGGCAATCCTGGCTGATCGGTGTAGACGGTGGCTTAACAGCTACAGTTTAGACTGTGTCATAGTGAGTGCTAAGGTGCAAACACACACATCAGAATCCTTAACGTCAACATATGTCCCCGTCATTCCTTAGGGCCACATTCACTGGGAACCAGAAGGAAGTGGATTCCATTCTCTCCATCCTCCACGCCCCTGCCCTATGCCTCCTCCGAACTTCAGCTTAGGGGGTGGCTGTAGTCGGAGCTGAACTGAGTGATAATAGCTAATAACACGTGCTTGCTTCTCCTTTCGCCAGATCCAGGGAGATCCTCCTAAGACCATCAGCACCGTTCTTGGCCTCAGGTATAACACAAGTAGACTGGATGGGACGGAGAAGGGCCTGCCTTACCTGAAGCCCACCTTCTAGCAGGAGGCGACCTCCCACCAAAACTCAGACGCTTTAGCCAGGAGGTTGGAGAAATCTTCTCTGAAGAGGTGATACTGAAAGTAAAATCAGAATGACAGCCACTTGAAGACAAGGAAATAGCGAATTCCGGGAAGGAGAGTACGTGTGCAGAGGCTCTGGAGCAGGAACTGGGTGTATCCCAGGAACCATCAAAAGGCCACAGCCTGGGCTGGACAGGGCAGCTGAAGGTACAGTAATGGGAGGAGACTTTCAAGGAATGGGCAAGTCCAGATCACATGTGGCTTTATAAGTCACGGTCGGCGTCTGGGGTTTATTGTAAACACAATGGGAAGGCACCAGAGGATTTTAAGCAGAAGTTATGTCCTCTTATTAAATTGCAAAAAGCTCCCCTTAATTGATGCGCTGGGAAGGAGTTACGAGGAGAGGGTATGGGAGCAGCTGGACAGGGGAGAGTGTTACCTCCGCTCGCCGCACGACAGGCCAATGAATCGGAGACGAGGTGTCTGCGCAAGGAGTACGACTTCACTCGGAAAGCCGGCAGACCGAGAAGACGGCAGACGAGTGTCTCTGAAAAACCAGCTGATGGGGGTCTGGATGCCAGTTTCTTTTATAGAACAGAAGGGGGGAGGAGACGAGGAAGTAAAGTAAAAAAGCCATGAGTTTTGTAAATATCCCCTGAAAGGCCAGCCTCGGGGAGGGGATGTGTTAATTTCTTCTTTCTTGCAGCCATTCACGCGTGGACAGGGTCAGGATGCTTCCCTGAACAAAGGCACTTTGGTTTAACATTCAGGCAGAGGGGCAGGGTTCCCCGAGGCAGGCCATTGTATATAGACGGTATCCTTGTAGGGAACAAAAGCAATGGGAAGCGAAGGTTAAAGTAAAAGAAACAGATCCAGCCTGTAGTCAGAGTTGGCTCTTCCCTGTTCCGAGAGGTCACCGTGATGCAGAGACGAGGACGGATGTGAGATGTTTTCATGTGGATTTTGGCACCTCTGAATGCTAAACTGAATGAAGAAATGAGAGAATCAAGAGTAACTCTAAGATTTGGCTTCAGCAACTGGATGGAGGTTGGTGTCATATCACCAAGCTGGGCTGGATGTCAGCTGAGGTGCTTTGTTAAACATCTGTATTTAATTGTGGCAGTTACTGCCTTAACCCAGGAGGGTGAGGGCCTGGGGGTGGCAAAATAGTGGGGGAAATATTTGTGAGATGCTGAGAGACAGTGCCTCCTTCTTAAAAAAAGGAAAGAAAGGAAGGAGCAAAAGAAGGAAGGGAAAGAGAAGGAAAGAAAGAAAGAGAGAGAGAGAGGGAGGGAGGGAAGGAGGGAAGAAAGAAGAAAAAGGAAGGGAGAAAGGAAGGAAGAAAGAAAGAAAGAAAGGAAGGAAAAGAGGGAGAGATGGAGGAAGGGAGACAGAAAGACAAATTTTCTTACTTTAGCATGAAAGAAAAGGATCTCTTTATGGTGTGAGGTGATTTGACCTCAAAGCTTTAGTCTTCCCGATAGGTTCACCCTGTACCCTTGGTGAAATCTTACCCTTTGGCCCAAAGAGTGAGAAGCTTGGGGAAATTCCTATTTCCCCTTAAGGTTAGATCCAAACTAGTAAAAAATGATTAAAGAAGACAATTTGGGTGATACAAACAAACTTGAACACTTGGTGAAGCTATAGCCACCTTTTGGAGAAGTGCTGCACGAGACTGAAGCCAGGAAGCTTTTGTAAGATAAAGAACAAGGAAGAGAAAATGACTGGCCGGGGCCACACACTCCACTTTGCTCAAGGTGGCAAGGCCTGGATTTGGGATCGGCTGCCTGGATGCCCTGCATTTCTGGTCCAGCAGAGCATTTACAGGAAAACGACCTAAGTTTCAGTTTGCTGACGTGGCACCCCCGGACCTGGAAAGTTATTTCAACACAACAGCTGCAGGACCCTTTCCTTAGTAGCTTTGGACCATCTCTTGGACAGAGCAGACGTTCCAAGGTGACTTCACTAAGGGAAATGGATGGAGGGCAGAGCATGAAACTTGCTTTTCCAGTTGAACAAGACATAACTTATCTTCGCAGCTTGTTGCCCACAACAGGACAGGGATCCTTTGCAAATTCCCAGTCTGTCCCCTGGAGGCAGGGGTGGGGGGTGGGGCCCACTACGCAGGGCCTGACACCAAGATGCTACTCTCATGAGTCTGCTGCTCAAAGCTTCCCTCCTTTTCTTGCACAAGGGCTCCTCTTTCCTGGATGATTGATGCTGGCCAGGACCCTCTTCCTATCCAGAGGACTGTGGTATCTGGACTTTAAGTTCAAAAGAGCCAGACGTGAGCTCTACACAGACACTTGCTGGACCAGAAGCAGTGGGGTCTTTTCCTGACTTTAATCTTTTGGCATCTCAAATCAGTCCATGTCAAAGCTTTCTCTCTACAAACACCTACTCGAGTAGTAAGAGCTCAGACTGGGGAGACACTACCAGTTTTCACGTCTTAGCCCTGCTGCTTGCTAAATGAGTGAATTTGAGCATTTCCTTAACCTCTCTGAGTCTCAGTTTTTCATGTGAAGATCAAGGGTAATAATAGCACCAAGCTCACAGGGCTGTTGTGAGGATTTAAATGAGATAATTTAAGTAGAATGCCTACCCCACTGACTGGTACTTATTAGATTCTCAATATACGTGAGCTATTTCTAGTATTATTGTTATTGTTATCATTATCGTCACCACCCCAGCCCTTTTTGAAACCAAAGAATGTTTACAATTTTTTTAGAGCGTCAACCCAGAATTAGAGAGCTTTAAAGCAATTTCTAGAGAGTGCGCGTAGATGATTATCAATAAGTAACTAAATAAGCAACTTCCTGTATTTTTTTTTCTGTCAATCGAAAAATATTTAGCTTTCTTAGGTGCTAAAAGGAGTTAACTTTGTGATTTCAAAAGCAACACATTTAAAATTTTTAAGGTACCCACTTGATATTAACTCTATTATTTGTTGGTGTTAAAATTCTCAATGCTCAGCTCATACTATACTTTATTATGACTAAGAGTGACCTCTTTCATAGTTGCTTTCGTGTAATACCAAAGGAGCTCCCTTCTCCTGTAAGTTCACTACAGAGTAGCTGTTTGCAGATTACTTTTAGTAACAGTGCAGTTGAGTTCTGGACCTATGATTCATGAGTAAGGCTGAGAACTAAAAGGCAAAAGATAAACCATAAATCCTGGTACTAGAAGAGAGACTCAGGATATTCAAACAGGTGGACCCCAGACATCTAAGATTTGTGATCTTCTGGGTCCTAATCATTATTCTCAGCAGCAGAGAGAATTAGAAATAGGTGGACGTCTACGATGAGCAAAGAGGTAGTTTACACCAGATCTTTCTATTTGGGTTAAAATTAGAAATATAAATAAAAGCAAAGCAACCACCAAATAGTTAAGGCCCGCTAGAGCAAAAATAGCCACTTCTGAGTTCAGCTGCATTTGCAATAAGGCCCATGACAGCCCCATTCTAAAATATCCCTTCATTTTACTCTTTTTTCTCCTTAAAAGACAAAAATGAAAGCAAAACAAAGCAAAATGAAACCAGAAAAACAGAGGAGACAAGTTATATAATCTAACACTGGAAGACTAACCATTTTCATTTCTTATTGCAATTTGAATTGGAAAGGAACACTCAGTCCTAGAACATGGTAATTCATCTTCTGTTTCTTTGTCCACAGCTACAAGTAGGAGATAGTTCAGAGCCATTGCCAATCAGAAAACACAGCAAAGCTGTACTCGCTTCTCATTTGTTTACCGGCCATCACAGGCCCTCTCCTCAAATCTCAGACATCCTTTTCGCTCCTGGAGGCTCTACCCAGGCATACATAGAGCGCTTCAGAAAACAAAGGGCGTCTGAAAAGTCTCCTCTTTTTGTTCTGTGAACATGTCATAGTTGAGTTGAGTTTTTAAAATACTCTCCACCCTTGTTTGTTTCTTAATGCTGCACCAAAATGTAATTTGTATGGAAGCCAAAACTGCAGACATGCTGAATCTGTGAATACCGAGGAAGTTGTTTCCTTAGCAATAACTGGCATGTGAAAGTCAAAACTTCCTCTCCTTCTCATGTGACCTTTTTTCAAAGCAATTCAGCTCGAGGACAATGGAATTGAATTCCAGGCACCCACAGTGTTCATGAATTGCTAAGCAGTGATTCACCAAGTACCCAAATTACCCTAGACGGCTTGAGCATTTTATTAGTGAAATTGCTTTGTATTTAAATTTTCTTTCCTCACTTTGTACATCAGTTTTCCTCATTCCTGAAGGCCACTTCCTCCCTATTCTGAGACAGTGTAGATAAACAGTGGCCCTTTTTAGTGATTAATATACGGACTTTAGAACGTTAGAAGTAGAACATGACATTACCTACAATAGTCATGACTATTTGCTCCCTTTGGATACCCTGGATACTAGATAGTTATAGAAAGGTTGGTTTGATAATTAAAGTCTATTATTTGCTCAGAATAAGTAACATAATTTAATTTTTTGGCAACTCCTTGAACGATATTTTAGAAGCACTGAGGTTTTCACTCATTCCAAGGACCAATTTTTCTTTATCACTCATCCTAAAAAAAGTGCTTCATTTGGCTTACACTTTCTGCTCAGTCCTCAGAGGTTAAATGGCGGTAACTTATTTAACAATGTACCAGAGAGCTGGGACCTGAGGGTATCATGCTCTTTTGCCTTTAATTAAATTGCAGCATTCTTGAGGAACATAAACAATGCTGTCCTAGGAACTCTTGATTTCTCTTTCTAGCCTCTGAGTCGTGAATCTCAAAATTCCTAACGTGACTCAGCTTCCTGCCACCATCATTCTGTGAAGTGACTTTGCACTGAGTGTCGCCAGACAGAGCCAGGACCCGCGAGCTGGGTGCCCTTTCCTCTGTGACCCTTATGTGCTCTGGGGCTGAGGGTGATTCTCATGTTGGGGTATTTTACTCACAAAGTGCATAAAGAGAGTGATCTCGGGTGGCCTCGGTCTGCAGCAGCTGGAAGCAGGGTTTCAGTTCCCGGCCAGTGATTGAGGTCGGGTCGCAACAGTGAGAGCACCGAATCCTAGCCACTAGACCCGTGGACAGCGACAAGGCCCTGGCCCTACGGCTTTGCCAAAAAAGAATTCCCACAAAGACGGAAAGTAGTGAAACAAGGGAAGTACTTATTAGGAGAAAAAGAAGTACAGTACGTGTGGATAGACACACAGGGAGGATCAGAGAGAGAGTCGCGACTTCGTGGCAGTTTGAATCACTTTTATGGGGCATTTCTTCCTGGTTTCCTTTGGCCAATCATCTTGCTTTGTCTCGTTCTGAGTCCGTATCTGGTTTATCTCAGGATCCTCCCATGTGTGTGCTGTGCGCGTCTCTTAGCCAAGATGGATTCTACCGCAGAGGCCTATGGGTAGCTTAGCATCACTCCCTTTTGACCTCCAAGGAGCCTTTCTGCGCATGTGCAGTCGGGGAGGTCTCCTGACTTCGAGAATGAGGAATATGTGGTCTCTTATCTTCCATCTGGGCAGGGCCCAGCCTCCGCTCTCCATCGTCGTGTTATTCCCTTCTCGGAGTATCGGTCCCCGAATGAATTCAGATCGTTTGCCCCCGGGGCCCATCTGTCTCCTGCCTCAGGAGGACCCAGCAAAGTGAGTGTTGCATAACAGCTGGTCAATAAATATGAGTTTCGCTTCTGTTCTCTACGTAACCTCTCCATTCTGACATTTTTCATTCGGTTTATGCTGAACTGCTCCTGATTTAATGGCTCCCCTGGACTCAGAAGTGATCGGGCCTAGAACCTTCGTGTTCCAGTGGGCCCCAACTGTTATCTTCCTTGATAGTAAATTAAGGATGAATCCTAATAACAGTGTAAGGTTCTCCAGAGAATTCACTCCACCGTGCTTGTGGGATTGTTTACCAAACACAACCTGAGCTGCCCAAGCAAGCACGGTAATTTTCCACACCCTCCGACAGAGACAGTGGACAGTGCAAGTTTGCGATGTTCTCATGGGCCCAGCACACACCGCACACTCTGGGGGTGAGAGAGGTGGGGCTTTGGGGAGCTTATTTCTCCACCTGGACGTGTGTCCCACAGTGTGTGTGTGCACCGGGTACCCTCCGTGAGAACAGGGTCTCACTTTTAGGGCCATCAATCCTATGGGCATCCTCTTCATTTCCTGACCAAGGCTTGCTCGAGGGGTGGCAGTGGCTCGTGCACAGATTTCACTAGTCCTGCTGCCCTGGACCCAGAGTCACTAGGAAAGTACTTGGTTGCCTCTTGGAGCAGAATATCCAGGTGAAGAGAGTGGGGAAAAATTAACACCGTTGTAAGGAATTGCTTGCTGAAATACGCTTCATGTTTATCTGCGGTTGACTCAGCTGATTGGAGCAAGGTGACTCCGGGAGTGAGGAGTGACCTTGACTAAACCCCTTTATCTCTCTAGGCTTTGGACCCCTGGATTAACCCACAAGTGTTCAAACTGCGTTCCATGGAGCCTTGGAGTTTTTCCTCTGCTGGGGGCAGTGGATAAAAGAGACACTTAGCAGGTGCGCTTCTGGGTGTCTGGGCTTGGAGAAGCACTGCTTTTATCTGATGTTATACACTGTTTAACTTGTTAAAAGGGCAAAAAAGAAAAAGGGAAAGATATAGGCTAGATATTTTCTAATTTCCCTTCAGCCTTGACATTCTACAATTGTACTTATAGTAAGTATAATTGAAGCAATTAGGAAATCCAAAACAACCACAAAAACATGAACCCCAAACTCTGTTTCATGACCAAAGAGTATTCGAAATCTTAGTCAGAATCTTATTAATTCCCATTTTGGTCCAGGGTGTGGAGAAAGATGTCATAGATAATTCACGGTAAATCTGTGGCAATCAGTAGAAGGAAACAACCAAAAAGTCAGCACGAATGTGACATTTATGTGCTCGTAATTCAGTACAGTTTTCCCTATTATTCAGGGGGGAAAAAGTCCCTAATACCAGCAAGGCGTTTGGAGCTATCTCACATTGACGGAGTTTACTAATTCTTTTCGGCCTTTTTTTTTTTTTTTTTTTTTTGCGGTATGCGGGCCTCTCACTGTTGTGGCCTCTCCCGTTGCGGAGCACAGGCTCCGGACGCGCAGGCCTGGCGGCCATGGCTCACGGGCTTAGTTGCTCCGCGGCATGTGGGATCTTCCCGGACCAGGGCACGAACCCGTGTCTCCTGCATCGGCAGGCGGATTCTCAACCACTGCGCCACCAGGGAAGCCCTCTTTTCGGCCTTTGAGAATGTCATAGACGCTGCTGGGTGTTCAAAGTGAAGGTCTGAAAAGTAGATGATACTCTGTCCACGTGGGAAGAATTACAGCCACAGGGAGGGGTGGTTGGTTCTCTCAGAGACAGAGTTGGGCTGCTCTGCACAGCCAGGTTTTTAGGCAGCGAACTGCTTGATACCTGTTCCCTATCATTCAGTGTCTTCTGAAAAGGCTGCAAGTGACACAGCCAGCCTTTCTGGCATGGTTTTACCCTGACTACAAAGGCTATCGCTGAACTGGTCCAATCGGGATGCTTTGATTGTTAGCAGGTTCAGCAGGCTGTGATTACAGTAATTACAGACCTGTGAAGGTCAAATTGACAAAACCGAATATAAACTGGGACAACCCACTGCCCTGCGCTCTTTGGGATTTGGTGAACAGTTGTTGGGAAGACTTGCCAAGTGGTAAATCTGTAATAAAAAATAGAAAGGAAAGTGGTTGATTTCACAGTTTGGCTTCGACCCCTTCGAATCACAATTCCAGGTCCTGACATGAAGGCTATGTTGTACTTTCAGGTTCAGGTATAATTTTGGCTCCATCCCCTTCCTCCCTCGTCGTGACCTTGAGTTTGTGTGATGTATCTAGGTACTTCTTAAAACCTGTCACGACTCTTCAATGTTTTCCCCCCCTTATTTTTCTCTCTCCAAGAGTGTGATGCTGGATACAAATGAACAGATACGTTTTTTTTAGTTCGTCTGTGTATTGTTTTGTGGAATATTTAGCAGAAACAGCTCTCAAGGATAGAGAACCCACAAAATTCTATGAAAATAAATGAAATGATCTTCTTATAATTGCCTAGCTAAAGACTAGAATAAAGTGACTTCTCAGGGACACTAAATATAAACAAGTCTTTATTTTCCTTTGTCCTTATGGTGGCTACAAGCAATAGTTTGAGTAATAATTAAGTAAAAATAGAGTCTATTATCAGGTATACTATATTGGAGGCGTGGAGACAGGTAGGGAAGAATCCTCTCTATACAATAGATGACAGTGTTTGTGCAGTGCTAGGAAGAGGTAAGGGGTCAGCACAAAGGCTGTGTCTGGATGAAGCTGAAATAGAAGAGGCGGATGGAAATTAATCAGTTCAGAGAAATCCAGATGTTTTGCATACCCAGAGCCAAGTCTCTGAATCTTGGCTGCTGGAGATTTTCATGTTTCCTCCAGATGTTTGCTTTCAGGTAGACATAGTCATCTCCTCACGCACCTGATTTCATCATAATTCACCACATTGTTCAAAGTGTAAAGTGGCTATTACAAGAATAAGCATAGGATAGTGCAAGCCATTGCTCATGTTTCAGTAGAAAAGACATCGCTGAAGGACACTTTTTTTAAAAAGAAGGATAAAATCATGCCTCTCATACAAATGTCAAATGAATGCATGTCACAGATTTTATTTAAGTCATCAATTAATGAGGAAAACAGTAAAATGTTACAGCTAGTTCAAAGGAGAATTCTTAGAAACTCATTTGGGTGTATGGAGAGACAGAGATACAGATATAGATATAGATATAGATATAGATATAGATATAGACGTAGATATTTAAGGGCATTTTGAAGTGAAATTGCACATAGATGCAAAGTGGGTCTATCCACAGGGCAATAGTCAATTGCATTTTACCGGACACAATTATTTTTATTTCTATGGACAAGATACTTTTGCATTATTACCAGTTTCTGCAAGTACAGAGCTGTATAATAACTCAAAGACAATGAAAGGCAGAGATAACCCAGAAGAGTGTGCACTAAACAGGACACTGACTACTCTTTTGTATTCCAAAGTCTTTACTGCAAGACTTTGTTTACTAACTTAAAATTATTGATGTCTACAAATATTTCCGAACTCCCAATAGGACTTTTACCTAATGTCACCTAATTGACCACTTTCTCAGACACTCAGTTATATTATTGATTCTTGTATATGTCGTACCTCGCTGTGCAGCTCCTTGGTTTACTTGACTCCTATTCACTCCGTTGATGAGGGAGGAATTCCTGCCCTCGTAACCCTGGGGGACGGCCAAACACACAACCCCAACACTGGGCAGGTGGCTCAACAGCAATTTCTCAGTCACATATGCTCACGGCCAGGGGAGGGGTTATACCACGCCACCATCCAGGGCCACACTGGGCTGCACTCAGGAGCGGAGTAAACATCCAGGGCTGTGGGAAGCAGGCTTTGTAGTATCAAGAGGAGGAGGTGCCCCCTGCTTCCCGCAGGAGGGTGTGATCGCTGTGTTTAACTAAATCCACAGGCTAGGAAGGAACTGAGTCCACTACCCAGGGACCAGCAAGAGCTGCCCCTGGTCTGTTTGACCAGGAGGGTTGATCGACTAGGGGACCTTCTCTGCTGGCACGAGTGGGGAGGGAGACCTGTGTTAGCCCATTCGAGGTTGTCCCACTTTTACCCACGTAACAGGGACCCTTAATCTCAGGCCTGGCGTCGTGCTTCTCAAGAGTTAACGACTAAATCTATCCACTGAAAAAGAGGTTTCTGGAGCTCCTACTATGTGCCAGGTGCGTTTCCAGGCTCTGGATGTGCAGCAGTGGAAGCTAAAGATCCTTGTCTTACATTCCAGGAAGAGTCAATAAGTACATGTAAAATACTTGGTATGACAGAGTGGAAAGCACAATGAAGAAATTGTAAGCAGGGGCTGGAGAGAGAACGGACGGAGGGATGGGGGAAGGGGCACTGCTCGGAAATTTTACATGTGGTGACGGGACGTCTCACAGCAAAGAGGCCATCTGAGAAAAGAACTTGTGAGCCAGGAGGATGTCTGGTGAGAGAGCCCGGAGACAGAGAGACCAGCAGGTACCAGAGGCGCGTAGCAGAGGGATGTCCTCAGGTTCAAGTGTCCCGGATGGATGACTTGAGGAGTGAGCTGGAGAGGAGTGAGAGGAGATGGGGCCCCACTGAGATGTGGAGGTCGGAGCTAGAGCTGGGCAGGACTTTCTAGCCTTTGAGTTTTGCTGAAAGGGTTGGGAACCCATTGAAGGGATTAAGACCATCATTTGACTAGTTTTTCTCTCTCCTCTTTCAGAAGAAGTACTGAGAATATAAAGGCTACTCAATATGTTATCAGTTCATTGCAAAGGAGGCAAAGTCTTCCTTTATTGCTTTCCACAATTTTCTACCGTGATCACCATTAGATGTAGGTGCCTTCTCCCCTGAAATATATGCTCACTGCAGAGAAACGGACACTCAGGAAATTCAGCTTACATACAGTTGAGTTTTGGTTTTTTTGTTGTTGTTTTTTTGTTTTTTTTGCGGTACGCAGGCCTCTCACCGTTGTGGCCTCTCCCGTTGCGGAGCACAGGCTCCGGACGCGCAGGCTCAGCGGCCACGGCTCACGGGCCCAGCCGCTCCGCGGCACGTGGGATCCTCCCGGACCGGGGCACGAACCCGTGTCCCCTGCATCGGCAGGCGGACTCTCAACCACTGCGCCACCAGGGAAGCCCCAGTTGAGTTGTTGAGGCAATACCTATTTCTCCCCTCATCGCATGCCCTAGCATATCTGAGTGGAGGTAAAGGAGAAACTAATACACTTACATGCAGCAAGGGATATAGTCTTTCCCTTCTTATACAAACTGTAGAATTTCCCACGGCCCTCTCCTACAGGACAAGCAATGTTTGAACTTTAATGCATTAAACATATCTCAACTAGATTTTCTCCTTCATAAATTTTATTTATGTGATGGAAATATATTTCAAACTATATAACTGTTACAAATTTATACTGGGCTGGACTCTTAACATTTTTCTTTCTATGAACAAGTTCACATATAAAAACAGCACATGTTATAAATTCTGAGATCAATAACTTGACTATGCATAGCGCAGTTTGACAGACAGGACTCATAATTTTGTCCACTCATGCCTTTCCTGAATAAATATATATCTATCCCTGACACAGTTTCCCCATCTTCCTGTTTCCCCTCCTTGGCCATGGTTTTGGTGTTTTCACCATGAGCATTTAGAGAGAGCGGTTGGTACATATAATACAATACAGAGCTTGTGATGACAAGGGAAAATTGGAGGAATCAGTTCAGCGGCTGCAGGAATGTGTCATTCTGAGCCCTGAAGCTGCTGGTTTGGTTTTAACGAGGTTAAACAGCACTTATCATCAAGAATCAGCTTAAGCATAACTCGATCCTGAGAATCTTCTTCCTCTTCTCATCCCTCCCAGAACTCACCATGCACTCATTGGACCCTATCTTCATTACTATCATTCTGTATAAGGCGCTCTGTATGTGTAAATCTGTTTCTCCTATTAGACCAGAAGCAGTTTGAGGGCAGAGACCACAACTTCATCATCCTTTTATCCTGAATACCGAGCCCAGTGCCTCGCACGTGAAGGATTCAAGAACTATTGTTAGTGGTCCAATAGTGTCAGACTCACGAGGTGCGACGCTATACCGTGTGAGAACGGAGCCTAGTTCCACCTTATGATTTGAGGAAGGTCATTCTTCTTTTTCAGAGGCAGCATCATTACACAACAAAGCCACTAAGGGCAGTGGAGTTTGGTATATAATAAAGAGAAATGGGATCTCTAGTCTTTAAATAATTCTCTTTTTCAGCATTACGTTACAACGTATTTACTTACTAGAGATTGTCTCACTTTTTCTCCAGTGGCATCATCAAGGAAAAACCCACTTTCAGTGGCTCTAAGGTTCCAGCTGATATTTGCCTTTGGCGCAAACTCTTGCTTTGTGTGCAAGAAACCAGTTTGCTGATCCTTTTTTAGTGACATGCGTGCAACCACCCTATGTAACCACGGTTCTTTAGAAAGCCTTGACTGGTGAAATATCCGAACGGCCATACCGCAGAACAGGATTTATGCATATTACATTCTATTTTTTTTTTTTTTAAGTATTGGATGCCTTTTTGGAAGCTAGCATAACACTGCTAAGATTATTATGATATTCGATATTTGATCATGTTTTTTGCTTCCTCAGACAGGCCCAGGCTGGGGAGTTGGGGCTTCGCGTTCTGGAGGAGAGGCCTCAGGAAGGGTAGCCCAGGGCAGCACACGTGTCAGCTTCAAGGCCAAGGAGGGGGGACCACGGGGTCCTTTGAAAGACCTACAGAGACTCCGACAGCGATCCTTTAAAAGGTTGCCCACCCTGTATTATAAACGCGGTCCTGTACCCTCCGGGGCTTCCCTGATTCTGCCAAATACTGCAGCTTTGGGGCTCAGGAAAGAGATGGCTGGTGACAGTAGCCTGGGACAGAACACAGACGGCTGGTGGGCTGCGGCTCTGGAGCAGCGGTCCCCCGCGGGAATTAACCAGCAGAAGCCAGAATAGCTTTATGCGAAATGGGGGCCCTCAGAAGGATGCTCTTTCACGTTGGAGAAGAGCCCTGGGCTGCCTCTGTGAGGCAGGCTGGGGGCCAGCGGGGTGTTGGTCCAAAGAAAGGAGGTGCCCTGGCCAACGGGAGAAACCGGGCGACTATCGGGGTCACAAGCAAATGGCTCTTCTCAAAGAAAGTTTCAGGGAAGACTGAACTAGGTACAGTGTCTCTTCTGAGGGGCAGAGCATTTCAGAGTGGGCCCCATAACTCTCTGTCTTTACTCCTAGACCCATCAAGGGTCGCCTGGACCCTCTGTGGCCCCGCAGGCCCGCGGATACTGAGAGAAGCCGCACGTCTAGTCCAAAGAGCAGGTGAACGACAAAGGCGTGGGGACACGGGAGGAGAAGGAAGGGGGACAGAGCGGAATAGACAGTCCCCGGGGAGGGGAGGGGAGAGAATTGCTCAGGGAGCCCTCGGCGTCGCACGTTAAGTCAGGGTGAGAGTTGAGCCAGCAGGTGACACTGCACCAACGCAAACCAAGGGGGGACAGAGGAGCGCACCCCCGAGGGGCCGGGCTGGCCGGACGTCCGCTGTGGGACCTGCACACGCCGGCGGCCTGCAGGCCGCCTTACGCGTTGGCCCTGATTCCACCGCGCCGATCCGGGGATCAGAGGTCCGGCCTCATCACGGGAAGCATCCTGCCCTGGGGAGGGGGGTCTTCTGAAGGTGGAATGAGGAATTTCCCCACTTGGACAGCCCCCTCCCCTCACGTGCCCTTTTGCCTCCCCACCCCTCTTTGCTGGGCTCAGGTGGGAGCTGTTTCCTCTCCCCCCCACCCTTTCCAGTGTGTACTGGGTGAGCTCAGCTCTTTGGAATTCTGTGGGTGGCAGGGATTTTCTCCTCCAGCTCATGTGCTCAGCGATGTGGAAAGTGAAGAACTCTGAACTCTGACACGTTCTTTTTTGTGAGCATTTTGATGAAAGGGCCAATGATAGTCCCAAATCTTCAAGCAGGTGGCAGAGATGTGGAAAGCGCCTTATTGATCACCCACAGCAGCTCCTTTCTGGACCATCCCAAAAGGCTGGTATGGGCGCAACAGGCCAATTTGGAGAGAATCCTATTTATTCAGGCCCCAGATAGAATAAGCCAGGCTGCGGGTCGTTGTATAAATAGCCGTTCTCTTCCTTCGCTTAAGCCCTAGATCTGTCCCTCTTGCCCTGTGCCATCTTTGCTATTTCTCTCTTTCATTAAATGCCTTTGAAGTGGTGGATTATTTTTTCTGTCTTTGAAAATTCCTTCTGGCTAGTGGATTTCAGAAGTGCAAGTGCTTTAAACTTTTCCCTCCTCTTCTGAATTAATACTGTACTCCACATTTTTTTTTCCCCTTTCCATTTTAGGAGACCAACTACTGTGTTGTTTTATATTACATTTTCATTTCAGAACTGTTTGAAAATGGAGCTCATGCCATGCACGTGAATATTTTGTCTCCTCTTGGCTGATTTAATCAGCATGGATACCATTATTCACGCGATTGCATGAATAATTTATTTCACTGTTGTAAAAGTTTAATAAAAGTTTTCTTGTCTTTATCAAATTCCATGTTACTCTTTGTTCATTTTACAGCAGCAGCACAATCAGAATATAAAGCAGTGAATGGCTAGACTGCAGCACTGAAACTCTTGGGTCTATTTTATTACAATTTTACCTATGATTAAATAGGATTTCATACATGGAGAAAATATGGTAGCTCTATAGATCTAAGTATGACCAGCACTAACTTATCAGTGCCACTTATAAGTTAGAAGAAATTTGGAATCACATTGTCACAACTGAGATGCCAGCCTCATTGGTACCATCTGACAGACAATGTGGTTCTTGTGCCTGTACGTGTGTGTGTGTGTGATCTTCCACCCATCGTGTAACACTATATTGGTGATGATTTCCTAATCCAGGATGGGTATTATTTCTTACATGAATAGCGACACTAAAAACAAATGTTTGTTCAAAGTGAATCTTTCTCTTGACCCTCCAATTAGCCACTTTTACACAGTGAAATTACCCTATAGATTAAAAGTAGCTTACTATTTATGTGTGTTTCTTCAATGCTAGTGTGTCAGCCCTTATAAGCAAGAGCCATCAACATTTATATCTGCACATGAGTAAAGTCACATTATTGTAAAACCTTGGATGCTGAAATTGCACGCACACTCTTTTCATGCAGTCAGGTGCTACATAGTTGAAAGGTAGAAATTAACTCAAGATGTCTGTGAAGAATCCAAGAAGGCATTTATCTGATAAAGGATGGAAGTATACATGGCCTATGACGTAACTACAGGGAAAAAGAGCTGGTAGCGGTCCAGAAAGTGTTCATTTGCTGACACAGATCCACAATTGCTTATCTTAAATTCTTGGAGCCAGGATGTGTCTTATAAATCAGGATTTGGGGGATTTTAGAGAAGTAATAGAATAATCTACTGTGTATCATGTAACATCACCTGCGGGGCCGAGAGCAGCCCCCTAGAATAAAATGTTTAGTACATCTTCAGCCAAAATTATAAATGTTTATTATCTGTGGGTAATTAGTGACTAGAAGTACTATTGGGTCAGTTCAGATCAGGTTTTGTTGCCCAATGAGCTCAGATCAGGTCAGGTTTCAAAGAGCCAAAGTGATTGGCCACCTTGGCTCTTTGAGATTGTGGATTGGTACCTACATATCAGTAAACATCTCTGAGTGCCATCCTGGCCTGGGTTGTATGCTAGATGCCCTGCTTAAGTCAAACACGACAAAGCCCCTTCTCCCAAGGAGTCTAGTTGACGAGACACTTAAGCAAACCAATATTGACATGTTTGTGTTGGACACCAAAGGTAAAAAGAGGAAGAGCATCTGGATGACACTGGAGAATCCGGGAAAATGTCTAAAGAAATTGCCATCGCTAATCTCATAAGAAATATTTTTCACGAATGAACATACATAAATATTTTACATATTTCCAGAAGAAGTGTACTTCTTTTTTTTTTTTTTTTTTTGCTGTACGCGGGCCTCTCACTGTCGTGGCCTCTTCCGTTGCAGAGCACAGGCTCTGGACGCACAGGCGCAGTAGTTGTGGCTCATGGGCCCAGCCGCTCCGTGGCATGTGGGATCCTCCCGGGCTGGGGCACGAACCTGCGTCCTCTGCATCGGCAGGCGGACTCTCAACCACTGCGCCACCAGGGAAGCCCAGAAGTGTACTTCTATACTTGCTTTAGGAACCAAGCCATCAACACACCATAATATTCGAAACCTCCAAAATCCCCTGTGGGTAAAAGTAAACTTTTACTAGATTATGCCACAGTAAGAAACCATTTCTAGATTTCGGTGGTTTACAACATAAATGGTTTTGTTTCTTGTTCATGTTACATATAGCTCGTTCCATATGTTTTCTTTTTTTCTGGGGTGCAGCCTGAAGGATCAGTTATTACCTGAGACATTGCTCCTTTTAGAGAAAAGGGAAGGGGATTAATGGCAGAACCATGCCAGGACTCTCAACACATCTGCCCAGAACTGGCATGTGACACTGATATTCATATTTCACTGGGCAAAGCAAGTCACATGGTAAAACCTGATATCAGGGAAGCATAATCTTCCCACGTGGATATCCCATAGTAGCGCCCCATAAAAGAAAGGCAGCAAATGCTGACATTATGTCAATATTATATAAATATAATATTATCAATGTAACTTTAATACAATCTACCAAATGCCTTCCTCATTCTATGGCCCATGTCCTTCATTGACCAGCTGCCCTGTCTGCTCGAATCAGTAGCAAGTCTCTCTCTACTGAACAAGTGGTGAGTCAATTCCCTCGACTAGTGAGAGGGCCATTCCTATCAAATGGAAAATGGGTCTCAGGTAGTGAAAATGGGAGTTTGGAAAGATGGAGGTTGATGAATATACTAAAGAGTATAAAAATTAGGAGCTTAAGAAGAGATATCAAGGGCTTCCCTGGTGGTGCAGTGGTTAAGAATCCGCCTACCAATTCAGGGGACGCGGGCTAGAGCCTGTGCTCCGCAACAGGAGAAGCCACCACAATGAGAAGCCCGCGCACCACAACAAAGAGTAGCCCCTGCTCGTCACAACTAGAGAAAGCCTGTGCGCAGCAACGAAGACCCAATGCAGCCAAAAATAAAATAAATGAAATAAATTTTTTTTAAAAAAAGATGTTTACAAAAAGAGATATCAATAAACAAAAGGCAACTGGGTCTTTGGAAATGAGTAAAAAGTTCAACAACAACAATAGAACAACAATGGCAAAAGAGACCAAACATTTCTGGAATCATATTTTAAACTATTTCAATCATTTAAAAAATAAAACATATCTGCATAGAGCTATCATTGGATGAATGCAATGTGATCATTCAGAAAGATTCAAGCTGGAAAATTCATAGACATATTTGACAACCTAGAAACATTTGTTTCCAATCATGTGTCCACTGGATAAGGAGCATAAAATAAGATGCAAGGATAGGAGATAGAGGATTAAGCATCTGTTTCCAAGTTCAACACATGATAATTTAACAACGTTTTGTCTGTGGAATATATGGTGATCTGTGGGGGAAAGAGGAGAAGCTTTATAAAAGATAATAAAACTAGTAAATATATTGCACTCTGTCTCTCTCACTCTCTTAAACACAATATCTTGTTTTGGTCTTCCTATGATCATAGATTTATAAGAAATTGTAGAGGTCCCAGAAAAGAGGAAGAAAAAAATTACTAATGGTATCAAAATACATATGTATATAAAATATTGCATATTGCATGTATATTTTATATATAGTAAGTGAAGGTCTGAGGCTATATAAAAAGATTATGTTCCTATATTTATGAAGAAGGCTAACTAAAAGTTATACTTTTTTAAAAAATCTTGCTTCAAGACAGAATCAAAAGAAATGGAATTTAGTTGAATCAAAAGATTTAAGATCTTGAAACATTAGTCATACACATATGTATTTGGTTATAGTGATTTCCTATAAATATTATTTAAATATTACCTGAAATTCAATAATCTCATAATTCAATGTATGTGATTATGATTGTTACATATTTCTGTTTTTTAATATTTGATGAATAATATCAATTCTGGCCCTTGTTTGCAAACTGCAGAAATAACTTTGACTATTCAAAGCAGAAAGGGAATTTATTATAAGGGTATAGGTGTTTCTGATTAGGATGTATAAACCACTGTTCCCACTCTAACGAAGAGAACAAGGCAGACAAATTATAAAATTATGGTTTTGTTTATTTTTCCTTTAGAGAACTGAAGATAAAAAGAGACATAAGTGAATTACATTCCAGAGAGGGAAGAATACTTCCTAGGAGAGAAGAAGCCCAACCCATGGGCACAGAAGAGGAGGAGCAGATACACTATAGACAGAGGTAAAGAGGAACTAGCCAAATTTTTAATAAACCTGTACTAGCCACACATGGCTGTCATGATGGGTGGGAACCCCAAGGAGGTCCTGTGAGAGTGTATTCATCCATGAGCATCAGGGCCTTCCCTGAATACATGCATGGTCAGCTGGAAGCAGAGCAGAGGGTCAGAGGGAGATCCTGGCCCTGAGACCTTACAGCCACACAGGGCAGTGTTCCAAAGCCTGGGGACAGGGAAGAAGGGAGAGAGAGGTTTCCTGGAAGGTGAATAAGTATATAGTGCCTAAAAGCTGGGGATATGACAGCAGAGCTAAGAAATATCATCCCTCATGTCACTCAGGGCCTTTATCACAGTGCAGTGCGGTAGCAGGCAAAAGCTAAGGGCAAATCAGCAAAGTAGAAATTGACTTTGTGAGGCTCAGAAAGTCAGAAGTGAGATACAGAGCCAGGAGAATACCACAGGAACCCCTCCAAAATGGGTGGCATGAAAAGAGAGTCATTAGGCTGCAAAACATAAAGAATCACATTGGTGCTTAGATCAACTAATCCCGATCCCTCTCATAAAACATTTGAAAGCTCTGGTGAACTGACAGATCTAACAAAAGCCACAACAAACCTCAGACCCAGCTCAATGTAGATTGGAATTCTACTTCATCCCCTGCAGCCTGTCACAGGCAGAGGAATTCCTTTTTCTTAAGTCAATAATATTGACAGTCCTTTTACCCACAATTTCTGACATGAAATGAAAAATCATATGGTATGCAAACAAGCAGGGCAATTTGATCCATCAACACAATACATAGTCAGTAGAAGTAAACCCAAATGTGTCCAAAATGTTGGAATTAGCAAATAAGAATTTAAATATAAATATCTTTTAAAAACTAATGGAAAAGGTGGCCGACATGTGGAGAGAGATGGGAAATTTCATTTCAGTCTAGTACTAGGAGCTCTTACCAAATTTTTTAAAAAAGAAAGAAATTCTAGGATTTATAAATACAATATCATAAATATTGAATTCATTCAACTTATTTTATAGGAACCTAGAAAAGCAGAAGAAACGATCAATAAATTCAGAGTCAAATGAATTGGAATTATCCAAACTAAAATGAAAGGAGAAAAAAATGTTTAAATAACTGAGAAAACATCCCAAAGCATCAAACGTACATGTATCGGATTCCAAGAAGTATATTAGGAAGAAAATGGAGCCAAAGAAATGTTTGAAGAGATGAAGTGTCCAAAACTGATGAAAGATATCAACTCAAAAATCCAAGATTAAAAATGTAATGAATCTCAAACAGGATAAATACAAAGTCAAACAACTGAACACCAAAGATAAAGAGACTATCTTAAAAGCAGATAACACACACAATAAATTCAGGTGAAAAAAACAATAATAATTGTAGTAGACTTCTCATCAGAAATAAAAGCCATATGACAATGGCATAACTCTTTAAAATGCTGAAGTAAAAAGAAAATTGCCAGTTTAGAACTCTATACCTTATGAGAATAGCCTTCGAAAAATAAGGTGAAATAAAGTTCTTTTCAGACAGAAGAAACTTCAGAAAATTTGGCTCTAGCAGAAGTGCATTTAAAAAATGCTATAAGAGGGCCTTCCCTGGTGGTCCAGTGGTAAAGAATCCACCTTACAATGCAGGCGACTGGAGTTCTACCCCTGGTCAGGAAGCGAAGATCTCACATGCCACCGGGCAACTAAACCTGCGTGCCACTACTGAGCTCGTACACCTCAACTAGAGAGCCTGCGTGCCACAAACTACAGAACCCCCATGCCCTAGAGCCTGCACACCACAACTATAGAGAGAAAACCCGCATGTCACAACTAGAGAGAAGCCCACGCGCCACAATGACAGATCCCTCATGCAGCAACCAAGACCTCACGTGCTGCAACTAAGACCCTACACAGCCAAAAACAAATAAAATAAATAAATAAATAATGAATCCTTTTTAAAAATGCTATAAGAGGTTCTTCAGTCTGGATATATCAGACAATACCCAGTGAAAAATAGGTTACACAGCTCAGGTCATGTGGTCATCTCTTGTTCTGTGTTCAGGTGTTCAGTGTCTGCAAAGTCTCAGTAGCAAACCAAGAGTTATTTTTTCAAAAGAAGAAGAGTATGCTGAGGAAGAGGGAGTGACTTTTCTCCAGCCTTGCTGTTCTGATTTTTCTCTGAGCTCTTTACACACACTCCATATCCCATCCTGATCTGCCATAAACATTTTGAGTATCATTGGATCCACTGGCCCTGAGTCACATGGTGGAGCTGATTCAATGAAGCCAGACTTAGCTAAAGACTCTTTTCTTTGCTCTGGAACATATTTCTTGCAAAGATATCTCAAAACATATCATGAAAATTATATTTGAAGCAAATAAAACATGTATGATGAGTTATAGCATCCTCTGAAATAGTTCAGTAATTCATTTGCTAAACATCCTGTTCCAATCATTTATTGCTGAGTGACAAACCACCCCAAAATTTAGTAGTTTAAAACTGCAACCATCTTTTATTTTACTCACAAATCTGCAATTTTTCATGTCCTTGTGAGACAGGGACAGCTCATATTTGCTCCACACAATGTCAGCTGGAGTAACTTATTTAGTGCTAAATAATGTACGTCCAAGGTGGTTCAAGCTCACAACTGTTAAGCTGGTGACAGCTGTTGTCTGGAGACTTAGTTGAGGCAGTTGTTTGGGGGCCTCCGTTCCTCTACTCTGAGCCTCTCCGTGTGGGTGCTTGGGCTCCCTCACAGCCTGGTAGCTCAATTCCAAGAGCAAAAATTCACATAATACAGAACATGGAAGTCTCCCATCTCCTAAAATCTGGTCCTGGAAACAGTCACGGCATCACTCATGCTGTGTTCTATTGCTCAAAAAGTCAACAAATCCACCCAGAGTCAAGGGACAGGGCAAAAGTTTACCTTTTAATGGGAAAAGTGCCAAAGAAATCCAAGACTATCTTTAATCCAACATTTACCCTTTATCCATCCTCTACCCTTTACATCTTCATAACATTTGATAGTTTACAAAATACTTTCTCATATGTTTCTCATTTGATTTTCACACCTGTCATTCATGTAGAAAGGATAGAAATATTTATCCCCAGTTTATATAAGAAACTGAGGTTCAGAGATATCGACTATCTCAGCTTACGCTATGATGTCAGAACCTGACTTTAACTTTTCCAATACCAAATCTAGATTTGTTGTTATCTTCATTATAATGAAGGCAAAAGATTTCTATTTCAGGCTCCATGTGTACTAGGAACCCTAAATCTCTATTTTTTATGGATAATGAATTTGCCATGCAATCCCAGAATCATGTCATTCTAAAATTAGATAAGAATGCCTCAACCTCACTATTACAACTGTGGGAGGGTCTGGAGACCCTCTCGCCATAAATCATCTTGCCTTATTTTGTTGGTTTTGGCTCTGGATGTTCAACTTGTCTCAAATACACCAAATCTTTCCTTTTATCAAGTTGCATGTCAAGTCTTGCCTTCACTGCTAAACCTCTTGTAATTGCTGCAGCTGGAGCCTCTGTATCCCTTCTCTGGACTTAATCCCTGCATCATTTACTGCTCTACAGCTCTTGGTATTTATCATATTTATCATATTTCACATGATGTATTTGAGTACATCTTGCCTCTAAAATTAAGAACCTGGAGGACACAGGCTATAAGACAGTGACATATTTCTTTCTCATTGCTTACAGGGTCCAGTGTGGTAGTTTATACATTTCAATGACTCAGTAAATACCTGTTGAAGAAATAGATAAGCAACTTCAAGTAAGTGTAGTGCAAATGGTTTCCATAAGTATTGAAACTCCTTTATTTTATTGGTTCTAAATTAGTCTTTCTCCAGCTTCACTAGGCAAGCCCTGTCCTTGGTTATCTAGGATTTAGTACACCATACAGCATACCCATCCAAATGATAACTTTCAAAATTTTATACACTTTATTCAAATCTCCAGTTTCAATTTTTGAGACTAAGTTTAAGTTTAAATAATTAAATATGCAGCCATTCAATAGAAAGAGATCACTGAGATACCATTTAATAAATAAACTGTCTTTATTTTCCTTTAATGGAAAATAAAAATAGAATTTCATTACCTAAATATAGCTTGTTTTCAGTCGTAAAAACTCATGAGTGGGTTATGTGGGAATAGATTTCATGAATATAAGGCAAATTTTTCCTGCTTTCCTCTAACATACATGAATTAGAGCTGCAGAAAATCATGTCTTTAAGCTAAAAACACATTTTAAAAAGATCATTACTGGGACAATGGGTGTGAGAAGGCAGCTCACTCTCCAGCATTGTGTTAGTTTAGGTAACACCAGCTACAGTCACAGATTAACCACCAACACTTAGTGGTGTAATGCAGTTTATTTCTCACTCATCTAACAACCCATTGTGGATGTGTCTAGTCTCAGTGACCCAGGGACTCAGCCTCCTTCCACCTTCAACGTATGACTCTCAAGGTTCATCTGGAAATCAAGAAGAGAACGAAAAAGATTACATAAGACAATCAATCCAATCTTTTAAAGAATGGATTATCACTTCTTCTGTTCCCTCAGCCAATAAGCAATAAACTAACATGTGGACATTAACCATTAGGGCTCTAAATTTAAAGATTTGGGGATGAAATGAAAAACTGTTCATGGATATTAAAGGCAGCATAGTTTATGAGCTGCCATATAGTTGTCCATATAATAGTCTTTGCATCTCTGCCTTGATGAAAAACTTAGAGCTCTACTAAGTAACAGATTGTATTTTTCTTTTGCCATTTTCAAAGGCAGAATTAAGACTCTCTGTTGACATCAATTTTTATTGTGTTCTATGAAATATTATCTTCTTCTGAATTAAAGATTTGATTTACTTTTTAATAATTCCATTTAAAACTTAGAGTTTTCAAAATGTGATGCATCCCATGAGAAAATTAAATTGAACTATGTCTCATAATGACTCCATCACAATCACTCAGGTAAATTCATTTTAATTCAATGCTTATGACTTTAATTACAAATAAACTGATACTGTTATATCATTGCATACAATATATAATGGGAATTTTTGGTCAAGATAGTGCCATAACTTTATGTTCTGATACACTCTTCTACTCCAAACACATGCCAATAATATGATTTAAGAAATTTTAA
The DNA here is from genome assembly GCF_026419965.1 of Kogia breviceps. NCBI lineage: Eukaryota > Metazoa > Chordata > Mammalia > Artiodactyla > Physeteridae > Kogia > Kogia breviceps. Next base: position 10,399,050 of record NC_081322.1, read on the forward strand.
AGAAAAATAATACCCAGGTTTAAAAATATGATATGATAAACAATTCTGTGGTTCATAAATAGCAGAAATACAAATGAATGAGCAAGGCAAAGCTACAGGCCTGGTGGTTTCCTAGTGTAGAAGCAGGCAGTGTTCACTAAGAGTTTGCTTCTGAATGATATCAATAACACGGATTTGAACCAGGAATTAAATGAAGCTAGTGGCTATGATGATTCTGCCTTCTCTGATGAAACAGAGGCTCAGAACATACTACTAATCTTCATCTATGGCTAAACATTAACACCACGAATCAAGGGAGCTTAATTGGGATTGGAAGAACTCGTCTTCTCTTTTGATGTCTGGATGCACAAGCACCTCCACAGTCACCAGGAGGGAAAGAATCATCAGCCTGGACTGCACTGTAAGAATGGTTTCTGTACAGCAGAGCTGGGACCCAATGTTGGTAACTACGAAACAGCCGGAAGGGAGGGGAAACAGTGAGAGAGGGAAACAAAACCGTTTCCACTCAACATGAGCCTGTAATCCATTGTTTGAAAATATATGAAGAAATACAATTCTAAGAAAGCCCTCCAGATGAAATTAATTTTGTAAAACAGTCTGAAAAACTTTTTAAAAATATAATCGTGGCTGTATTCTTTCCAGTCTTTTTATTTTTATTATTTATTTTTGGCTGCATTGGGTCTTCGTTGCTGCACGTGGGCTTTCTTTGGTTGCAGTGAGCAGGGCAACTTTTCCTTGCAGTGTGTGGACTTGTCACTGCGGTGGCTTCTCTTGTTGTGGATCACGGGTTCTAGGCTCACGGGCTTCAGTAGTTGTGGCTCACAGCCTCAGAAGTTGTGGCTCGTGGGATCTAGAGCACAGGCTCAGTAGTTGTGGCACATGGACTTAGTTGTTCCGCGACATGTGGTATCTTCCCGGACCAGGGCTCGAAACCGTGTCCCCTGAATTGGCAGGCAGATTCTTAACCACTGTGCCACCAGGGAAGCCCTGACAAAGACTTTTTAAAAGTATGTTTAAGATGACCCAAAGGAAAAAAATGATGAGGTCCTATTATTCATTTAAAGCAGAGGCCTACACGTTTTCTGGGTAAAGTGACAGTAAATATTTTTTGGCTTTGCTGGCCATTCTGTCTCTTCCGTAACTACTCAACTCTGTTGTTATAGCAAGAAAGCAGCCATACATAATACATAAATGAATGGGTGAGGCTGTGTTCCAATAAGCCTGCATTTATAGAAACGTCAGTGAGCCAGATAGGGACTGAACCATGGTTACAGGCTCCTCATTTAAAGAAACATAAAATTATGAAACAAAAATAGGCAGAACTGTGATAGGAACTGGTAGATATAAAAAAGAAAAATAATTAGAGATCTTGAAATAAAAGATATGATCATTAATATAGAACTATGGTCAAAAAAAGAATTGACAATGGTTTTTAAAAAACAAAGCAAAAAAAAAAAAAAACAACGATATAGTTCTAAAGACCATTAGGGTTTCTGTTGAACTTGGGTGGAAGATAAAAACATTACACGCATTTTAGAGTTTATTCGGAAAATAAGTATAATTAAGTGGTTATGTTTAAAACATATTTAAGGAAAACCATTAAAATAATAATACATTTTATAGCTTCCATCCCAGCAGAGGGGAACAAAAGGAATAGACTCAGTATGACCAGGTACAAACATCCTGTTCTATGTAGACACACAATAGCATTGCGTTTCCCTGCCCATTTGAATTCAACGGTGACCAACTTATTTTGGTCAGTGAGATGGGGGTGGAAGTGGCCAGTGTCACTTGTAGGTGACAGCCTGAAGAGCTGTGGTGTTGGGCATATTCTCTTTTCTCTGCCTCTCCTACAGAAGCACGTGTCCAGATGGAGCCTGCATTGGTTTGAGTTTCTGTGAGTGAATGAGCCAGCCCAGAATGATCTTGTAGAATGAATAAAAAATAACCTCGGGCCTTCCCTGGTGGCGCAGTGGTTGGGAGTCCGCCTGCCGATGCAGGGGACACGGGTTCAGGCCCCAGTCAGGGAAGATCCCACGTGCTGCGGAGTGGCTGGGCCCCTGAGCCATGGCCGCTGAGCCTGCACGTCCGGAGCCTGTGCTCCGCAACAGGAGAGGCCACAACAGTGAGAGGCCCGCGTACCACAAAAAATTAAAAAATAACCTCGATTTGAAGCAACAAAAGTTTGGGTTTTGTTATTCCAGTATCCCAAGATTTTCCTAACTGATAGGCTTTAGCAGTCCAATTGAACCATGAAAGGGGAAAGTTCAAGATAAAGAAAAAAGCTGGTGAACAGAAATCAATGCAATAGTAAGACTAAATACATTATATTGGGCTGGCCAAAAAGTGCCTTCAGTTTTTAAGTAAAAATAAAAGACACATTTTTCATTTTCACCAAGAACTTTATTGAACAAGGTATTCACCCTTTTGTTCCACTACCTTCTGCCATTTTTCAGGCAACTTCATAATTTCATCTTCCCAAAACTTTTAATCTTTTTGAACAAACAACTGTTCCAGGTACCTTTTACAGTCTTCCAGAGAATTGAAATTTTTTTCCTTTAAGAGAATTCTCTAAAGACTGAAGTAAATGGAAACCCGAAGGTACAATGTCTGGTGAATACAGGGGATGAATCAGACTGTTCCCAGCCAAGCTGCAACAGTTTTTGTGTGGTCATCAAACAAACATGCGGTCTTGTGTTATCCTGATGGAAGATTATACGTATTCTGTTGACTAATTCTGGAAGCTTTTCGTCGAGTGCTGCTTTCACTTTGTCTAATTGGGAGCAGTACTTGTGGGAATTAATCGTTTGGTTTTCTGGAATGAGTTCATAATAGAGGACTCCCTTCCCCTCCCACCATATACACAGCATCACCTTCCTTGTTTGAAGACCAGCATTTGGTGTGGTTGGTGGTGGTTCATTTCACTTGCCCTATGATCTCTTCCGTTCCACATTATCGTACAGTATCCGCTTTTCATTGCCCTTCACAATTTGTTTTAAAAACGGAACGTTTTCATTATGTTTAAGTACAGAATCTCAGGCAGTAATATAGTCAAGAAGTTTTTTTTTTTTTCACTTATCTTATGTGGAACCCAAACATCAAAGTGATCAACATAACCAAGCTGGTGCAGATGATTTTCAATGCTTGATTTGGATATTTTGAGTATGTCAGCTATCTCCTACCTGGTATAACATTGATTGTTCTCAATTAATGTCTCGATTTGATCCCTATCAACTTCGATTGGTCTACCCGACAGTGGAGCATCCTCCAGTGAGAAATGTCCAACACAGAATTCGCAAACCACTTTTGACCCATTCAATCAGTCACAGCACCTTCTCCATACACTGCACAAATTGTTTTTTGTATTTCAGTTGCGTTTTTACCTTTCTTGAAATAATAAAGCATAATATGCCGAAAATGTTGCTTTTAATCTTCCATCTTCAATATTAAAATGGGTACACGAAAATTCACCAATTTTGATGTCTTTTTTTAAAGTTTATTTTATTTTTGGCTGCGTTGGGTCTTCGTTGCTACTCACAGGCTTTCTCTAGTTGCGGCGAGCGGAGGCCACACTTCGTTGCAGTGCACGGGCTTCTCATGGCGGTGGCTTCTCTTGTTGCGGAGCATAGGCTCTAGGTGTGCGGGCTTCAGTAGTTGTGGCACACGGACTCAGTAGTTGTGGCTCGTGGGCTCCAGAGCGACAGGCTCAGTAGTTGTGGCACATGGGCTTAGTTGCTCCGTGGCATGTGGGATCTTCCCAGACCAGGGCTCAAACCCATGTCCCCTGCATTGGCCGGCAGATTCTTAACCACTGCGCCACCAGGGAAGCTGGATAAGTCTTTTATTTAATGCACGCTGATATGACAGCTATTGCATACAATCTAACAAAATTGTTTCGAATGGAGTTAAAGACAACTAAATGCTACTAGAGCCATCTTACAGAAAAAAACCTAATGAACCTTTTGGCCAACCCAATAAATCTAAGTAGATTAAACTCATCTATTAAGAAAAAGACTTGGACAGAAATTAAAATTATATGCTTCTTAATAACAGGCTTCAAAAGCACACCCAAACACTGTGCATTAGCTCAAATTTTCTGAGAAGCAGACACGAAGACAGGATTCAATGTGTAGGAAATTTATTGGATAAACCCCTGTGCAGACAAAAGGGAAAGGTGCATAATGAGGGGAGACTTCTGACTGTGATGTAGGTCTGAACCCTGTGCAGGACAGGAGGCAGGAAGGACCCAGCAGGAGAGTCTGGATTGCAGTGCAGTTCCAGGAATTTGTGACGCTAATTGAGAGTCCCTGAGTCAGTCCCCTGGTTTAAGAGCTCTGCATGTCTGAGAAGTACACCTACATTAGGTCCACTGATCTGCTCAGTCTTCTGCTGGGAGTGGCCAGTGGAAAACCTGGCTCATCATGAACATGGTGGTGGATCCAGAGGAGCAGCTGCTGGGGCACCTGGTCAATTATGCTTCCTGATCAGGAGACCTGAGCCACACGTTTCCATGGCTACCAAAACCAGAAAGTTACATATAAAGGGAAGGGAAATTTCTATCAAACAAAACCTTAACAAAGGAAAGCAGCATAAGAATATTGATATTAGACAAAAGAGTTAAAGGCTAAAAACATTTAAAGGACTAAAGAAAGAAACTAAATAATGGTGTTGCAGGAAAAAAAAATGGGGCGAGAGAGGATGGTCATGTCCCAGGTCTCAGGTGAGTCCCTGGGATGGGACGCCAAGTGAGGGTCTTTAGCTTCACGCAGGAAGGAATTCAAGAGTGAGCCATGAGCAAAGTGAAGGCAGGTTTATTTAGAGAGATACACACTCCATAGATAGAATGTGGTCCATCTCAGAAAGTGAGACAAGGCCCAGGCTGTGCAGGGCAATTTCATAGACTAGTAAGTGGAAGGATAATCCCAACTATTTTGGGGAAGAGGTGGGGATTCCCGGGGAACTGGACCACTGCCCACTTTTTGGCCTATTATGGGCAGCTTCAGAACTGTCATGGTGCTGTTGGGTATGTCACGTGGCTAATGTATTACAATGAGTGTATAATGAGGCTCAAGGTTCATTGGAAGTCAAATCTTCTAGGTCTTGGACCTAGTTGCTATTCAACTTGGACCTAGTTGCTTCTAACCAGTTTATGTTGTATCCTCAATGGCTGTGTCATTCCTTTAAAGGTTGTGCTCCACCCCCTTCCCTCCTGTCTCAATAGTTCCCAAAGGAACCCATGGTGGCTTAGCACTGTGTCAACCCAGCTAAACTGGAGCTCGGCTTCTCAGAATTCCTTTCCACGTTTGTTTCCAGATGACGGTTGGTGTCAATAGAAATTTGCATGCAATTGGGAAGGCAGAAGTTGTAACAGTCACCTTTGTGCTCAGCTCAGCTGCTACAGTGCCTGGGACAGCTCCTGAGTCCAGAGCTTCTCTGCCTTCTGCACCAATGTCCACAGTTGGTCAGCTGGGGCAAAGGGCACCAGCTTCTTCTGCAGGTCAGCTGCATCACAACAAGGTCAAGGCTTGCAGGCAGTGAGATACAGACACAGGTTCCAGCTTGTGTCCACCACGTTCCTATTTATTCTTGCTCTGCCAACTTCATGGCCATTTCCTTCCTGGCTCTCGCCCCACTGCCCTCAGGCCCAGCACCAGAGGAGACACAGACAGTTTAATCAGAGTCCACGGTCACATTCGGTCAAACCTCTGCACTGAAGCCCTCCTTCAACATTCGGCACAGAGGTTCTGATTCTCTGACCTTGCCCTGACTGATAGAAAAGAATCATCAAAGACAATGGGATGATTAAGAGGGATAACAAAGAGAAACTCAAAAAAACACAGTCATGGTAGAATTTAACACACTTCTATTAGAAACTGAAAGATCAAGCAGACAAAAAAATAGTAAATATATAAAAGATCTGAACAACAATACTAATAATATTGATTTAACATGTATAAAAATGTTTATACATGTTAAATATATTTTATACATGTATTAGATATACATATATGCCCAGAAAATAGAAAAAAAAAATTTGTACACAAAGAATATTGTCCACAAAGTAAGTTTCAATAAACTGTAAAGAAATTATATACAACATGTTTTCAGATCATAATTAAACTAAATTAGAAACTATCAATAAAAATATAGTAAAACATTTATGTGTGTGTGGAAACTAAAAACTGCTAAATAATCTTTGAACCAAAGAGGAAACAACGATGGAAATTACAAAATATTTAGTGATTTTTCTACATGCTACATATAAAAATATGTGTGGTAAAGCTAAACTACATTTACAGTAAGTTTGTAAACTTAAGTGCATGTCTTGAAAATACAACAAAATGCAAATGAATTTTAAAATATGCACCAAGTATTCGGCTCAAAAAAACTAAAAAAGAATGGTTTATTTTTTTTTACTAAAGAAAGTAGAAGAAAGGAAGTAATCAAAATAAGGGGACAATTAATAAATGCAAAGCTAAGAAACAATGGAGTGGATTAAGAAAACCATGTTGAACCTCCAGAAAGACTATTCAAGAAACAAAGAAATAGAGATGATATGCCAAACAATGTTAAATTAAAAGAGGACCAACCACAGATACTTGAAAGATTCTAAAAAGTCATAGTACATACTAGGACAATTTTTGGCAATAAAAAAAATTTATAATTTTGATGAAATGGACAATATTTAGAAAAATATGTCACTAAAACTCAAGATGAAATGGAAAACCACAATAAAGCAATGAACCTTACAGAAATTGGATTATTAATAGTTAGATTATTTGTTAGATTCCACAAATGATCCAAGGCCCAGCTGGCTTTCAAGGTAACCTTGACGCCAAGGAAAAAATTATTGTTTTATATAAACTGTTACAGAAAACCACAGGAACAATAGCAACAAAGCAACAGTTAACACCACCAAGGAATATATAAGAAAAGTATAGACCAATCTCACATATAAACATAGATGCTAAAGCACAAAATAAAATGCACGCAAGTATAAGTAAGCTATTAAAATTAATATATCATGAACAATAAAAATTTATCTCAGGTGTCAAGATGGTTCAACATCAGAAAATCTATTATTTATACACCATAGTAACAAGTGAAGGAGAAAAATGATGCAATCATCAAAGCAGGTGCTGAAAATATAATAAATTGTTTTAAATTATGTTTATAATTTAAAATTTTTAGTAAACTTGGAAAAGAAGGTTATTTCCTTAGTCAATGAAGAATATCTGTGAAAAACTTAAAGCAAGCATTATATTTAATTGTAAAGACTTAAACTCATTATTTTATATCAAAAATAAGATAAAGATGACTATCATTACCATTTTATTTAACATTTTATTGGAAATTCTAGCTACCACACTAAGATAAGTAAAAAATAAAAGAATCAAGCGTTAAAAAGACGTGACTATCTTTATTTAGAGATGACCCAATTGCATGGAAAATCCATAGAAATATACAAATTATTTAAAATATTGGCAAGTCAAGAAAGTTCACTGGTTGTGATATCAGCACACAAAATCAATAGCAGTTCAATTCTCTAACAATAACCACTTAGAAAATATAAAAGAAAACAAGATTCCATTCAAAATAGCTTCAAAACCTGTAGATGTTAGGGTTCTACCCCACAAGATATGGATGGGGAAACTCAAAAATATGAAGTTTCAATTTCCTCAAAATTCATCTATAAATTCAATGTGATTACAATAAAAACTCTAACACATTTTTAAGGAATTTGACATAGTTATCCTAAAATTTACTTGGAAAATTAAAAGGGCAGCAATAGTCTAGACAATTCTGAAAATAAGCATTAAACAGGGACTTGTCCTGTGATCAGAACTTCCTATATTATTGTATTAGGCCAAGGACAGGCAAATTGACAAAGTATACAGAATACAAAGATTGGAAACAGATCCAGATATACATCAAAAAGTATTGTGTAATACAAGTATCCTTACAAATTAGTCAGAAACCACGAATTATCCAACAAATGGTACAGGGACAGTTGGTTTTCCTTATGTGGGAAACATCAGGTATCTACCCCTACTATACACAAAAATAAATTTCAAGTTCAGTAAACACCTAAAAGTGAAAATTAAAACTTTAAGATGAAAACATGTAAAAGAAACTATGAGCTTGAAGAAGGGGAGAATTTCTTAAATGACACTCAATGATCTCTTTTTATTTAAATGAATAGCTGTATTTGACCAGTGGACATTGCATCTCTGCATGACTAATTTTCTAATTTCTAAGCTCTAATAAACATTTTAAAAACTTAAAATTCTAATTAGTTTTATGTCAAAGATATTTGTGGTCACGCTTCCACCGTTGCAAACGTTTATATAGCGTTACCCAGAGTAACTCCTGTCACTTGTGAAATACGAAGCAAATGTAAATCAGATGAAATACCAGGGCTCAGCTTTTATGGTGTCAGTGCATCAGTGACAGTGCAGGAGCTCTGTTCCACACACAATCAAGTCAAACAGAATCTTCACGGGAGTTCAGTGTGTGTTCTGTGAACTAAAGTCCCAGGCCCACTTCATCCAGAATGTACCTTCCAATTACATTTTCTTTCCTAACCCTGCTCCTTAATTATTCGGCATAGACAATTTTTCCAGGCCAGTAGTAAGGATTTTTTTTTTTTTTTTTTTTGTGGTACGCGGCCCTCTCACTGCTGTGGCCTCTCCCATCGCGGAGGACAGGCTCCGGACGCGCAGGCCCAGCGGCCACGGCTCACGGGCCCAGCCGCTCCGCGGCACGTGGGATCCTCCCGGACCGGGGCGCGAACCCGCGCCCCCTGCATCGGCAGGCGGGCTCTCAACCACTGCGCCACCAGGGAAGCCCAGTAAGGATTTTTTTTAATCGGCTGGAGAATGGTGGTGTTGGGAGCTTGGGAAGTCTAAATTACTAGAGCTGTTACCCTCCCATTCCTAGTACCATATGGTTGAAATATGCTGAAGGGAAAAGCAGCATATGGTTTATTTCTCTCCCTAGAAATTTCGATTTAGTAGTGACATACTTGGTAGCAGTTTGAAATGGAGAGACAGCATTTAAAGAAAGCTGAATTAAGTTGTTCTATTAAATTCTGCAGACATACCGGTGCAAAAGGGGGCAGTTTCAGCACCTCCCACTGTCACCGTAGGAAGAAACACGTTGTCAGAGAAATGGGGACATGGAGACAAGGGAATCTCTCAGAGTGAAGAGAGTCACAGCACCCAGTGACATTTACAAGGAAAGAGGTAAATGAAAAGAATCATTAACCATAAAATTTCTCACCTTCCACTGTGCTTCAAATACAACCCGAGTCAATAGAGTGGCTACATTCAGTTAAGTGATTAGAAGAATAAACCATGTTCTGTCCAATTCAGAATACGCTTTTGTTGCATTTTTGACTACCTATATAATTATTATAGCACCTGTATGCTTTTGATGCCATGACAAGAGTTTGGATTAGGATAGAAGGGGAGAAATTTGCTATTTGTGTGTGTGTGTGTGTGTGTGTGTGTGCGCGCGAGTGTGTGTTCGTTCATCTGGCTGTCTCTACAGACAGAATTCACAGTAGAAATCAAGGAGATTTTGGAATCAGAAGATCCTAGGTTGAATCCTACTTCCTCCAAGTACGTATTGTGACCTGGACAAGTTACTGAGTGAATCTCAGTTTTCTTACCTGTAAAATAGAAATTATAATACCTACCAGACATTAGTTAAAAGAAAGGATTGCTTAAATGCATAAAGTATAATAATAACATAACACAATAAAAAATTGTCTACTCTACTGGTGGGGCAAACTGATACTGGACTGTCAGTTCCTCAGTATTCTTACCAGCCTTTTAAATCTTTGGGGAAATGCTATTTTCTGAAGGTATTGAAATACGTCTACAATTAGGTATTAACCACATGAAAGAAAATTCCTTAAAATATAATTAACTATTTTGTTCTTGTCACACTTAAAGTTTGTGCTCATCACAATTAAAATTTACCAAATCTTTTAAACTGGCTTAAAGGCTGTTGATATGAATTTCTACCTAGATATAGCCATATCTATCAACTAGAACATACTATTGCACTTCACAGGGTTCTTCTGAGTCTTGTGAAATATTGAGCATGTTTCTTGATTGAAAATCTAGAATCCAGAAAATAAAAGGTTCTTAGTTTTAATTTCAGAAAGCTTAATCTAAAACCCATGCACAATAGATTAGACTGTAAGATCTTCAGCAACAGATTGAAAGCCTTTGCTTTAGACGACCCCATTTCTTCCGTTCATTCAGTTATGTATTGATTTATTCAATCAAAAAGTAATTACCAAGAGCCAACCAGATTGTAATTACTCTTCTATTTGGCCCCTAGAGAAGCAAGTAGCTCACACTCCAGGATCTTCCATCTCCATAGCTGTTCATCACCCAGCTGCCTTCTTCCATTTAAGCCTCTTCCGAATTACCAATTCCTCCCAGAAATCAAACTTCACGCAAACCTGCACACTCTCCTTGACACTCCTGTATTTAATCACACAACCCTCGGGAATCCCCGAAAGTCCCTCCTTCATAGACATGTTAATAAGTTGTGCGATGACCAGTATAACTCACCAGCTCATTTAGTAATTTCTAGGTATCTGTGTTATTTGCACTGATATCAATGGTATTTTTAGAAAGGAAGATTACTGATTAACTTGCGCCTTGTAAGATAAACAAGGCTGTCACACAAAAGTTATCTAGCTCCTTTGTGATCATAAATACTAACTCCTTAGCTCTATTTCTTTTCCCGTTGAAGGCAATAGTTATTATAAGAATATAGAATGACTATGGGTTGGACCCTGGGATCGCTTGCTTTTAAGAGCAAGAACAAGTCAGGGGAGACAGTTTCAGGAGAGCAGGGAGATTTAGCTGTGAGCCCTGGGAGCAGGGGTGTGACGGTGCTTCGCGGGGATAACGAGATGACCTAGAAGGAAATTGTGATGGGATGGCTCCTTCTTTCGTGCCATTAAATCACTTGAACTCGTGTTAAGTAAAATTAAAATATTCGAAGGAAATAAAAGTGATACAAATTTGAGATGGCCACAAAGGACTGAAAGAAAACTCACCTACTGGGTCAACTATAGTTTTGTTACAATTCAGCAGCCAAAATCCTTGCAAATCTTTCTTGGGTTGGTTCTCACCACCAACAGGTCTCCATCTGCCTACTCCAAAAATGTCACAGATTATCATTCTAACTGCTTTCCTAGCTGATGTATTAATCACTGATCATTTACTAACCCATTATTACAATAGGTTCTACTTTTATTTGATTATCACTTCATTTGGGGGACTTTTTATTTAAGTGCAATACTCATACAAAAAACACATGTATCCTCAATGTACTACTTGATGGATTTTCACACAACAAACACAGCTGGGTAAGTAGAGCCCAGACAAAGATTCAGAACATTGCCAGCACCCCAGAAGCCTTCTGTAGAGGAGGGTAACAGTTATCCTGACTTCTAACAGCCCAGATTAGTTTTGCTAGTTTTTACACTTTATATAACTGCAGTCATATGGTGTGTATTCTTTTCTGTGTCTGACTTTTTTCACTTAATATAACATTTGTGAGGTTCCTCCATACCACTGCAAGTAGGGGTAGGTCTTTTGCTTTCATCGCCAAATGGCATGATAGTATGTGAATGTACCACAATTTGTTTTTCCATTCTACTGTTAAGGCCATTTGAGTGCTTTTCATTTTGGAGCTACTATGGTAAGTACTACTATGAACATTCTAGTGCTGTAAAACCACAGTGAGCTACCGCATAAAGCAATGTTTCTTGGGAAACTATATGTTTACATTTTCAATTTACTACATGCTTACTTGTTATTTGCTACACACTAGCCCATGTTCTCAGTACTGTATAAGTATTTATTTATTTTATGATGCTCTTGACCATCTTTTGAGGTTGCTACTATTATTATTCCAATTTAACTTCTGAGGGATTAAGATAGCACAAGATTCTGGGAAACCAGAATTTGAATCCAGGCAGCCTGGCACTGAAGTCTGAGATTGACTTTTAAAATACATCTAGTAAACATTAATAGATATTGAATAATTATTAGTTGCCCTCATTTCTTGGCACCTGGAGAGACAATGCGGGTTAGACAGTTAGAGTCCAGGGCATCTACCTTGAGTGAAGCTCTGGGATATTTCCTAGTCATAGGAACTTTTTATTTTTCTTTCCTTGGCTCCTGTGTATTCGTCTAACTTTCTTCCTTTCCAAAGAAACTAAGCTTCTAAGGAGGTTCTCTCTGCTCCCCACCCAATGGTTTCACAATTTCTCCCTGCATTCTCATAGGCGTTGGGAGATTCTGTGCCAGAAGAATTGGGAGGTCTACATGTTATTCCTTCTTAGGACAGCCTACCCACAACTGTTTACCCATCTCACGGCAAGTTAGGAAGCGTAAATGTATATTCTCCCAGTATTTATCACTCTCTTATTCAGATCACAAATTTACTTAGCACTTACTATGGGCCCCGAAAGTGCTAGGCATTATGGTAAATATAAAATGGAATAAGACAGAATCAATTACCTTAAGAAGCATACAGTCTAAGAGAAGAAATAGGATTTCCTTTGGAGAAGTATGGTATATGAATCATATGTGAAAAAGGGGTGATATTTAAAAGGTTTAACACCTATGAAGGAATGAACACTGGTCGATTAGGATGCATTTCAGGTGCAGACGAAGGCATTGGCTGACCAGTTGGGTAGCCCCTGAATAGCAGCCTGGCGTGTCTGAGGGATGGGACTGGACGGGAGGCTGTGGCCAGAGCAGAGGACACCTCAGATGCCAAGTGACTTGCCTTGACTTTATTCTCTAAGCCCCATGGAGCCACAGAGCAGCCCTACCCATGCTTAAGCTACAACAGGGCTATGTTTAGGGCCTTGTTTCTCAGGCCTTTAGCCTACTGGACACCCAAAGCCACAGAGTAAGGAGGATTGTTTTTTCCTATTCTTGTGACTTTATTTCTCAACAACGCATGACCTTAGACTTTTTCCACTCACTACAGCTTGCTCAAAGTCCGCACAGAGCAGATCTGGTGAGCTGTGTTTGGACATTTGGAATATTGCAGACTTGTCATCCCTCGAGAAGCCAACAGCCAGCTGAGTCTTTGACTTGTGTGTGCCAAAGAACAACTGAAATGAAAACAGCACAAACGGACGCACAAAGCAACTGGAACGTCCCTCAGCCAGCTTGCCTCTCTGACACTTGTGTTCCTTTTCACAATGTTTCCCACTTTTGAAGCTACTAAGTAAGCCAAGGAAGCAAAGGTTAAGCTGGGGGCTGGGCCAGTCCCAGTGGAGTGAAACGAGCAAAGGAATGGGGAAAGAGATCTCAAAGAGACACTTCTTTTGAATTAACCACCATAAGCGTGTCCCCTTTGGCACTCTTATTTTTTCTTGAATGTGTCCTTTTGGGAAATGGTTTGCTAATTCTTCCCATATGAACTGAGCGCTGTTTCATCCACCAAGGATCAGTTGCCTAAGTGCATCAGCTTGGTTTATAAAACAGGGTTGAAAATCTCTTGGCTCTCTCTGCAGGGAGGATGGCGTGGTAGGGACAAGTGGAAGCAGTGGTCTGAGACTCCATTGGGTGTGACTTCGGGCTACACAATATACCTGCTCTAAGGTCTTGGGAGGTTTCTGACTGTCATTTTTCTCATCTGTAAAATGAAGGTGATGATGTTAACTACCTCGTGTGGGGTTCTGAAGATTAAGCGAGTTAGAATATGTGTAGAAAAGAACCTGACATATAGTAAGCACACAAAATGTGCGTTGCGTTGTTTCTATTATAAGTATGAATATTCTGTGTTTTCCTATGTCTTTCTGTTCCTCAATAAGAAAGTATAGCTACCCCTTTGTTAATGAAACCTAGCTATCTATTACCACAAACTCCTAAAGATGCATGTATCTCTCCAAACTATAAATCACTGAAAGAAATACTAAAACTTTGGGAAATGTAATAGAAACTCAGAGGTTTTTGCATACATTTTCCTCTGAAATGGTAGGTCTCTATAAAGCCCTCTTTCTAATTATCTGGACAAGCCAGGGTTCTCTGAATGAAAACAACTAATCAAAGATAAGATCATTGGGGCTTCCCTGGTGGCGCAGTGGTTGAGAGTCCGCCTGCCGATGCAGGAGACACGGGTTCGTGCCCTGGTCCGGGAAGATCCCACATGCCGCGGAGCAACTAAGCGCGTGAGCCGTGGCCGCTGGGCCTGCGCGTCCGGAGCCTGTGCTCCGTAACGGGAGAGGCCACAACAGTGAGAGGCCCGCATACCGCAAAAAAAAAAAAAAAAAAAAAAAGATAAGATCATTAAAATACCTGCTAGCTTACTGGATGAAAATGTTTAATCAATATTATTGATGATTCCTAAAAGAGTAATTGTGAGGGTGTGTCATCTGGCTGAACAAGTAACCCTCTCCTCCTCACCACTCCTCCAAGTGTGCTTGCAAAGACGTGCTTTGCAGAGAGAACCTTCCCAGTGGGAGCAGCAATGGTTAGGGATGAACTTTACAGTTATAAACACCCATTAAAGATGGGAAGTTCACGCAGATGCTGAGAAATGGGAAAAACCATCTACCCAGAAATCATGTGACTTGGATTGCACTATTGATTTGGGAGCGCCTTTCTGTTCAAATACAGCACAATTCCCTTGCTTTTTGCTTCAAGGTGGTCATCTGTAAGATGCTACGTTTTCCTTACAGTGACTCTGAGCCATTTAACCAGATGAAAAACAAAATAGAACTGTGAAGTGCTTTGAGTTCCACAGAGCGATCAAGGACAGATACTAGAGAGTATCACCCATATCGACAGATGGCACTGTGTTAGTTTCAGTAAGATATTCAGGACCAGCTAATTGTTATTTTACGAGGAAGTAGGTCAGCAGGAAGCACCAAGCTACAGAAAAAAAAAGAAACCACAAACACCAACAAGAACAACCAAAAATGCTAGCATGTGTGTGATGAATAATTCTTTGAATTATTCATTTTCATCACTGATTGCTTAATTGAGTCGTATAGGTACAAAACTCCAAAACACCCTCTGGAACTCAAGATATAGCAAGTCTTTCCAGCTTGGAAGAATCTATCTCAAATATACAAACGGCTCTGTTTTAAAGGGGAACCTGGCTAGGAGAACATAAGGAAGCTTTTCACAGCTTCTCGCCCAAATTTGTTTAAAATTAAAGAAACAGTTGAAAATATGATGCAAGGAAATTAAGACTCTTGGGCAAACCTGTGCCAGAATCTGGGAGGGATTTCCAGGAACGTCAAACTACTGGGCAGAGAGAAGAGCCCTGAGAGCAGGGTGTGCTCGGTGTTTTACTTGTTCACAGACAACAACTTTCCAGAAGGGCAGAAAGTCAGGAATGGAGATTCAGGAAAAAAAGACTCCATCATAAGCCAATGGAATTGTCAGGTAGAACATAACAGTAATAAATGGGGCTAAAAGGTGGTATATTAGCTTGTCTAACAGTGGAAAAATACTGGTGCTAAGGTCTACTGACATACCATTTGCATAGAAAAAATAGGCTATTTATTTAAGTGAGGGTAGAGACAAAAACTTCAAAACCTACAATAAATTGAAAATGGTGCAATTAAAGGAGAGGGGGAAAGGAACATAATTCTTAACTCCTATATTAAAAACAGACCCCTTGAAATTACTTAAACTACTTGAGAATGATGTTTGTCATCCTCTAAAGGATGTGAGAAAATATTTCCTGTATGAAGAAAATGAAAGAAAAGAAAGTCAGATAAGATTATGAGACATGAGTGATAACCAAAAGACATATAAGAAAACTAAAAATGCAGTTGTAACTCAGAAATTCCATTCCTGGGTGGGCACCTAACCCTGGAAACATTCTTACACAGGTGTGTGAGGGATTATAAGTAGGGATGCTTATCACGTGGTAATTTATCATAGCAAAATCTGACAAAAACCCTAATGTCCATCAGGAAAATAAAGAATAAATAAATAATTTTAAAATATTTTAAATATTTAATAGTTGAATTAAATCCACAACAAAAGCAATAAGCTCCAGAATTTGCACTATGGAAAATCAAATCAGAGATCTTAAGGACAAACTTGAGTAGTTTTCTCAGAAAGCAGAGGAAAATGAAGAAAAGATGAAAATTCTAAGAAATAAGACTATAGACATGGAAGACAGAGAACCAAAATGAAACCCAAGAGTTATAGGTAATCTCAAGAAAAAGAAAACTACCTGAATACATGTGATCATAAAAATATTCCAGAGGGGGGGGGGAAATCAATGAATAACTGCACTAAATGATCTGAGAATTAAGATCAAAAGTGTTCACCATATTCAAGGCAAAAATTCATGAAAAACAAGAAATAGAACCACACTGAATTATGTTCTGGGAAGAAAAAAATTGAATTCAATGATTAAGAAAGTTTATTTTAAGCATTCAGAAAGGAAAAGAATTGATGACTTCTAATAAAATTGAACCACATGCTATTTATAAGACTTTATTTTCCACAAAAAATTATGGAAATCAATGCAGCAACATCTCTTAAGGGAAAAATTGGGAGAGTAAAAGTTTCAAAAATTGTGTTCCCAGAGAATATGACCTTCAGGTAGGAAGGAAACAGATAGTCTCAGGTTCGCAAGAGCTCAGAAAATGAAATATCCATGTGAAAAGGTTAAAGTTGTACTCCTATCAACCAAGAGATAAATCGTAACAAAGATCTCAAACAAAGGAAGTTAGGGCATCCATCAGACCTGTTCAACAGAAAGATAATCTCAAGAACTGTTGCTAATATTGTTACAGAACAGAAGGCAAACATATCAAGTATTTAGTGTAATTATCTAGGTCTATAATTACACATTATTGTAAGGGAAACACAAAAGTGAGGAAAGGTCAAAGCTGAGAAAGAAAATGAGCAAAATTCCTCATTGTGTATGAAGGTAGTCAAAATCTATCTTGTCTTTTATTATCCTGATAATTAAATATATGGGTAAAAGTACAGTTTTGAAAAATCCAAAGGTAATCTTTATACAAAACAAATACTAGAGAGTGTAAAAGCTTATGACATAGCGATATTACTAAGAAAACATGAGAAAAGTCACCAATCAAGATAAAAGAAATGAGTAAATATATCAGTTACCATAATAATTGGAATAACTGAGAACTCTATAATAGAAGGCAAAAACAATTCAGATCTAGTTTCAAAACCACGAATCACATGATACTTATGAGAGAAACTCTGAAACAAACTGGCATAGACAAGTTAAAAGAATGTGCAAGTATACATCAGGCTTTCACAAAAGACAACAGGAGACAATAATTTAAGAAAAGGCAAATGATATTAATGGTGACCAAAGGGTCATCACATATTAATAGAGATAGGTATCTCAAGAAAACAATAATCATTCAATTTTATAAGTGGAATGAGATAATATCTCTACAGAAAGAGCAAGTATTTGAAATGTGGAATGGAAACCATGTCCTTATTTATGGGAGACTTCAACACATCTGTCTTAGGCCTTGATAAATAAATAAATATGCCATGTATATATATGTATATGCATATGTGTATGTATGTGTGTATGTACAAAAAGAACCCTTTTACTATCTCAGATTTATTATCTCACTGCTTTTGTGGGTCAGGATTCCAGGCCCATCTTAGCTGGGTCCTCTGCTCAGGCTCTCACAAGGCTACATCCAAGGCATTATTACTGGGGCTGGGGTCTCACTGGGGGCTCAGGGTCCTCTCCCCAGCTCATGTCTTTGTTGGCAGAATTCATTATATTGCAACCGTAGAACTCATGGCAGCTTGCTTTTTTCAGGACAGCAGAAGTGTGCTGTTGCTGTCAATCTCAACTTCATTCATCTCTGATCTCTAGACCCTCTTTTAAAAGACTCACCTGATTAGGTCAGGTCCACTCAGGATAATCTCCCTTAAAAGAAAAAATCTACTTGTTTAAACTGAAAACAGAAACAAAAACAGTTCACCCATTTCTCCCACCTCTCACTCCTCACCTCTGGCAACCACCAATCTGTTCTTTGTATCTATGAGCCTGGTTTTATTTTAACATATATATATTTTTAGATTCTACATCCACATGTAGGATAAATCAACTGGTATTTGTCTTTCTCTGTCTGATATATTTCACTTAGCATAATGCCCTCGAGTTCCATCACGCTGTAGCAAAAGACAAGATTTCATTCTTTTTTTTATGACTGAATAATATTTCATTGTACAATGTATATATAGTTGTCCTTCAGTATTCCCAGGGGACTGGTTCCAGGACACCCCACACCAAAATCCCCTGGATGCTCAAGTCGCATGTAAAGTAGCACAGTACAATGAATACAGTTGGCCCTCCATATCGTTGGATGCCCCTCAGACCCAACCAACCATGGATTGAAATTGGTTGAATCCAAGATGTCAAACTAATGGAATTGGGGGCAGACTTTATCCTACAATTTCTTTATTCATTTATCTACTGACAGACACTTAGGTTGTTTCCATATTTTGGCTATTGTAAATAATGCTGCAATGTACATGGGGGTGCATATATCTTTTCAAGTCAGTGTTTTCATTTCCTTCAGATAAATACCCAGAAGTGGAATTGTTGGATCATTTGGATCATATGGTAGTTCCATTTTTCATTTTTTGAGGAAACTCCATATGGTTTTCCATAGTGGCTACACCAATTTATGTTCCCACCAACAGTGTAGGAGGGTTCTTTTTCCTCCACATCCTCACCTACATTTTTATTTCTAGTCTTTTTGATAATAGCCATTGTAACAGTTGTGTGCTATCTCATAGTGGTTTCTGTGTGCATTTCCCTGATTATTAGTGATGTTGAGCATCTTTTCATGCACCTGTGGCCATCTGCATGACTTCCTCAGAAAACTGTCTTATCAGATCTTCTGTCCATTTTTTAACAATCAGGTTTATTTCTTGCTAAAGGAAAAAAAGAGAGAGAGAGAGAGAGAGAGAGAGAGAGAGACTCTCCTTTCCCCATTTTATATTCCTGACGGCTTTGTAGTAAATTAATCAACTATATATGTGGGTTTATTTCTGGGTTATTTGTTCAGTTCCATTGATCTATGTGTCTGTTTTATACCATACTGATTTAATTACTATAGCTTTGTAATATAATTTGAAATCAGGGCACATAATGCCCCCAGCTTTTTCTTCTTCCTCAAGATTGGTTTGGCTATTTGGGGTCTTTTATGATTCTATACAAATATTAGAATTGCTTGTTCTATTTCTGTAAAAAATGCCATTGGTAATTTGACAGGGATGTCACTGAATCTGTAGATTGCTTGGATAGTATAGACATTTAAAAAATATTAATTCTTCTTATCCATGAGCACAAAAAAATCCATTTCTTTATGTCTTCTTCAATTTCTTTCATTAATGTCTTATAGTTTTCAATGTACATGTCTTTCACCTCGTTGGTTAAATTTATTCCTATTTTCTTCCTTTTGATGAAATTCTAAATGGGACTGTTTACTTAATTTCTCTTTGTGATAGTTCATTATTCATGTGTAATAATGCAAGCGATTTTTGCATATTGATTTTGTATCCTGCAGCTTTGCTGAATTCATATTAGTTCTAAAAGTTTTTTAATGTAGTCTTTAAGGTTTTCTGTATATAATGTCATGTCATCTACATATAGTGACAGTTTTACTTCCTCCTTTCTAATTTGGATGTCTTATTTCTTTTTTGTGCCTAATTGCTCTGCCTAAGACTTACAATACTATGGTGAATAAAAGTGGCAAGAGTGGACATCCTTCTCTTGTTCCTGATCTTAGTGGAAAATCTTTCACTTTTTCACTGTTGAATATAATGTTAGCTGTAGGTTTCTCAAATATGGTCTTTATTATGTAGAAGTACATTCCTTTTATATACACTTTGTTGAGAGTTTTTATCATAAATGGATGTTGACTTTTGTCAAATGTTTTTCTGCATCTATTGAGATGATCATATTATTTTTATCCTTCATTTTGTTAATTGTTGTAACACACTGACTGATTTTCAGATGTTGAACCATCTTTGCATCCCTGGGATAAATCCCACTTGATCATGGTGTTTATCACAGTGTATAATACTGTGAAGATATTGTTGAATTCCATTTATTAACATTTTGTTGAGGATTTTTGCATCTATGTTCATCAGGTATATTGGCCTGCATATTTCTTTTCCTGTGTCTTCCTTGTCTGATATTGGTATCAGGTTAATGCTGGCCTTGTAAAATGAGTTTGGAAGAGATCTCTCATTTTCTATTTTTTGGAAGAATTTGAGAAGGACTGGTATTAATTCTTCTTGGAATGTTGATAGAATTCACCAGTAAAGCCATCTGGCCCTGGATTTTTGTTTGTTGGGAGGTGTCTGATAACTGATTCAATCTCCTTAGTAGTAATTGCTCTGTTCATATTTTCTATTTCATCATGATTCAGTCTTGGTCGGTTGTATGATTCTAGAAATTTATCCTAGAAACATAAGTAGATTGTCCAATTTGTTAATATAATTGTTCATATTAGTCTCTTTTGATCCTTTGTGTTTTTGTGGTATCAGTTGTAATACCTCCTCTTTCATTTTTGATTGTATTAATTTCAGTTTTCTCTATTTTCTCGGTGAGTCTAGGTAAAGATTTGTCAATTTTATTTATCTTTCAAAGAACCAGCTTTAGTTTCATTGATCTTTTCTATTGTCTTTTTAGTCACATGTCATTTATTTCTGCTCTAATATTTGTTATTTCCTTCCTTCTCGTGACTTTGGGTTTTGTTTGTTCTTCTTTTTCTAGTTTTCCGTGGTATAAAGTTAAGTTGTTTTTTAGAGAATCCTAAGAAGAGAAAAATATAAATATACATGTATATTATTTTCAAGACTAATATAACTTTAATAAAAATACAACAAATACTGCCTCAAAGAAAATGTTCCATAGCCACCCAGATGAGAAATTATGAAGGCTACATTCTCCAACCACAATGCAATAAAGCAATATATTTTTAAAAATATAAACAATCAAAAACTCAAACACTCTGCAAGTTTCAAATGCCTTCCTAAAGTGCTATTTAGGAAAGAAAAATTAAAGGTAAATTTACAAACTGTTTAAAATAGTGAAAATATAACTATGCCTTATCAAACATTATAGAAAGTGTCCAAAGGCAAATATGTGGCCTGAAGTACTTTATGTTCTAACTAAAACAAAAAAACATTAATAAACTTGAACGTAACTTCAATTCAAGAAATTAAAACAAAATGGTGTAAGAAATTAAACAAATGTATAAATTAATGCATGAGAAAATAGAAAAACAGTAAATCTGTCATATAAACTACAGTACTGAACTCCTAGAGAACAAGAACGAACAACAATCTGAAAGTGCTAACAACTCTAATCAAGAATAAATGAATGGGGCTTCCCTGGTGGCGCAGTGGTTGAGAGTCCGCCTGCCAATGCAGGGGACACGGGTTTGTGTCCTGGTCCGGGAAGATCCCACATGCTGCAGAGCGGCTGGGCCCGTGAGCCATGGCCATTGAGCCTGCACGTCCGAAGCCTGTGCTCCGCAATGGGAGAGGCCACAACAATGAGAGGCCCGCGTACAGCAAAAAAAAAAAAAAAAAAAAAAAGAATAAACGAATGTACAAATAAAATCAGAAGGAAGAATATATAATATGTAAAGAACTTATAACAGATCCAAGGATAATTTTAAAACATGATTTTAAAAGTATTAGCATAAATGAATTAGCTTAGTAAAGCTGAAAATCTTAATGATGAGAATTCAAAGGTAATGAAGGAAAATGGTTGTGAGCCGAACCTAAAAAGACCACTATCTATTAAAGAATTGAAATTGAAAACGTGTTCAGCAACTACCTTCAAGGCAGCTTCAGAGTGAAGAGTTTTATCAATGGTTACTTTTCAACATTAGAAATAAATTACTCCTGCGATGTATACTCTTCTTGTCAATATTTTTTAAAATAGTAGGAAAAATGTTCTAACTCATTTTACAAAGCCAGGATGACCTTTATAGCAAAACCTAAAAATGCTTAGTATAGACGCAAAAGTTTGATAAAAGATTAGCATACTTAATTCAGATTATATTTTAAAACCCTGAATATTTGAGGATTGTCCTAGGAATGTATGAATATAATTCCGAATGAATAGATCACATCAATAGGTTGCAAAATAAACATCGCAATAGATCTGGAAAATAATTTGATAAAATTTAATGAACTCTTTTGGGTTTTGAAACTTGCTTAATAAGGTCAGAATAAAGTGATAATTCATAGACATAATAAAGAATAATTATCTTTAACATACAGCCAACACCATATTTTATAATAACACAACAGGTGGAATCATAAACAAGTCAAGAATATCTATTATTACCACCATCTTTCCAACTGTTCTAGAAATGATAGCCTAAACAAACAAAAAGCATAAACATAAGGCATATTTGTCAATTTTAAAAAATTGAGGAACAGATACATTTATTTACAGGTAATATTATTACCTAAGTAATCTAAGGGAATCAGCTGAAAAAAGTATTGGATCTAATAACATACTTCAGTAAAGTGATTAAATGCAAAATAAATATACAAAACCAATCATATTTCTTGGGTTAATAATATACAATCAAAATATAAAGAAAAATATCTTGTTCACAATAATAACCAAATATCATAATACACAATTACAAAAAATAATCTTCAAAAAAGAATTGTATAGGACCTGTATAGTGAAAATTACAAGAGGGTATGAAAAGAATAAAAAGACTTTCATAATAGAAGAGCACACCTTGTGACTGAATGGGGAGAAAATATGTTTAATATAATCCATCAAAATTTCAATAAACACTCTTGGAGTACCAGTCAGAAAGAGTATCTTTTCAGAGTAGTTCCAAGTTTATCAGAAATAAGAGGGAGAAACTAAAAATAGAGTTTAATGGAGAACGTTTGTCCCACTAGATTGTAGTGGGAAGTGAAAATAAGTATAACAATGGAATTAAATATCAATAGACAGACAACCAGCCAACTCTAGTGGATTAAAAAATAAAATAATGACAAGAATAAAAAAACCCTGTGTGAGATAAGGGTGACATCATAAGTTCGTGAAGACATTAAAGAGGATTCATTGAGTGTGACAATTATTTAACAAACTGAAATAAAATAAAGTTAGGTTCTCACTTTGAACCATAAAACAAAATAAACTGTAGACTGATTAAATATTTTAATGTAAAAAACTGAAGAAACGCACAAATCTAGAAGAAAATGTGGGCACTTACCAGATCTCAGGATGGGAAAGTGTTTTCTAACTAGTAAAAGCACTGAAAAAAAATCATATAAAAAGTAGTATACATTTGATTATGGAGAATAAAATTAGAAATTTCCCTACAATAAGAAAGAGCATCAAAAACTGAAATGAAACCTCCGACATCATGAAAAAAATAAACATAATTTTAAAAGCACACAACTGGGAAAAATACTTGACACAAATGTATATCCAGAAGTTTAATATAGTTAACATAGAAAGAGCTCATGTTAACCTTAAAAACTTTAAAAAATTGGCAAAGACTGTAAAGTATCTACTCCAAGAAAGAAAAAAAAGAAGGAAGAGAGGGAGAGGGGAAGAAGAAGAGGGAAGGAAGAAAAGGGAAGGAAAAAAAGAAAAATTAAACATGAGTGAAAAGATTACTCAATTTCAGATACTTTTATTTTAAAGGCTATTTTTTAATTATCAAATAAGTGAAGGTTAATTGTAAAGTCCAGTATTGTTGAATGTGAGAAGAGACATTGGAACAACTGTTCTGGAAAGTAATTTTGATGATCTAAATCAAGAAATAATGTTCTTAGATTTAATAGCTCTACTTTTAGCCATTTGTGTTATAAAAATAATTAGGGAACTTTTGAGGACCTTCATTGATGAATTAACTTGTTTTTAGTTGAATTTAGTGTTAATCATGTGAGATGTCATAAAGTATCCAACATCAGTTGTGAAGGGTGTCACAATTTGTTACTACTAGTCTTAGAAGTACCAAAGTTTAAACAGTGGCTGATGAATTAGAGTCCAGTCATTATCTCTGCAATGTTACTCTTGCTGGTATCACAATACACTGTATGAGTGGGAATTAAAGACAGAGCAATGCCAAAGCCCTGGGAAATTGGCATAAACCAGAGCCTTTCTTAGTTATGGGCACATCAGAACTCACCTGTTTGTGTCACAGAGGAGAAAAAAGCAGAACCACTTAAAGAATTGCGTTAGGTGTGGCCATTTAAAATACACAATAGAAGGCTTCCTTAGTGGCGCAGTGGTTAAGAATCCTCCTGCCAATGCAGGGGGCACAGGTTCGAGCCCTGGTCCAGGAAGATCCCACATGCCGCGGAGCAGCTAAGCCCTCGCGCCACAACTACTGAGCCTGCGCTCTAGAGCTCACGAACCACAACTACTGAGCCCACGTGCCACAACTACTGAAGCCCGCGCACCTAGAGCCCGTGCTCCACAACAGGGGAAGCCACCGCGGTGAGAAGCCCACGCACCGCAACGAAGAGTAGCCCCCGCTCGCTGCAACTAGAGAAAACCCGCGTGCAGCAACGAAGGCCCAACGCAGCCAAAAATTAATTAATTAAATTTATTTTTTAAAATAAATTAATTTAAAAAAATACACAATAGGGCTTCCCTGGTGGCGCAGTGGTTGAGAATCCGCCTGCCGATGCAGGAGACACGGGTTCGTGCCCTGGTCCGGGAAGATCCCACATGCCGCGGAGCAACTAAGCCCGTGAGCCATGGCCGCTAGGCCTGCGTGTCCGGAGCCTGTGCTCCGCAACGGGAGAGGCCACAACAGTGAGAGGCCCGCATACCGCAAAAAAAAAATAAAAAAAAATAAATAAATAAAAATACACAATAGAGACACCATAACCTTGTTTGGAAGAAGTTTGGTGAGGTGTGTGACTGGTCAGTCCATGTTGGAAGCAGAGGCAGCCTTGGGCACGGTGACCTCCGTTTCACGGAAGAACCAGAAGGAAGTTGTCCTGTGTTAGAAGCGGTGGCTTCTGGGATATCTTTTCTTTTTACACTTTCCTGAATCTTCCAACTTTGAAATAGTGAGCAGGTATTATTTTTATGAGCAGGAAGAAATTATTGTTAACAAACAATATTGTAAAATAAAGAAGTACATTTACAAAGTAATCCTGTAATCCTCTTTCCCTCCTGATCCCTACACCAATTAAAATGTATAACACATATTTACAGAACAGGATTTATGCCTTTCTAATTAACCTCCTAGAATCAATTCTATCCCGTACTAGAAAGAGAGCCTCTGACAGCATGAAGTAACTTGATCTTCAACACGTCTTCATCTAACCTGCCAAAGACAATTTTGTGGCTCTTGAAGCATAAACATTTAATTAAAAACTAAACCAAAATATAATCATGACATATCACTTCACCCCGTGTGAAAACATACCCTGTTCTTTGAGGAAAGGTGTAAGTAGTAAAGAACAGATGGGTATACTTTAGCTAACACTCTTCATTCTTATTTACAGGGAACCAAGTTAATGCCCTCTCTAGGGAGAAAAATTAAAAAAGCACACAGTGACCTTCACTGGACTTCATGCTCTAACCAGCTAAAAGCATATTTTTAAATGCCCTAAAAGAAATGTTTCAGGGTTGTGGGGTTAACACAATACAAAGTGTGGCCACATTTCCTGTTATTGTTGTTGTTTTCTTAACCCAAGAATCTTCCTAGGAAAATACAAATCTCGCGTTGGGATGGCGGGGAGGAAGGCTTCTGCCCTGCATCCTCGGATATGGTCCCAGAACTGCCTTCCTAATAACTCACGGTTCTGAAGGGCACATAAAACATCGTCAGAGTGTATTTTGTGTTTTCATTTATTTCTTGGGAGAAGAGCAATCATTATTAATGTATGTTCTTGACATATCATTGGATTCCCATTCCCAACTGTTTTGAATTACTACCTAAAATATTCTTTTGAGGAATGTTTAAAAACAAACAAACAAAAAAGCCTTTCTCAACTAACTTGCTGGAACACATTTGTTTTTCCTCAGCTAGATCATTTCAATTCTGCTTTCCCAAACCCTGTAAAAAGCTACCCTAGGATCCTTAATTTTTAAATATTATAGTATAACACAAAAATGAACTGGAAATATTTCTACTTTTGACTCTGGGGGAAGGAAAATATCACTTCTATTTTCCATTGCTTGAAAGAAAACATATAAACAAGGATTGTTTTCTTTTTTAAAGTTTTTAAGTTGATGGTGCCATTTTGTTCCTATGTAAATAAAAAGGAGTCCAAAGCAGGATCTCTCAGGCTGTGCACTGGTGACATTTTGGGCTGATCTTTTATGGGGGATGAGGGGGGTGTCCCGTAGGTACACTGTAGCAAGTATGGCAGCATCCCGGGCCTTTAACCAGTAGATGGCAGTAACACCTCCCCGAGTTGTAACCACCATAAATGTCTGCAGACATTGCCAAAGTCCCTTGGGGCGGCAAAGTCTTCCTTGGTTGAGAATTCTGCTGTAAATTGTATCACCCACAGAGAGCTGTATTACCTATCTTCTTTATATACCACAAAATCTTCAACAAGTGAAAATTCCTGTCTTTCAAATGTTGGGACTACTTGCTACTCTGTATTTTGTTATCCTTAAATATTCTACCTAAAGTGAATAAGCAAGTAAGATTTTCCATATCCTTCAAAGCAGAGCAGCTGACCAAAAAACTGAAATTTAGATTTTAGAGGTAACTGTCGCACTGAAAATTCGTTTCACTTCTCTTTATATTATTTCCTTGTTTTGACTTGGTCATAAAAGTCATCTAAATAATGAATATTCAAACAGTTGTTTCAAAAGTCCAAATAAAGAGATTTTTCAATAAGAAGATGATAATTTAAGAGAATTCATATAACACATACTTTTTTTTTTTTTTTTTTTTTTGCGGTATGCGGGCCTCTCACTGTTGTGGCCTCTCCCGTTGCGGAGCACAGGCTCCGGACGCGCAGGCTCAGCGGCCATGGCTCACGGACCCAGCAGCTCTGCGGCACGTGGGATCTTCCCGGACCGGGGCACGAACCCGTGTCTCCTGCGTCGGCAGGCGGATTCTCAACCACTGCGCCACCCGGGGAGGCCCAACACATACTTTTTTATTCATAAACTTTATAACTAATGTAGCAGTGGAAAAGTGAGAGTTTCTGTATCAGTGACATACCTTTTAATGAGATTTTTAGGATTTTAATTGAAACATGTTTATTGGAAAATTTTCAGAAAATACAGAAAAGTATGTATATCACTATAATCCAACATAACAGGATCACGTACGTGTTCATCATTCTAGATTGCATTTTACGCATATAAATATATCCTATACTGTATCCTTAACAGATTGCAATTTATATCCCCCTCTGTAAATTAAACACAATGTTTACTTGATGTTAAGGGCAAAATTTGCATGATAAATATACTCAGCTTTCAAAGCACACAATGTTGGATTACCTACTTTCAGCAATAATCTCCCCATGCTACAACTTTCCTTTCTGTTTCTCTACCCCATAGGCTTTAGCAGTAGTAAGTCGGAAGTGGGCCCTCAGATACAATTAGAGCTTGTCTTTTTTTTTCATTCTATTCTATGCGTCATCTAGATACAGATGTCCAAAGCCCTGCCAATTTTTCTGAAAATTCTGGGGGAAGAAAAAGAGAGTCTTACATTTTCATGGTCACCTCTTATCTTCCTTTGCTCTACGCGGATCCACTGAAACAAAACAAACAAGTTACAACAACAATAACAAAGCTGTTTATGTGTTTAGAAGATGTCACTGAACATTTACCCTTTAACCGTAGATATCCTGTCCCTGGAGGACAGAAGGGACCTGGGTCCCCCAGTTTTGAAATCTTCAGGAACTCTTTCATCTTTTGTTCACAGCATCTCCCTGGTTCTCTGCACCCTTTCTTTTCTCCCAGGAGCAAGGAAAATTCCCGTTTGCTACACAGGGTTCTTTACCCACGGCCCTGGCTTCCTGTGACCCTCCAGGTCTTGTGAGTGCTTGTGATTAATTAGGAGGCCTGGGCACTGGGGCCATAGATCCAACCTTATCTGTCTCTCCTCTCCATTCTCCATAAAGTGGGAGATGCCAAGAAGAACATTAGCGACTCTGATGGTATTGGACCCTTAAGGATTCGCTCTTTCATGGTCCCTCACATTAAAATTCTTCTGGATTAAAAAAAAAAAGAACATTGGTGACCCACATAATGGTCTGCAGAGCATGTTCAAACAAATTGGCCTCTTCCACTCTCAAAACAATACAGGGAAAGAGATACAGCATCTATTATTATGATCATCCTCTGTATAGGTCCAGAGGAATTAGTGGCCTCATTGAGACCCATGGAAATAGCAGAGCTCAAAAATGTCTTTGGGGGCTTCCCTGGTGGCACAGTGGTTGAGAGTCCACCAGCCGATGCAGGGGACACGGGTTCGTGCCCCGGTCCGGGAAGATCCCACGTGCCGCAGAGCTGCTGGGTCCGTGAGTCATGGCCGCTGAGCCTGCGCGTCCGGAGCCTGTGCTCCAAAACGGGAGAGGCCACAACAGTGAGAGGCCCGCGTACTGCAAAAAAAAAATGTCTTTGAACCCAAATACTACACCAAGCTGTCTTCTCCTCATCTGGAGGGAAAGTTATGAGGATTTAATGACATTACATATGTGAAGCTTCTTTCCAAATGGAAAAAAAAAAAAAAAGAAAATTCAACCTTCACTTTCAGCCAATTTTGTATTTATTTTCAGACAACTTTCGAAAGATGCCACCGACAAAGACAATGCTTTCGTTAGAGGTCAGGTAGTTTCCACAAATATTCTCTCCAAATGGCACAGCACATTATAAAATAAAAGTTTACGTATTAGAATTTAAAAGCATTACACTGACAGTAATTTTTACTCCCATCATGATTCTTTCTTTCTTTTTTTTTTTTTTTGCGGTATGCGGGCCTCTCACTGTTGTGGCCTCTCCCGTTGCGGAGCACAGGCTCCGGACGCGCAGGCTCAGCGGCCACGACTCACGGGCCCAGCCGCTCCGCGGCATGTGGGATCTTCCCGGACCAGGGCACGAACCCGTGTCTCCTGCATCGGCAGGCGGATTCTCAACCACTGCGCCACCAGGGAAGCCCCATCATGATTCTTTAATGTTTTCTGAACTTGCTTTTTAGATTTATCCTGCTCCTTATCAACTGGCAGATGATCCAAATATTTGGTGATCCAAACATTTATTCAGCTTAGTCCCTCACACACACACACACACACACACATTTTCTTCCTCTATGGTTTCTGGTAATGATTTTTTTTCTTGCCTTTGAATATTTACAATGCAGACTGCCAGTCCAGCAGATTGATTTCCTCTTATCCAAGATGAACTGATTCTAAGAGACCCCCCCGGAGCATCTCACAATGGCTCTGATATTCTCCTTCACTGGCACAGAAAATTAGCAATGAATTATATCTGAAAACTCTGGAACCCCCCCCAAACTCAGAAACGTCAATTCCTCAATTATTCTATGTTCCAGATTTCGAATTCCTTCTGTAACTTTCCACGGAATCTTCTGCATAATTTTCATTCATTTCTCAAGCTACGGAGCTCACAATTGAACACATTTTCTATTGAGTCTTCCTGTGTGCTGAGTCAAATGGTTTCAAACGATGCAATTACTTCATCAAAAAACAAACAGGCATTTAACAACTCCCTCCCGTACCCAGTCTGTGGGCTCCAGAGGCACAGTTGTTCTCAAACACGCAAAAAGATAATCTGCTACATTATGAATCGCTTGTGAAGGAAACATAGTATGTTTTCATGATGTATCCATTATATTTGCTTTCTTAAAACTACCGTATATTAATACATTCCTGATTAATGCTTGTATTTAAGCACCCTGGGCTCCTAAACCCGGTATTTATCCTACCCTAAGTACTTTACAACTGTGGTTTCCCAACATATATTGATTCCCTCCATTTATTTTTTAATAAATTTCATGCTAAGCCTTTTCTGCAACATTGAAAATTTTCATTTAAAAAAATGGTACAAATGAACTTATTTACAAAACAGAAATAGAGTCACAGATGTAGAAAACAAGCTTATGGGTACCAAAAGGGAAAGGGAGGCATAAATTAGGAGTTTGGGATAAACATATACACACTACTGTGTATAAAATAATCAACAAGGACCTGCTGTTTAGCACAGGGAACTCTACTCAATACTCTGTAATGACCTATATAGGAAAAGAATCTAAAAATGAGTGGATATATGTGTATGTATAACTGATTCATTTTGTTGTACACCTGGAGCTAACACAACATTGTAAATCAACTCTACTCCAATAAAAATTTTTTTTTTTTTAAAGAAACACTATTCACACTTTAAAAAAAATCAAATAAGACAATATTCCTCCTCACAACCAACTGTTACACCGCCCAAAAGAAAAAGTCTTTCAAGCATGTCTGCTTTTGGTAAACAGAATAAAAACCTTATTTGAAAAAAATATGAAATTTAAAGAATGAAATAATATATGTATTATTTGTCTTTTATGTCTTTCTGTGTGCTTGACCCTTGGTTGTATAAAATTAGATTTTAGTTCCTTTACTCTATCAAGTCCTTTCCTCAATACCTCTTGGATAATTCCATTCTTATTTTAAGTTTTGTTTCTTGTAATTTAGAAATATCTACTAACACTGCTGTTTCTCGTCCAGTAAATTTTAGTCAGTTTCTTGATACCCATCTGGGGAAAATAAGGCTGTTAAAGCATTTACCCATCTACCCATCTACCCACTTTTTTTCCCTTCTCTCATCTTCTACCTCCTGTCAGCAAGCTGTACATTTATTTTGTCACGGTTGTAAAGTACACTTAATTATGCGAGCTAATAAAAGTGTTTTTATATTTAAGTCAGGCTGAGTTGCGTTTTCTTCATTGAGCGCCTCCTACGTGTCGACCTGCTGGGCAGGAAAGAGGGTGCTACCATCGACTTTGTGTAAATCAGTCGATTTCAAAAGGATGTGTGTCCTTTAACCTGCAAGTTAGAGTTAATTAAAATATAGCTCATGAAACAAAACAAAGTGATAAGATGAAGTTCTGCAATGGTTCTAAGACAATATCTTACTAGGGAAACCTTTTGAAAATAAAACCGTCATAGAATATTATTGGAAAACAAGGGGATGCCTTGTTTATTTTCTAAAAGAAACTACAAAAATTGAAGGAAATAGGTGTATACTAATCTTAGTGGAAAGGTTTATTGCATTTGAAACGTATTCTAAGGGTTATTGTCTTAAGCATAAAGGCTACTGATGGGTAACACGGGAAGTGACCATGATTTGAGCATAATTTATAATATGCGCTTCAGTTTATATTTAAGTCAAATATTCTATTTTTTAA
The DNA here is from genome assembly GCF_026419965.1 of Kogia breviceps. Taxonomy (NCBI): domain Eukaryota; kingdom Metazoa; phylum Chordata; class Mammalia; order Artiodactyla; family Physeteridae; genus Kogia; species Kogia breviceps. The sequence goes on from NC_081322.1 coordinate 10,430,470, forward strand.
TTAAACCCTTGATTTTGCAGAAAACATCCATAAATGGGTGATTCCTATAACTTTAACTTTTAAAGTGTAATAAATTTTTCCTGTCTTGTCCCGCTATATTTTTCTGCCTCTCTGAAAAAGGTTTTGAGATGTGATACCTGGTGAGTCAGATTCTGCTTCCTCTGTGAAGGGACCACAGAATCTCCTTGTCCTCACCACACATTCTGCTTAACTGAGGTCAACTCATGAGACCCAGGGTTTCTGTGGGGCTCAAAACATGTTATAATGCATTTATATTTCACCTCATTTCGGAAAGTATTTTAGATAGCTTAAATAAAACACATATATACAAACATAAGCTATTAATGTACAGGGTGAAAAATAATGTAAATTTTTTTTTTTTTTTTTTTTTTTTTTTTTTTTTTTTTGCGGTATGCGGGGCTCTCACTGTTGTGGCCTCTCCCGTTGAGGAGCACAGGCTCCGGACGCACAGGCTCAGCGGCCATGGCTCACGGGCCCAGCCGCTCCGCGGCACGTGGGATCTTCCGGGACCGGGTCACGAACCCGTGTCCCCCGCATTGGCAGGCGGATTCTCAACCACTGCGCCACCAGGGAAGCCCAAGACAAGGTAAATATTATGTTTATAAAAGAAAAACCACAATGAAGTAGGCCATAATACTTTCCTAAATTGAGCTGTAAATTTAGTTCAGAGCATCCTGGTGGCTCAGATAAGAAGGAGAAGTTTAAAAGATTTAATTCAGAGGAAAAAAAATCTCTCCTAATACTAAACTCTAAAAAAAATTTCCTTAGGGACTGAGGCCCAACATAAAACGGGGAGGGAAGTCTAGGTTGCCCATCACCAGTGTTTTCTGGAATTTTCTCTCTGTTCCTCCATATGTTTATAGAAGATCCTTGCCGTAAATGTATCGCACAACAAGGAAACGCATCAGGGTCAGGTTCAAGAAATAAGAAAAATGTAAGTTTTGTAAAAAGGGAGTTAAAGGCATCTGATGTTGTGGTTCACAAAAGGATGGTGGTCCCCCCATCTGTGTCCAAAATAGAAAGGAAAATGAGCAAATTATTTTTCTATTCTCTCTCTATAGATGTTATTTCACCATTCCTAATAACAACATTTTCAAACCAGTTAATGCGATTCAGTGAATTGAACAGAAGTCACGTGGGAATCTGATTTGTCCAAGACACACAGAAATCCAGAGGCAAATCAATGATCAGAATCCAGAAGGCGGGAATCTGGTTTTCTGTTATACTCATTGATGGAACGATATTAAGATGACAGTATCTTAAATGTGAAAATCCAGAGAAAATAATATTGTCATTGGTCAGATTACCACTGACCATGCGATGCAACTTATAAAAGACCTAATGTCTGTGTATTAAAAAAATTATCTTTACAAATGTTAAATGACCCCCCAAAGTCACAGCTTCTCTAGTAAACATTTAAATATGTGTTAAACCAGATAGCTGTCTAAATCAGTGACAGCTCTCCTGTTCTATATTGGACAACTGACTGAGGAAAATTTTCTAAACATTAGTGAATGAAATATTACCATGGTAGAGTCATGAATATTATGTAGAGAATTGATAAAATACTCATTCCCTGTAATAGATTGCTATTACCAAATACTGGTTTTGAGTTACACTTACTATGTCAAGCCTATTGGACTCATATTCATCAATTCTTCCATGATTTTCAATCAGAAAATTAAATCTGTGCAGTTAATTAGTTGAAAATAACAACTGCTGGTTCAATTAAATATAGCAAATTTCGCATCGTAGTGTTACCATATGTACATTTGTTTGAAGTAATAATTAAACTTCTGTACTAGACTGCATATTTTGGAACAAAGTAAACAAATTACATTATGACACATGGAAATATCTCTAAAAATACGCATTTGATTTCCTCTTTGAAAATTTAGCAAAAATGCCTTAAGTGAATCCCTAATAAATGCCTGAAAAGTTATCTGATTTATATGGGTATAAATTTGACCCAGCCATGTATTGAATAAAATTATGCACACTGGCAGTTATAGGATACATTAAAATTTTCTCCTAACACCTTCTCCATGAAAAAAGAGAGAAGAAAAGAAAGAAAGAAAGAAAGAAAGAAAGAAAGAAAGAAAGAAAGAAAGAAAGAAAAGAAGGAAGGAAGGAAGGGAAGGAGGAATAACACTGGAAGTAATACTTTGTTCTACAATCAAGAGGCAGGAATTTCATTCACATCCAGTTTAAAGGAAAACTGATGGGTTTAAAAGAATAGATATATGTATATGTATAACTAACTGAATCACTTTGTTGTACACCTGAAACTATCACAACATTGTTAATCAACTACACCCCAATATAAAATAAAAAGTTTAAAAAAACCTGTTGGGATCAAAAAATATTTCGATTGAAAAAATGTGTCAGAGAAAATATTAATAGACTGCTATCGGGCAAGTACCTTGACACTTGCTTGTAGAAAAGCAGAGGAGACTAGCACATTTAAGGCTGCCATGCACTTGGTACAACATCCTACAGAAAACACATTTGTTGACAAAATGCTACCTTCGTTGGATCTCGCAGCCTCTCCATGAGGCAGGCAGTGTCCAGAATACTGACCGTTCATAACAGAGTTAGTCATTAAGAGATTTGCTCAGGGTCAATCCAGAAGCTGAATCATCTAACAGTCTTAGTCTTGGGTCTATGCTATCCCTCGAAGCTAAAAAGGTATGGTAAGATGCAATCATAAAAGCAAGATGGTAACATAAGCCATTCTTTACCAGTTTGATCTCTCTCTCTCTCCTCTCCAACTATCTCTTTCTTCTTTTGGTTCATGGCACATATCATCATTAAAAATAGAAATCTGGTCACCAAAATAATTTATGCAGAAGGAACAGGTCACATCTGTACAAAAATGTTTAGATGCAAAGTTTATTGCCAGAAGAAATAAAATGAACATGACAGCTATTTGAAGTACAAATAAATGTGATTCGATTTTAACATTGGCAAATATGTGTTACCGGCACTGTTTTCATCATGTGTGGTACACTTTCAGTAAAGAGCTCAATAAAGTTTACAAACATTATATGACCAACAACAAATGGGTAATCTTATTCACAGCAAATAAACAACAATACAGTGCCTATTATTTGCAAGGTTTTATGATTACCAGCTCCAGTCTTTTGTAAACCGTGGTTTACTCACGTCTCTCCTGTTCCTCTGTGTTAATATTATATATATATATATATATATATATATATATATATACATACACATATAATCTCCTCAGCCATATCATTTAACCTCCATTGAAGATAGTGTGACTTACATAAATAAAGCTCACAGTAAAGACGACTTGCATACAAAACTCCTATTTTTCATTGCAATTTTCTTTTAGAAAGGAAAAAGAGCTGGCAGTGCCATGAGCGCGTGCGTTTTGGAGCAGGATAGAAAATGACGCCCCGCTGCAGATCCCTGGCGTCCTGGCAATTTTATTAAGGGCACAAACAAGAGCTCAGGACTGCGATGCAGCACCTCGAGCGAAGCCCGGAGGGCCCCTTAGAGCAAAGCCCTAAAGGGAAGAAAAGGCCTGAACTTGGACAGTCACCGGCTGCAGCGTGTTTGTGCAGCTTTCTCTCCTGCGTAAACTTTCGCCAGAAAACGAGTGTAAGTTCGGGGTGGGAAGTCAGATGACCTACAAGGAGGGGCGTCTAGCGTCCCCACTTTCGTCTACACCTTATATTACAGAACAGTCCTGTAGTGCCCCAACAGATCCGCGCTTGGCTGCTCCGCCTGGCCGGACCCACTCGCTCCGGACGCGGTTCGGTCCCCCAGCTGCGCTCGGAGCGCTAGGCTCCCGGGGATCAGGGCGGGTGTGTTGCCGGAGTCGCCTTCTATTGGCTCCCCTCCGGGGACGGGCCGCGCTTCCCGGCACGCGATTGGGCAAAACCGCCCACTGCAGGCCGCGCTCATTGGAGGGAGCGGTCTGGGGGCGGGGTAGGGGCGGGGCGGGCCCGGGTCCTGACAGAGCGCGCCGGCGGCGGAGCCGAGCGGAGCGGGCGCCCGACCCGGGTTGCGGCCGGCGCGGGCGGCGCGGCCGGCGCGGGCGTCGCAGGAGGCGGAGGGCCGGGCGCCGCGGGGCCTGAGGGGGCCCGTGTCGGCGTGGGGGGCGGCCGCTCCCGGGCAGTGCCGGCTCCCACGGGGCGGCCGCTCCGGGACGGCGTCTGTCAGCGCTCCTCGTCCTCCTCGGCGGGGCCGCACACCCGGCGCCGCGGCCCGTCAGCTGTCAGGGGGCGGCGGGCTGCGCGGGACACAAAGAACGCGCGGGCGGCCGGTGCGGGACGACTGCGCCTCCCAGCCGCGCCCGCCCGCCAACCGGTCCCTACCCGACGGCTCCGCCGCCCCGCGCCCGCCCGGGAGCTCGTCGTCCGCGGCCGCGGGGCCGGGAAAAGTTTGCGGCGCGTCCGCTGGGGGCCCGACCAGCGGGGACTCCGGGGCGCGTCGTCGGCGGGACCGCGGTGAGTTGGCTTCGGGCCGCGGGGGCCGGGAGGGGGCGAGGAAGGGGTGGGGGGCGGGGGCCGCGCCCGGGGGATCGCGGGGCGGGGGTCCGGGGCCCGGGCGGAGTGGAAGGTGGCGCCCCCGCCCGGGAAGGGCAGGCCCGACCCGGGACGAGCGACTTCGCACCCGCATCCCCTGCAGGGGCTGCAGCTGCGCGACTATCGCGCCCTCCCGATTCCGAACCGGGCTCGGTTCGCGGTTCTTCCTGGGCCTCAGCGCGCGGGGCCAGATCACGAAGCGCCGGGCGGGGACCTTGAGGTGCGTCCGGAGCCACCCTTCAGCCCCCCGAGAAGGAACTTGTCAGCCGCATGTTTTCAGACATGCATATGTGAAGGTCGCTCTCAGTGAAAAATCCATTACCCATCACTTCTATTTAAAGCGCCTTACGACTTGGCCAGCTTTGGCGGCACCACTAGAAGTTGTAGGGCCAAGCTGGGTACAGAGCCAGGCTCAAGATGAAGTGGCAGGTGCCCCAGCAGCCCCTTCATGCCCTCCGGACTCAGTTTAGGGGGAAGCCAGGGCTTCGGTTATACATGGGAGAGAGTAAACAGGACAGCTGCTTTGTGTTGTTTTCGTGTATTGCTTCTTCTTTCTGCTGAAAACTTCCTTGTGGGGTCCCAGGGGGAGCGAATTCTAGTTTTTGACATAGAAGGAAAAGAAATTGTCACTTACAACCAAAGTAAATCTTAAATTAATGTAAATCTTCCTTACAGGAACAGTAACACACAATGCAAGTACATCTTGATCTAATTTTAATGAAGGATTGAAAATAGCTGCTGTGTTCAGTATCACTGACGCCAAAACGGCTCACTTACATAATCTTCTTTGTTAGAATGTGTTAGTGGCATGTATAATTTTGATAAATGATTAATGTTAAAGGTTTGGTCTGGCAATGGTATTGAAATAACGTCTTGACCGGTTGTGTTGCAATACAGTGCAGTGTGAACTTTCGGTTATCTTGATAACCTGTATTTTTTCCATACAAAGTGAAATCAAACATTTTCCCTAACCAGAATTCTTTCCACTATGAAATGTAGACTTATCAGTACTGAATACAGGAGAAATTATTTTGTTCTCTCAGTGATAAATTCCTCCAGTTTTCTTACCATTCAAGCAGTGCCTTCTAGAGGCCAGGTGCTCTGCTGGACATTTTTTCTGTTCATGGAGTTTATAATAACAAAAGTTGATTTTTAAAAAATGTGAATGCATAAATGCCGATACTCAACAAATATTTGCTGAATAAAATGCCAGGCACTCAGATAAAAACAATTAGAAATTCTTCTTGCCCATCCTTAAAGAAAAGTATTATCGTGCTTTAGGGGAAAGAAAGAAGGTATCAAAGAAAGATCTGGCAGAAAGACTGAGCTTAATTCCAGTATGTAGCCGGAAAGTGTAGAGCTTAAAACAAGGATACAGATTTGGAAAGAGACAAAGAACATCGATAGGGTTTCTAGGAGAAAGATAGCAATATTGATGTAACATAATACATTTTATGACGTAGCTGTCTTTGAAGAACACAAACCTGTGAAAAAGTGTGTTTCTTAAATAATCAGTAGCTGTTTGCCTTGTGACTGAATGTCTAAATGCCCTAATCTTGTCCTTAATATTTCACTTGAGTGCTGTCTGCTTTTTAAACTCATTTTTTAAATAGCATGAAGTAAACCTTTCAGGGCAGTTCAGTTGCATGAAGAAAAGTGTACCTTTTGAAATCACCTAAATCTGCAGTGAGAAAGTCATCTCCAGTCTTACACCAAATAGAAAGTAAGCACTTGGCAATAGCATCTTGCTGAGAGGGTCTTCACTCCAGACAGGTGTGTGTGTGTGTGTGTGTGTGTGTGTCTGTGTGTGTGTGTGTGTGTGTGTGTGTGTGTGTGTTTGTGTGTGTGTAGGTCCTTTGGGGACTGAATCGTGTGTGAGATACTCTGTTTTTCCTAAAGGGCCTGTGTGATAGTTTATTTGGTGACAGCAGGAAAATAAGTCCCCAACATTTGTGTGTGGAAACTTCTGGAAAGCCTAGTTGCCTTATTTAAAAGTGACCACTCCACCCAGAACCTCGCATTGCTATGTGAACAAGCTGTCTTTGTAGAACATGCATCCTCCTGAGAGCAGGTTTGTTGGTTGGGCAGCCCTGTAGGGGGTCAGGGCTGTGTATCAGAGATTGAGATCCTTAGACCCCCGTATCAGGACCTTCTGTAGTTCTTGCAAAACTTCAGACTCCCAGGCACCTTTCAACCCTTGAAGAGCCAGAATGTCTGTGAGCGGAACCTGGCATCTGTATTCTCAACTGGAACCTCCCAGAGAGAGTTTATCACACTAAATTTTGAGGATTAGTGTTAGTTTTCTTGCCAGTGTTTAGTGGTGACTGTTGCTCTTCCCTAGGGACATTGAACCAGCTTGCTCCCTGCCCTGATCACTTCCCCTCCGGCCCCAGGCCTGCTGGCTTCATCTCTCAGTGGGGCCTCGGGGCCACAGAGCCCCCAGGAACTGCTCCTGCGAGCAAACGCACTGCAAGCAGACTTAAGGGTGCCTTGGGACACAAGGCCCTAGAGACCCCTCCCGCTATGGGACCTCCCCCTCCTCCAGCCTGTATGAGATCTGCGGGGGTCCCAGTCCCAGCTGCCTCTTCTTCAACTGTCCAGATAAGGTTTCAAGCAGATAATTGGGGAAGGACCCCAAGGGACAGGAGGCCTGGGAGAGATCAGCGCAAGAATGCCGAGTGGAAAGCGGTCCCCTGGACACAATGTCGCACTCACCGGGGAGACTTTAGTCCCGAGGCTGACAACCCTTTGCCCTCTGTTGTCAAAACTTTCGTCTACAAGCCTGTATCACGGCTCCTGTAACTTCTGTATCCCTAAAATCCCTGGCACGGAAGCCAGGATTTTCACGTTTATTGAAGGAAAAGGGGAAGAGTTTAGGAGGAAGGTTCAAAGCGTAGGCGGAGTCCCTCACACCGGATTCAAATCCTGGCTTTGCCATTTACGACCTAAGTGACCCCGTGAGCTTCGGTTTCCTTACTTGAAAAATGAGGATAATGGTACTTGCCTCCTGGGAGTTGTTTGGGGAATTAGGTAAGATTATAAATTATGTAAGGCGCAAATTAGTGACAGTAATAACTGTCACTCAGTATCTACGCCACATGCGCACCTTTTAATTTATTATGGTAACTTTTCAGAATTCCTTTTTTTAGCCCTGGGGCATCGCTGTAGAGGAGAGGAAGTCAGCACAGAGAAGTGGACACGGAAGGTCACCTGCTGAGTAGTCAGAGTGGGACCCAGGCTGGGACCAGGGAGGGTGATGTGCAGGCCCTGATGCCCGCTCACAGCCTGGCCACTCCGGCGCTGTCTGTTCTTCTGCCCCCTTTTTGTACCACTTTACTGGGCACTTTATATGCTGCTTTGACTCAGTGAGGGAAAACATGGATCACGCGGCTGTCTGCCTCAAAATTGTAACCCTGGCCTCGGATTTTAGTATCAGGGATCCTCAGCCTACAGGGACGTCAGGGTGAAGGCTGTCTCTCCCCTTGGGATCCAGCTTTTGGAATTATTGAAGGAAGAGATTTCTATCTCTGATCCCATAGGAGAAGATCCAGAACACAGCTCCAAGTTTGCCTTTGCAGAGAAGCATATGCTGTCAAGCCATGGGGCCGTGATTAGAGAGGCTCTTGTCCCCTGACTTTTCAAAACATCTTTACTTTCTAGAGCTTTTCAACTTTTCAAAGTGCTTTTTCTCACATCAGCTTACTAGTTCCTAACAACAGCCCTTTAAAATATTATTAATATTACTGGACCCCTAAGAGGCACTTCAGATCTTTCTCTCTCCCCACCTCCATTCCTGTCTTCGTGTCAGTTTTCTAACGTCGAAATCCTTTCATCACTTTTGTCTGTCCTTCCTCTGCCTGTTCCTAAAACAAGGGTCTCCATCCTACTCTACATAGTGGCCTCACTCACAAGGGTGCCTTAGCTCACCCTGCTTCCCTCCTTAGTGATGCCTCCTCTCCAAGGGCAGCATCCTATTCATCTTCAATTTCCAGCTCCCCTGGGAGCCTTCCCAGATCATTCCGATGGTAGCCACAGCTATTTGGTCAGTTATAAACTGGTCTCAAAGTCCTAATGGAGAACAAGTCTATGATAGCTCTGATACAGACAAGAAACACTGGACTAAAAGTAAGACTGGACTTGCCGTCTGGTAAGGAGCCCTGGGAGCTTTATGGTTGCACGTTTCCTGAGCTGTGCATGTGGAGAGGTTTGGGCCAGGTGATGTTGACGATCCCTGCTCATTCTAAGGTTTTGTGACAACTTGGCCTCCTTTACGGGCGTGGGATGGGGGCTTTTACTGAGTTCCTGGATGAAAATGTCAGGAATGGACACTGGATGCCTTCAGGCCTTGTTGTGTCCTGCAGATGCTGAAGTGGGCAATTTTTGAATGCCAGGTAGCTTTGGGGGTAAGCTTTTTAACCACAAGCACTCAGGGAAGGTTAGTGGGCGAAGAATTCGCAGGATGGTCTATTAGGGAGGATAAAGGGTGAGCTCGTTGAGTGACTTCCTCTGATGGAATAAATAGGATAAGCTGTTGGATATGCCTTAGTCTTAACGTTTATGATTTATTTTGCATTTCATCTTCATTGGATAGTGCTGTATAACAGAGTTCGGTTTTCTTTTTAATCCTTTCGTAACTTGAAAAACATTAACATAGTCAAACTCTAGGATAGATGCTGGATGACTTTCTGTAGTAATCTGGTTGGTGACGTGTAAGTCTGCATGTATGTGCATATATCACATGCACATCGCCCGTAAATTAAGAAGGGCACCCCTAAATTGTGAGGTACTGTTATACACTGACCAGACTTAATCTTAGAGTATCTTTTTAAAGTGTGTTGACATTTAATTGACCTTTGAAAGTTCATTCTGTTAATCATACTCAAAGTGCTAAAGCTGTGGTTGACTGCTCTGGTGTTTTTACATTCAGTCGTGCTTAGCATATAAATTCTTCAGCATAATTGCCACTTATTTAGCAAGAGTTTCCTTTCTTCCCTGAAAATGTGAGTTGTGTTTTATTTTTGTATTTTTAAAAAATTTTGCTTCAGGCTTGAGAGTGTCAGAGGTTTGAATTGAAATGTTTTCCTGTCATTGGTTGTATGGGGTGTGACTTCTTAAGATAGGAGTAATGGAAATTTCTTGCTTAGTCGAGGCATACTTTTCCTTCTGGCAGAAGTTAGAACTCTTCGAGGTATAACGCTAAAATTTAGCGATGCTTAACACTGCTACACTACATATTTTTAACATAATAAACTTTGAAAATCTTTCAAGTCCATTTCTGTAGATTAAAACTATCAGTGCTAATACTTTTTATTAAACAAGGATTCAAAGGATTTATTTTTATTGTATTCCCTGAATTGTTCTGAGTAGTATTTTGTTTTATTATAAATGATGTATTTGTTTAAAAAAAGTCAAATATATTTCTTTGCTAAAGCTTAATGTTTTATTACTATCATCAAGAGAACGTCAGCTGAAATGTTCAAACATTTCTGAGTATTAAATTTATGAAATCAGCCTGTGGAAATTTTTAATATTGTTAGCTGTCTTACCGGTTTCTAAATTAATATTTCTAATGATCATGGAAAGGTAGCTACACTTTTTGCTAAGTGTTGATAGAAAAATTAAATCATGGAATTGCCAATTTGGGGTAACTTACCTTTGAGACTGCAGACATTTTTTTTCAAATATTTCTATCTTAAAAGCAATTTTAAATAGGGAAGATCAAATTAAAACCAGAGCTTTTATGTTCATGAGGTAATTTTATACTTTTCAAATATGGAGCTCCATATTTGGAATGCATTTTGTTCCCTGTTTATAATAAGCTTTGGAGTCATTATAACATTTATTCAGTCACACATTACAAGCATGGGAGATAGTCCTGTTCCGTGAAGCTGACCTTATTTCTCATCACTGTCTCCCCTTCCTTCCATGTTGCCCTATCTTTTTTTTTTTTTCTGCCCTTTTCTGTCCTTAGTTTTACAACCTGCAGCTGCCCTTTTCATATCATTATAGCTCCACCTCCAAAAGAAAAAAGTCCTTTTCCTGGAAGCATTTAACTTCAAACTCTATCATTTTTAAGAATATACAATGAAGCCTCTTAAATAATATTATCTAAATAATACATAAAGAGTGCAAATGACTGCAGTGCCGAGTGGTCAGATACAGGATATCCCAGGCTAAGTGTGAACTCTCACACTTCCATTTTGGAACGTGTGGTTTCAACAGATTTAATTCCTTCCTCGCTATCGGAGTGTCTCAGGACCAGGCTGGCAGTGGTTTAACACAGAACTGAAGATAAAGCCTGGTTCCTTGGGCCATCCCTCTTGGTAATCCTCCTGGCCTGGTGACCCATAGTGACAATCAATATATTTGCTCTTCTTTTCTGTTTGAAGTCTGTTTTGTCATCGTGAAGAGCTTTCTGTCCTTTGAATCCAGATATATGTGTTCACAGATAATTTATTTTATTATCATTTTATTTAACCAATTCTTATGTCATACTTTCATGTGCCGGACACTCTTCTAAACACTTTACAAGTATGAGTTTGTGTAGTCCTCTTAACCCTGCAGTTATTATGTACAGTTACAGTCATTATCCTTTTACCATTGAGAAAGCTAAGGCACAGAGTTTTACTGTAGGGCCAGACCTTGAGTTGAGGATGACTCGTAAGTGTAGGCAGAGTGGATAACTTGACAGCAGTGCTAAGAATCAGCAGAAAGCTGTGGCAGAGTTGGGGGAAGATGAGTGTCTGTGGAAAGGATCGGGCACTTAGCTGGTCCCGGCCGCACCAAGGGGAGCACGGCTTCCTTCCTCGATGTCCACCTCTGCCTTGGGCTGTGGAGACAAAGGCCAGGCAGAGAGAGGAGCCACCCCAGGCCTGGGAAGGGGTAGTGCTGTCTGAACAGTCCTCGCCACGGGCCTCAGCCCCCCTCAGCCTGGGGGAGGCCGGGCTAGCTCCCGGGGACGCTCTCATGCTGCAGCACTTCTTTGCCCCACTCCTCCTAGCGTTTCTGGGCCTCCAGCTTCTTTTCCCCCAGAGGCCTCAGCCACTTTCTCAGCTGGAAGTTTGGGTGTTACCGATACTAGTGGAGACATTTTTCCCCGGTCTTAACCCCAGCCCACTTCGTTCTCGCTCTTTGCCCTACTGTGTGTAGTACTTTGAAAACGTTATTCAATGATGTGTGCGGGGGTGGTCGTATGACGTTTCAGGGACTGGTGGTGAGCAAGGAAACTGAAGGACAAAGCTGTCTTTTCTGTAGGAACTGGGGATGCAAGAAGAGGAGAGAACAGCTAAAGTGGGAATGCAGAGGCAGGAGAGAGACAGGGAAAAGAACAGATGCATTGAGGGGAAAAAAGAGGGTGAAGGAATGAAGAAAAAGAATCACTGCTTTGCTTCATACCCACATCCCCTCCCCACCTTCACCAAAACAGAGGCAATTTCACTCCCTTTTGCCTGACCTGAGTTTTGCCAGGGAGTTAATCACAGTGGGAGTGGAAAATTTCTCCTTTTTGCATTTTGAGACTTGGGTGTGCTGCTTTGAGATGCCACTGGGATCTAAGTAATATTTGTTTATACTGGATATTTTTTTCTGTAGCCTCTGTGGATGGGGCTTAGAATACAAACAATACTGTTAGCAGAACTGCAGGTACTCAATTGCTGTGTTTATTTTATTAGTTAAAAAACTGCTGGAGCCCTAAGAGTTCCGAGCATATTTTTTAAATACCAGAGGCAATTTTAAGAAGTGCTTTAGAAAGAAAAAGTAAGAAAAGTTAGGACTTTCAGGCTCTGGAATGCCAACCAATGTGGTAAGTTTTTAAAAAATTCATGTTTTCAAAGACTAAATCAGACTCATCAGTTATTTTTTTTTAAGTGGCTGTACAGTACTCTTCTTGTATATAAATCCCCTTAATAGTTTAGGTAAAATCAAAGTGTGGCTCTTTTGTTCTATAGTATGTAAAACCAAGGTTAATTCTTTTGGGAATCTAGGATTTTTTGGATGCTGTTTAAATCATCTCTAATGACTTGACTTGGTCAGATCATAGGTCTGAAGGTATTTCCTATGGATTTCTGATTGTATTGGGACAGAATCATTGTAATTGTGACACTTCCAGAAAATCCAAAGTATATGGTTAATTTTACCCTTAAACTTTCTGATGCTTCATTTCTGATATGTCCCCTGAAGTCTCTCTTTATCCTGCTCCTTGTAGAAAGGTACACTGTTCAGTAGCATTTATGAAAAACACCTGGTTTAAATAAAAAATGTTAAGCTAATCTAAATGATAAAAGTATTGATTTGAAGAAATTATTTTTAAATAGTTATTCATTTCCTGGATAGAGGGTCCTGGTCTTAACAGGTTTAATTAGATCCCTCTCAGTAAGACAGACTGATTTTTTTTTTTTTTTTTGATCATTGCATGGCAGTAGCATAAATTCTTGAAATAACAAACATTTCAAGAATCACTAATGAATTACCCTTAGGAAGTAGAAAGGGGGGAAGGGAGCTTTTCTCTCTCCTTTGTTCTTTTTTCATTTATCCATTTTTCCCCCACTTGTCCACCTTTCCTATAATCATGGAAATTTTTATTTTTCTCCACAGCTCATCAAATGTTCTCCATTTGTATGTCCTAGATTACGGCCACACCAGGTTTTCTTAGAATTAGGAACCTGAGTCTCCGGAAGGTAATGGAAACCGTCGCACGCTTTCTCAGACTCTCCTCCCCGGAAGCAAGAGGAGCAGGACAGTAGTTAGTTGGTGCTTCTGTGGCTGTTTGGTTGACCTAAGCATTTGCACCTCCATACTTAATACTTACATCCACAAATGGAATTAGGGCCAGTCACATTGTGTTTCCATCATCTGCTATCCCTTGTGGTTTAAATTTAGCACAAACCTGCTGTGAGTAAGTATTAATTAGGTGAATGTAATAGGATGAAATTATAACATGAGCTTTTTAATAACTCATCTTCTTTGAATTCAAGTGTGGTTTTTATCTTGGGAGTTTACAGCTATATTGTTGAAAATCTAGAAAATCCTTCCATGAGCAGCTAAGCCGCTGTTAGCCCAGAACACTGTAAGTCAAACATTAACTTGCAGTAAAACCCTGATGAAAGTGTCTTTGATTTTGAGATGCAGTGAGCTATGTCAGGTGAAGCTGCCCGTTCTCCATATGGAATGGTGAGGAGGCTGGACCCTGAATAGACATTTTTTGTCACCGTGTGCCACAGGTATAAGGTATATGAGCCTCTTCTCTTTTGTGACTTACAGCCCAGTTCCCAGGCCAGATAGTATTGGAGACAATTAAGACCTTCCGTAGAGAGCTTCCTAAGTCAGCTGCTAACTACTGTGTCTGTCAGTGTACTCTCAACCATTTTGTAGTCTGCTATTTTAGAGTGTGTGTGGGTGTGGGAAGTGATGGTGGATGAAGTCAGGGTTATTGGTGCCCCTTTGTACTAAGAAAACTCACACTAGTTAAGGGAAGTCGGCTTCCATGATTTGCATGTGTTCAGTTTTTAAAACATCCTTCCGAGCCTCTCCAAGTCCAGCCCCCACCCCTACCTCATAAATTCAAGCAATGAAGGAATTAGAGTCATAGGGTGTTGGAGCTAGAAGAGTTTTAGGGTCTGACTTACCCTTTCATTACAGTTGAGAAAATGGATATCCAGTGAGGTCAAACGGCATCACGTGACTAGTTTAAAGGCCCAGGAGACATTAGAGGTTTACATCCATTAATAACCACTGTTCTGCTGAATCTGCCCTAACATGTTCACAATCAGAAGGCAATAAGAAGGAAAACACTAACATGTGGATGGTACTCCCTCATACAGCTCTCGGTCACTTCTCAGAAGAGCTTGGTGAGGTGGAGAGCTAAACTACCATTAGTCTCCGCCACCGGGAAGATAGGCTGTGTGACGGGCAGAGGCCTGTCCAGGGCGGTCATCCACCGAAAGGGCCCAGGGCTCCCCGTCTTCCCACCTCGGCAAAAGCGTCAGCTGGTCTCAAGACAGGTCCCCTAGACCGCAGGACTGCGGTCCCATCTTCATTTTATAGGTCTGTGCTAAACTTGGATCAGTCATTAACTTTTTGTCTATTTCATCACTTTTAAAGGTGGAAAAGACACATTTTAAAGAGCTGGGAGCTCATAAACTTTTCCAAAGAAAGATCCCGGATGAATAAGGTGTGTTTTGAGAATCCCCTAACCAACATTTCAAACATTTAGCTAGAATATATTGATCACCTACTGGGCGTAAGGCACCCACGGGCCGCTCCAGTAGCCTCAGCAGTGACTGACAGAGAATCACAGCCTTCAGGGAAGAGGTGTACGCTATCTTCTCTCCCTTCAAAGATTTATCTAGACAGAAAACCGTGTTTGAAAAGCATCTGGTACTGTCTACATTACTCTTGAGATGCAAGAGATACTAATTCCTACGTCTGAAATGGATCAATATTTTCTAAATATTTGTATTAAAAGTATTCACCTTAAAGAAAACTTGTAAAATACAGGAAAGCAGAAGGAACAAAATCATATGTGTGTGTTCAGAATTTTTAACATAATAACATTTATATCATACGTATAGTTCTTTCTTGGCTTTTCCTTAACCTGCCGGGATAGCTAATGTTCTATATCATTGCATACCTTTACAAATACGTTTTAATGATTACGTAATCTAATAGGTTTGATTTTTTTAAAAAAAAACAAGGACTGGTTGGAATTCTTAATTCTGCCATGTGTGAAATTCATCTTAAATTCACCTAATGACCCCTTTAGAAATAGATCTTCTATTCCAGCAGGAATGGGACCGTGTTCCCAGGTGAGAGTTGCTCTTTGTGGGGTGTCTAAGGAGCAGGAGCCCCTGAAGGGGGGGCAGCTGGGCCAGCAGGCAGCCTGAGGGCTGCGGCACTGCCGACACTGAGCAGGGATGGGAGAAGTGGGACGGAAAGTCCCTGATGAGCCTGGAGCCTGGGAGTCCCTGGGTCTCTGGAATCCCCCTCCCTAGTGAGGACGCAGCCCAAGTAGGAGAGGAGGGGCTCAGGCAGATGCGGGGGTAGCGGGGTGCGGGGGAAGAACAACCCAAAACTCTCTGATAAGCCTGGAGAGCCCCTGTCTGGGGAACCCTGGCCTGGACTGTCAGTCACTCTCATTTTAAAGGAGAGTTTGGCAACACAACATTTTAAGTCAACTATACTCCAATAAAAATTAAAAAGAAAGAAGTGCCTTTTGAAAAAACAAAATGACACAACATTGTAAATCAACTATACTTCAATAAAAAATAAAAATTAAAATAATTTAAAAAAAATTTTTTTTTAAAAAGATCTGGAAAATAGATGCGCTCATTATTACTGGGGCCATAGATTCTAGGCCCTCTTAACTGACAGAAAATATATATATATGTGTGTGTATATATCGACCCATGAGTGTATACATTATCTATCTATCAACCTAATAATATGTGTGTGTATCTCCACCTGTATTATTAAACTGAGCATGGATTCATAAAAAAATGAATAAATAAAAGAGATTCTGGCAAATGCATAAATATATGATGAACAAATTAGTGACTAAATGAATTGTTTTCTCCCAAAGGATCTAGATACTTGTTTCTACTCTTAGAAGTTTTCTTCATTTATTAATTTTTTATGGCCAATTTACAATGAAAACAATATTTATTGAGTAATAATTAACTAGCTCATATTCATTCCAACCCACACCCTCCCCGACTCCACAAATGATTCAGAAGAGCTTACAATAAGCAAAACATCAGAATGGGAGAGTGAGTGGTAGATGTGATTCCAGCTCTCCAAGCCTGGTGTCCCTGCATGTGTAATGATGATGACAGTAAATGCTTCACCGTACCAGGGCAGGGTTAAAAGGAGGTTGTGCGTAGACATTGCTCACAATACAACAAAAAGGTTGTGCTAAAGTTAAGGGTATGGGAATTCCCTGGTGGTCCAGTGGTTAGGACTCCACTCTTTCACTGCTGAGGGTCTGGATTCGATCCTTGGTCAGGGAACTAAGATCCTGCAAGCCATGCAGCCAAAAAAAAAAAAAAATTAAGGCTATAAACTTGAGAACACACGGTTTATCTAGCTTAATTCTTAGAGAATGTTAACTGAACAAAAAATATTTATATTAATTTCTGGAGTAGAAGAGACTTTACTCTTTATAACTCTGTAAGCTCTCTATTATTCCAGGCAATGCTTTTCTTCCTAGAATTTGAGTTTCTTAATTTTCCATGTGGGTACAATCCATGGGAAATTGTTCCCAGTCAATTCCTACAGCCTTCAGCCATTTTCAAGAGGCAAGAACCTGGCAGGTCTCTGTTCCTATTAATTACAAAAAGAAAATAGCAAGGGAAAATTCATCATTGTTGTTATTAGCAAGAAATATAATGAGCATTAGAAGCCTTTGAATTAGCCTAGAAACAGTGTGGACTACTAAATATAAAGTATAAATAGAAGATGAAGATGAATTATAAAGGGCAGAATTTTGCTGGTACATTTATTTTACTTCCATTTCAGATTAGTTCTATGTATGCTTTCTACAGAAGGAAGCGGAGACCACTTGTGTTTCTTCTTTAGATGGGTTTTCTGAAGGAAGGGATGGGGCTGATGCTAGTACTGTCGATGCTGTTGTCTGGTCCCTTGGCCCGCAGAGAGCTGGTGGGTGAAAGGATGCAGTGCAGAGCCCGGATGCTGGGTACTGTGCTGACATGGAATGCTCCCTTTTCTGCGAGTACCACTGCAAATGCTCAGGGGCCAGAGTCGGGGGGGGGGGGGGGCAGGGGGTGTGGATGGACCTGGGGAGGAAGGGGAAGCCGGGGGAGAAGCATCATTCTGCAACGGAGTAGGCCACCCACATTGCACCTCTGCATTTCCATGGCCAAAGGAGAGTCCTAGGATCAATCAGTCAATCAACAAATAAAGCAATGGTAACATCTGCCACCTGCTGATAAGTGCCTTAAATCTCAGCATCGAGGTTGGGCCATTTAATTTAAATACTCTTCGGGATATATGTATATGTAGAGCTGACTGACTTTGTTATACAGCAGAAACTAACACACCATTGTAAAGCTATTATACTCCAGTAAAGATGTTAAATAAATCAATAAATACATACATAAATACTGTGATTCAAAATCCAGAGAATTGGTTTTAGGAGGTGAGGGAGCTTGAGTGGCTGTAATATTTTAAGCTGTTCTTAGTTATGCATAGCTTAAGAAAATCATGATTGTAGAGTCAATAAGAGGATTCAAGACTGAATGGTATAGGGTAGCTAAGAAAAAATTGTACATTTTATCTGGGGCCATTGCTGTACTGTCCACCATCAGAAGAAATGAATGCTTCAAGTAGTTAAAACTAATGTGAAGGGATTATAAAATGTGACCAAGGTATAGACATCCAGAGCTGCACGTTTGGGTGCGGAAACTTTTAGGAGCTTTGTCTTCCTGATTCCAATGGTTTTGAATTAAGTAGTTTTCTGTGAGTATTTCCAGCTTATAGAAGACAAATGAGGGTCTGTCGTACTGGACACAATCGAATCCTACTCCACAATATTTGTTATTAATTCATGATTTTGGGGTGGATTTATCGGTCACATTTCTCAGGTAGTGGCAAGATATTTTAGTCTTGAGTAAATTTACTTAGTTCCATCCTTCTAGATTAGTAGGTCTCTGCCAGGAAGGTACAGCAGAATCATTTTATAGCTTTTGCCAAATGCACTCAGCGACCTCCCCACCTGAATAAACTGCAGAGTGTTTGGGGCAAGAAGCAGGCCCGGTATGTGGGGTTAGAATAATCTGTCCTGATAAGCGTGTTACCACCCTCTCATTTTAAGAACTGCTGTTCCAAGTGGAACCGATGCTGCTTAATAACCCGAAAACAAGGAAATAGTTTAAACTAAATAACTTTGAGTCTCACTTAAACTGGCAGAATTGTTCAGCACTTTGTTGGGATAAATCTGCTTTACCTTTCACATAGATTTCCTCTGAGCTGGTACCTTGCTAAAAAGGAAGCCTGTATATACAGCACTTCACTAAGTGCTCCATCAATGCCTGTTAAATGCCCTTCCATTTACAGCTCCTTGTAACTAAGATCTTGTGATCTTTGGTGCTTTATTTGGAGGGTTTTTTTAATGTTTATTCATAGAGCTCTGAGCAAAGGCTCGATTTTCACAGCCGTGTGAAGGTTTACTATCTCTTTCATCGTTCGCTGAATTGTTACGTGAGTTGGCTTGCCTAGTTTGTGCTGGTCATTTTAAATTTAAAGCCATTATTGAAAAGTGGTAAGATTCCAAGGCAAGTAAGGGCTCTGTCACTTGGAGAAAAATTTATGGGAGTAAAAATATTCTTTTTGTAAACAGTTACTGCTCTACAATGTCTTCACAGGGTGTAAGTCTTGGTATTCATCTGTTTTAATTAAAGAGTATCCTGCCTGTCTATTTGTGACCAGCTCATAAGAAGGGGGTGTCTTGGTGAGAAGTTCACAAGGTTGGAAGCTGTGGCTGCGTTTGCTGAACCGACTCAAGCCCTAGTCAGCAGTGGTATATGAATGCCAAGTACTAAGAATTTCTGGAATGTAGAATCGCACAGCACTGATAAAGTTTGCTTTGTTCCCCTATGTGACTTGACCCATTGAGAAAATGTGGTTCCCTAGGAAGTTTTAATAGTTCAAAGTCCTTAGTTAATAAAGCAAAAGGCCACAACATAATTCAGCTTGTTTTCACCTGCTGCCTCAAAGATTAACTTTCTTAACCTTAATGGGATAGAGTTACCCTTTGCTTTGAAGAAGTCGTTTATGGAGCTCTTCACGTTTGTTCGTTTCAGTAAACATGACACTGTTTGTGTGGATTTTGTTTTTGTTTGGGGTTTGGTATCACAAACTAAGACTTCTGCAACTTAAGAACCTTCTGGTAACATCATCTAAAAACAAATCTGGGGGAAAGGCACACCCACTTCTTTGTATCAACTTAATGTTTCACTAGGCGCGGAAGGGTTTTGAATTACTTCAGGAAAGCAGTGACTGATAGAGCTTACCCTTCAGTTTTCCTCATTTATTTTCATAAGAGAATGGGAGTGGAATTCAAAACATTCAGATCTGGAGTTAATGTACGTCACCCTGTCGGCAAGTGATAGGTTCTGTGTTTTTCCAGTGGGAAACTTTGACCCACAAACTGCTATATGCCTGTTACCGACCTTGCTATTCCTTCTATTTCTCTTCTGATGCTTACTCTTTCAAAAACCAGCTGACTGCACAAGTTGTCTCTGGGAGCAGATTTCAGAGCAGAAGTGATATATGAAAGCAGTGTGTAAGTCTTTTATTTTGGTCAGAAGTTATAGTGTTTGAAATAAACCTTTTATATGTTCATTGAGAGTGAGTCTAAGGTCACTTAAATGTAGTATTTAATGTTAAAGGTGCACTTTATCTTGTTAGCATAATTTAACTTGTGTGTTTGGTTACTTCCCTCAAAGAAGGATTTTAATTACATCACGCATGTCCAGTAACCCTGCTATTGTCTGTGTGTTCCTTGTCTGTAGCAGTGACGGATGAACGCCATTGGCATATGTTGTTCTAGGTTATCACAGGATTTTATAGGAATCTGGTAGCTGAATAACAGACATGCATGAACCTTTGAGCTTTGAACTGGGGACATTCCCTAGAATGTTTCTGGTTTGGGGTTATACTTTAGTGATGTGCAGAATTGTGTCCTGTCCGTCTTAAGAGACCCTCCAGGTAACTGGACAGCCAGAAGGAGTGTCCCTGTGACAGTGAGCGGCTGTAAACATCCTCGACTGGAAGCTGTGAGTCTGCAGACGGGCTTTCAGTCGGATGTTTGCAGCCGCCGACTGCCCTCTTGCGTCTGGAGCCGCCTGGCCGCTTAGGGGCAGAGGCCGCCTTGACTCCACTGGACACCTTGCTCTCCCTGGGATGCACGGTCCAAAGCTTGCGTGAGAAGGGAGTTCACATTCCCTAGCACCTCCCCTGTTAGTTCACATTCCACCCTTCCCCCGCTGCCTCAGTAACTTTTAAACCATCTCTGCATTTTCAGCAGGGCAGGAGGAGAGGTGCTCTGTGTGGGTAGAGATTTTGCAATATCAAAAGAAAAAAAAAAAAAAAAGAAAAAGTCACAGTATTCCCGAGAGAAGTGAGGGAATGTATTATAGTATTTTTGTTCTTAGAAAAAAAAGTGTACTAGGGCAGTATTTCCACAAATCATTCTCAAAAGGGATTTGCTTTGTCCTGCTGTTTATATGTACCTGTAATTTCAAAATAAGTGTTTTTTACAGCCATTTGCAAATATTTGTATCAATAAATCTAAATTACTTGAAAAAAGTAAAGGCCAGAGTGAAGAGTTAATTCACTTTCACATTATTTGGATTAAACCTCTTTTATATTTTATAGGTTCAGCCTTTAAGCAATAAAGTAGTTTTCAATTTAACCAAGTGCCTAAAATAAACTAACGTTAACTGAACTAACTCTTATTTAAGAAATCTATTTGTTCTTGTTTTAACTGATGAGAATAGTATTTTAGGCATTTGTTGATGCTGTCTCCATTCAGTTGAACTGTTAACTTTGCTTTGTGTAATAGCATATATCTCTTTAAAATAATACATGGATCAAATTCTATCCTAAATATAGGAAGGCAACCTAAGATGTTTACAAGATTCCTGTTGTGGATCTCTTTGAAGGACCTAATTTCTAACTTGTCCTTTTTGTAAACCTGTATTTGTCTTATGGCAGATTTGTTTAATATGAGACATTTAAATTGCAGAAAGGAGGCACTTTAAGAGGAGATGAAGGTGGCATACTTTACCTTCTAAAATGTAGTATCTTCCACACACACAGTATTGTCGTCAATGTAGAAATTATAGTTTCTGTTCACTGTTCAGCACCTGCTGATATTGTCGATAAGAGTTGTTATTGAAACAGTGGGACTGTACCACTGCTTAAAATGTGGCCAAACTACAGTTGAACATTCTGATTAACTGGGATGGAGAGAGATCTATATAGAAATGCCTTAAATTTTCCACATACATAAAGCCTTTAAGAGAAAAAACCCCATCAGTCACACTGGCCACGAGAGGTCAGAAGATTAGATGCTGCTGAGCTGGGCCAGGAGGGCGGGGCTTCTGTCTGCTGGGCCCTGGGGTGTGGAATTGAGAATGTGGCCTGTTCTTTAATAGGTAAACTTGAAACACTTCAGGCAAATACCTCAGCCCTGTCTCAGGGAACTATTCCTCAGGGAGCTGACCGCAGGTCTGGAGGAGGGGTGAACCTTCTCTGGCTCTTTGACCTTCACTCCCTTTAGGCTCTCCTCCCCTGTTAGTTCACATTCCACCCTCCCCCCCTTGCCTCACTGCCCTCTAAATTTTCCATTTCCCACTTCTATTTGGTTATTTTCTTCATTTAAGTAACTACTTGTTGGAATATTTTAATATGTAAAAATTACAACCTTCTTACATACTCTTAAACCAACTACAGACCTCCAGAAAACCTTCTGGCTAACTCTGAAATTAATGCCTATTATTCATTATGTCATGTGCCCCCGATTTCCATAGTAACAATCTAAAATACTATGTTAAGATAGTATACAAAGTGTGCTATTTATATTTGGAGTAAGATCTAGATACAATTTGTTTTAGTTTCACAAAAATATCCAACTTTTAAAATTTACAATATTACACACTACTATGTGTAAAATAGATAACTAATGAGAACCTACAGTATAGCATAGGCAACTCCAACTCAGCACTCTGTGATGACCTAAATGGGAAGGAAATCCAAAAAGGAGGGGACATATGTGTACATATAGCTGATTCACTTTGCTGTACAGCACAAACTAACACAGCATTGTAAAGCTACTATACTCCAATAAAAATTAATAAAACAAACGTACACATTTAAAAATAATTTACAGTATTACACTTCTACAATTACATAGACAAAGTTATTGTGCATGTAAGATGATTTTTTAAATTCCGTGTTCATAACAGCATAATAAAATACCATATATGATCTAGAAAATAAAATTCTGGAACTGGACCATGGTAGGTCAGTTACAGAGATTAAAACACTGTCGAAATATGTGCTAGATAAATGTAACCTGTGTTGCTGTGAAGTTTGTAATGCTGAAAAACAAAACAAGACAAAACAAAAAAACACCACACTGAGCAATCACCACAACTATTTTATGTTTAGTTTTTATTTATGATGATTTGCCAGAATAAAAGTTGGAACATCCCTGAAAGGGAGATTTCTAATGGAAGTGTGTGAGGTTCTGAGAGTGGCAGTGGTGACTCATTTAAATGATACTTATTTTTCCTGACCTTAAAACTCAGATTTGAACCCGCACTCCATTTTGCAGTGATGCTATCTGTAAATGCTACACGTGCGGAACCATTCCTCTGCTAAAGAATAAAAGCAGGGGCAAGGACTCTGGTGACAGGGGAGCCTGCTCAGAAGGCCGTCCCGTGTGGGGAACCGGTGCTCTGCCTCTGAAACCCGGTTCTGCCCAAACACATTGCCATCAGAATTGCCTTGTTTTCTTTCACTAAAGTCGTAGCTAAATTACCACTGGAGATTAAAAAAATCTTTCTTGAGTGGTGTCAGTTTGAGGTGGCTTAAAAATAATGATGCAAACATGCCAGTTGTTCTTCTATATCAGAGGAGTAACCAAAAATGAATAATTTCTCTTAATTTTTGAAGTGACTTATTGAAATCTTAAAGATGGTTCTTAGTGAACTGTCTTAGAGTCTCACTTCGGTGATGCAGAAGACTTTCTTCCTCTGGTCCTTTATCAGAATGAGGACTCTAAATAGATCAGGAAGGTAAATTTGACAGTTGTGCACTGTGGTTGTCTGTGTGTGCACAAACTAAGCTGTTAAATCATTCAAGAGCCTGGGGTTTTTCTGATTATTGGTTTTTCCCTTTCGCTCTTACTCCTCTTAATGGCAAGAAGCCAGTAAATAAAATGAAAAAAAATCTCATCCTCTGGATGTGCTTATTATTAAAAATAATAGTAATGAATTAAAAATTATTTAATAGACTTCTTTAGTTTTACGCAAACAAATACCTCTCACTGATGTGCACTTTCAGTCTTCAGTGTGAATGTGGTGGTGAAGTTAATGTCGCCCAGGGGTACTCAGTCTGCCTTTCCTAACCGGTGCATCTAATTATTATATGTAGTTGAGGATGCAGTCCTTTGAGAGTAGAGGCTTTTTCATGTAAATTAAAACAAAGTAGATTGGGGATTCATCAGCACAAACACTAGATGTGAACTTACTCTCCCCGATTCAGGGCCCGACATGGTTGGAGAAATTAATGAACTCCTTCAAGTACCCTAACAACTCTGATTAAATCAGAATCTCTCCCCAGCTCCCATTCCAAAAATGACAGCATGAGCTCTCAGGATATGCGATACCTTACTGGAAAGTGTGTTGGAAAACATTAAATGTTATACCGTGTGGTAATGCGTCATAAGGTTGTTAGTGGCAGTGTGCTTCCTTGCAGGGAATGAACTACCATTTCTGCATTTTGGATTCAGTGTTTTTAGCTAAAGAGTTCAACTCTTGAAAAGAGCAAAGGCTTATACCAGTGAAGGAAAACGTGTGTGAAAGCTAAAGAGATGCCTGCAGTTAAGTATGTAAATAAATGTCTCACCGCCATGAAAGAGTGGCGCTTGCAGTCAAGATTCCCGCGGTAGAAATACATTGATTTGCAGCATGTGTGATGTTGATGAGTAGAAACATTATGGCCCTGTTGACATGAAGATTTGCACTGAGTGTAAGCATGCTGCCAGATGAGCCAGAGAATTGCTAGAAGTTGCAAATTCAGAAATTCAGCTTCGAGTATTCATGTTTTGCACAAAACAGACCTTTTTAAGAGCATATTAAGGAAGTGATTTTGCTAAATTCCTTACTGATTAATGATCTTGTTAGATTAAAATGATCTTTGGAACTACAGTCTTTCAACTATGGAATGCCCATCTGGAAAATTTAATTTTGAAAGTTACTCTTTTTCATGTACTCTCGGAGATCTTCTTGGCCATATCAGATATATAGTTGTCTTTTTCCAATCTTCATTCTACTCTCTTACCACAGTAAGTAAGTAAATATTTCACTTAAAATACTGACAGTCAGATATTGAATAAGAAATTAGGAACTTTGCACACTGTTTGTTCAGAATAAAGTTCAGCAGTATCTTGACCTAATCCTCTAATCTTTCTACTCTTTTTTTTTTTTTCAACATCTCTATTGGAGTATAATTGCTTTACAATGGTGTGTTAGTTTCTGCTGTATAACAAAGTGAATCAGCTATACAAAAACATATATCACCATATATCCTCCCTCTTGCGTCTCCCTCCCACCCTCCCTATCCCACCCCTCTAGGTGGACACAAAGCACCAAGCTGATCTCCCTGTGCTATGTGGCTGCTTCCCACTAGCTATCTGTTTTCTGCGCTGATGTGATTGATTTCTTGTAACTTGCTCCTAAATCTCTGAGTAATTAAAAATAAATCATCATGAGTTATTAGAAATTCTAAAAATCTAAGGTTGTTTTAATAGTATAAATTGGATTTGTCAAAATGTAGTTTACTGAAATATAACTGATCTCATTTTTTGAGATAGAAAAGAATCTATTGATATTGTTGGTACAAGTTTACTTCTTATTGAATGTGTGTGATGTGCTCATCGCTAATTAAAGCCGACTTTAAAAGCTCACTCAGTTTCCCAGCTGGGATAGCACCAGGAGTAGTGCTGGGAGACGTTAGGGTTAGGGTCATGCTTAGGGTTGGAGAGCCAGCTCCAGGGGCTGGTGAGTAGTCCTGTCTACTGAATCTGGACATGAACTCACTCTTCCTGAAGGAAACATAAAAGCCCTTGGGGTGACTAACACCTAGCACTGCTGATTATTTTTAGGTTAGGGAGGCCTAGGAGAATTCCAGTGAGGGCAGGATTGTTTTCTCACGAAGAATGATCTATATCTGAGATTAAGATATTACTACAGGGCTACGGTGCATAAGTGCTGCGCCACCCCCTTTTGGAGCCTCTTCTAAAGGCGGCTTCATGGTTGGGTTCATGCCTCCTCTTCTGCTGTCCCCCAGCTTTCTAACCTCCAGCCACACTGACTTTTAATTCTTCGAACGACTTTGCTCTATTCCTTTGCACCCCAAAACCTTCACAGGCCTTAGCCCTTCCCTCTGCATAGACTGAGTACTCTCACTTTACCCACATCTACCCGCCCCCAAGACATACGGGCACGCACACACATACACACTCACACTCTACTTTAGGTCTCATGCTTAATGTCATTTCTCCAGAGGAAGGCTTATTCTTCCCTTTTCTTCATGCTGTGGGCTCCTTCTTTGTCCTGAGATGGAAATCTGGAGAGCCAGCCCATCATGTGAAATTCTGGGTGGAAAAGAGTTCCAGGCAGAGGGAACAGCAAGGGCAAATGAGCAGAAGTTGGATCAGGCAAAAATTAGGAAGGTTCTGGTTCAGAGCAAGCAGGACGGAGTCAGAGAGGTAAAACGGGTGGGCAGTGTAGGCCCAGTAGATCATAGTGACAAGTGTGAATTTTAGTGGTGCACGTTGGATTAGTACTTGTTATCATGAAAATTTCTCTGAATTTTAAAGTTAGTTTAATTAGATGATAAGACCTCAGTCATAGTGACCCTAGCAGAATGTGGGTAATCTTTTTTTAAAGATGAATAACAACTCATTTCAATAAATATCAAAGGCCTACTACTGTCAAGAATAGTGAATGTTAGGGGCTGAAGGATACAAACTTGAAAAAGACTTGTTCCCTGTGATTGTTAGTAAGGGTGGGATATGAGATGTCATGTGGACCAGAGATGCAGGATTACTCAAATCCCACCTGAGACCAGCCACCCCTCCCTGCAAAGTCTCGTAGGAAACACAGGTGACCCTTGAACAACACACGTTTGAACTGCCTAGGTCCACTTATACACAGATTTGTTCCCAAATATATTAGAAAAGTTTTTGGAGATTTGCAAAAATTTGAAAAAACAGATGAACAACAAAGCCTAGAAATATCAATAAAAATTAAGAAAAAGTTAGATATGTCATGAATTTGTAAAATACATGTAGATACTTGTCTATTTTATCCTTTACTACCATAAAATATACATGAATTTATTATAAAAAGTTAAAATTTACCAAAACTTATACACACAGGCACTTGCAGACCGTACATGGTGCCATTTGCATGCATGTAAACGTAAACAGTGTAAACAAATGTACAGAGGCAGTATTGAATCATAATGACATAAAATTAATTTCGTGGCCACCTCCTGTTGATATTGTGCTGAGCTCAAGTGTGGGAAGTTTCTGCTTAAAGTGCCATGTGACACTAATCATCTCCGCATGAGCAGCCTGTCTCTTCAGCAAACTGTGTATCGAAATACAAAGTGATCTCTCGCGGTTCCCGTGTATCTTCCATCATGTTAGTGCAACACCATAAACCTTGAATAACACCATGAGACCCACTAGGGATGCTGGAAGTACCCCCAATACCCAGAGAAAAGTCATGACGTTACGAGAAACAGTTGAACTGCTTGCTACGTACCATAGATTGAGGTCTGCAGCTGTAGTTGCCACCACTTCAAGATAAGTGAATCCAGCGAAGGGACCAGTGTAAGAAAAGAAAAGGAAATTCAAGAAGCTGTCAATGCCAGCTATACCAGCAGGTGCGAAAACCTTGCATTTTGGGGGGAAAACCTTTTCTATTATGTATTGAAAATGCAGCTCTTATGTGGGTAGAGGATTGCTATAGGAAAGGTATATCTGTAGACTCTAATAATATTCAAAAAATGCAAAGTCATTATATGACAAAGCAAAAGGAAGGTGAAGGAGCTAAAGCCGGAGAATTCAATGCCAGCAAAGGATGGTTTGATTACTTTAGAAATAAGTTTGGCTTTGACAATGTCAGGAGAACAGGAGAAGCAGCTTCTGGCGACCAAAGGGAAGCAGACAAGCTCCCAGACACATAAGAAAGTCACTGAGGAGAAAGGACATCTGCCTGACAGTTTTTTAATGCAGACAGAAGTGCCCTATTCTGGAAAAAAAGTGTCATAAAGGACATTTATCAGTAAGGAAGAGAAGCAAGCACCAGGATTTAAGGCTGGACTCGATAGCCTAACTCTACTGTGCTGTGCAAATGCAGTCAGGTTTATGGTCAGGACTGTCCTCATCTGTAAAGCTGCTAACTCCAGAGCCTTAAAAGGAAAAGATAAACACCAGCTGCTAGCCTTTTGGTTGGACATCAAGAGGGCCTAGATGAGAACACTTTTTCTGGATTGGTTCCATCGATGCTTTGTCCGTGAAGTCAGGAAGTACCTTGCCAGTAAGGGACTGCCTTTTAAAGTTCTTTTGATATTGGGCAATGCCCCTGGCCACCCAGAACCCCATGAGTTCAACACTGAAGGTGTCAAAGTGGTCTGCTTGTCCCCAAAACACATCTCTAATTCAGACTCTAGATCAAGGGGTCATAAGGACCTTTAAGGCTCATTGCACATGGTACTCTATGGAAAGGATTGTCAACACTATGCAAGAGAATCCCAATAGAACATCATGAAAGTCTGGAAGGATCACCCCACTGAAGATGCCATCCTTATTATAGAAAAAGCCAGGAAAGCCATCAAGCCCAAAACAATACATTCCTGCTGGAGAAAACTGTCCAGATGTTGAGCATGACTTCACAGGATTTACGACAAAGCCAATCAAGGAAATCATAAAGGAGATTGTGGATATGGCGAAAAGGTGGAGGTTGAAGGGTTTCAAGATGCGGACCTCAGAGGAATTCAAGAGCTCTTAGACACCACGCCCAAGGAGTTAACCGAACATGACCCTATGGAGATGAGTGCTTCCAACCACTGCCAGAGGCTGAGGAAGAAGCGGTGCCAGAAAACGAGCTGACGTCGTATGATCTGGCAGAGGGGTTCTGATCATTCAAGACTGCCTTTGACTTCTTTTACAAAGTAGACCTATGATATGGGCGCTGAAAGAAAAGCAGACAGCGGAGGAAGGATTGGTACTGTTTAGAAACATTTTTAGAGAAATATAAAGTAAAAAAGTCAGAAATTGTGATGTGTTTATGTAAAGTTACTCCAAGTGTGCCTCCCTCTCTTGCCTTCCCTTCCTCCTCCTCCCACGCTGCCACCCCTGAGACAGCAGGACCAGCCCCTCCTCTCCCTCCTCCTCCTCCGCCCACTCAACATGAAGACAGCACGGATGAAGACCTCTGTGGTGACCCACCTCCACTTAATGAGCAGGAAATCATCATCATGCCACACAGTTGATAAACGTACCTGTGGGATGTGTGTGCGTGCCGTCATGTGAAAGACTAAGAACTGTATGGCAAGAACTGTGTAGACATTTTTGTGTCACCATCACCATTATTGATCGTATAGCACATCGCATGCAAGACTCGTACTGAAGTGGAACGTCTATCCTTACATAGGCATAAGGTGAGTGATATTTAATATAAAATTAATAATGTGTTAGTTTTCTCACTGCTTTATAATTCTGCTCTCAAAGAATTACATTACTATACAGTGTGCCTCTCTCAGAATTAGAACTATGTATCAGCCTATCATCACTGGTGTTTTTTTCAAAAAAAAAAGTTTCCAATTCTGTATTATAAATATGACTAATACTGTGTGCCATAAAATTTTTAATAACCATTTGTTTGGGTATAAGCTAAGCTACCATGAAGCAATCATATCGATTACAGGAGGCTACCATAAAGCAATCTTATTGCTGCCTCTTTGTTATCAATGCATGAATCTTTATACCTGTAAATAAATATGAATTTATTTTTTACATTATCTTTTCATTTTTGCTGTCTGGTGTTAGTAATATATATAACATCTGCAGTGTTTTGTATCATACAAGACAATATTGATGTTCGTATTGACAGATGATTCATCTTATAAACATAATGTAAATTTACAGTATTGATAAATACCGTACAGTGCTGTAAATTTATTTTCTTTTATGATTTTCTTAACAGCATTTTCTTTTCTCTAGCCTTTATTGTAAGAATACAGTATATAATACATGTAACATACAAAATGGGTGTTAATTGTTTATGTTATAGGTAAGGCTATTAGTAGTTAAGTTTGGGGGGAAGTCAAACTTCCATGTGGATTTTTGACTGCATAGAGCCCCTAACCACCGCATTGTTCAACTGTGCATGCTAGTTAAAGGGAAAACAAACAGAATAATGTCACTAAGTAGAGCATTTCCTCCAACCCCAATAGAGAATGTTAATGAGCCAGGCTGCACTAAGGAGTCATTTAGTTCACACTCCTTCAGCCGATAGCCCCATGTGGGATATATGAGGGATCCTGAAGAAGACGCTATCTGAGAACATGGAAGAGAAATAAATATAGGGACCTCTCCCAGAGGACCCCTTACCCCTTACTCTTGGGAGGAAGGACATCCAGAAGAAAGTTGGTCCGATGGGGCAGACTATGGCCCTTTCTTTGTGCACCTTCAGCTGAGCCCAGTGCTTGCCGTCCTGCCTCCACCCGTGTGTCTGGGCGGGGCCACAGCAGCATCCCACTCCGCCCGTGTGACTGGGCGGGGCCGCAGCAGCATCCCACTCCGCCCGTGTGACTGGGCGGGGCCGCAGCAGCATCCCACTCCGCCCGTGTGACTGGGCGGGGCCGCAGCAGCATCCCACTCCGCCCTTGTGACTGGGCGGGGCCACAGCAGCATCCCACTCTGCCCGTGTGACTGGGCGGGGCCGCAGCAGCATCCCACTCCGCCCGTGTGACTGGGCGGGGCCGCAGCAGCATCCCACTCCGCCCGTGTGTCTGGGCGGGGCCGCAGCAGCATCCCACTCTGCCCGTGTGTCTGGGCGGGGCAGGGCCGCGGAAGAGGGAGGAGGGAGAGAAAGGGTTCTAGCAGGCACCCTTTTCCCCCTAGATGCCAATACGTGCCCTCCAACAATGTCTATTCAGGTGGAGTTGACAACATACATGTAAAATACATTAACAGTGGTGCGTGATGCCCTAAGTAGCTGCAGAAACAATGAAGTAACGGGCTGGCATTTGTTTATTGTGTGCTTTGTGCCAGGCGTGTTCTATGTGCTTTATACTGACTCAATTTAACCCTGGCAGGAGCCCTATGAGGTCAGCGCTGTCGTAAGTTCACAGGTGAGCAAACTGAGGCACAGCAGGGCTCAGGGACCTGCTCAGGGTCACTCAGGAAGCGGCGGGAACCGAAAGTAAGAATAAAAAGTGCTGACCGTCACCGAAGAAAGAACAGCCCGTTGAAGCTGGAAGGATTGCGGAAGGCGCCTGAGCTGTACTTCCCTCTCACTGAGGACAAGGAGTAAGGTGCTGTGTGTCTGGGGACGGGTCCGAGTCAGGAGGGCACAGGGCCGCAGGCCGCCGCCTCCCCGACCTCCACGGGTCCCAGGGGCTCAGGGACCCGCCGTCAGAAGCCGCGCTGGGACGTGGTGGAGGTCCTGAAATGGGGACCAAGAACGCCTCTGTAAGCGTAGGGCAAGCTGCGCTTGTAAATGGTGCTGAATTATAGGATCAAGTTATTATGCAGAGATGTTTTGTTTCCCTTGAAAGCGAGAAAACAAGGGCCGGCCCCCGCTGCATCTCTAAATAGGCTGCTGTTTCTCTTTCTTTTTGTCGTTGGGGAGAATCATTCCTGCCGGCATGGTAAATGAGCTTCCGCAGCTGTTGAATGCAGTTACACATTCTGTTGCACGAGGCTCTCATGCCGCCATTGTCTCGGGGCTCGGTGTGTGCTCCGGCCCCGGGACGCCTGGGCGGCACAGCGGCCTGAGCTGGTCTTGGCCCAGGAGGCTCAGAGGTCTGGGTCAGGCGGGCCTGCAGAAGGAGAGGCTGTCTGGGCAAAGGGGGCCGGAGAAGGACGTATTTTTCTATAGCACAGCCGCCCTCTTCAGCAAGGACTGGGAGGAATGCTAGAGGAGACCTGGTCACCGTTTTCCAAAAAGGGTTTTTTATTAAAGAAAAATTATTATCTGACCGATTATACCCAGACACTAACTTTCAGTCCTCCAGGTGCGGCCCTTGACCAAGTCCGCAGACGGCCAAGGCTGAGGGGAGCTGCCTCCCCCCGGTTCCTCGCCTCCTCCACGCCTGTCGGTACTGGAGCTCCCTGGTCGGGTCTGTTGGTATAACTTGGAAGATTTTTCAATCTCTCAGGCTCCTATTGCTCTAAATTCAGACCTTCGCTGCCAGTGTCCCTCAGCTGTTTCCCCGCGGTGATCCCTTGCCTCTTGTGCACTCCCCAAAAATACCAGCTCCCGGGGTGCCGCCAGGAGGGCACTCCTCATCCTGGGGCCGCCAGGCTTCCTCTGGCTCTGAGGTGCAGGCGGAGGTGGGACTGCTTACAGCCTGGCACTTCGGTGCGGAGGAAGTAACTCAGCTTGGGACCGAGGACCAGAGTCTCTCATGACCCGGGAGTTATGAAAACCTGTGCTTCTTCATGAATGGCCGGCCCTCTTCCCAAAGGCCTAAACCTCTTTCCTCCTCCACCGGAAGAATATGTAGATTTCTTTCCAAACATTTCCATCATGTATTTGCTGTAGGAAAAAAAAAATCTAGGCAGTATCTGACTACCTGCCACATGAAAAAGCAGGTCCGTGGTTTCTGGGTTACCACAGATAATGAATGCAGAGTTCATCCTGGTGAAATGTTAACCAATTAAATGACGTTTAAGAGTCAAACATAAGAGAACTCACAAATAAGCACAGGAAAGAAACAGATATTTGTGCGGGTAGATGAACACAGACATATGGGCAGCTGCGTGTTCTTAGACTCTCCAATTCTTTGCATCCCCTCCTCCCTTATGGACCTTCCACTGGTGGCCAGTTGTTATTCACAAATTTGAGCTGTTTGCGTAATAGGAGTTGCGGTAATCTAATTATACTATTCTGATCATCAGTTACATTCATCTGCTTCTAGTACTATAGCAGTATATACACACTGTAACCTCTTCACTTTTGCATCTCTTCACCTTTGAAAAAGAAAGTTAATCTCAATGAACAGTGCTGAGGAAAATATTCTTGAAGAGTAAAAACAGTGTATAATAAAAAGAGAGCTTTCCATGTCCTGGTCTCTGTTTATATTACTAAGGAGATGTTAAAAATATAGTCTGGGGAGACTATCTTATAGTCTATAACTGGAGCATAGCTATCTGCTGACACATAGGCCACTTCTGAAATACTGCTTCGTAACCCCCTTTCAAATAATCTGATGCCATCTCAGCCAAATTAATCTCTGACCAACAGGAGTCCTTTCTGGATTTACATATATGCTCAGAGATACATAATAAATGGTATATATCGAAGACAGCTGCCGTGAGAGTATTTATGCAGCTTGGCTAGAAACAGTCGATCTCTTAACAAGCTGGGTGTTTTACATGAAGACCGTCCCTGGCATTGTGCAGCCCAGCAAGAACGCTGGCCCGCTGACTAAACAAATATGATTGCCAAAGTGAATTATTAAATTCCGACCGGCCTCACTTGCTAGAGAATTTCACTCCTCTTTCTCCCACACAGCTTCCTACTTTTTATTAGATGAACCCTTTTCAGCTCTTGCAGATAATTGCTATCTTTTGCTAGTCGTTGTGCTAGTCATTGCTCCAGCAGTTTCCCACTGTTGATATTTTAAAACCAGCACTTGGATGAGTCCCGTTGAAGTAGAACAAATAAATATGTGTGTGCATCTGTGCAAATATTTATCTAAAATTGCATTATGAAAAGTCCCAGTGAACCCTGGGTCCCACTGTTGTGCCCTGGATCCCTTCTGAGACGATCCCACCATCGGGCTACTGTTGCTTGACTAAACATGGGTGACTTCATCCCAGCATTTCCTTTGGAGGGCTGTCTGGGACACTCCCTTCCAATAGAGGAAGTGGGTTGATGAGGGCCAGTGTTCTCATTCCAGATCCTTCACATCTCTGAAAAGCTGCATCCTTTGTAGAAAATAGATCTGTACGTGTGCCAGAGTGGAACCCTGATGTTCATCAGGGGAGGAGGAGGAGGTCACAGATTCCTTGTCTGTTTCGGCAGTAATCCTCCCATTTGGCAAGAGTCCGAGAGGAAGT
Source organism: Kogia breviceps (assembly GCF_026419965.1). Lineage (NCBI taxonomy): Eukaryota > Metazoa > Chordata > Mammalia > Artiodactyla > Physeteridae > Kogia > Kogia breviceps. The sequence goes on from NC_081322.1 coordinate 10,464,151, forward strand.
ATTTAACAATGGGATTTTATAAAATTCAATGTAGTAAAGAATGGTTTTAGATTTGAATGGATCTAAGGACGTGTTCTTTCTCTCCCCCTGATAAGTGGAGAGTATTTAAGGGTAACGGTATCTCTGGATTTGCTGGGAGGATCTGACTCTTTTATTGGACTTTGTAGAATAATTATTTTTCCATTTTATCATTTCCATGAAAGGTAATACTCAGAAGAAAAAGCTGTAGTCTCTTACCGCCATACTGATCTTAAACATTTTGCTTAAGGGGAATTAGTGAGGAAATAACAGTCTCTCAGGAAGGTTTAAAACTGTGATTTCGTTCAACATCCAGAGCTCTTTGAACGTCTCCAACGATACGCCAGAAACTGTGAAGTGATTTTCTTTCACACACTCGCCACAAGACCTGGTGTTTTTTAAAGCCCTAGACACAAAGAGCTTTATGCTAAAAATAAAAATTGCACAAAGCAGAGGTTTGCTTCTAACCACGTGAAGTCTCCAAGGGAGCTTGCTGGATTCAGACGAGCTCCAGTGGTGGGTCAGCAGCCACAGTAGAAAGCTAGAGGCCATCTGCTGAGGAAGAAAGACCTACCAGGTGTACAGGTCTAGGATACAAGGATGGCTTAGGTCTTCATCAGCCAGTGACCCTTGCCACCATAACACAGAACAGTAGCTACCCAGGAGTGTTTATGTCTGCTGAGAGAAGGAAGGGCAAAACAGTACTACCAATGTACTTTTTAATTTATTGTATGGTCTATTTAGACTCTGTTAATTTCTAGTCTTAAAAAAAAAAAAGCCATTTGAAGAAGATTTGCTTGGTACAGAAGCATCATAACATCACAGACTCTTCCTCTTGGCAGGGGCATTAAGTCCGTTGGTCCACATCCCGACTGATGGCAGCCTGAGTCAAGGACCTCATAATTGGCACCCTATTTTGCACACATAAAGTTTATCCATCCACTCGATAGATGTGTATCGAGCCCTTCCCACACAGAGATATGGCAGGGAACAATGCAGCCTCTTATTTCAAGGAGTTGACTATTTAAAAGAAGATAAAAACCTGGAAAGCAGTGATTGCATGAGAGAACCTATGGTAAGAGGCCTGTTGAGAGTTTTAGGAGAAGGTGTGCACAGAGAATTTCTGTTTAGCTTAGGGTGAGAATCAGGAAACAGTTCAAAAAAAAATTGAACCTATTGAAGGACAAATGGCCCCTGGGCAAGTGAACCAGTGGAGCAGACACACCAGAAAGATAAAGAGCTTGTCCAGAGGATGGAGGTGTGGAGAGCAGAGCCCGCTCAGGAAGAGCACCTGGTGGGTCGGGCTGCCCGAGGAGGTGTGAGCAGGACCACGGGCAGGACAGAATCGAGGGACGGGACAGTTCAAGGTGGGCAGAGGAAGATGCTGGGAAGGGCTGGAGGTGTGAGGGGCAGCGCGTCCCAGGAGGGGGAGTCCACGGCATCAGCGCTGCAAAGGGATGAAGGAGCCAGCCTGGAGCAGGGGAGTCGTCTCTCTGGGGAGAAGGAAGGACGGGTGGCCATTAGAACAGGTTTGAGCTGGGGAGCAGTCACGTGGGGGCAGAATGTATGGCGTGAAATAGGAAGTGAGGTGGGTAAGTCACGCCTGCGAGGGATGAAAATAGGGAAGAGGGGGTGGTATGGAAAAGCTGCCATGAGCACAGAAAAAGCTGACGCTCTGTGTGCCACTGAGAGGCCAGCTGAGAGCAGAGGCCATACGCTCCTTGGAGAGGCAGGGACCTACTTGGTGGTGTGACTTTTTCCAGCCTTAAATGAAAAGTCTACACGTAGGCACCAAGGAGGGAGAATATTGTGTGCTGCGACCCCACTGGGTGTGTGGTGCACTGTCGCTGTGAAGAGTATGTGCAACTTTGGGGTATTCTGGTACATTATATGCTTGACTTATTGAAAATCCCCCGTTTCTCTCTCTCCTCCTATGAGCACTCCAGAGTCTTTGGTTAGGCCTTGACCTCAAAGTCCTCAGAGCCCATGGATCTGGCCTGGCTCGTCGAGAGTTTGGGGTGGGAGTCATCATTTCCCTGATTTCTCGTGCATATTCCTCTCTCTCCTCTAGCATTGTGGATTGACCTGTGTACTTCAGCGCTTAACTATATACAGTAGTATCCGATTTATTTGACCCCATTCAGGAGTGAGCTGATCCTCCTAACTGAAGTTTCCAGATAAGTGAATTACATCCCATTTAAAACTAAACAAAAAAGGCAATTTCTACGGTGTATTCCTATGACTTGGTCTCTACAGAGAGTAATGGACCTTATTTACAGCAGGTTCAGGATGGCTTTGGGCCATGGTTCTAAATAGCAATGGACTGTGCCTGTCAAGTGACCTCAAGCCTCCAATTTTTTGTTTTGTTTTGTTTTCTCTGTCTGCCTGTCCAGTAATCCTATCAAAAAGGGAGGAAATAAAAATCAACCCCCATTTCATGTAAATACCTGCCTGCCTTCTCTCCCTCCCAGATCCTTCTCAGAGAGGATGAAAGATAACTGTGTCTAAGACACAGGATTTCAGATGTCAGTTTATTCATTTAACAAATATTTATTAAGCAGTTACTCTGAACCTAACCCTGTGCTAAGAGATTAGGATACAGCTGTGAACAAGCCAGACATCGTCCTGTCTCCCCAGAAATGTCCATTACTTCCCGGCTGCCCTCAGAGGGGCTGAAGGGTGGAGCTGGAGTGCAGACCATCTGTGGTAAGTGGTCGACAGACCAGAGCCAGGCACCACCGTGTGCAGAAGCTTTTCAAGTTACGGATATTGTAACATAAAATATCTAGATGGACTGGGAAACTAGTTGAACCATGCAACACATAAACCCTAAGAAGCTGAAATGTGGAGCAACTTGTTTTCTAAAGCATCTGGGGTTAATAGATTTTTTCATGCTGGTAATTCAAGTGCATACGAGCGATGGCACCCACACACACTGGTTAACATGCTGTACAAATGGCACTGTCATCTGAAGCCAGTGTCTTTGAACTTAAAACTGCCATATAAGAATTTTGATTCTTTTACCATGGGGTGGGGTGGGGCAGGGGGGCGGTGAAGCCCTAGCAGAACAATGAATCAATTTTTTACTACATTGCCTAAGTCAGATGTTCTTCGGAGAGTTTTCAGAGAATTAGTCACGCAGTACCCATCTCTCCCACTGTTGACCCCGAGGGCTCAGTGTCGTTTTCTGAAAGTCATCCTTTGTTTAGGTGTGCACTACACCTGGGCTGACTCTTACACAGACTTCTAAGTTAACCACACCCGGTGCACCCACCTCAAAAGGACTGTAGGTGGAGAAACAGGAGATAATCAGCCCAAGACCCCTATTTAACCCTAACCCGGTTCCTTTTCCCCTTTTCCAGGGCAGCTTATCCCTGGGTCTAAAGTTTAGTAGCCTCACCATAAAAGGCTGAGAAAAAACAATATCCATTCCTCCTCTGCAGTCCACTCCTCACAGGAGCCCAACCAGGTGCCCGGCTATCCTTCCACCTGGGATCCTATAGGCCAGGCTGTTTGTGATCCATACCAGAAGCTACATGCGAGACCTTTCCAGTTGGCCAAAGAGAAAGATTTCCTTTTCTCACTCTCGCTGTTTTCTTCCCTCTTTCCTTAAATATTTTCCTGCGAGTCTCTTAACTTCCCAGGCTCCTTTCACACCCCTGTTTCTCTGTATAGCACCTTCCTGTACAAATGTGTATCACACGCAGATGTGGAAACTTGCCTAAATGAAATTAGGCAGACAGGTGGCGCCAGAGATACACGTGACTCACTCCCTTGCTTCATTTAGCTTTCTGGTCAAATGTCACTTTAGTAAGAAGGGCCTTACCTGACCCCTACCTCCGCCTAAAATACTTATCCTGCCCAACTGATCACTTAAGCTGCTATGCATTCCCTTGAAGCATCTGTCACGCTTGTCACGTTACAGGTTAATTTCTTAACTGGTTTTATTTGTCTCTTCGTGCACACTGTGAGATCAGGGACTCACTGATGATTCATCCCTATGGTTTAGAACAGTGCCTGGTACATAGTAAACCCTTCCAGTTTTTAGAATGAAGTACCTATTTTCACAATTCGGAAGCTTAAGGTTTATCTTAATGAGGGAGCTTCTGTGATCATCATCTTTGTTTTAAAGCTTAGGCTATTGAAGTTCAGAGCTTGCCCAAGGTCGTGTAAGTGGTAAGTAGAACCAAGATCCACACCCGCATCTGCTGATTCTGTTTATTCAGGTGACTCTATAAAATGCCCCCAAATAGAGATAAATTAATTTTATAAATATTTATTGGTGTGTCTTTATAGAGAAAGCATAATGACCATAAAGGGCCATGCATTAAACTTTATCACAAGCAACGGCTTATCCGAATGAATGAGGCCAGAATATCAATGACAGTTCATCTGAAGGTTGCATATCAATCAAGGGCCCCAGTTTTTCTCCATGAAGTTTTTTTTTTTTTTTTGGTTTTTTTTTTTTTGCGGTATGCGGGCCTCTCACTGTTGTGGCCTCTCCCGTTGCGGAGCACAGGCTCCGGACGCGCAGGCCTAGCGGCCACGGCTCACAGGCTCAGCCGCTCCGCGGCATGTGGGATCTTCCCGGACCAGGGCACGAACCCGTGTCTCCTGCATCGGCAGGCGGATTCTCAACCACTGCGCCACCAGGGAAGCCCTCCATGAAGTTTTAACATGGAATGTTGAGGAAAAAGACATGGCCGATTCGATTTTCCTTTTAATTTCTTTTGCCTAATTCTGAAGTGACCGCTCATTCCTCAAGATTAACCTGGTGTTGCTTTATTTTCCTCCCTTTTGGAGAGAGGAGAGATGGTGGGGAAACATATCTTTCAAGTTTATAAATTAGCCTCCTTTCATCCCCACAGATCACTCTTGCTTCCCCAGAGACACTCGGGCATTGGTGGTTAAGCAAATAGATCTGGAGCCAAGTCAGACTTGTGTTGAGGCATTTGAATGCGTTCTTGCTTCCCTTGCAAACTCCTCAGGCTTCAGCTGAGTTGGAAAGGAAATGTACAGTTCTCAGATGCATTTTCGGGTAACGAGATTTCATCTTCGTTCAAAGATTTTCTCGGTGGGGAGGAAATAGAGTGCACGAGGCTGGAAGTTTTGATTTTGCAAAGGTAACAAGATAACATATTCTTTTATCGTAAGACTTTTTATCCTAAGTTTATTTTTTTAATCTGAAACGTACTTTCAATTTTAATATAATGGGGAAAAAAGCTATGATAAATTTAATCTTTGTGTATAAACACAATTAGAAGCACATAAAGATTAAGTACTAACTGTGACAAAGCCCCCAAATATTTTAATACTAATTAGCCTTAAAAATTTCAGCACATTTTCCTTTTCGCTCAATTCTACTGGGTTCTGTTTTCTATCAAAAGAAAACATTCTGTCATGTTAATATACAATAGCAGCAAAAAGCTGCACAAGGATACCACCCTCAATGCTGCTGAAAAAAAAAAAATTTTCAAAAGTTTTCTTAAAATATAAGAAGTCCCTTCTTCAGATTTTACTGAATATAATCAGCCACCAGAAAAGTTCTTATATTTGGCTTACTATTTTAAAAGTACAGTCAATTATTGTGTGGTGAACAAACATCTTTTATTTGAAGTACCTAAAAAGAGCATTACATTATTTACCCAAGTTTCACCATTGGGTGGCAAAGGTGCTCTTGTGTCCTTCTCTGTCTCCTTAAAAATTGTTGAATCATTGAGAAAACAGTAACCAAAAAGTCCTCAAAGAAAAAGGATTCATAATCCTACTATTCACACCCAAATATTTTAGGTTTTGCCTTTAGTTATTACCTTGTAGTACCTGCCCATTTTTATGCAGATGAAAATCATGTGGCTTTTAAAAAATATTATATTGTACTGAGGTATTTAATCACTTACATGACTATATTATATTGATATCACATTGTACCAAATTATTGTTTGAATTGTTTTCATTTTGACAACTAATATTCTCATACAGTTTTTGGTTCTATCACTTTATTTTCTCATGATAAATTCCCTTAAGCAACAGCACCAAGTCAAAAGCACTCTTTTTTTTAGCTACATTTGAGTATAACAGATTTACTGCAGCCATGCCTATACTGTGTATGTTTGAATGTTGCTAATTTAGTAGTTGCAAAATGCTAACTCAGAAAATTAAGTTACTTGAATTTTTTAATCACAAAAAGTAGTGATCTCTATTTTATTATTTGTGTTTATTCTTTGGGGAGTTATATGCTCATTAATAATTTCATTATTGTATAATGGAACACTGATAGGCAAGGAATGATAAAGACATTGCATAATCCCCAGATAATTAACTCAAAATGTTATATAGCACCCCATGTACTTGTAAGAGACTATAAAGCCTCCACATACATCAGAGCCTCTGGTACTTTCCTAATATCAAAAGATATTCATATAAAGCTTTTAGAACCAGAGTATACTTCCGTTCTTTCACACTTTCTCTCTTTACGGTGTGCATGTTCATATAGATGATGAAAGAAGTAAATCTGAGCATAAATCTGAACTCCTGTGTGATTTTGAGCAAGTTTAAGCCTCAATTTCCTCATCCATCTGGGTTTATTTACAGCAGCAAGGTAATTAACATGTAGCACAGGGCTTGGAACATGGAAAGCATTTAAACATATTAGCTATCATTATTAAAGTCTGATCAATCATGTTAACTCAAAACCGTTATAACATGTAGCTTATTCAGGTAATTTAATGGAATTAATTTTAATAAATGCATTTTCTTGTTTGACCTATTCGGGGAATTTATAGTAGTCAGTGTTAACAGTAGCTGACAGCGTTATAGCTGGAAACATGTTGTACCAGATGTGTTTCCTAAAGCAAATCCAAGTGACAAAAGCGTGTTGTGATTGTGCAGTGCATGTGAAACCTGGAGGAGTGTAATGCAGTAAATATGAGTGCTGCCCATGAAGACTTTATAACCTAAAAGGCAACACAGTGACAAAGACAGAGACGGTCGCTGTATCCTTCATAAATTGACAATGGATAAATTGTAGGAGACTCCACTTAATAAGAAACAATCTATCATAATGGAAGATAAATGAACAGATTAAAGCTTACTCAAGAGGAAATGTAGGATCCACAGTGGACCACAGGTTGAACAGCTATCAGGAGCTCAGGCATCCTGCTGTCCAGTGGGAGTGTGAGCTGTGAAGTCACACAGACCCAAATCTGAACTTCTCCATCCCTCACTAGCTCTGGGACTGCAAAACCTCACTGAATCTCAGAAGGAAAAAAAAAAAGAAAAAAAGGTGTTTCATTTAAGTTCACTGTTTCTTACTCAGTAGGCACTTATTACATACTTCTTTGCTTCTTATCTCCCTCTATTCACAAAAGTAAACGAAATACATACCGACCATAAAACATTTGAAAACTGGCAGTAATTCCTTCAACATCATCATCTAGCAGAATATAGAGAACTGGAGTTATGAAATTTGGAAGTTCGTTTAAGAGAAATGACTTTTCTTCTTTTTAATATGAGCATTTAAAGCTATAATTTCCCTCTACGCATGTCTTCACTGCATCCCACAAATTGTGATGTTGCATTTTCATTTTCATTCAGTTCAAAATACTTTATATCCCTTATCACCACTTTTATGTCTTGAGGTTTATTTACACATATGTTGTTTAATGTAATACAATTTTTGAGAATTTTGTAGATATCTTGGTTGCTATTTTTTAATTTAGTTTATTTGTGGTCAGAGAACATGTCCTATATAAATTCAGTCCTTTTAACTATATTGAGACTTGTTCTATGGTTCAAAATATAGTCTGTTTTGATTGATGTTCTGTGTGTACTTGCAAAGAATGTGAGTGCTGCTGTTGTTTGGTGGAGTGCTCTATAAATATGAATTAAACCAATTTGGTTCAGACTGTTGTACAACTCTGTCATTACTGATTTTCTGTCTACTCATTCAGTTACTGAACGAAGAATATTTAAGTCATCAACTTAACTATATTTGTAATTGTCTCTTTCTCCTTTGAAGTCTGACAGTTTTTTTCTTCATGTATTTTGAGTTCTATCATTGCATACATATATGTTTATAATTGTTACAAATCCCTGCTGTATTGACTCTTTTATCATTATGAAATGTCTTTGACTTTGGTAATACTTCTTGCCTTAAATTCTATTTTGTCTGACCCTAATATAGCCACTGAAGCTTGCTTATGCATACTGTATACCTTTTCCAACCTTTTACTTTCAACCTATTTGTATTTTTATATTTAAAGTGTTTCAGGTAGCATATGGTTGAGTCTAGCTTTTTTATACAGCTTGGCTCCAAAATGTCTGCCCTTTGGTTAGAGTATTTAGTCCATTTACATTTAATGTAATTAGTGATGTAGTTGAATTTAGGTCTGCCCTTTGCTGTTTGCTTTCTGTTTGTCTCATGTATTTCATGGTCTTTTTCTGCCTTCTTTGTGTTAAATATTTCATAGTATAGTATATTTTAATTCTGTTGGCTTTTTATAGCTATATTCCTTTGCATCATTCTTCTAATGATTACTACAGGGATTACAATATGCTTCTTTAATTTATCACAATCAGCTTAAAATTATTATTGATTAACTTTGGAGACATATATATGGAGATTAGATATAGAGATATAGGTATATATATAGATATCTTGCAACTCTATAGCTCCATTTACCTTCCCTCCAACCTTGGTGCTATTACTGCAATATACGTATTACATCTATAAACAGGCACACCTCAAAGATATTGCAGCTTCGGTTCCAGACCACTGCAATAAAGCAAATGTCGCAGTAAAGCAAGTCACATGAATATTTTGGTTTGGCACATAAAAGTTACGTTTACACCATACTGTAGTCTATTACGTGTGCAATACCATTATGTCTAAAAACAATGTACATAACTTCATTTAAAAATATTTTATTGCTAAAAAGTGCTAACCATCATCTGAGCCCTCAGCGAGTTGTAATCTTTTTGCAATAGTAACATCAAATATCACTGATCACAGATCACCATAACAAATATAATAATAATGAAAAAGTTTGAAATATTGAGAGAATTGGCAAAATGCGACAGGGAGACAAGAAGTGAACCAATGCTATTGAAAAATGGCACCAATAGACTTGCTCCACAGAGGAGTGCACAAACCTTCAATTTGTGTAAAAAAAAAAAAAAGTAAAAGCAGTATCTGCAAAACACCATATAGTGAAGTACAATGAAACAAAATGCCTGTACTTTAAAACCCAAAATACAGTATAATTAGTTTTGTTTTAAGCAGTCATATATCTTTAAGAAGAGATGAAAAATATAAAAATGGTGTTTACATCCCTGGGTAGTCGTTAAAATAAATAATGTCTCTAAAATAAATATTATAATTCATCATTTTAATTTTATTAGTTATGAGAATTTCCAATTGTTATTTTTTACTACTTTGAGGTGTGTACCCAATATCAAGCTGAGAACAAGAAAAGTGCTGGGCAGTCAGCTGGACTCATTGCTCCTTGAATAAATCTGTCTCAGTCAAATGACAGATCACCGCAGTCATGACTTCAAGATTGCCTCTCAAAAGGAAAAACTGAAATAATTAAATCCTTGACCTCCAAAGGTCTACTTACTGCATTTTATATCATTTAGCATTCATTGTCACTATTTATAATTTTTTAAAAATTGAAGCTTGCAGTAATCCATTTATTTAGAGTTCAGTAACTGTAGTTTAGTAACTATGACAATATAAATTATGGACATGGAAAGCCTTCTAAGATGGTATTTGTTGGTTTGTAATGTATACATTTCTTTCCAAATGAAGAGAAACGACTAGCAGAACCTTAGGCTATAGTGACACCTGGTGGTATTGTTTTTTAAAGAACATTTTCTGATTTGATCTGTCTAGAATTTTTATTAAGAAATCATTTAATCAGCTAGGATGTGCCTTAAGAGGCCCTTCCCTTCCTGACCCACATCCCTTTCCATGGCAGGGTCCTTGGGCCAGAAGCCCTACCGGTAAGAGCAGCCAGCGGCCTTCACGTTTCTACCTTGGGCTTGAGAAAGAGATCTCATTACGGTGGGACGAATAGACACTTAATGCTAAAACTGGGAATAGTATGGCTAACAACATGTTATGAAATGCTTCTGAGGATGTGTATGTACTGAGAATGCACCTGGCATACCCATGCAGTACATAACATATTATCGTATCATTTTATAGAGGGGATTCTGGAGAATACCCAAGATCACAAAGTTAACCAGCTTGATTAAGTCTCTGGAGAAGCCAGAACTTCAGTTTTGACTGAATACTAGTTCTAATTTTGAGAAAGAATTTTAATTTTAATTTAAAAAGTATATATATATATTGCATGAGTACCTTCTCTTTTTAAGCAATTAAATTATTTCCAATAAGGTTGAAGTCTTTGCTACCCAGCCCAAGTCCCCTCCTTCTTTCCCCAGAGATAACTACCGCTCTCAGTTGGGTGTGTAGCTTTCCAGAACTATCACACACACATGCACCCACAAACACGCACATACACACACTTTATATTTAATATAGAGATAGACGGTTACTTTCATGTGTGTTTGGTACATAAAAGAGAGTATTTGGCCAAAGTGAAGGGACTAGCCTCATCAAAATATGAATTTGTGCCACTAAGTATTATTATAATAAGTTGAACCTCTATAGCACTGATAGTTGTTTCTGAAGTTATTTCAGATGTCTCTATTAAATAGTCAAGATTTAACTAGAATACTGGCCGGAGCACCATCGAGTCTCCTAACGAATGTCCCAGTGTGGCGACACTGCCTGAGTGCGGTGTCAGTGTGACACTCCCACCACCACGGCTGGACCCAGAATGAACAAACTTTTATTTCTGTGTTATTTAATTGAACCCATGATTGTTTATTGAGGCTAAGATCGTCAGAATGATCTGTCGTTTGTACGCTTGCTCACGGAATATATGGAGAGAGGACTCTCATAATTCTTTCATTTTTTTTTTGTTTGAATCCAGCTTTTTTACCACTCTCATTGAAAATCTACATGTATACTTTTTTAAAGGTTTTTTTGAAAATTTGATAATGTTTTCTAATTTTAAAAAACCTTGAAATTTGAATAATTAAAAAGAAACTAATTCGAATGATAGGCAGTAAAAATATTAATCCATCCACATTCTCTTTTTCCCCCTTCCAGGCACAATAACTTAAATGAAATAGTAAGTGTAAATGAAAAAAAAAAAAAAATTAGAAGAGTCAAGAGCCCAAAGAATTTGTCAGGAAAGCCTGACTGAGTAGGTTATATCACGCTGACCAAGCTCCTAACTCTCTGAGTTTAGTCACAGTATTCTAAGCAAAGATGGCACGAACTTCTGGCTATTCCCTCACACTATAGAATTTACTAGATTTTAGGTTTAAACAGGTGATCTGAGCTACAATGAGAACTTGAGACAGAATCACCCAGATTTGAAGTACAGCACTTTGGGGGTGAGGGAGGAGAGCTTTTTCCACAGGATAAACATAAGAACGTTAAATAAACAGCGAGAGGACTTCTCAGAACACATGATTTGAAAATGTGGAATTTTTGAGCTGGATAAATCTCCATGAATTTTGTGAACATATTATGTACTTATATCTATTTCAAAGTCACATTGTTGTTGATTACCCATGTATTGTATCCCTGTAATGAGACATTCTATGCTTGCAATTTTCCTTTAGGATCTGGGGTAAATACAAACTAAGGTAAGAACCTTTAAAGTTACTCCTATAAATGAAGGAGCGCGTATCGTCACATTTGCATTGTGATATTTGCAGAGTCTGTCTCTGGAAATTTCCATATAGCTCATTATTTGTTGAGAGTATGTCCAACTGTGGGAGGTTTGGATTTTGTTTTCAGCTGCGGGGGGAAGGGTGTGGCAGTGCCTGTTAAATGTTCATCTCATACGATGGGCAAAATGAAAGCGAATGAATGGCAGGTTACATGGCCAATGTGTGGCCCAGGAAAGAGAAGGCAGTGGGTGGTGAGCAGCGTATGGCGACATGCCTGTAGAATACGATGCAAGCTGGCCCGCTCACCAGGGAATCTGTCGCAGCTTTACAATGCAGCGATGGCAGGAGATCTGGAGCCTGACTAAACAGTAGTAACACCCATGGTGGGGCAAGAAAAGCCTGCCTACAAGAGACACGTGAAGCTTCCAAAGTGGTACCGGTGGTTCTTCTCCAGTCAGTCAGTCGTGGCTACTATAAAGCTGCTATATTTTAACTTAAAAATGAGACTTGGAGAAAGCTACTGTGTATCCTAAATATGTACTATTGCAGAATTTATTTTTTTAATCAGGTAAGAGATTAAAATATTTTTAATACTAAATGTGCCAAATACGATCAGATCTAATATACACTTGAAATAAATATATTCTTACACATATTTTTAATAAACATATAAATATTTACTTTTGGTCACCTTAAGCAAATCACTACGTTCTCAGAGATTGTTTTTATGTAACTAAAATGCATATTAAATCAGAAACCCTACTTGAACAAAAAAAGTAGATTTCATGTTATAACAGGAACTTCTTGGACTTGGCTTTGAATGGTTAAAATCATCATTTGATGTAACTAAAATATCATCATTTTATGTAACTAAAATTACTTTAATCGCTGTATTTAATCAGGGTGTGGTTCTTTCCAGTTAGAACATTTTAAACTCTTACGTGATTATTCAATAGCCAGACTCAACTATTAGAGCCATTTCCTTTCTTACTTGTCCATTTATAAACTGTTTACATGCACTTCTGCTCCGCACTTATTTTGTACCCTGAGTTTCCTTCATTTGGAATCCATCACAAAAAAATAAGTAAATCACGCATTCCTCCTGAAAAGTTAACTTTCCAAAAGACTTCACTGTCATTTAAGGAAAGATTGCTTGTGATGCATTAACTTCTGTTCTTAGCCGTGAGTTCCTTGGGAAAGTAAAACAGCCTAACCTTGAATTACAGTCGGCCCTCGGTATCTGCGGGTTCCCCATGCGCGGATTTCAAACCTCTGTTGGTTGAACCCGCAGATGTGGAACCCGCCAACACAGAGGGCAGACTGTACTTCACCATTTGTTAGGAGGGACTTGAGCATCCGTAGATTTTGGTACTTGAGGGGGGTCCTGGAACCAATCCCGGGGGACCACTTGGGAGTTTCAAAACAAAATTTCAGGAACTGGTAAATGCTTATTTAAATACTTAAAACCTAAGTAATTATCCCCAAAGTATTAGCGAATTGCCAGATGGCACATGGCATTATACATTCACGCATTGCTTCATTCACCAAACATGTACTGGGAACCTCCCATCGTGCCAAACTCTGGCTACACGGTTTTGAAATTTTTCAATGAAGTGACATGAAACATGGTGTTTAATCCAGAGACAGGTAAGCAAATACAGCCCTTGCGATAAAGTGTAAGCTCTGTGGTAGAGGCTTATGCAGGGTCCCCGGGTGGTCGGGGGGGAGCGGACCTTGCTCCCCGGGCTGGGGGCGCCGGGGCAGCCCTTCGGGGTGGCCGCAACCCGGAGGCTGCAGGGGGCGCGGACCCTCGCCAGCTAGAGGGTCCGTCGGCAAAGCGCAGAACCAGCGGAATAAAGAACAGCCTGTCTGGGTTAGACCTTTAAGATGCCTCCATCCCTTCGGTCAGGATGGAATTAAACAGGCCTTGCACGTGGCTTCCCAACCTCCCAGCCCAGATCCACGAAGGCGCTGGCTGGAAGGCTTCCCAGCCCTTCACGCCTCGCTTCACCTGCTTCGTGTTCCTCCTCTCCCCGAGGAGAAGCCTTGTGCCCCGGGGCCTCCGCTCAGAGAGCCCCTCCGGGAGCTCCGCTCTTTCCCTCTTTCCCAGCTCTCAGATCTGCTTCCTCCTCCGTGTCCTCACTGCTGCTCCGCTGGGCTAGGCTCCCAAGCGCTCCTCCACCGGGCTGCAGGGATCCTTTCCCTCCTCTTCCTTCCCCGCAGCCTCGCGGCTGGGGTCCCCTCCCAAGGGCAGGCGTGGCCGTGCCACTTGCCTCCCTAGTTTGGAGATGATGCCCGAACGTCTTCGCCGGGCGTTTGGGGACACGGGGCACCTCCCTTCTGCCCCACCCCCTCGCCTCACCTCCCTTCAATTCACCCTTATCCACATTTGGCTCCCACTCTGCTGAATTCTTTTTTTTCTTTTTTTGCGGTAAGCGGGCCTCTCACCGTTGTGGCCTCTCCCGTTGCGGAGCACAGGCTCCGGACGCGCAGGCCCAGCGGCCATGGCTCACGGTCTTAGTTGCTACGCGGCATGTGGGATCTTCCCGGACCAGGGCACAAATCCGTGTCTCCTGCATCGTCAGGCGGATTCTCAACCACTGCGCCACCAGGGAAGCCCTCTGCTGAATTCTTGAAGGTCCCCGTCATGCGGCTGTTCTTCAGGTACACTTGCAACCCCCCATCTCCTTCCCTGCCCACCCCATCCAAACCCCCATTGGCTCCATCTCCACTTGGCTAAATTCGTTCCATCTTTAAGACTCAGCCTAGGTGTCAGCCAACTGGGAAGTGTCTTTTGACCGACCGCGGCACCTGTCACACTTAACGACAATGGTTTCCGTGTCTGTCCTGAAGACCAGGCTTTGTCTTTCTCGAGGGCAGGGATGACCCCATTCATCTCTCACCACTCAGAATTTAAAACATTGCTGATTTATGGTAGGCGCTCACACGTGTTTGTTGAGTGAATGAATGAACAGTGTCCAGTAAGAGTTTGATATCCGATGCCACTTTGGTTTACCGTGTGGTGTTCTATCACCTAGGGTTGTTTTGTAATGTATAGTATCGATGACTTTCACACAAGCATTTTGTGCACCATAGATCAATCTAGCAAATGAAGTCCAAGAACCATTTGGATAAATCTTTCCAGAAAGAACTTTAGGTATCAAGGAACTCCACTCATGTATATGCCTCTAATTACAGATTTGCTACCTTCCAAATATTAGGTTTTTTAAGTTTCAGCATTATGTTAGCGATTTCCCATACACCATTTTTATACATATAACTTGCATCCATTCATATTTACTTTTTGCTCATTTGACTGAATTTATGGCTACGTAAAGTAACTAACTTTCAGTAATTAAACGGACAGGTGGTCTTCTGTCTGCAAGTCCATTGTTCTCAGTTATATGCGGGAGTGAGTGGAAACAAAGTTTCACGGCTCAGAGAGTGAGCTGCTGGGTTCTACACCCAGGAAGGAAACGTGCGCCATTTAAGGGGTGAGTGAGTCTTTTGAGACCATTTTGGAGAATCCTAGAATATTGAAAATCCCCTGTTTACAGAATCCACGAGTGTACAAAGGCCAAAGCTGCACACCTCAGGAGAATCCTAGGATGTGCAGAACAGGAAGAGAACACCAGTCCTAAGAAAACCATAATTTAGTCCCGAGAATGTTTTCTGGTCCTTTCCCGTGACACTTTACGGTATCTTGAAACGATGCTGGGTTTCCCATGGCTTGCACTGCTGCCCACCAGCCCCGCCCCAGAGAGCACTGAGGGACAGATACTGTAAACACCCTACACTCTCAGCTGTGGACACTGAGAAAGCTGGGAGAAGGCTGTTTACTCTCTCTGCCTTGGAAATCAACTAGAGAGAAGCGGACTGGGAGTATTTTTATATGTGTCTTGTAATTGATCCTACCCACTATTTATTTATGAGGTCACCCCTAAAAAGAAAGAAGTAAATTGACTGAATCATGCTAACAAATATTAAATAATTTGTAAGATTTGTCTTTGACATCATTTGGGGGAAAGAAAACACAAGATTACCATAAACGGCGAGAAGTGAAGTTTCTGCTAACTTACTTAGGTGGCTGAGGCTACCTTATGTCAGGTGCTGTAGCCTGGTCTGAAAAAAACAACAAAACATTCAATGCCTGCACGTTGAACCAGAGCAGCATTTCTACACTGAGTTTAGCTTTTACAGAAGCAGAAGTTCTGGAGTCCTGGGACTTGCTATTTTGTCAAGGATCAGATGCAGTTCGGAGCCCCAGTTTGGCTTAAAGAGTGATAATAATGAACAGTATGAAGAGGCGTGCTATTTAAGGCCAGAATATAGTTACACATTCTGAGCAAAGACTGGATTGTGGGAGAGGCAGGTGGGATGCAAAAAGAGAATTTTAAGATAAATCTACAGAACTGACTCCTAGGTTCAGCCTTCACCAGAAAACCCATAACTCTTATATTCCTTGTTGTCTGTAAATAGTTTAAATCAAAGATTTGTTCAACAGCTAAGTAGAGAATTTGACTTAACCCAACTTTGTGTCCCTCTTTTATCAATATTAGATGAGTTTTCTTTGTAAGGAGCATATTTAAATAAGAAGGTATATTCTGATAGAGCAAGCCCCTAAAAGGGTAAAATAATTAACTTAATGCCTGCTTTGCTATTACAAAAAATCTAGACACAGTTACTTGCATATATTGTCTTGGTGTGTCAACAATGCCGGTTGTTTAAGCTAAAAGATACTCTACTGCTTTTAAGGTATTAGAGGAATTTTTAATTCCACCTTCTTGCTGAGTACAGACTCTAAGACAATAGGAACAATTGTTTCATGTAACTGTAACCAAAAAAATGGTGTATGAATACTATTGCTTTAGCATGTGATTTCAAGGAAGTGCCTGCACGGGCTGGCCTTGCAGCAGTGGACGGCACAGCTGAAGTGCTGGCAGCACAGCTCCAGCCTGGGCGAGTCATCAACATTTTCAGGCCTTGCCTCCAGGCCCCAGGAAGCCCGCTGAGACAATGTTCTCCAGTCTTCTCAAAGAAATAGTTATTGTGAAGGTTTGAAATTGCGCTTTCTGCCAGGAGGTGCAGATCACATGAGTAAATGCAAAAACAGCTCAAAGTAGGAAGAGAATGACCTGTGTGCTTTTCCATAGCTTTTTAGTTATTCTGCGTAAATATCGAGGATGTCGCTTGATTTTTGACTTTCAGTCATGAATGTAGCTGTTCCAAAGCTTATTGAAGTATGTGCTGATAACTCATTGCGTCATCTAAAAAGTGTTTATTGAGCACCTACTCTGTGCCAACTCCAGGCACTGAGGATAAATCAGTGAACAGAAACAAAATCTTATCACATGAACCCACAAATAAATATGTATAATGTATCAGGCTATAAACATCTTGTTTATTCTGTGTGTCTAAAATATCTAATTTTATTCAATGGTATCATTCATTGCTTTTTTCGGTCTTTCAGAACTAAATGAATTTAAATATCCTGGAACATTTATTTCACTGTCTATGAAAAACATCTACATACAAATCTACATAATATTGTTCACTTTTGCATTATTCTTCCAAGTATATTCTCATTGTTCCTGGTCTGTTTTGTGACATGAATAAGTAGTATTAATTAACATGCTTGAGAGGTCATGTTATATATGTATATATATTTACTGAGAAGATATTGCCAAGCAGTTATATAACTAAAAGGCTAAAGGTATCTGTGTTTATATGCATGTTTGTATGTGTATTTATTAAGTACCTTATAGATATTCAAATTATCATTGTATATAGTACAAGTAAATCTTATTAATTTGAACTTTACTCTTTGCAAGTTTACAGTTCTCCAGGTACTGATAAGGATGATTTATCTTTATATTACATTTGTATGTTTATTATTTGATAAGCAAATGTTATAAATACCTTTTTAAAAACTATTTTTAAAGTTGAAAAAAATATAAGCTTTAACTGATCATTCTTTGAAAGCTTAATTGTGTCCTAAAAACTCAACAGAAATAAAAGTATAATATGTATATTATTGTTTATGAATCCATGGTCCCCTTGTCCCTATTTGTTTAAATTAGTAAGTTTTTTTTTTTTTTTTTTTTTTTTTGCGGTACACGGGCCTCTCACTGCTGTGGCCTCTCCCATTGTAGAGCAGAGGCTCCGGACGCGCAGGCTCAGCGGCCATGGCTCATGGGCCCAGCCGCTCCGCGGCATGTGGGATCTTCCCGGACCGGGTCACGAACCCGTGTCCTCTGCATCGGCAGGAGGATTCTCAACCACTGCGCCACCAGGGAAGCCCAAGTAAGTCTTTATAATATAAATGTTTATGCCTAGTGGTGATCTATTTCTATAAAACTCAGGCTTAGATTTCTTTGGATTTAAATATAGTTCTCACCTCTTCATTTTAAAAGTGCAGAGAGCGAGTTATCAATCCATGACAGTGGCTTCTGGGTGTTATTTGGGTTAGCTTTGTCGTTGAAAAGCATCAAATACCCCTAAGATATATCTGACAGAAGTTTTATAAGCCCTCCACACTGCAAATTAAATATTGTTGAGCGAAATTAAAGACTTGAATAAGATGGAGAGAGAGAGAGAGAGAGAGAGAGAGAGAGAGAGTGTGTGTGTGTGTGTGTGTGTGTGTGTGTGTGTGGAAACTGATAAGCTAATTTTATTTTATTTTTTATTTTTATTTTTTTTGCGGTATGCGGGCCTCTCACTGCTGTGGCCTCTCCTGTTGCGGAGCACAGGCTCCAGACACACAGGCTCAGCGGCCATGGCTCACGGGCTTAGTTGCTCCCCGGCATGTGGGATCTTCCCAGACCAGGGCACGAACCCGTGTCTCCTGCATCGGCAGGCGGATTCTCAACCACTGCGCCACCAGGGAAGCCCGATAAGCTAATTTTAAAATGTATAATTTCAATGACAAAGGCAATCTTGAAGAAGAGATGGATAAATTACCCTACCAAATCAAGACCTATTATAAAGTCATAGTATGGTAAGGTATTTGTGTAGCAACAAACAGATAGACAATAGACATACAAGTGGAATAAAGACAACTTTGTGATAAAGTGACACCAAGTGCATTGGAGAAGGGATGCTCTTTTCACTAAGCAGTGCTGGGTTAATTTAATACTCTTATTGAAAACAATGACTTTTTGGTCTCCAACTCAACACCACGCATAAAAGCCAATTCCAGATGGACTCTAGACCTAAATATGAAAGATAAAACAATAAAGCTTCTCAGAAAAAACATAGAACATCTTTATAACCTTGGAGAGGGCAAAATTTCCTTTAAAAGGTTCCAAGACAATACTAACCAGAAGGGGAAAACATGACAATCTGGAAAATAATAATATCAAGAACCTCTGTCCATCCAAAGACATCATTAATAAAATGAAAAGCCAATGTATAGAGTAGAAGGTATTTGCAGCAAATATAACAAACAACTTGTACCCAGAGTATATTAAAAATTTCCTACAAATTAATGACAGACAACCCAGTAGAAAAATGAGCTGACTTGAACAAAAAGAGGATATGCAAACGACCCATTAACATAAAGAGTTGCTCAGCCCCATCAGTTAGCAAGTAAATGCAAATTGAAATCTCAGCTCGATGTCAAGGCACGCCTACTAGATTGAGCAAAATTAAAAAGAAAAAAAAAAATCTAGCATTGGCAAGGATGTGGAAAAACTGCAAATAGCTGCATTAGTTTGGACACCCACTTTAGAAAGCTGTTTGGAGCATCCACTTGAACTTCATGCATCCACGCCCTATGTCCCAGCTCTTGGCTGTCCCACAGAAACGTGTAGAACATCCCTCAAAAGATATGAGTAAGAATGTTCGTTGCAGCACAATTCGTAACAGCCCCAAGTTGGGAACTACACAAAATGCCCATTAACAGTAGGATTTATAAATTGTGGTGCACACTTACAACAGAATACCACTCGGCAGTGAGAATGAATGATCTACGACTTCACCTGAAATGGGCGTGGCCTGTCCATTCTTGTCTAAGGTGACTGGTGACACAGGTGTGATAGCATGAAAAGTCTCCAAGCCAAAATTTATTTTTTCGCTTTTCTGATTGTGTGTTATACTTCAGTGAAAAGTTTTAAAGAGTTAAACATTTAAAAATTAAAGCTGTATCACCTGATCTTAAATTGGGCAGGTAGAGCTCTTGGTCAAGCAGTCATAGGAGAAATTCTTTCTCTCAGAGCATCTTTCAAAACACAGTGACAGCACACATCTTGAGGAACATCCTCTGAAACTGGCACACACTTCCACCATCCAGAAGTTCACATGGCAAGTTGACTTTTAAGCAAACATCCTCTTTTCTTAGAAATTCTGTTCTATTTCACAGAATGCCACTCCTCTCAAAAGCTCACTGGACTAATTCAATCCCCACTTTCCAATGTCCTGAAAGATCAGGGTGAAACAGCTGATGATGAAAGGCTTCCGTCTATGGCCATGTTGCCACATGGCTTCAGCTACTATGTGTGTTTCAGGGAATCAGTCAAGTCATCAAAATATTAATTGGCTCACCCAGGGTCCCACAGGCATCAGTCGCCACATAAGAACGGAAAGAGGTGCTGCTAGCTGGACCCCGATGCCTCAAAGTCGTTCCCAGGACTGGGCTAGAAAAATGTAAACCCTCTACCGCTCATGGTCAAGAATACAAATAGACTGTAAATTTGGCGTTTTTATTTTTATCTTTAGAATGGTTATTGTAATTGAATTTTTGTCTTTTCTTTGAATGAAGGAACGTTTTGTGGTTGTTAAAAGTGTCTTTTAAAATTTCTTTTTTAAGGAAAGAAAAGTTTTCAAGTTCAAACACCAGCTTGAGGGAGCTTTTATATTCAGCCCAAACTAGAAAATCTCAACTCCTTCATATAGCAAGTCACGTGTGCTAACTAGCTAGGTGTAATGCTTCTCATCTGGAAACAGCACAGCCTCACCATGGGGTTTGGAAACGTGTGCCCGCATTTCTTGTCACAACAACTGGGAAATGCCGCTCTTACGGGGCTTGGGAGAGTCTCTCTCTCTCTCTCGCACACACACACACACACACACACACACACTAATTTTGGTCAAAATAACAGTAGTTCGCCCGAAGATAAACTGACATCGTGTTAAAGAGGATTTACCTTTAGGAAAATTTGAACTCTACACAGCTTAGGGTCTTCAGTTGAACACACCTCTGTAGTGTTCTCCCTGGGAGCCTGCAGGGCTAAAACAGATAAATATGTGATCTGGATGATCCTAAAAATAATCATAAGTAAAGAAGAAAATTTGCCTCCAGACCGACTAGAAAAATACCCTGTGGTCTTGGAGTGACAGCCAAACATTCTGTAATGATGAGTTCATCACCTGCTTTGGCACCAAAAAGTCAGTAATGGCGTTGCAGTGCTACCTTTTTGGCCCAGAGGGAAAAATGCACCCTACTTTAACCTCCAAGCTTCATGGGCTAAAAGTCATTTCTGCAGTTTGGTGATGCCCATCGCTCGAGGATCAGACGATATCCAGGACTTCAGGTGTGGTTCAGTCACTGGAAAGCTGTGAATTCCCAGATGTTCTGGAAAGCTTTCAACGCCTAGGCTAAAACATTCTTAAAACAATGTCTTTACCACCACCTTTGCCTTTTTCTTACTGTTGCTGGCCTGGTCGTGTGAGGGTGCTGGAGGGACCCAGCTTTCCTCCTCGGAGCTTGGATTAGACAGTGTTGGTTACCCGCAGTCACAGCAGTGATGCTGGTCCCTCCCAGCCCTCCCGCCCCCTCCTGCTCCACGACGCCCCCCCCGCCACCCCCCGTGTCTGCAGAACACACCAGCGCAGCGATGCCACTGGGCAGCAGGGCAGACAGAGATGACACCCCTTCAGGAAGCTGCTCATCTGGGGGCACCGTTCCTGTTGCACTTATTGCTAAACGCGTGCTTCTGTGAACCTCTTCACATTCCACATAATCCACTGCAGCCACCAGGTGGGATCTGGTTAGATGCGATTGACGTTTTCTTCACAAGTATTCATGACGTCAGTGCTGGACAACGGCAAGCATGGCCCCCATTCTGGTATCATCATCATCTTGAGGACCACCAACCCTCGCTGAGGAGTCTCTGTTCCAGAAGCCACGCTGGGGGCCGAAAGCAAATACCCAGTGTCCTTGCTATGTACCAGGGACTAGGCAGGGTCCAGGCAGGGTGGTGCCAGAGATCACGCCTAACCATTCAGCCACGAGCACAAAAACCCTCTGAGTTGAGTATTATTGTCCCAGTTTTTCCAGGGGAGGAAGCTAACATGGAAAGAGTTAAGAAAATGCGGTGGTCACTGGATTGTTTACAGATGGTCCAGATCTCCTTCCCTTCTGTGCGCAGGAAAGTAGCACTTCTCCACGTCCTCCAAGGTGGGGTGTGGCTCTGGGAGCAGTTTCAGTCTGTGAAACGTGGACAGAAGTGCCAGGGAAGCATCGAGAGCCTTCAGACAATTCACCGCATTCCCCTCCCCTGTGTTGGTGAAACGCTCGTCAATCAAAGTGCGGCCTTTGTCACCCCAGATCCTTGAGCGACTGTTGGACAGCATCTCTCTGCTGACCAGTATGGAAACTCTGACAAAGGGAATTTTTGTTCTGGTAAACTCCTGAGATTCGGGTTGAGGATGGAGAGAGTGTTTGCAGCCATAACACAATCTGGCCTAAATTTAATAATTTGCTTAAATAACTCACCCCAACTCCTATAGCTTGTTGATGCCAGATTCATGTCTCGAATCCAGGTCTCTCTGACCCAGCAGTTCATGATTTTTTCATTCATGAGCTCTCCTTTGGCATTGTAGGTCTGTAGGAACCTGAACTTCTGTCGCTTGCCTTCTAGTTTTATTATAGAAATGAAAGTGATTTTAAAGTGCAATCTGTTGTCTGTGGTTAGTCCAAGATTACGAGAATGTGGAAGAAAATTCTCTCATTCTCTGGCCCATGTGTTTGGTCTGGGGCTTAATGCCGTGATCTGCCAGCCTCTTGAGAAACGTTTCTGCCTTTCTTAATTCTGAGACTCAAGTTCTGGCAGCAAACTGTCAGCAACAATGTTAGCTAAAGAATGCACATCTGAGCTTCCCTGGTGGCGCAGTGGTTGAGAGTCCGCCTGCCGATGCAGGAGACACGGGTTCGTGCCCTGGTCCGGGAAGATACCACATGCCGCGGAGCAACTAAGCCTGTGAGCCATGGCCGCTGCGCCTGCGCATCCGGAGCCTGTGCTCCGCAACGGGAGAGGCCACAGCAGTGAGAGGCCCGCGTACCGCAAAAAAAGAAAAAAAAAAAAAAAAAGGATGCACATCTGTCCTGAGTTACTCACGTTTCTCACTTGAGCTTGCAGTTTCTATGGTACGAACTGCTACGTGACTTCACCCTTCTTTACGTTAATTGTCACTCGAGCACTATGAGTCTGTAAAGTAACACCATCACCCGTGCATGTATTGCGTTCTCTCTATATGCAATCCCCCAATTTGTCCAGGTTCTCATGTTTAAATTCAGAGTTTGGGGACTTCCGAATCCACCAGCAGAGCACACTACATAGCTGAGTAGCACCGCTCACCATGACAACCAACAAGGGAGAACAGCCTGAGGTTCTGAACCTCCCTCTCGAGCTCCTTCCTCTGAAGCCCAAGTGAACAGAAGACCCCAGGGACCCAGGCATTTGCTTGAGTTCCTGAATGACTACGGGCAACAGGTGGTCATGTTCGGTGGAAAAGACAAAGGAGAAGCCTCACCCTCTAAATTAGCGGTCTTGCCTTTTTAGAAGCTTGGGGTTTTCTCTTTCTCTTATTGGCAAAAATTGATTCCGTTTGGTTACTTTAACCCTGTGAAGTTATTTGATCACAAAATTCCTAAACCTACATTCAATAGCTCTTTTAAACTATTTTATTTGTTTATAATCCTGCCTCATTCCATAAATGGTTAGAGAAATTATTGTGTATATGTTTAACCTTGGCAAATATCTAACTTGCAGAATGATCTATACAATGAATAGAATGTATAGTTTGTTCGTTCATTTCTTATTTTGAAATAATTGTAGATTTTTAAGAAGTTGCAAAAATAGTATGGGGTGATCCTATAACCTTTCACCCAGTTTCCCCTACTAGTTACATCTTAAAAATTTTAGTGCCCTATCAAAACTAGAAAACTGACATTGGTACAATGCACGTGTGTAGTTCTCTACCATTTTATTACACATACATAGATTCATGTAACCACCAATGCTATCTATGAATACACAGACTATCCCATCACCACAAACATGTCTCTCTTTGTGATCACACCCACCTCCCCTTCCTCTGCCATCCCTATAACTCCTGGCAGCCACTAACCTGTTCATCCTTATAATTTTGTCATTTCAAAGACATTCTATGAAGTAGTATTTTTTTAAAACTTTTAATTTCTCCTGTTACTTAAACCATTAGAAATCTGACAGATCTCAAATACACCAAGATTATTATTCATATTCAACAATGATGATTAGTATGCAAATTTGTCTGGGAAAACCATTTTTTATCATTTTTCTATAACCTACATACATATTAAATGTTTTGTATATTTTAGAGGATGAAGACTTCCTTGATGACTCAAACAGCATCAGCATTTTCTGTTGGGAATAGCAATGAGCCAATAAAGTCTAGGTAAAACTTACACTCTGTATTGGCTCTTCTAATAGGCCTGGGTCTAATCTAAGACCTCCTTACTTATTGTGAGCCTTTGGGTTGTTTAGTTATGGGAGTGGGGATTTTTAAACTTTCGTTACAAAGAACTTGATCTTCCATTTAGAACAACATGGACATTCACTGTATTAAGCTTACGTGGATGTGTACTATGTGGGGGGATTTTACAGAAGATAAATTCCTATAAAACATATTCTTTGCTATCTAGGTTAGAAACAATCTTTTTATTCCCACCATATGTGATAATCCCCCCCATTCACTGAATAAACTGTGATTAGCTCACAGTCTCTTGTTAGGAACATATATGCAGCCAACTGGCCAAAGGACTATCATCCTGCCTGAGGAGGAGAAAAAAACACCACTGAGGTAAAATCAAAATGTCCATACATGCTGAGAAAGAGCTCATGAGAGCATGTGGCATTACCTATACCCGTGATACTCAAAATCAATGAGACAATGGTATCTATTAAAAAGAACGTGTATGAATTTTATTCTTTGAGAAATGGGCTAGGATGGGGGTAGAAAGATGGGGAAGAATGAAGACTTGGCCTATTGAAAGTGGAGATTATTTGACCCATTTATCAGAAATCAAAATTAAACGTTTTGTTTTACATTTTCAAATATTTGGCTACGTTTTCAGGTGGGTACACATTAAAAAATATTAAATGGCTAAAGAAGAGTGTTGTATTCTACCCATAGTTCGTCACACATCTTAAAAAGTATTGCTTGAAGAATCACCAGTTTAGAGGGAGAATTTGAGTGGCCACAGGACTGTTTTAAGTCCTGTCCGACTGCATTTTTATGTTCACTAAGATAAAGGCATTGTTGGAGTCATGAATAATTTTTTTAAAGGAAGCAAGAGTGTTACAGTAGATGAATCAAAGTCCAGGTGAAATCTGAGTAAGGCAAAAAGAGGCACCAGGTTGGATACAATGGAATTGAATGGATAGAAGTTCAGCCTCTGGAATCAGACAGCTAACTGAGCAAGGACTACACAGGGCATATGACTTGTCACCAGCACATGCGGAGAAGACTTAGGCTTTTCCTAACCATTGCCTCTGTGACCCAAAGAGCAACATGACAGTCCAAAAACAAAACCCACAATGCAATTTACATGGTATATGGTCTATGTTCACACTAGGACAGCACATTATTGTTGTACTCTTATGTGGGCCAGATTTTTCCTTTCTGTAGAGGTGTAAGTAAACTAGGACGTGTCTATAACAACACAGCCATTTCTTGGTAAAGGAGATGCAACACTAGGATGTGTTCCTGACTTCCAACGATAAAGGACTATAACAGGAGCAGGGTTTACACTTGAGCTTTACTTGCATGAAATTGACATAACTTGTACCAGAGCCAAAGATATACAGAAGCAGAGTTCAACATAGCATAGGAAAGAACTTTTAGCCACGTTAGAGAATCCAAAGATGGAGAAGGCTCATTGGAGGCAATGAGTCCCTTATTACTGGAGATATTCAAGCAGAGGTGTCAGTAGCCACTGTGGCTCTGTGTCATAGCAGTGATCCAAGCAACGGAAATGTTCTCCTCGCTGCAATCCCCAAATTTTATTAAACGTGTATCAGCATTTTAGGGCCATAGATATACAATCGAGGGTTCTATTAATCCGAAGAGTGTTGAGCTAAAAGGTTGTTTTCAATTGCAAATTCCACGTCTATGAAGCGGAACACGGTGGTGGCTTGGTTTTCCTTTCCCTGGGTAGGGTGAGGGATTGGTGAGAGATGAAGAGTAGGAGAAATGAGGAAATATTAGGAATAAGGCAATAAAATAAGCTTTTTCAAGGAGGTATTACACTGAAATCATTCTCTTCTATACTCAAGTCCTATAGACATTAACTAGGTGAAGTATTTTTCACAGTCACGAATAAAATGGCTCTGACTCCCCCTTGTTTGCAAAAGCAGTTCCCACAATCCAAGACTAGTCTGACCTATTAATGATGATGTTGTGGAAGCCACCTTTGTGTTGAAGAAATGTTTAGTTTGATTAAAAACTAACACAGGGTTGTAGGTCAATTATACTTCAGAAACAAACCAAAACAAACAAACATACCAACTCTAAGGAAACGACATTAAATTCGTGGTCACCTGAGGCGGGGTAGGGGGAAATGGGAAATTGGATAAAGGGGGTGAAAAGGTGCAAACTTCCGGTTGTAAGATAAATAAGTGCTAGGGATGTCACGTACAACGTGATACATATAATGAACACTGCTGTGTGTTACATATGAAAGTGGTTAGGAGACTAACTCCTAAGAGCTGTCCTCCCAAGGGAAAAATTCTTCTTTTTATTTAATGTTGTATCTGTATGGGATGATGTGTGCTCACTAAACTTCGCGTGTTCATCATTTCCTGATGTGTGTAAGTCAGATCATTATACACCTTAAACTCATACAGCTCTGTGTGTCAATTATATCTCAATGAAACTGGAAGGAATAAATAATCTCCCTCAGTTTAAAAAAAAAAAGAGTGGTCCAACCCCTAGGGAGGAAAATTTGCGAATGTCTAATCAACTATATGTAGCCAAACCAGAACCCAGAATTCCCTCCATGAATTCATCCTGAACACATATCCCCAACAATATGAAAACACGTACTGCCTGCACGAAGTTACTCAGAGAATGTTGTTCGTCACCGTCTAAGCGTAGGAAGCTCATTGAATAAACCACGGTACCTACACACAGTGGAGTGCCACGCGGGGAGGAGAGAGAGGAGGAACGCGGAAGCGAATGATATACAAACACAACATTCCACTGTGTACGCTCAGTCCTGGGGTAGCGGGGGAGAGAGAACCTCAAACAAATCCCAAATTCTTCTTAGTAGGTTGTTTATAGTAATGGCACGTGCAAAGCAATTCTGGAAGCGTTGAACGAATGAGTAAGTGTGTTGATGTTGAAGCTAGAGTTTTCACTACAGAAAGAAGGACATACAAATGTGGGATGCTGAGATGCAGAAGAGAGCCCTCCGGGAGCGGGTTAGAACTGGAGGATTGGTGTGAACGCAAGACTTCATATATACCTGTGTACACATATATTTACATGCACTGACATGCATATGTATGTGAGGATACTGGTCTGCAGGTATATGTATAGATCGATAGATAGATTTTGATTTAGATTTAGATTTCTTAGCTCTCTTTAATGAAAAGAGACAAAGAGCAAAGACCAGAGTAAAAAGCCTAGCACGCAGACCTCCCAGGAGAAATCACTGACTCCAAGTAGGCGGGCTGCCTGGGACACCCACACCTGCGCTCCTCTGTTGTCCAAATCCTACAATTTCTTCCATCTACCATTGGTAGGATTTTTGGTCCATCTTCCTGGACCACCATGAAGTTTAGAACAATCCTCAGGACCTTAAAGAACTGTCCCAAACTGTCACTGATTTTTATTCTGTGTTCCTGCAAACATTTCTTTAAAGTTCGTATCAAACTTGGATGTTAATTGGCATCATGGTAAACTTCCCTTATTTGCCCCTGATCCCACATTTCTATGCCCACACTTTTTGTCTGACATTATGGGTCTCAAAGATCGGCCACAGCAAGTTAAAACACATTAGATTGCAGAAGACGTTCAGCAGAGTATGGATTTTTTTTTTTTTCCCAAGGGGAAAAAAGAAACACCTCATTGGCTGAGAGAGTTTGCAGCGCTCAAAACTTGTTGACCGAGGATGTACCCACAGGCCCATGGGCTGAGAACACAGCTGTGAGAGCCTGGGGGAAAGTACATCAGAGACTAATTGCATCATCATAAAGCAGCGCTTTATCATGTCTCAGGTACCCGCCCAGCCCATTTACCACCGGTAGATTGGATTGGTGACGCAGCTCTGTGCGCAGCCGAGACTCCGTGTCCTAGGATGCAGGTCAGCCCATCTGAGGGAGACCCAGGGAGGCACAGGACGCCCTCTTACCCAAAGTGCGGTCCCCAAGACGGGCTTTCCACGTACCGGCGGTGATCTGCGCTCGGATCCGGATGCCCTGACTTGGGGAAGCAGGTAAGAGCAGTCACCACCCAGACAGGCCATGTCTCATTCCTTGGAGGAGAGTTGGTGATTCTTCCAGAGCTTCAGGAAAGGCCAGAGGGTCTAACTGAATGGCCCCAGAACAGAAGGACCTGTGTCTTATGGCAAACTCAGGGGCCGTGGTTCTGTTAAGTGCGAGCTCACTAATCCTGGGCGGGCCCCTCTTAATTTTGCTCCACTTTTCCTTTTCTGCATGTGTTCTTACGGCTGCTTTTGCTGATTAATTCTGGCATACAAGGGAGCTCAAATGGCTGTGTTTTCAGTGTGAGTCTCATCCAATGCTAATCTCAGTTCCAGGCACCCTATTGTCCTCAGTTTTGAGGTTTGCTTAATTTGCTTTTCTCTGGATGAAAAGAAAAGGGAGGAAACATAGATTTTCTTCTTTGCAAAGGAAACATAGATTTTCTTCTTTTCCCTTTTTATCCCTGAACTTCCTCATGCAGTCCTTTCAAGTGGCTTATGCAAAGGATTAAAAGTGAAGGGTGAAAAAGACAAATAGAAGCCGCTTCTTTGTCAGCCTCTGAAGTTCCACAAACAAATTGAAAGTTCAGCTGAGGTCTATGAAAATGTTAGCAGATGCCAAAACGCTGGCAGCCAGGATCTGTGTCTTTGTGCAGGAACTGAAGAGCTACCAACAGCTAGAAAATTTTTAAAACCTTGGCAGTGATGGAATAGTCCTACAAAAAAGACAGTGAGAAAGAGAGAAACATTCTTAAATGATTAGATTTATGAACTTGTAAAAGAATGTTCTCTACAGATCCTAAGCCTCTAAGTATGTAGATAACTGAAATACTAAGACTTGGAGACATTTATTTTTTTTTAATGATGCTATTAGTAATAGTGGTTGAAAAGAATATGACTTAACTTGAAAATTTCTGTGAAGGGATGTGCATAATTATTAGTCAAGATTTAAGTCTGCAACAAGCAAAAATGTAAACTTCTAAGATAATTCCATTTTTAAGTTATTCAGAATGCTAATCACATGACATCTTAACAAGGAGATTTTTTTTCCCAGTAGCAAGCTTAATTAATTACATTAATATGATCATGATCAGCCCTTCTTAATTATTTTATGCTTCTGAATATTTAAATTGGAAATATATCTACTGGATTCATCTTTTTAAAAAGACATTAGTCAGCCTAGCAAAAACATTTAGGCTGCATAAAATGAATTGAAGCCAATATCAAAAGTTGAAAGTGCTCTTTATAAAGTAGAATTTGCATTTTTACCATAAAATATAAGTGACAAAAATATGATGAAGGCAAATGATTGGGAATGTATTTACTAATCAAGTTATAAAAGGTGTAAATACTTCAAAAATGCTTAGTCAAGGGTAATTTCCTTTTTTATAAGTATAAGAGTTTTAATTTAGCTTTATCAGAAATTAATTTTTTGCTTTTATTTCTTTAAGAACAACTTTTCTATTAAATCGTCTTCATAGATATTTGGCTGTAATGATGGAAAAGAAACAGTAGAGGGCACTTTAGTTCTCTAACAAAATAAAACCATTCCTAAAACCTTGTATAAATCAGTAAAATAGACAATGGGGAGATTTGAACTATTGCTATCTGGTAAAGGTCAAACAAAACCCTGAAGCAAGTTCCCCTGCTTCACGGAGCCTGATAAAAGATAACTCAGATAAATGGTGATTTCTTTCTTTAATCCATCGGTAAATAAACTGGATAACATGAAAAACAAGTGTTCTCAGATCTGCAAATTCACGAGTCCATCAATTCAAGTGTATTTCTTTTAAAAATCTCACATTGGGCTTCCCTGGTGGCGCAGTGGTTGAGAATCCGCCTGCCGATGCAGGGGACACGGGTTCGTGCCCCGGTCCGGGAAGATCCCACGTGCCGCGGAGCGGCTGGGCCCGTGAGCCATGGCCGCTGAGCCTGCGCGTCCGGAGCCTGTGCTCCGCAAGGGGAGAGGCCGCAACAGTGAGAGGCCCGCGTACCGCAAAAAAAAATCTCACATTTCTTTGGAAATCGCTTGTTCTATTATATGTACTGATTGAAATCAGTAAATTCACATTCTCCGGGACTTTTAAGAGGCAGCCTGAGTACTCTCAATACATTGGAAGCAGCACTGTGTAACTTTCTATTTCCTGTCCTACACCCACTAACAATTAGCTTTAGTTACCTTCACTTAATCAGTTTCCTCCAAAGTTATCTTAATCATCATCATCATTTCAAAGCAAGGCACCTGCTTTCAAGTTGCTTCCACTCTATTCTAGCTGAAAAGGTAAAATTAACATGCGAAACAGCAAACCACAGAGAAGACAAGGCATGATTAAGTCTAAGTTGTGTTGTTTAGTGTGTAAGTGACCCCAAGCAAGTCATTATCACCCCCAGG
Source organism: Kogia breviceps (assembly GCF_026419965.1). Lineage (NCBI taxonomy): Eukaryota > Metazoa > Chordata > Mammalia > Artiodactyla > Physeteridae > Kogia > Kogia breviceps. The sequence continues at coordinate 10,494,999 of NC_081322.1, forward strand.
GCCTCAGTTTTTACATTTGATAATGAGGTTCTGTACTTGATGATCTGCCTACAACAATATCATCCATTCTTATTTTGTATACTGGTCTATCAAATCTGACTAACCAATGCCCAAGCTCTCAACAGCTTTATGATGGTTCTGAACCTTTTGGGGTGTCAGGACCCACTTGACAATCTTACAGGAGGGGTGGAACTTATCCCCCGGAAAAATGCTCTGAGGTATGTCTTACACTTTCAGGAGATTCAAGGACCTTCAGAAATCAATCCACAGGCTCCCTTGTGGATTGCTGGGCATAACAGTTCTTAACTGTGTCAAGAATCTGTAAAGAGACACAAATTATACAGCTTCCACATATTCGGGGGTCATTCCTAGGCACTTTACATGTTGTTGTTGGGTGAAGATGGGGGACTAGGCTGGAGGTGCTGGGTGTGCCAGACCAAGCAAGGTCTGGCTCTATCCCATAGGCAACAGGAAGTACAGGAGTGCCGCAGCAGAGGGGTGGGAGACGCGCCTTCCTAACAGCAAAATCGGAGAGAAGGATGCAACATAAACAGAAGAAAGACAGAAAGCAGGAGATCCTCAGTGACTCTGCCAGCACAATCATCCGGGAGGCTTAGTGAGAGCCTGTTTTGGACCTAGAGATGATCACGCTAAGTGAAGTCAGTCAGACAGAGAAAGACAAATATCACATGATATCACTTACATGTGGAATCTAAAAAAAAATGAACTTATCTGTGAAACAGAAACAGACTCACAGACTTAAGAAACAAACTTACAGTTACCAAAGGGAAAGGGGGAGAGGGATAAATCAGGAGATTGGGATTAACATATACACACTACTGTATATAAAACAGATAACCACAGGGACCTACTGTACAGCACAGGGAACTCTACTCAGTATTTTGTAATAACCTATAATGGAAAAGAATCTGAAAAAGAATAGATTATATATATATGTGTATAACTGAATCAGTTTGCTGGACACCTGAAACTAACCCAACATTGTAAATCAACTATACTTCAATGAAAAATGTAAATAAAGTAAAATAAAATAAAACCTTCCCCAAATTAGGGATGTCCCCTTTTCTAAGATAGGCCTAGTGTGATTCTGTGTCATAAATAAGAAGACAAATTTGCAAACCCCAAGGGACATCATGAAACCAGATAAAGGGCTGTCCTGCAGCTCCGTTTGTTTTCTACACAGGGCAAGAGTGGACCCTAGCAGCCTGCTTTTGAGTTTTTCTGCCAACATGGGGGATTTCAATGGCCCAGGGCCCACTGAGGGGACGTGGTACCTGCCTCCAGAACAGGCAAGACCGGAGGGCTTTGCTTCCCACCCACATCCAGGCCAAGTGACAGGTCCTCTGTCTCTCCTCATCCCACGCTTCAGGGCAGAGATGATGGGCTACTCATCCTGTTACTTGAGGCTGGACCAGCACGGAAACACCTCTGCATTCTGTAGCAGCCAAAACAAGCATGCAAAGTTTCTGCACAGGGAGCTTTCTCACAGAACCTTACTGAAAATTTAAAGAAAATTCATATTTCATTAGGTACATGTGTAATGGATATATTTCTATATTCATTTATCTATGAATTTAATATATATTTAATTTCATTAAATTATAGATACAGATCAATAGATTGACCTCGGGGAAGTCTGCACAAGGATCCCGACACCACCACATTTTGCCAAATCTTGTTTCCCATAAGAGAGGGGAAAGATCGCTAATTCAAAGGTAAGAATTGGATACGGAGATGTTCTTATTCTTATAAATTTGGGATTTGGCGAACAGCCCCCAAGAATCGAGCCAGAAATCAGACAGGCTCTTGGAATTGGAGAAAACAGGTTGGAGTCAAGCGTCGGTCTGTTGATTCTACTCAGAAGGTGGTGTTTAGTTCGATGTAGGACACGACACCAGCGAGCCCAAACCATCTAGAGAACAAACACTCCTCCGCCTTGGAGGCCCCTCGTGGTCTGGCCCAGCCGCTCACCACACAGCCTGAGCTCAGTGACAGCAACACCGCCAGGTCCCCGCGAGTTTGTGCATTTCTCACCCCCACTATGACTCTCCACCCGATGAAGTCCTGGCCATCCCCAAGTCCCAACCCCAGAGCCACCTTGTCCGTTAAGCCCTCACCAACCCCGTCCGCCCACGTCCTGCAAGCGAAACCAATGCCCCTCCCTCTGGGCTACTTAGGACCACGCTCACCGCTGTGTGAAGCTCCCAGGGCATTGGCCACGCCCTCTTTCCCCTGCACAGGCGGCTCCTCCAGCGAGGAACCTGGTCCATTTCCTTTGGCTTCCCAAGATTCTAACACAATATTGAAACAGAATAGGAAATAGATGAGTATTTCTTAAAGAAAGAAAGGGAGAGAAAGGAATTCTAGTTAAAGGCCTTTGTAATAAGAATCCAGTGAAAGTCTCATGTGAGCCTGAGTATGAAAGTGGTATTAGGAATGGAAATTATAAATTATGAAGAGATTAGATTAGATTTGTGGGGTGATTGAATGGGGAATGAGAGAGAAGGCCCTGAAGACGATTTGACCAAGTTTTCTGACCTAAGAGATGAGAGAACATAAACAGGATATTGATTGAAAACACAGGAAGAGTAGGAATGGGGTGGGAGGTGATTTCTCTTTCAGACCCTTAACTTGATATCCAGGGGACCATCCACTGGTAGATGCTTCACAGACAGGTGTGTATTCAGAGCCGATGCCTTTGAAAAGTTCAGAGCTTAAAGCACAGCAGTGGAAACGACAGAGTGGGTCCTATAAAGAGAAAAGGCCCAATGACTGAGTTTGGTGTTCAGTCTCTAAGAACGAGAAAAAGAAGAGAAGGCAGTAAACGAATCTGGTAAAAGCCAGATGAAGGTATCCAAGAAAACACAGTGTCACAGGAGCCAAGGAAGGAGAGCAATTCTAAGAGAGCAGGAGGATCCCGGACTGGGGCACGAACCCACATCCCCTGCATTGGCAGGCGGACGCTCAACCACTGCGCCACCAGGGTAGCCCAGTCCTACACCCTTGAAGCCATCATTTCTCACTTGGCTTTCTCCTCCTTTCACTCTGGATTGCAGGCTGTATTGTTTAATGTAGCAAAGAGAGGATTGAAATGTCTGCCTTCCTCTCAGTTTGAGTACTTTTTTTGTCTCATTGCCTAGTTATTATAGAGGAGATCATAGGTTTAGATGGATTTTAGATCATAATCATCTAAATACAGTTGGGGCCATCTATATCCAGTCCATGCCTATCTAGGTAGGTCTATTCTCCTGAATTTAGAATGAAGACCTGGGTGTTTTAATTTGGGTTTAGCCAATTATATTTTCAATACATTTGCTGAACTGATTTGGGGAAACTTATTAAGATCTGGTTAAAAAACAGGCTTTTCAGAGATCAAAGATAGTAACTAAATAATATATTAAGGGTCATCTCACTCTGTCAGTGACTTCCTGGAAATTACCCTTGATGAATTTTTACAAAGGAAGTATCTCCTTCCCAGGGAAAGAAACAGGCAGCCAAGATGAAGGACCCTAAAAGGGGCTAAGAAAACAGAGGGAAGGGGCTTCTGCTTCTGCTAATTCTTGCTAAAAGCCAATTTTAAGAAAAGCTGTATTTTCTATGTAACATATTTACCTAGATATATAATTTACTGGTAGATTTTGTTTATTGCTTATGTACACGTTAGTGTCTCCCCGGTAGAATGTAGGCTGCAAACGGGCAGGAATGTTTATTTAGCTCACTGATGGGTCCCTAGCACCCAGAACAGGGTCTGGCACATGCTAACTGCCCCACAGCTGTAGCATGTGTACATGAATAATCGACAAATGCCTGAGTCCCGGAAGTGCTTCACTTTCCTACCACAGAGGAGCCCTCTTCAGCATCCCCCCATCCTGGCTACTTTTCCCTCTAAGAACCCCTCTCTTCTCCCAGGCAGCACACGTCTGAAGCATCTCACTCCCCAGAGAATAGGGTCCTGGGGAGACTGGTCCATCTTCTGCTCTAGCGTTTAGGAAAGGGTATCCTCCACCTGCCTTTTGTGGAAGTGAGAGAAAGGAGCTGATAGCCCACTGGTCTTGGTTGAGGCAGGGAGGGAGATTTAAAAAAAAAAAAAACACCTGGACACCAGTCTTACCACATAATTCCACTGAGACCACAAGCTGAGAGACACTGGGTATTATATTAGCCTGGTTTCTGTTGCTGGGTATTCTGGGCTCTACACTTAAACAGCAAGCTGTCGTTTTGAGGATGCCGTCGAGACAAAAGGTAAAGGTTATGGTGAAAAGCCATGGATTTGACCTCTGGGGATAATGTTCACTCCACCCAACCCCCTTATTGAACAACTAAAGTGGCTACAGTATTATAGGGAGACAGGAAACTAAGCTACACATTTACGGTATCATATTACCTGTCCCTGTGTGATGTTTTGTTGAGGCAGAGTCACACTGGCCAAAGAGTAGCAGCTCTCAAAATGTGAGGAAGCGGGAGAGAAAAGGAGGACGTGCACTTTGGCACCAACAAAGACCCTCTTATCCCAGCGTGGTGGCCATGGAGACCACTGCTTAGATCCCCTTCCAAGAAACCCTGCCTGGGGAACGTGTTGGACTGACAGCCTCCAGCATCTTGGAATCTGCCCCAGCACTCGTGGCTATCTGTATCCAGGCGAAGATGGGGCAGGCGGGGTTCCTAGAGGTCAGCCAGCCTGCTCAGCGTGGACCTCCTCTAACACAGAGCCTTCGCTCCAGGACTCCATCTGGCTGGCTGAGACCTTCTAGAAAGCACTGCGGTGTAGACTCTTCCTGTCCAAGCCTTCCTTCCCTCTCTGCTTTCGCAGGCATCAGATCTGCGTCCAGGTCTGAAGGTTCACCTCCCCCCTCCTGCCCCCTTCTCGTTTCTCCTTCACGGGCACACCTCCAGTGACTCTCTTGCACGTCTAACCCTGTCTTGGCATTAGCTTCTTGGAAGATTTGAACTAGTGTACCTCCAATTGCCAGTAGATCCTGCT